>NC_060215.1:39743333-40475000 GCF_021130785.1 Homalodisca vitripennis | reverse complement strand
ATTCATACAAATCAACTCAACCGAATACCGATCTTTAAGAGACATTTTAAATCATGCTACTTCATTGTAAAGCTGTCTATATACTGTAAATTACGTTGAAGGTAATCGTCTAACCTGCCAGATTCCTGGAAGAGAGCGTGTGCCAGAGAGGTTAGGCCGTCGTTGACTCTCATGAGCGGTTTCCTCTCCACCCACAGGATCACGTTCTCCAGGAGGATGAACAACAAGAAATAAGGCCATGCCTGAAAACATCAAAAGTTTGTAACTTATGTGAATGGATAATTTTGTTTCAGAACAAGAAACATAACCCATTAGTCACACTTCAACCATCCAGTAAGGATTGCTTGAAATTTGGTTTCGACGCCCCATCGTCACATCTATGTTGAAACTCTCTGAAACTACATTAAACATTGAAATATACCATTTGATTTTCCGCCCAAAACTTCTTGACCCACGTTTGAGCCTTGATGCACATAAAACAGACAGTTGGTACTCCTAAATAAAAGACATGTGTTTAGATTTTCCCCGTTGTTTAGATGTTATTATCAATCCAGATAAGAACTCGTGTAGGGTTAAACAACCTATCCTAAAGAGGTTTTTACAAAATTGAGAGGTGAATAATGCTATACGGAGTTTATAAAGAAATTGTGGTACAGAGCTGTGTTCCGTCGGTAGGACAGAGAATTTTGGAATGAGCATAAATCTGAAGGAATCCACTGAGAAGACTGACGACAGGTTCGCTCCCACGAGGCCCATAGGTCGGGAGCGTTGCCGGATACTTCATAATTAAAGACAACACTGTACCTCTATAAATGGATTAGGACTAATTCATCCCAAACCTCCTTCCAGCAATATTGTTTAGAAAGTAACTGTATAGTTACTTTAGAAATAATATTGCACGTTTAAAATGGCAAACATTATATTTTCTTAAGTATTGCACTTCACAATTTCTATTGCCACCATCACATCTACTTGCTAAAATTATTATATTATCCATATCATGGTAAACTAATTAGAATTCATGCAAAACCCCAATTATTTATCCCTCTTGTAGATAGACAGTGCACGAGATAGTGTAAATCGCTTTACTTTAAAAAATTTACTCTGAATTTTTCTCTTCAAGCACTGTTGGATCGATTCTAGGCTGCTCATTATTTTTGAAAATGTGTTTTTAATTTACGACTGAACCTTTTAGAAGGTTGCCTTATTAATTCAGTAAAATTTTATACACTTTTGCTTCTGCATTTATAGCTAATAGGTAAAAACCACCACTGCCTTATGTATTTTGTTTCGGAGTAAGAAATATGATGAGCCTAGTGTTTTCGCACGCAACTTCGGTAGAACATGAAAAACAAGTGATAACTTGTCTTCTCTGATTATCATTATATTAACTGACTAGATAAATCTTTCAAAGTTATTCACAACCACCAAAATTAAACATCAAATATTGTAATAGAACAATAATTATGGTAATTCCTTGTATTCCACATTTTAAAATTAAAAATTGACAGCTTTGGAGTGGAATGTTTCAATAAACCATTTTAAAAAATTAGTTTGAATTTATATTTTTTGTTATTCTAATGTTACACACTCTCGTATGCTTTATCAGTGAAGTAGTGCGGTTACTGATAAAAGCTCTAACAATTTGTTTTGTCACTAGTAATTAACAAAATTGAAATTAATAAACCTCTTAAATTATAAAATTATGAAAAAAAACATTTATTACAACTCGCGTTTTTTCAGGTGATAGGTGAACGTCTACTTCTGTAGAATGCTATATGTATTAAGGCCGCAAAGACCGTAGCTGGAATTTCCTATTTCAGCTCACATGGACTGACCATTACATGGACAATAGCAAACGTTGGTATAAGGTATTCAAACCATATTTAGTGCAATGTGCGAGTATCAATATGTTGTTATTGAATTAATAATGTACGTTATGTAATCATTCACTATAAGAAATGTATAATGTGTTCACAAAGTCATGTAACACTTTTGACTATTTATAGCTGATCTATTATGGATCGAAGGTCTATAAAATAGATGTAAATTAAAACAGCTGTTTATTAAGTTTTGTTTTCATTAGTTAAGTTACCAGGTATGGTCATCTAGTAATGTGTGGCTAACGTTCTTACGAAAACAGTCATCATGGCTATTTTGTAAATAAAAGTTTAGTGTATTCTGTGGCTAGCTAAGTTTAACTGTATGAGTTCAGTGCAACTTGAGTAGTGTAGAGTATTTCATGAAAATCCCTGTGACAGACATCGATGAGGAGTTTAAGGAAACAGACAGCTTATTGGACAAAATCTGGACGTAGACTAAAAATGGGAGATTAAACTGTCGAGAACATTCAAAGCAGTTTTGTAAGAAATCCCAAAAAGTTGGTGTGAGTTGGATATCGCTAAGTCTAAAGTTTATAAAGTTTTTAAGAAAATACGTCAATTTAATCGTTCTAAACCTGAAATATTGCATGGTTTGAAGCCTGATGACAAATTAAGAGTTATGACTCTGACGTTATTCTGCATTAAAGGGTACTGGATTAAAATTGTACACATTTCAAATATTTAGAACTTTTCATCATCATAACGTTCGTATATTGAACATTGAAAGTAACGAATCAGAGCTGTGATTAAATTGATACTGGCGTAAAACTGTTTAAAGAACTATTTAATCCAATGTTAATCTCATTCTTGTGTTATATATACTTATGGAAATAAAGTTATTTAAAAGTGTGACATGACTTTGTGGACACACTGTATGTCATAGCTCATGCGGTTTATTTGTTGTACTAGTTGACAAGGAAGGTTATTTCTTTTTACATAGTCCAATTTATCTTTAAGTAACAGTGAGTAGTGATTCTAGCACACAATTAAACTTCCCATGTAAGGTTAAAACCCTTACATATAATTCATTTCATATAATTGATGAATGGCTTAGTTTCAAAATTGGTGGTAGGCTTCAAACCCAAAGTTTTAGACTTGTACCGCTTGACTTGTTATGTTTGTTCCCTTGCATAAATATTTTTATTTAGTAAATTACGGTTATTTGATAAATTGGAGGTTCTGGAGGACTCATGCCAAATCGTGCTGTGTAGAGATGCATGAAACATTTTCCTAGTTTTTTCCAAAAATACTACTCGACTCGAGAAGGGAAATTGTGAACTCACTATTAGAACATGGAAAACAATTGATAATATATTATTTAATTCTGCTATTATTCATATATAATTTTTTAAGCTAAATAAATTTTGGGTTGCCTGAAAATAACTCCAATTAAAGCCTATACTATTGATATTCTCATGTGAAACGCGAGGTTGTTCATTTCACAGACTGCGAATTTTACAAGACGAGTATTTGGTTATTTACCCCGCATTAAGGTTATAACATATAAAGAAAGACGTCTGAAGGTGTCCATATTTGAAAATTTTTACTGACTATAAAGTAGGTAAATATTCAAAATTTGGGCTATTGTTACACTGAAAATAAAATGAAATTTTTTTAGAATGTAATTCTAAGCAACTAAACAAGTTATTTGATAATTTAATTTAATGTATATAAATTGAGAGAGGGAATACTTAGTTTTAAAGCCTATAATTGCTATGAGATATCTTGCCCTTATTTATTACCTTGAAAGATATTTAAATCTGTTTAATAAAATGCTCCCAGCGAGCCTTCTGCAGGCAGGGAGTCTTCCTGCTCCAGCGAAGCATTTTCCGGTTACTTATTATCTGGCGAGACCACAGCCAATCGATGCTAAATTTGGTACCGGCATCGAAAACGACAACAGAAAACGCTTATAACATGTAATTGGATTCTAGCAAAAACATTCCTCAGGCATAAGAAACTCAACCGTTGGAAAAGGTCATTTCCTCTTCTTCGCAACCGTTCAAATTTGGTCAGAGTTTATTGTCTGCTAGATCTCGCAGTCAGTTTGATCGATGATACTCGAGGCGGTATCTTTGCGTTATTGTATTCATACTCCACTCATCGTAAATACTTGGCGTTTAGCTTATAATTTACTGTTGATGATTGCTTTATCGTACTGGGCCGTTAGAAACAATGAAGTAATTAGTTTTAATAAGTACGATAAGAAGCATGGTTAATTTTACACTTTTCCTGTAGTAGGCTACACAAACTGTCACGCATAATTAACACCTGGAGTTGGAAATGGAATAATCATGGTCGAAAGTGTAGCTCTATACAACAAGTGACGACAGCAGTCCGATTTTCAGTAACATATTCCCAAAATAGTTATAAAAATCGGAAGACCTAAATTAAATTTGAAACTTTGTCGTGTTATTTATTTAGCACCAAATGCTATTCCGTGTATGTGTAATACTAACGCCTCTGAGATACTTAGTACAAGATGCACCCAGTCAAGTTCGAGGAAAAGAGGAAACCTTCCAATGGTTGAAGTGAAATAAACTTTAAACTACGTGTGTCGTTTATACTTACTTATTATTGACTTCTGTGATAATGCTCATTTAAAAATTAAATCGTAAGAGCCGTTGAGAGAAATAACAGAGATCCATGAAACAATTAGTATTGGTCTCTGGAAATGGCTTCTTTTACTATTCACAGAACTAAACAGAAAATATTCAGACCTAATAAAACCTGTTAGCGTCTTACACGTGTTACGTTATCCCCAACTAACGGTAGGATGACTATGACGTATCGGAGTACAAAGTGAAATAAACTTGAATTTATTTATACAATAAACTAACTTGAACTAAGGTGCGAACTTAGTAAGTTATACAATTTGATAAGAGTCATTGCGAGACATAACAGGGATCCATCGAACCAATTAGTATTGGTCTCTGGAAATGGCTTCGTTTGCTATTCACAGAACTAAAAAGAAAAGATTCAGTTGTGGATTCAGACCGAATAAAACCTGTTAGCGTGTTACGTTATCACCAACTAACGGTGGATGACTATGACGTATCGGAGTCCAAAGTGTGTCTGTAGGAGAAAGAGGCGGCAGGTGGAAGGGGGTGGGGTGCCAAGCCTCCTTTACGTAACTGAGCCAGTCACTGACCGGAAGGTTAAGGTCGCTGTGGTCACTCTTCCGCCAGAAGCGCTGCATGTACACAAGGTCGAGCACAGTCTGAGTAGCTGTGCGCATGCGTCGTCTAATGGCCGTGTGATGTGAGCCGCACGCATGCTCCGTACTTGCTGGGGAGTAGGGCAGCGCTTTCATCCTCTCATCATTCCGATCTCCGCGAGAAAAAATGTTTTGTTGAATGAAAACATGCTTGCTGTACTGTAAATTGTGATTCTAACTGCATTGTAATTTTCTACTTAGACATTGCCGTTCCGTTGACACTGAGAATCTAAAAATAATAATTTTTTACTATACAGTTCAAGGAAATTCCGATTACCTAGTTCAAATATGGTTTTAGTAATTTATAAAATAATACAAAGATCACAAAAGCACGAAAACTTTACCAGAAACTAAACAAATTCTATAATTCTTGTTTCAAAATTAATTTAATAATAATCATCATTTGTTTAATTACGTTTATCGGTTCGAATTATTCCTAAGAAAGAGAACAAAAGGTTAAAGACTCCTTTGTTTCACGGTACTCCTCACAGAGTACCATATTTCTATGTAGCTAAGATGGACGTGCACTGCCTATGTAACACTTTTTTAGCATAAAATGATGATTTAGTTGTTGCTAAATTTTAAATATATTTTGCGTACTCCAGTGAATATGTCCTGAAACTTTCACATAAATATTTAAAAGTGTCTTGGGGCAATGTAAAATGTACAGAACAATGTCCTATTGACACGTAATGCATGTCTAGAATCTACATTTTTAACTTTTGAAGTCAGTTTTGAGTAACAGAAAGATTAAATAAAAACAGTGAAATAAAATCGTAAACAACGTATATAGTAAACAAATGCTCCAGTACAGAAAAGACCAATGTAAAAAGTATGACCAGGTCAAAATAAAATCATTTTAGTAACCAAGTACCTTCAAACATTTTCTTAATTTTCTATTCCAAACTCTGATTCTAAAAGACAATTGATTGGCCTAAGTGTAACTCTGTCTGAAAGATGTTTCTACTTTAAGGTTGACTAGATTTTCAGATTAAATATATTATGTACTTACTTGATAATTTGCTTTGAACGATCTTACATTAACTTTCGACGAATTGATCTGTCCATGTAGATTATTAGCCGCTAACGTAACATATACAACGATAATAAAACTTTCATCATAAAACAATTGAATTTCTTAAAATAAATATAAATATACCCTTTCAAGTTAAAATGGCGGAAGAGGAATCCAATTTGAGTAATCTAGAATGATTTATTACAGAAAGGTAATCGGGAAGCCATTGATAGGTTGTCGCGTCCTTATTGATTAGTTCAATGACGGAAGCGATAATAAATCACAGGCAAATATTAATTATAAAACCATATAACAGCATAAAAAGAGCTGAGGGAGTTCAAAGGTTACAAAGATGGCCTTAGAATGTAAATCCCGGAGATAAACGATTACCGATATTCAGTTTCTATTTGGACATTGATTGCTGTTATAAAATATCAGTTGAAGGAGTATTAACATTGAGTGTTTTATGTGGTTGTTGACGTGCCAACTATTTTCAACTGCAAATTTAATTAATGTTTAACCTTTTTAACTAGTTTTCCTCTATTAATCATGTTGATAATACATCATAACTGAAATGTACTTTGTGCCTTTTGATATGATCGTATGCAAATATTGTAGAGTTAGGAATTGCCTGCAGGTGACTGTGAGATCTTGTTTATCACTTATATCTTATAAATAACTGTAAATATTTTACAGTGTTTTACACTTGTGGCATATATAAATTGTAAAGATTCAAACTTTTAGAATTTTATCCCAAGACATTATGGAGGGCAGGCAAGTAAACAAACTAATTTACACTGAATTCATTGACAGATTTATTAAAATAAGCTTACAACACTATATTACACTAGCTGTGATATGTATTACAAATTTTATTGTTTAGCTAGTCTCATTTAGTGTGTTTTTATAATGTAACACCACACGTGGACCAGACAAAAATATTTCTTGGTGAAAAGTTGAACATTTCGAAAGAAATTAAACTTCTAACCATGTGTACTGCACATGTTACATGAAAGAAAGAGTTAATAATAAAATTAGTACAGAAGTAGTAAAATATCGAAACCACTCATTTCAGGAGCAAATCAAAATTGTATGTGAGACTGTGGATCTGTGGACACGCTCTCCGGTTGGATCACCTCATCCAAGTAATGTAGCCCAGGCCATGCGACCACGACTTGGAAGGTTTAAAGGATTTACGGATCCAAAGCTCCCCCTAAGAGACCAGCTTCTGACCATCTCAGTCACAGCAAGTGCATTCCAGTACTGCTTAACAGATTGACATCCTCAGGAAAGGACATCGTGCTAAGAGATTGATCCTCAGGAATTCATTGACAAAACTTCAGGACGCGTGGAAAGACTTTTCTGGAAGACCACGCTCTCCAACTTCTGCTGAATACAAATTACATGTATAGCCATTTTGCTTGGCTGAAGAGCAGCAAAGGACTATGACCACAGATTTTAGCTATCAAACCAGAATACATATATGTAACCTGTACATCTGGCGGAAATTCATAATTGAGGTTTTGTTGACTTGATTTTGTTATGAGGTTCTATTCGAAAATTTTTCTGAATGTAGATGTTGTTTGATTTAAATATTTTTTTAAATCGATTAACATTCTTTCTGAACTATCAACGTTGGTTTTTAATATAAATGTATGAACATGTTAAAACAATGTTTTCTCTAAATACAGTTTACCGCGATAATTGTTCATCTTTATTAATAATACTCGGGGTATTTTATAACTTTAAAGAAACTTGTTCCAGGGGCTTCATTGCTTTCAGGACCAACCATGCATTACACTCCAAATTTATAGTTAATTTAGTTATAGTTAGTGGTAATAGTTAATTTCATGATAGACTTTTACCAATTTTTTCCATTGAAGGTAACCGATTCAAAAGGGACTCTTGAACTTTCCTTTTAATACCTTGTTTAACTCCAATATTTAGAGGTTTATTAAAAACGATGGCAAGGATTTAGGATTGGCAAGGAAAAAAGATTGGCATTTTGGTTTAAAATGTCCCTCTTGGTGGTGTTAGAGATTTTATATTGAGCTATGCAAATCTAAAGCATATTGACTTTATTATCCAAAACTGTTATTGAAAGGATTGATTGTCCTTATCCTCGAAATTTGAATTTTAATATTCCTTTTGTTGGTTTAAATAATCGAGATGTCACAGGTCCTGTCTGAATTATTATACTCGCTGTATTTCCTCTTCTCCCTCTTCCTTTATCGGAGGTACGTGAACGTTAACGACTGCTGTACACATAAAATCAGCCACTCTAGTAGATAACTGGTTAGGGTTTCACCTTATCAACTCACAGACCCGGTTTCCATTCTCGACTTAAGCAATCTAATCTCGAATCTAAACAAAACAATGTGATGAACAGTTCCGGGCTTGAGCTTCAGATCACGTACAGTAACGAAAATTTGCCATCTGGGATGAGAGTTGTTTGTTGCCAGAGGTACAGAAATAAATTGATTATTTTTCTCAAAAAATCTTATCTGAGCATGAGGTCTTGTCTCGCATTTTATTCTGCCTTAGATATTTGCAACCAGGTTAAGTGCAACCCTTAATACCATGGTCATTTTAAAATGATTTTATATTTTAATGCCCCTATTTGAAGTGTTTAAATTTATATTGTACGTTACAGCAGTCTTTTATGACACGCACTTGGAACAAAGTCGACGCAAGAGGAAATTCATTAGATATTCCCGTAAGTCAACACCCGTGGTTACAACTGCGTGTAATAAGGAATGAATAACACGTGCGTCTTTTCAGTCTCAATTTCAATAGTTGCGTAAATCAGGGTATACCACAAGTGTCGGTTTTGGAACCAATATTTTGTTTCAACAGCTATTTTATCCTGGCAAAATATATTCGTATCTGACCTCAGAAATTCCACTGAATTATGTACTAAGACGTAGGCACAGACTACCTGGTATGTAAATATTGTAATTAATATATCATATATATTCAATTTATGTTAGTATAGTTTGAAGAATTTAAATTTCATGAATACGGTACACTTTTCTTACTTCCACCAGGTAATTAATTTATCTAGTGGTATATGATGTTTTATTGTAGAATGTTAATAGATAATTGTTGCAACAGATAAAAATGTATGGCTATAATTTGGTATTAGTTGGTATCAAAACGTAAACGTAATAACACGAATGATTAACTATAGGAATACTCTATCTATTCCATTTCTGAGAAGCCTTAAAACATTCTTCAAGAATGCCTTAATAACGTTTCTAGAAGTCATTATGAGTTTAAAGATTTCAAACAATCTTAAATATCAGTACATTCAACGTTCTTAGTTACGTCAAAGATTACCTCTTTAAAACAGGAAGTTTTTTGGAAAAACACAAAAATCTCGAAGAACACAAGTATTTAAAGTTAGTCGTCATTTATTTAATTGTACTTGTACGTTACACTTATAATTACATTATCTGTGGTTTGTATACGCAATATGTTTATTACTCATCAAATATTCCAGGAAGGCTCCTAATATTCCCACAGTGTATCAGTGAAGGTTGATATAGCTCTCGATGGCCCAACCAGCCCACCGCAATATCGGGGAGAGATCAACTCAGTTCAATTGGGGTTAAGAACTTGTTAGATCCGCCCAACTTTGGTCCTCGTTTCAATATGTGTAGGGGCTACGTAGGGTGCGGGGGTGCCAAGCGGGGGTGAAGGGTTATTCATTTTGAGGCTGTGTGACGTTACAGTAACACTAATATACGTATCCAAATTTTATTTCAATTAAAGATTGCCTGAACCAAGACTTGTTAGATATATTTCATACAAATCTACCTATTCAACTTTACAATGCGTCTGGCCAAATATATTAACAGTTTCGCATTATTACTGTATTAGTAAATAGCTTATGTTTTAAAGTGATTACATTTTATAGCAATTAAGTTGATTTCAGTTATTTCCAGAGCATAGGTAGAAAAAATATTTTTTGAAAATGAATTTTTAAAGTGACTTTAATCCTGAAAAACTAACTTTATCACATTAACATATTTAAACTAAATTAACAGTATTGTTACAATATTTTTGTTTGTGTTGTTTATTTAATGTTTTATCATAAATATTTAAATATTTGGAACGTTGAAATACGGAGTTCATATGTCAACTTAATAATTTTTTGTTGAGTTTGAACACATAAAAAGCCTTGTTAACAAAATACTTATACGGGAAGTTAAATATGATTTGTAATTGTTACGGGTAATATCTCTGGCAAAATTAGACCAATAATGTGAAACCTTACAAGGTTGTTTGTTATTATTATTAGTAATAGGTTCATAGTTTAAAAAATTGTAGGATGGATGCGTGCCAGATTTGACGTTAAAAGTGTTCATAGAAGTATGTTTACAATGTAACGTTAGGATTAGCACACAACGCTTTAATATTACGTGTTAATAAATACTGTGTATAGAATTCTTTTATAATGTAATTTATCTTCAACCGAAATGTTATACTAATAACTCAATAAGCGTTAGTATGTTTTCGTTATTCACATAGGATTGCACGGACCTTTTTATTTACGAAACTCTTTAGGTTGATGTTACATTAATTTCTAATACAAATATTAACAAGTTACTACAACCGAACATTAGAGCCTGATTAAACAGTTTTCAACAAGCAGCAAGGGAAAATGCCAATCTGCTACTTTACAGTTTCCAATCAGCAATATATGTAGAAAGATTTTTATACATTCAGTAACATTCGGTTTATTGTGTTAAATTCAGTAAAACTTCATTTTTACGAATTTTCGATTGGGCGTTCAAACCACAACAAACAAACAAACAAAAGCCAACCTTGTGCATTGGCAACTTGACAATTTGTATCTTGTGACTTTTATAGCTTAGTAGATCTTTTATTGCGCTGTAGAATGTGAAATGAAGTCCTAACAATGTTATCTATGTCGTTGTTATCAAGTGCATCTCGCCACAAAGCCTTACTAAGAACATGCTTTTGCACCAAGTACCAAGACTGCACATAAAATACCATTGTATTGAGAGACAGAAGTCAACCTATAGATCGGGTTTCATTGTTTTCAAATCGAACTATAGTTTCACTACATTGCCTACTAATAAGCCGCAATGGATTGATAACATTCAATATAAATTATTTTACGGTATTATTAAATCTTTCGAAAATTTCAACTCAAAAATCGTAGTGTTTTCCAAAATTGTGAAAACTCAGATTTAGTTAAACGTGGACTAAGGATTCATATTTTGTCTTGCAATATTGACTAGAATTTGTATATTTGTTACGTATAAACTATGTTATTGTTTGAAGTAAGGCATATAATACATAAACATTTGCGTTAGGCATTGGATTTAAAATTCAATTCAATTCATGATATCGCAATTAGATAATCTGTTTTAGGCCGAAAAAGTTGGAGAGTTTAAAAAGTAATTTTATTTACTTCAATCTATATCCTAATTGGCCATACAAATGTAACTCTTAAGCTAAATTCCTTCATTTCAATCTAAATATGGAATTGTTGACCACTTTAAGTCTTGAATTGTATTAAGTTTTTTGTGAAATCGTAATACATTACGTACGGTGTTGCAGTAAAAAATGCGTACATTTATGTAGGTAATGGAAATTGGTCCACAAGGTTGAAAAGGTGGTTTTGTATTCTTAACCCCGTTGTGTAACTTACTACGAGTAATATTCATTAAACAATTGTATTAGAGAATTATTGTTATGTATTAATTATATAAAATATCTATTATACTCAATCAGTATTTACGTCAAAATATACACATTTAAACTTAAAATTAAAATGTTTTTATTATTTTATTTCGAGTCATTGTTAAAGATTTATGTTAAAATGTACAATTCTTAGTCAAAGTATAAAATAAAATGAGAAAATAATTTGATAGGTACAATAAGAAAAGAGACCGTATGTACGGTCTTATGACCGTATATTTGCAACATCATTCAATAGTATATTTTTCATGAAGCACACAAAACCAGTTTAGTATAAAGGACTTGCTAACATTAATTTAAAAACGCAAGTCTAAAATGTAATGTAATAGAAATACGTTTAATATATAATTTGGAATATTGATTCTATATATTTATTGTGTAGATTAATAATAACGACTCAAGTTTTTACAGATGTTCCTTTAGCTTGGAAAATGCGCTTATTGGTCTATAAAGTCCTCATACATGGCTGTTTCTTTTACACTGTAGCCAGAAAACCTCATTTACATTATTCATTTAAGTATATCTTTGATCTAAATCATGATCTGTCTCAACTATTTGCTAGTGCACATTGTATGTCCTAAATGTATGTCATATGAGTCCATAAATATCATCCTTAACAAACTTGTTTGAATGTGTTGTTTTAATGGCTGCAAACTTTAATGTATACAAGTGTTCTACGACAGAGTTAGTCAGAAGCATAACAGAGCGAATTATCCCAAGGTTGAGGTCATGATAAGGGAATAACATGTTTAATTAGTGATAACAGGGACAATATGACGTTCTGTGATAACAAACGGAGATACAAATATTACTCGGACATTTTCCGTTAATTAGGTAATTTTTAAACGTCTTCACGCAATTCGTTCCACACATTTGTTTTACAAAGTAGGGTGACTCCAGTGTTATTGTATTTCAACATACAGACCAATTAAACAACACAATAATAAGACTAAAAAAGGATAACTAAATTTAATGTAGGATAACATAAAACCGGTGATTCGTATATATAGTAATGTATTCGTATTACTAAACAATATTCGTGAGTAAATTAAAAGCACCTCATATTGAACAACCGACAGATTTTTGGCGGGATAACCAATCAACTCGGATTTAAATTTGAACCTCAAAGCCAGGGGAACAAAATAACATGCTTTGTTATGAGACTTCTACTAATTTACACATTCATTACTGACGTTTAGAGTTGTGATTAGACTTTACTGGACAGAATCATTCTTAAATTGTTGATATTTTAAACTTCACTCAATAAACCGTCGTTTAACTATCCATCGATTTCGGAAAACATCTGGTAAGTAGTGGTGAACTTGTCCGCTATAAATGTGGAGGTGTTCCGTCTTAATGGAACCAAGCTTGTTCAAAATCACCTCTACATGCCTGGATTGCTGAAATTATCTGTTGTTATAGCATATTTAAGTATAGATCAATGAAGAAGAATGGTCCAATAACTCGTCCTCCCATCACACCTAGCCAAACGTTAAATTTTTAGGATGTTTAATGTGGTGTTCAAGGATTGACATCACTCCAGAGACGATAATTGTGTCTATTAACCTCCCCGTTAAGCATGAAGGCTGCTTCGTCATTATACACAATATCATTTAAATTAAGTGTCTGGTTATCAGTTTTATTCATCAATTCTTGACAATATTGTAACCTTTAATCGAAGTCACCTTCGTTCAGCTCGTGTAAAAGATGATCTTTATGGCTTGTATTGATTTTCATCTATTCAAGAGTTACAAGGAAATCCCTACTTTCTTAAGTTTGTAGCTTTTCATGAATACCTTAAAAGTGAGAAGTTACTGAGTGGTGCTTAAAATTTATAAATTTTAGCAGCTCCAAAAGGCTATTATAACTAGGTTATAAATAGTTACTTCTGACTTCTAAAACTTTCAATTTGCCGCCGTTTTGAACTGTCTTAAAATGGAAACTCTGATTTTGGATGTTAGTTTTCTTTTTTCAGGGACTACAAAATTAGGGTCACTTGATGGGGCTTCAGGTTTAAAATTTTTGGTTTGCCCCAAAATCCCCTTTACTTAGTTTTTCAAGTGTGAGCGCAACATTGTTTTTTTTTTATTTTTAATCTTGGTGGTTCACATTATAAGACCTGCATTTATCCTTTTGCAGTTGTTACGTATTCTAATAATATAAAGCTGATATCTACTGGATCACTAAGATTACACTCGATATGCTTTCTGTTTATACTACTACAAGCCCCTCCTAAAATAGAGGGGCGGGGGCAAAAATTAAAATCTCAGCAAATCTAAAATAGTTTTAGATTTGCTGAGATTTTGGTCCGTGTGGTTGATTTCAACCCATGTTATTACACAATAGAGATGGAAAACTACACTATTTTGCTGATTCGGAATTATGAAGAACGCTCTTAATAATAGGAACTTAAAATTTCACAGTTCTGGGCAAAGTATAAAAGTCGAGAAAAAATTCATCTAGTTCCGAAATTGAAACACGTCCGAATTAAAAGAAGCTCACAAAATACACTTTATTAAATTATGGTTTGAATTGCGTTCTGCTACAGGTATCTCGACCGGATTTGTTTAACCCTATGAATTGGGTGAGTCAAAATTAAAAAACGAAAGGATTCATAAGAACGTAATAAGATGAATTTTAGGATGTCTATTAGAACAGATCACAATAATATCAGCCTGACCTCTCAAGTCGGAGGATAATGTTAAAGGTTATTTCTAGAGACAACAAGTAATTACCATTCAAAGTACGAGTGGATATTACGAAAGCCAGTTACTCTTTCATAAAAAACTGCATTCACTGTTTCCAGATATTTGTTATACGTCACGTGGTTTTTAATTAATGTTAGAATGATGGTAACAGTTATCAAAGCAGTATCTAGAACTTTTGAATAATGTTTTGAAGAGTTCTGAACTAAACAGATTTGTAAGTAAAGATAATAAAATCAGGCAGTTTTCAATGAATTTTCTATTTCTTTATGTTAGCATAGAAAGAGAGTCTTACTCGTTTTAGCTTTGCTTTCCATGTCTCTGGAAGATTACAGATCTGTGTGGAAAATTAAAGAAGCAGAGTACAGGGAAAAGTCGGTTCAGTTCAATAAAGGTGGATAAAGTGAAAAATAGTTCAGGTTCAGTCAGGATTAGAACTTCCGCTATCTCTAACTATCTCTTTTAGGGACAGCCCACTTAAAATAGTTGAGAGTATTTTATCAACCGGACCAATGTATTTTAGTTCGCCCAATAATGTTACTCCGTTTCAATGTCACAAGATTGTATCTAAAAAGCTCATAATAAGGTTAATCTACAATTAATTAATAATAACCATGAGTAAATCGAGTTTGAAAATTATAAACAGGTTTTTTTATTAGTTTAGGAGTAAGCCTTTTTACTTTAGAACCTAAGCTTTTTGTAGTAACTATATCATTGTGTTAACTTATATCGAAGTGTTATACATATATCTATGCCCCATTCTGTGTAGGAGTGACAAATAAGTCATGTATTACAGGTTTCTAATCCAAGTCAATAATTAAACACTGCCCTTGAAATAAAATGTGTAAATTGATTTATTTTATGTTACTGAATCTTACTTATGATTTACTATCTACATAACATTTATATACATTTTGAAAACAAATGTATATCAGTATTATTACTTTTTCCTAATATCAATTCAACGTTTTTATTGCATTTTTTTATTTATTTCGACAGTTAAACTTAAAGTAATACGATTGGTAAGTATTTATTTTATATTGTTTATATTCTGTACATAAACATCTAGTTTTTTCAATTTTTCATCACTATTCAATTTGTTCAATAAGAATTTTAATAACTTTCTAAAATATATTATTCCTCAGATTATTACCTATGATTATTGGGTGTGTTTAGTCGAAAACGTCAACACTATGTTTTAAAGAAAATTAGAAACTTTAGAAAATTACTATGTTAATTATTTTATTGTATTTTTAATAGTTTCAGTAGAGTATTTGTAATAATATGGTATTAATATACGTAAATATAACTGAGGTGAATATGATATGTGGGTAATCTGTAAATAACACAGTATTTAATTAGGTTATTACATTAAATGGATGGCCATAAATTACATAAAATGGGAACAGAGAGATCTTATTTACATTAAATGTCGGATGCAGTTTATGTAAATTGTTTTTTATTAACAATTTCAGTAATTACATAATGGGATACCGATTTGCATGTAAATGGCAGGGTAAGATTTAAACTCGTGGTTGCATAGTTCGCCACACATGAATTTTTACACCCCTCTGTGTTTGTGGAATGTTGCATAAGAGTGGCACTCAAAATTCCACATTTTTCTCGTCCACTACATTTTAAATTGCATGAAAGCACTAGATATACCACTTATACAGGCGAACATTGCCCCAAATACATAACTACGCCACAATTAATACTAGCAGGAAAGTTTAATTTTAAAAACTGAACTATTTGAACCATATGACTCTCTAATCATGTATTTAGGGTCAGACAGCCACAAAGACTACAGATAACATGGCTTATAGTATCGCCGTCTATTATCAGCCATCGGCCAGACCCGAACTATAGTTAATAATCTACTGGTCTATCTATATTAGGGGTCATCTGTATAGATACTGTCTATCTATAACAGAATTATCATATGAATGCTAAATATGGATATTGAATGAATGAGTCGCTTATCATTGTACTCACTGACTTAGATTGTGAAACATTATCTCTGAATTCATTAAACTTAAAACGCTGAATTTTTTTAATCGTTTGTTATTAAAATAGTCAAGTGGCGTACGAGGCTGAGTGTTTAAAACACCTTAATATACACTTTAGGTGGTAAAAGTTGTGTTTAACACCACCACTGTAAAAATACGACACCTTTTTAAATAAAAATTAAATTTATAAATTTAATTTGCTTCAGGCCTAATAAGAGGCTCTCTGCAAATTACGATATATATATATATATATATATATATATATATATATATATATTATTTCTTTCTGTAAAATTCGAGTGGCTTATCACATTTCCACGAAACGAAACAGATTATTGCTTTAGTATATAGATTATCATAATTTACAACATTGTAAAAACATTGTTATGGTGCTTAATGGAAATCCTTCTATTCTAAACATAAACTAGTAGTAGATATTAAATAATGGAACAAACTGTGATCGCAACCTATACATCAGATTAAAAGAACTTATTCAATATGTTTATGAAAAGTTTTTAATGGTTTATTACATGCAAAAAGTATAAATTAAACAAAAAAAATTCAATTATTGAATGAGACTAGTAGGCTTGTTAATATGGTTTTTTTTCTGAATATAAGTACACAATTACACTATAAACGGGTAAAAGTATTAGACCACCGCAGCCACACAAGTGAAAAGCAAGCAAAATGTTTTATTTATTTTACACATATCCGATTTGAGTTTGAAACCTTTCTCTTCTACTATTATTTTGTTTTTGGGCCTCATCTAAATGTATGACCCTCACTAATTAAGTTGTTACAAAATTAATAGAGTTTGAAAGTTTGGAGGTGTTTCAAGTCAAGCAGTATTTGTAGGACAAACTCCCAATGTGCATTTACAGAGAATTCAGTAATTTCCTCCAAAAGAGTAAATTAGAGCACATGTTATCGATTCAGTAGATAATATAGAATTTGTTTATCGCTGCTTGAAAAGACAAGGTTTTAGATTTTTTTCGAATTTTATTTAAAAACACAAAAGTATTTTGTTCTGGGAGATGTTCTCGTTGATACATTATGATGCAAGATGAACCAACAGTGCTCCTACTGCTCTCGGGAAGAATATTCTTACAACTCTCTTCTAAAACACCAAGAAATAAGTTGGCAACGTTTATAGAATAACCTATTTGCACCAACCAATAGGATATACTTTGGAAAAGGTCGAGGTTTTCTCAGGACACAAGTTAAATTTTTTGATGCCCTTAAGTCTGCGATGTATGTAGTTGACCATTTATCAGGTTTTTCGCAATGTAGAAGAGATTTCTTGACCAGCAAATATCACTTTGGAATCTCCTAAAGTATTACACGGACGCAATGGTCTTGGTTTGAGTCGATTCTAAGTAACGTATTTGAGGTTATTTATAATGCTTAGAAACGATATGGCTCTTAATTAAACTGATAAGGTGTCACGGTCCAAGAGGAAAACTACGATAATTTTGATTAATGTAAACAACATGTCTCATAATCCAAACCATCGATGGAAGATTTCCCATTAATAATAGACAATATGTAAACAATAGAATAGCCTTAACTTCAAAAACATTCTTCTTCAGCTCAGCGAAGATTTTTTTAGATTTTTGTTCTAGACAAAGTCACCTTTCTGAGAAAATAAAAATTACAAACTCTTTTCTCAAGCACTTAGTACAAGCTAGGCTACTAATATCTGAGCACTGTAACTGCCGCTTGACCAGTAACGTTCTGTATTATCTATCGCTTATAAAGAATTATACCTCATTAAAAATACAAACTGTGTTGTTTTATAATCTCACGCGCATTTTTATTTTTATTAACATCTCTATGGAAGATTGTAAATTTCGTCATAGTTGTACTGAAAATTTCTTCTTACTCTGTGGTAATTTAATTGTGATTGTTGAAGTCTGATTATAAAATTTCGGCACTGCTGTCTATGGTTTGTATCAATCAGTAGACCCAAGCAAGGATGGACTACTTATTCGTAGACCCTTCTAATTTACCCCTAACATATAAGTACGTTAAATTAACATCTGTACAACATTACTGTTTGATATATTCCAATCCCTTACTAATATATCATCATCCTGTTTAATTTAATTTACGTGTATAAATATGTACAGAAAAGTTAAATTTAATTCATGTATGTAATTATATAATACGGATATATAAAATTATATTCCATTTTGAAAACATATATAAGCAATATACATAATAATTAACAGTAATTCAATGTCGTATTGACTCTTAAACGTTTTGTGGACTCCAGCTGATCTTTGAAATTTTATCAAATTCCCACTAATAACGTTTTTATAAAAACCGATAACATTTACATAAAAAATGTAGCAACACGAGTGGGCAATATGACCTGAATACAGACCTGTCAAACTGAATTGAGTTCATACATTTCAATTAGTATTCTTACAGCAGGCCAGCCAGACCCGCTGACACACCAGATTAAATACTGGTGTCTACTTTAGTAACAGAAGCATGAATTCATTCATATACCAGTCCTGTACTTCGTAACCCTAAAATCATCAACTCGGAACACAGATAAAATTCTAAGAATTGCATCTAAACGGATAATTTTAAATATTAAAGGTGAGTTTTAATGGGACAGACTTCTCATAACGTAGATGTAAGGCCAGATTAGTCATGGAAACATTAATACGGACGTGTTATTGTGAAGTCCATTCACGCTATCTTCCAATAAATTAAACCATTCCTCGGTTTTAATACTTATTAATGACATTTCTTTTTTCCTTTCTTTCATACATAACAGAATTAACGGAATAACTAATTAAATGGGAACTGACAAACTCAATACGTTAATTGAATAGCGGAAACAACATAAAAGTTAAATCTGCTAAACCCCTTATCAAGCTTACCTTTCTATAAAATTGAGGGACTTCTTCCACAGTCTTGTAGGAGGATTCGGTGGGACTGACAAGGTAGAACATGGATGCTAGCCCCTTCGTCCAGGGGATGTTTACATCCACCATGGCCTCCAGGAACAGTGAATCTTCGCTGGAATTCATCTTCTCTTGCTGTATCGGGCTACTTCTGCATCCTACCTGAAAAAATATGGAGTCGTTTACTTTAATGAAATGCTTTGCATTGTAAGACTTTCCTTTTCTTACCGAAATCTGTAAACAGGCGGTGAATTGATTCAGTTTTAGAAAAATTCTTTTCATATTTACATAGGTTATCGGCCCTACCTTAAATGTATCATGTAATCAATTTTGTGCATATAAAAGTGATCATAATCATACACCCCTATCCTAATATTTTCACTTTTATTGACAATAAACACCTTGATAAATGAACCATGGCAATCTATTACTTCCCCTCAATAACTCTTTCTTATACGTCAAGTCTAGATTAATTGGAATCCTGCAAAGAAGATATTGCTGGAAAACGATTAAGTTATCTTGATGGTTTTTCAGTAAAGTGTTGATGGCATCGATGGAAAAACTGAGCTTTCAATGCGGCGCTGATAAAAATATTTGGACCAGGAATCGAATTGTGAACATGCTTAGTAGTTCACAGGGATTCATAACAACAGTTCTTTCAGATAAAGAGCCAACCTAAAGAAAAAAACCTGAAGGCTTAAAGCACCTCCACAATGGCAATAAGATGGGCAGAAAAGGACTTAATATCAGTGAGATAATGAAAGGTTTTATTCATCAGCATATTTAAATAAATTACACAAAAGCTTGTGACACCGAGGAGAATATTAATGACATTTTCAACGGATTTAGCGTGTCACAAGTTGCGTTAACCAGGCTGAAGAATAATATATTTTCATCCTTAAGTATTTCTTCGTCCGAAAAATTAATGCCATCTGCTTTGTAACAGTCTTCTTCGTCTAAAATAACTTATAATACAGGACTGTTATGGAGCGTGATGTCTACTGCACTTAGGGCGGGTGTTCTGCTTGTCGTTTCATAAGATGCCACTAAAATGAGCTCGAAGTTTGGAGTGTATTCATTTCTGTTAACAAATTTTGACCAAGAACAATTAATAGAAATCTGGCATGATGAAAAACTGCCATAAGTCACTGATATTATTGACAATGATGAACCGTCCATGTAGAACGAGTTGTTAGTACAGCCTGCAGGGTTTACTGTATTCTTTTTGTAAGGTCCGATATCGTTGCTTCTGAGTCATTGTTCAGGTGGAGGATATTGATAGGGAAAACATTTCTTCCATCTGGTCTTTCATGAATCATTGAACTTGTCATCGTTTTGAAAAGTTTCTGATCCTGCAATGGAGTGACGGTGTTAGAATGCTCCGATAGATTTGTTGACATTTCAGTAATGTCTCAATGTTACTCATTGGGTCCTTTCTTTTTGTGACGTTCAGATTTATTGTAAAGATGATAAGATCTCTTTCCACATCGCCGGAATGGCAGGCCATTTAGCTCTGCTTTCAATCAATTTTTTCTTCTGTGGGATGGGCTGAAATTAATTACATACCTGTGAATAGTCCTTCACACTCTGTGTGGCATTAAGGGCAATATGATTATGAGAAGTCGCATCGTATAGCATTACAAGCAAGTATATTCTGAACCTAACTGAAGGTATGCAGGATTTATTATCTTTAGGAGTACCTCAGATCTTACTAAACATTAAAAATGTAAATGATTGTCTAATTTTTAAACAACAAAGATTATTGCCTGATACATTACAAATCTCTGATCAAAATCCACCATGAATAAGCCACAGTTTTTTGGAATATAGACCACAAATATTGCAGTCAAAGCTATGCAGAAGAAATGTTTTCGCTGACGGCCTGGAAGTATCTTGAAGATTTCAGATCGGCTTAGTGTAGGATACTTTTTCTGTTTGGTTCTGCATGATCAAGATCTATCAAAAGGAACATCGACGTCTGAGAATTCGGAGTTTACCTTCTGTATGAGAATTATATCAGTTAATCTGCATATATACTAGCATCAAGGACACGTTTAAGAATTTTTTGCAGTTAGGATGGAGTTTGAAAATTATATGCGAGTATGACCTATTCTCACATTCACCTTGTTTCAAATGCAGATCCTAATTTAAGTGTTGCTTGGTGGACCTCCAGCAGTTTTTTGTTTAGTTTTTTAGAGTTGTACTGGTCGGCTTAGTGAGAAT
Organism: Homalodisca vitripennis; assembly: GCF_021130785.1. NCBI lineage: Eukaryota > Metazoa > Arthropoda > Insecta > Hemiptera > Cicadellidae > Homalodisca > Homalodisca vitripennis. Next base: position 40,453,297 of record NC_060215.1, on the reverse strand, counting down.
TAATAAGGCAGTGTGACAATCAGCGAAGTAAACTATTGAGTGGACAAACAGTTTTACTAATGTCTTTATTGATAGCAAAAACATAATTAAAAACCTCAAAAATCTCTAGGTTTTTTTTAATACCATTGATCCAATGCCCCTATTTCTCAATTATAAGGGTATTTTGTCTAGAAGGCTACGTCGAAAACGAGTTTGGCATGAAACAAGTTTGGCCAACCAGTCGGCTCTCGAATTAATTTACCTTTTTTGAGTGGGTTGACTTCTTTCTCTTGGGGTTTCTCGTTGGCTTTCGCTTAGTCTGCATGGAATTAATGCCATAAATACCTTAGTTTATTTTTAGCATCAATGAAACTTATCACTCATCCTAACCACAGAACACTTACCTATATACTCAATACAGTTGTTGTTAGTATCTTTGCGCTCGTGTAAGACATTTAGCAGTAGTTACACTTTAATTTATTATACCCAAAGTGAATAATGACAATTAATGCAGAGCTATAATGAAATATAATTAATGTGTAACATTAGATCTGCTGGTATATTATTAAACAAACTTTCATGAAATCACATATAATTAGACTTAAGTCTGATACCTTTATGTGTTCAGTGTTTCCACCATAACAAAAGTGATTCAGTAAGGCTGATATTTGACCTAATTTTTAACATGCGAGGCTTACTGTATCCCAGTCACTGCTGAGGAATGACACAAGGCTCGATACTCGGCCCGATTATTTTCTCAGTTCAAGGGCGGGCCGCTTATATAACGCGTTTATATAAGACGGAGGTGGACGTCTTCTAAGTTACATAAGAGAGAGACTAGTGACGAGCATGGCCTTGACTTTGACAGGACATTATGCACCTTGAATGCCATTTGTGGATATTTGGAATCCGTAAGCTGCAGATGTGTATGTTTATTTATATACTTCAATTGCCTTTGAAAGAAGGTTCATACAGTTTATATAATTGTTATTTGCCGCGTATCTAAGAGTATACTATATTATTAGGTGTCTTTAAAGGACTGAGGTTAAATACAAATTTGATGAGCAATGCATCCAAATCTGAACCTTTCTCAAGAGTTCTGTTTAAGCTTTTTGGAAATGTATGTGTTATATTTTGTTATCCACTTGTTCTCATATATTCAGTATAATGTTAGGTTAAGTATCGTTTAAACGCTTAAAAACAACTCGTTTGGGTTCTTTAAACTTCTTTGTTTTATATATTGTCCCTCCCTATTTTTACTGATTTCACAACTTAATAAATACTGGGCTCTAAGAATTACAATTAGGAACGTATGGTGCATATGGCTTCTATACGCGCTCGGTAAGAAGTAGTTATACAATTTAAATTATTTAATAGGAGACTGTTGAAAACAACACAAGTTTTTTATCAGATTTTGTGACATTGATGTGTTTTACAGCTGAAAAATCACCATTAGGGTCGCATATTCTACATACTATATGTCCTGATATTTCATAACGGGTTGTAAGTAAGAGCTGAAATGAATTTTTATATGGAACACAATATCATTTTAATGAGTGGAAAGGACCACTTCAAAACTTAGTGGTTAACCTAATGAGTCCATCATTGGCATACAATATGAGAAAGATCAATTCAATAATAGTACCGATATTCGTATTGGCCTTAGAGTTTGGATAAGATCACATTAGCAATTCCACTCCAATGGTTTTAACTAACGGAATAACTTCACATTGCCTGCTTTTGAAGTATGGGTTAATTTATTCCGAGTAAATATATATTTAAAGTTATGTAATAGCTATGCGATAGTTATGTAATATAACACTGTGGGTTACCGGTAATAGCTTGATTCATTACTTAAATTAAACACATTTTTGTACGAATTGCAAATTTTCATAATGCATTACTTTCCGTCTATGATATCATAACCATTTGCCTTAAATTGCCCTTAAGCAGCAAAGGCATATCTTACCCAGTAATTACTTTTGTGAAAGCTTAAATCAAATAACTAGTCAGGAAGGATAAGGTCGTTAGAATGATAATATTGCATTCATATTAAAACCATTCTCCTTATATTTTGTATTTCTTCTTATCATTGTGCAATTATTATCATCAATGTTTTTCTTATTTTTATCCATTTGGTAACAAACCAAAATTAGCAAACAAATCATACATTTTATCGGATATAAAATTCATTGTCTTCTTTGAAAACTCTTCGGGCAATTGGATTTTTTTTTTAATAGTACTAAAGGTTAATAAAACAATACTTTTCCAAATTTTTTATATTTTGTACAAGACCTTTCACCATCAGGCGACTCCACAAAAATTTTAAAAATAAAAAATTTCTAAAGGCCTCGTCCAAAAAATAAACCATTTGGAAAAGTATTGTTTTATTGACATTTAGTACTATTCTACATTGTCTTCTGTTTGAAAATGGTGTTTTTATTATATATGAAAATTTTAATATCAAGGAGAAGCCAACCAAAAAGAACGGTCTGTCATTTAGTATTAAAAATGAACGCATTTAAACAACCTACCTTGAAACCCTATTTTTTACTAAGCAGTTACTCAACAATCGTTAGTAGTATAAACTATTACACTCTAACTAAAAATTAACAGAAGGTTTACAACCCCAATAATTGTAGACTGTATAGAATATACAGCAACATTTTCATAGTGCTGTACGTACAACTGTCCCACTATGATAGATGTTTACTACAAGTAATTTGTTTCGTTTTCACCCAGCATAAATTTTAGCTCCCTGCGTATCGTGTCAGTTTTATGTAATCGAACCACACTAATTACAATACATAGGGATTTCAGTCCTGCTCTACACATCTGGACATATGGTTGGTTTTTACGGGTGCTTTTTAAATTGATTAATTAACTGTATTTCTTTCTTGTATCGCTTCAAAGTTTTACAACCTATTCACTGTACTTACCAATTTAAGTAATATTATAGCTACTCAGTAGAAAATATAGCAGTGCACTCGGTGTGATTGCTCGGTCATTGGCTATTAACAGATTCTCAGATTACTCACTATGTATGTAAGAACTGCTTCCCATTATATGGTGCAGTTATGGCCGAGATAAAATTTAAGACCGATCACAGAATACAGTCTTGTTAAAAATTAAAAAAAACCAACTAAAAAAGACCCGTCCATTTCTTTAAAAAAATATTCATTACATTGATTTGGTCACGGAAGTATTTTTTTTTTTTTTGTGAATATCAAAATGGTTCCCTTCTGAAATATGTAATAATACATGGCTCAGCATTTATACACTGAGCATGTACTTCAAAAAAATAATATTTTTGAGAATTTATACCACGTAACCTGAGTCTCACTACACGATATTTATAATGATTAGGCTTAAGAAAAACAGGAAGTTTTAATTTTTAAATGAACAAAACAAATCCAAGGGCTCGAAATTGATGGAACAAACCTTTTATAGCGTGGTGAATGGCGTTATGATAATTGCCCTTTTTGTACTCTGTACTGTTTGTTCCACAACCCCGTTTCATAATTCTGTAGATGAATGCCACTTTGAATTATAGATTTACGATCGGAGTACATAGATATTCAGACATTCAGTGAGGAATTATTCTATCATGAACTGAATACGAGAGTACAAACACTCTCATTAGAGAAATCTCGATTATTTTAAGTAGTGTAAAGACCATGAGCCATGTAATAGTGTTTCTTATGCACTTCTTGGTTAATTTAATAAAATTTAAAACCACGGTAATTACAAAGTTAATGAAGCAAACTAGACTAGAGTGCATTGAGAATGAACGATAAACCTTTGAGTGGAAATACGTGGGGTTATTTTACACAAAACCTCTCAATAGATGTTTCAACACAAAACGTACACCACAAAAAAAATTGAAGAGAATACATGACAAACTTTGGAGTTCCAATCCATTTATAATGAAGCTCTTGTTATGTAGTAACAACAATTACTAAGGTTGTTTCATCATAACAGGTCTGTTGATAAAAGATAATGCCTGCAATAAAAATCACAGTTTAAATATATATATATATATATGGTACAAATGAAGCAATTTATTCATTTCACTTATTATCTAAAATTTTCACTTAAACTGGTTACTTATAAACTGTACATTTACAGTCACGATGGCTATTTTGTCACTTATAATCTAAACTGTCCACTTAAACCTTAACTGATTACTTAGAAACTGTTCAACTGCAGTCACGAGGGCTACTTTAGGCCACGTTTTTCTTACTTTAAGCAAAAAGAGCACTGTTTCAGCAATATCCTTCAGAATTATCAATTGGTCTTTCATAATATACTATACGAGGAGGAACATTCCTGAATTTGGAAACTTCCTTCACAGTTCTTTGTTTGAAGTTTGTTTTTGACGATGGAAGGATTGTGAAGGAAACAGGATTTTTTCCGGCCATTTGCCATCGTTCAGTGAAACAAAAAATCAGTTTCAAGTGCATGTTTTAGAGTTAGTGAAGTTGACGCACAACATGGTGGTTGTGATTCCTGACTTAAGCGTGCCACAATGCTTTGGTATGATATTTTAATTTTAACCTAGTTTGTAATTATGCATTGGGATAGTTATTTACCTGAAGAAGAGATCAGATTGCAGATCTCGAAACGTAGTGTTACTGATTTGTTTTGTCATTGAACGATGGCAAATGTCCGGAAAATTCCTGTTTCCTTCACAACTTAAGATCGACAACGTAGACAGGATCATATTATTATAAAGCTGGAAACCTGTGATATAGAAGCCTTTTGGATCGTTGATCGGTCATATTTATTACTGATGGGTGTAGTTTGTGCCAATTACTATACAGCGCTACCCCTTTTACCTTTGACATAGATGTTATTTACTAATTCTGTCAGTATCGATTAACATAAAACATATGTTAGCATAATATTCTTCCCATAGTGAATTCAAAATATGACAAGATTTTAATTGTCTTGGCGCAGTTTGAACCGGGAAACTTAAATGATATTCATGTTGGCTTTTACTTTCCCGAAAGTATTGAAAATAGATCCAGTTCATTGAAACGGATTTTAGGAAAAATTGGTGTATAAGAACATACCAAGCATTTATAGAGAATCACGCTATATAAGCATTTAATGTAATGTTTTGCATTATTGGTGTACTATAATACCATCTATCTACTTAATAATATTGCAATTAATGTTTTTTTTTATATAAATACACAATGTACTATGTGTATATTAAGTGGAAAGTCCCTAAACGTGTACAATATATATTGCGTTTGTAACACTTGTTCAGCCAACTACATAAATAAATGCATTTGTAAATGTGGTTGTTCATTGGACATAAATATGACCTTTACAACCACAATAAGTTTCAGGGAATCAACAATACACATAATTATTTTAAAAGTGAATATTGCATGCATAACTGAGCAACTTGTCACTAACGTTCAATTTCGTGGATAATTGACGGTTAGCTCTGAATGACTAATGCGAGTCGTGGACATCAAACACTCTATTATGTTTCATTTAAGTGTCCTTGTGTAGATACTTTTTGTTCAACGACTGGGTGAGCAAGCAACTTTACTGAAAATACGGGTACATGTGCCTCTGTAATCGTCCCGTTTGTTGAGAAGATCATCTGAATATTGCCTTTCCTGGGGTTAAACTATATTCCTATTTATAAATAACTAATTTAACGATACATTTTAATATTAATATATTATTGATAGTGATTAATATATTGTGCTTCTTTTCTCGTTTACGATTTTGTTACACCATACTGCTTTAATTAATCCTCGTTGTTTGTATACCTACCACACCTTCACTGATTCTCTTACAAATGAATTGTTAAGGATACATCAGATTTCGATAATAAGGACCTTATTTTATTATATACTCCTTCTTCTCTTAAGGGCTGCTTGTTGCAAAGAAATGAGAAATGGAGCTCCAGCAGCGTACTCTTCTAGCAGTCCCGCAAAATTAAAGAAAAAAAACCGGAACATTTAACTACCTTGTTCTACCTTTAAGAACCTCAAGTGATGTCAAAAAGACGTCAAGATGGCACAGAAAATGAATACAACAAACGATCCGATGTTTCGTTATTACGTATTTTACGAGAGTCGTTCAATAAGTCCTTAGAAAATCCTACAGATGGCGTCGTAGGATTGAAAAAAATTCGAAGCAACGTTATTGACTAGACACCAGTCAACATTTCCGGTCGGTCTATTGCGTAGTTTCGTTGTTATTGAAGTGAACAACTTTTGTTTGCCCATAATAATGTAGAAATGTGAGTTTCGAGAGGTGATAACACATTCTTATTTCAAAAGCTTAACGCCGAAAGAAATCAAATCTGAGTTGCATGCGGTTCATGGCACATCTGCTCCTTTGTTTGCAACAGTTTAAAATAGAATAAACGACTTTAAACGTGGGTTCATCTACAAACGATACTCATCGATCGGGACAACCATTGGAAATGTTTAAATGATTGAAAAAATCCTGGCAATAGTTTAGAATGATCGACGAATCAGTGGGCGAAATATTTGGTATCGCAGGGATATCACAAGGTGCAGTAACTTCAATTTTGCATGAAATATTGTTAGTCAAAATTATTTCCGCGTGATGGGTGCCGCGTTTGCTAACCGAGGACAATATTAACAATAAGGTTGTTCAAAATGGCTGAAGTTGAAAGCGTTACAACATCCCCAACCAACCGTATCCCCAAATTTTGCCCCCAGTGACTTTTTGTTGTTTTAGAATTTAAAAATCGCTTGGCGGAGAACGCTTCATTTCAAACAAGGCAGTTATTGAGCAAACGAATACTTGTTTTGAAGAACTTCCAAAATCGTATTTTTAGACAGTTTAAAACATTATGAAACAAGATTTGAAAAATTTATAGAGCTTAATGGAGATTATGTTGTGAAATAACAAAAAGATTTTCTATCTTTTTTTGTAAGGACTTATTGAACGACCCTCATACGTAGCCTAAGGAGTAGATTATTTCTTAGAATACCTACTCTGTGAAGATAATTCTTTCGATATGCCCTGTTATTTTTCCAATATCGGAGATTATAAATATATGCTAATAGAGAGATCAGATCTCGCCATATAAGGGAATGAACAAAAACAAGATCATCCATAAGAGGGCACGCTAATCAGCTCTCGGCCGCGCCTCTGAGTTCCGCTTCTTACACGGGGATTAAGTAGGAAACTGTTGTACAAGTATAAACTCGTCTCAAATGCATAAATTTTCCACTTCAGAAACACACTGTCGTTTTACAATTCTATTTAATTGTTATAAATACGATTATCTTCTAATACTGATGGTTCATAATTTATATTCAAAGTAAAGTTTCGTGTGATAACTCTTTAATTAATAAGAAATTAAAACAATTAGAGTTACAGAATCGTATTTTAAACAACCACTAAAGGCTAAGTTTCTAAAGTTAAATGTTTATTCTATTTATAACGAAATTCTAAACTTGAGCGGAGCATCAACTGCTCATCCGTCAACTGACTAGCGTTCCCTCTTAAGCTCGGCAACATAGTCCATATGTTTGTGTGTTCGCTTTTGTGAACCGTTCTGAATGTTAACCACCTGAGTATTGTACAGGACGACTTAAGACTACCTATATTAAATGTTGAGCCCAAAATAAAATCGGCCTTTTTATTTCATACGATCCCTAGTGGTCTAGAATCCAACGACTAGTAACGTTCCAATCCTACCGAGAGATTAAACAACCTGATAACGATCCCAGACAGGTTTGGAGTTAAACACGGTAGTCCAGCTCATTCGAAGCTTGGCTATCAGTGAAATATTGTAGTATATTTTCCTTATACCACAGACGAAGACACTCGTAAGCACACTACGTAACCTGTGACTATGATCTCTGATTCTAAAACCGTAGAGAAAAATTCTAAAACCACTTGACCTTAAATGGTCTCATTCATGCAATTCCATCGTTTATTGCACTTTTTGCTTTAAACTCATCACTATACAGGTTGAGTGCAATGTTTCTGCTTATTTTGGACCAAGCCTCCCTCAAGTGGGCTCTACTATCCTTAAAAGTTTATGAAAAGAAAAAGATTATATACTTCTATGATCTGCACTACTTGTTAATCACACATATTGTTAGAACAGAAATCTACGACGGGAATTGATCCTTTTTTAATATTAGATATTCAAACATATTATAATATTAGATACAACGGCCTATTTTATATTAAATGAATCAGAATAGATTTCTTTCCATTGCAAGCAACATAATACAACCTTGACATTTCTAGATAATTTTATTAATGCCTGTATTTTATAACGAATTCACACTGATTTAAGGTGATTTTCACTTGAAAGTTTATTAATGTTTGTAATCGTAAATAAACATGGACCACCATAATGAAGAAATAAAATGGGTGTCCAAGAGTTTTATTGGTGGGGTAAAGGAAACTCTACAAATGTTTCAAATGAAATAAAATAAACTCTACAGAAGAGAAATAATATTAGAAATACTACACAACAATTTTAGGTAATTCCTTAAGATTTTTAAGTAGGGCTAAATTTTATAAATTATAAAACCATTCAGTTTTATAATTTATTTCATATATTTTTAAGTTACTTCAGCATTTAAATTATTAATTTACTGTCACAAATCAATAGCTACGATTCGACACAACTGAAATTATAAACATGTTCATTAATAATCCTAGAAAAAATGTATTTAAGAAAAATACAATACTTTTAGAAATTCTATTCTAACCCACCAAGAATTCTATTTCCAGTTTGTACTGGTTTTATCTGATGCCGATAGGAAAAAGAATACAACAGTATCATCAGGCATAGGCATCAATAATGAACGCTGCATGAACCGTAAACAGGATCTGACAAAGAGGTGCGGCATGAATATCATAATATGCTTGAGAACCACCTACTGGACTGATGAAGGAAACACTGTTGCTCATTAGCTAGTCCTATCCTTGAATTTGATGGGAATTTTCTGTGAGGAAATTACATCTTCAAACTTAATAACGCTATACGAATTGTAATCAAGTTGTTGTTATATATTACGTTTTGTCTTCCATTTAGTAAACATTTTTTTATCTATGCATATCTTAATCAAATACGGTTAACAAAAACCAGTTACAATTTTGGATCTGTAGTGGTTACTGGCCATATGTAACCGGATATGAAGTCGGGATATGTTTTATAAACTATATTCTGTGAACCCTTCTCATGATTAGAACCTGAGAAATCACTTAAGTAATGAGAATAATAAGATTGATTGCTGAAAAATATAATTGACTATGACACCATTCCTTGGAATTTTAGAACACGATACCCGTCATAGAGAACATTCTTTGGTACCGATATTAAAATGTTTTACATTGCCAATTCTGCACAAACCAAATATGGTAGACGAGTTACTGCAACAGTTGAATTGTTGGACAGCTGGAGAGTAATAACTTGTATTCAGGTATTGTTGCAGTAGTGATGTCAACCTTCGATTTTCAATAAATTAAAAGCGTTTTAACCCTTTGAATGCCACAAGGCAAAAAATTTAGTACAAAAGAAATGCACTAGCAACTATATTGCAAGTCATATGCGAAAAATGCCAGGGAATAATAAGAAGTATTACCGGGCTTCCGGAAAAAGAATATATTTTTATTATTTTTCATACTATTTTTATGAAACAGGTATCAAAATATTTGTAAAAAGTTGTATTACAATAAAATGTTACAAAACAAATGAAACAACATAAAATAATATTAGTTTTTGGCATGTCAAAACCAAAAAATGTATAAAGCAATTTTTATTTTTTAGTTTTTATTTTTTTTTGACAAATTAATAAGAAACAATTTTACTATGGGAAGAATTTTTTTAATATTCTTTATAACATTGTTAATGTGAAAAAAATAATGGTTAACTTTTTTATATAATTACTATAGTTACATAACAATGCTTGAAATTATGTACATAATGAAAAAATCATTTTTCAGTACCGGTAACACAACACTAAAACAAAAATAATTAATGCATTACTTACATTTATCCTTTGGTTCTAAAGTATATCTAATATATGGTCTTCATATTTTCCCAAAAAATATGTACACACACACACATGCGCGCGCACACACACACGCGCGCGCGCGCGCGCGCGCGCACGCACGTACGCACGGGAGATATCAATTTAACAAAATCATTTTAGAGAACCTAACCTCAAAACGATGTAAACACAACCATGTAACCGAACGTATTATTTTAGATATTACGCATACTATACGTAGCGAGTTGTTTACGCGCCAACGATGTTACGCGCCCGGTTAATCACCGCCCGCTGTTGTTGCTTCTATTATTCTGTGTTTTTTTATCTTCACTAATATAAAGTACTATGTGAACTATTATTTATCTATTGCAGGATAGTTAACAAATAAAACAATATTGGTTGTGAAAAGAATTCATGAAAAATAAAGCGTTAAAAATTACGATAACAGACGGCGACGACGGATCGTCGCCTGGCACTTTTCGCACAGTAAGTCGGCGACGATAGATCGTCGCCGTGGCACTTTTCGCAAGGGTTTTTGGCGACGATGTATCGTCGCCGTGGCACGCAAAGGGTTAATTGACATTTTATCTTTAAAATCTTGTTTCCCAACCTAAAATGGTTTGTACTGTACATGTTTTGTAACTATTTATTTGACTGAAAAAACATCTTTACATTTTTTTACGAAGAACGTTTATTTTATAAACAGATATTGTATTTTCTGTTTTATTTTTCTTATGTGTTGTAATAATTAAAAATTAATTTTTAAACCTTCTGTTTGTTTATTATTGGCCTATTTTACATCATTCTATTCAGAATTACATAAGCTATAAGTTTTGGTTATAAATATTGCATGTTTATTATCCATTTAATGAAATTAATGTACTTCAAATCCAAACAAAGCATGTTTTTCGAGACAGAATTTTACATATTTTGTTTGATATCTCAGAAGTGCGTGGTCTTACAGGTCTGGGACGTATTTTATTATATTTTTCAGTTCATATTTCATAAAATTCAGTAAATTTAACGAGTATATTTAAGCTATAAAAACATCAGTATCGCTTTATTTCCGTCCTTTCCTAGACAATCGGGCGAAATATATCGGTAGACTTAACTTGCTAACAAAGCGTTTCCGGACGCGTGTTTATATGAACATTTAAATTATTTTGATGAGAGGAAACCACCTGAAAAGTTTGTCGGCTTACTCGTGGAACATTCTGTACATGTCCCAAAAGACAGCGATAATATTAAAAGGGGCGATAGTCCATCTAATGAGTAACCTAATAACAAAACATGACCCTAGTAAATGTAGCTTAGTTTTTGAGGTATTGATTCTTTTTTGGAATAAAAAAAACAGATACTTTAGATGTATATTTCATGCACTCCTGCTACACAATTTGGACTTTTGTTATTTAAATTAATGCCATAATGTCAGGAAATCCGGCTCAGCCCAAAAACAGGTGAACGCCATCACCGTTACCTCATTGAATTAAAGATCATTCCGACGTTAAGGTACTTAAGATAATCAATCTTCTGATACAATGATTTGTGCTTTGAAAAAACATATCAATGACGTGGGGATTAAAAAATAGTATAATAATACTATTTGCCACTTTTAAAATTTTATTCTAAAATCAACACTTACAATATGTTATTCAAGTGCTAAGAAGTAATGTTGGGATCAAAGACGAAAGAGTGCTACTCTATCAGGTGGTTTAGCCTAAAACTGACCTTATAACAAATGTTCAAACTGTCATCTACCAGTTCGTATACAGGATTAGCACCTTCTTAAAAAGGATCGTTTGACTCTTCGTGCACTTCCGGAAGCATTACATTCTTGAGTAGCGAGGTGAATACGCTATCGCAGTTCATCAATATTTGGTACGGATGCAACGAATATTGTTTCTTTTAAATAACCCCAGTAGTAAAAATCCAGCGGATTTAAGTCAGGGGACCTGTGAGGCCACAGAATGGGGCCTTGTTGGCCGATCCACCTGCTCGGGTAGTCACATTCAAGAAGTCACGCACTGGCCTTCGCGTAATAAGCTGGACATATATCATAATGAAACCACATCTTTTGCCGTGTTGCCAAAGGCACATTGTCCTAAAGATTTTGAAACTCATTTTACAGAAAATGCAAGATAATTTGGCCGTAATTCCCATCCACGAATCTATTTTGAATTGATGCTGAGCCTGATCTTACATCAAGTGAGGATTTTCAGTTGCCCAGTATTGTAGATTTTGCATGTTTACAAAATATTCTTAAACGTACTTTCATCTGACAATAAGAGTATATTTAAAAACCTTAGATTTTCTCTATTTTTTCTAACATTCTTCGACAGAAATAATCCCTTGCGGCATTATCACATGGTAGTAAATTCTACACACATTGAACATGATATGGATGGTACTGTTGCCTTCGCAATATCCTGTGGGCTGTTGATCTTGATACCCCCGTTCTGGCAACGATGGTTCTTACTGAGACATTTTGATTATCCTTCTACAATTTGGATTAGACTTCTTCGACAACATTTTCATCGAATTCTATACGAGGTTTTTCTGTTATATGTCGATCACAAGGTATTCTGGCTTCCAAGAAGGCCTGATGAATATTTATGAAAACGCGATAACCAGGGAATCGCACTGCATTTTGATACTTTTGCCGATGGCTGATAGCAGCCGCATTGCGATTGCCTCGGCGTTCACCAAAAATGGAATGCATGTTTGCATATTCACTAGGCACAGTTTATTAACTGTACCAAGCTAATAAATATTGATTAGGAAGGACAAGTGTAGACACAAATTAACAATGAACAACCTCATGACCGAGTGAAATGGTCAGACCTATTAATACTTATAGATAAGCAATAGATAACGCACAGGTTCAGACCAGAATTCCTCAGATCGTTATTTGGGACATAATATTCATTCACTTTTCTAGTCAACAATCAATAACTGCTGTTTAAAAATCAACAGCTGTTTATAATGCAATAAAGAATTCGAAGAGAATACAATATATCAAATTACTTATCATAAATGATATTAATAAAATGAGTTACTTTAGTAATAATAAAAAAGTAAACAAGTTTTTAAATACTCGTGAACATGTCAGTGTAGTGACGAATGTGTCTTGAAAGCACAAATCATTGAATCAGAAGATTGATTATCTTAAGTACCTTAAAATCTAAATGACTTTAAGTTCAATAATACAATGGTGATGACATTCATCCGTTTTATGTTAAACGAGATTTCCTGACATCATGACTTTAATTTGTAATAACAAAAGTCCAAGTTGTGTAGCAGGAGTGCATGAAATATACATCTAAAGTATCCGTTTCTGTGGTTTCCAAAAATGTGTCAATATCTCGAAAACTAAGTTAATTTTACTAGAGTCATGTTTTGTTATTTGGGTTATTCATTAGCTGACCTATCACCACTTGTAATATTATCGTTGACTTTTAGGGCACCCTGTATATTTCAATATTCAGGGTGTTTCAAAATTACGTTAAAATCAAGGGAAGTCGGATGGCCAATATCTGCCCATGTTAATGTTTAAGGAATTATTTATTAAGTTAAATTAAATAAAAAAAAGTCCCTATAAGCACATGTCCTAAAATGCTTAGTTTTCGATTTTTATGTCTGTTTGTGTTTTTTACATAGAAACACATAACTCAAAAGTTTCTTCAGCTACAGGATTGTAACTTATCATAACTATTTTCATATTTTAGACGCAACATTTGGGAAATATTAATCAACTATCTTTACTAGTTTCAGAATGGCAGTCGTTTAAAACTTTTGATGCTAAATCTCATGAAATTTGATGTGTCAAAAGTTTTATCTATTATCAAGCTATTTTCTATTTTCCTTATAATTTCACAGTATCTTCTATGGTTTTCATGAAATTTAGTATCCAAAGTTTTAAATGGCAGTCATTTTGAAAATTGTAAAGATATTTTATTGATCTTTTCCAAAGTGTTGCGTCTAAAACACAAATAGTCAAGCAAAGTTTTAATCCTGTAGCTTAAACAACTTTCTAGTTTTGATTGTGTACGTAAAAAACACAAAAAAGACATACAGTACAAATAATTTTAAGACAAGCGTTTATAGGAGCTTTTTATTTGATTTAACATGATTAATCATTTCCTTTCATTTTTTAACCTAATTTTTAAACACCCTGTATATAAGCCAAGAATATATTCCATCAAGCCATCCATGATCACTTACTAATAGGTTTTTACTACAATAATACCTCTTTATCAACATGTCCACTACACCTTGCTGGCTAGAATCTGAGTCAAGATTGTAAATGAGGTTGGAATCTCTTCCTCAAAACTGTGGTATTAGAAGATAATTTTATGTCAACCGTACTCCCACCGCCACCACGATTATCCAATGTCATCACCTGAAGTAACCCTGCTGACTGGAATGCTGTCCTCTTTTTATTCACATAAGGTATGAATCGTTTATTCCAGCGGTGTACATTATACGTGCCACTCGCCATTGCTATGGCGCATCTGCGTCACAACTGAGTCACATTTTCAGGGTTTATGTTACTAAAAGTGAACAGGGTTTTTGTTCACTAATTTTTTTTGTTTCCTGGTCGTCTTCCGCCACGTTGAAACGGTATGCAATTTAAACTTTATTTTTATCCTCTGACCCACTATTGCACACAGTACATCGTTAATTACTCGATCATTCTAAAAAAAATATCACGATCCTTAGAGTACATTAGTTTTTAAAATGGTACATATCTGGTAATTTTCATAAAAATAATAACTAACGTTTATCTATTTTTTAAAGTTATTTGCGTTTTGGAATATTCGGACATTTTACCAACTTTAATCGACTAAACAAGAAAAACATTTTTAAACCCTTAGAGGGCTGTAACTTTTCTTATTTTAAGATGGATATTTATAGGAATACAAGTTTTATATTTGGCACGAGGATCGATTGAACCAGTTAATTATCCAACCATACATTACATTTTTGCCTGTAGACCAGATCCTCTTATGAGCCTTATTCCGCTCGTCCCCATAGGCCACTGGCTGTGCGAGGATCTCATTAAACAGAATAAGGAGGAGAGTCAAGGTCAATGGTACGGATAAAAAGTGCTTCGGCCACAGACAGTATTTGAACCTGCGCGATCTCTACCTCAAGTATAACTTCCGACGCTTCAAACCGTGTACCATCAGCTCTATCTCCACATGCTTTGTGGAGATTGTGAAAGCATATTATATCCTAACAAAGATCATCTTGCGGTAGAACTATTCCGCTCCGGTTTTGATTCTGAAACAGTGCTAAAATTATTCTTAGATTCTTTCACATAGTCTACCAACATCCTAAACCCACAACTATTAGTTGATAACATCACAAAATATCCTGGTTTCTACATACACAGAGCTTTTGTGTCCACCGTACTTAGCAATAACGCAATCCAAGAATGGACAATAAATATGCCTTTATCAGCTTACGACGTAAGCTTTGTAGCATTGTCTAGTTCAAATCCACCTGTCTAGTCATATGTCTTAAAATATATACAATGTTTCGTCCTCTATACGGAATAAAAATGAGACGCCCAAATAGTATATATTCATTTTATTTGTAACGAGTCCAGTACTACTAACACTGCAAGTCATGTTCACAGTACTTTCCTGTAATGATATGAAAGGCAATTAACTACAGCGGATAAAATGTTTTAGTAACTAAAGTGATTGACTTATAACATCAATAACGCAACTTTGACTTATAAATTGTATCGAACCTGGCTGGCCTCTCTGGTGGAGTGATTGGTGAAGATTATTCACAAGTCTCTTGTATAGATAAAGTATCCGACGTAACGCCAATGAGTCTGAGGTTGTTTATACGTTCAGATACAAGCTTGTAAACACTTATTAACAGATTATTGAGGTCACTAGCTGATTATTTATATCTTCAGCTCTGCGTTTTCAATACAATTATTTGCCCAATTAACATTGTATAAATGAATTTTTTACGTTGTTTTCAAGGTCTTTACTTGTGCTTTTTTATATAATACTCCATCTATGGATTGTCACCAAATCCAAAATAGAAATGTTGTAATCTTTCCTATAAGCAATTACAAATAAATAATTTTAACAGTTATTTTGGTGCCCAAAACACGACGGACTTTACAATAATGTATTTAATAATTCGTAGGATACCCGTAATTAATATTTGTCATTTATCTTAATAGTTTTAGAAATCAGCAATCCTATGTACAACACAATGTCTACCACGCTTGAGACATTAATGGAAGCCAAATAAGATAGTTTTACAAAACAAGGAGTTTTATGCTACTTTGGAATTGCTTACCCAGTATATTTTTCTTTACTCCAACGCTCAGACATTTTACAGCTCAACAAAGGCAAAACCTGTTTTGGGAGTCTCTCCTTTTTCTTCTTTGTAAAAGACAGTCCTCGCTCCGGTCCAGAAACCAACCTGCGACTATTGGCTGTGTGAGCTTTCAGACTGCTTTTTTACTTGAGACACGCCCTATTAAGGACTCGCCAGGACCTTCTTAAAATCGTGACGTTATTTGTCTGTCTGCCCGTCTGTTTGAAAACTCTTGAGATACCGGTTTTAGAGACTTGAAACTTGGTACATAGGTCCCTCTTGATCCAAGAAGAATCGTATTGATTTTGGGACGAAAATTTCAAAGAGCGGCAAAGTTAGTTTAGGAGTCACTAATGCAGGAAAACTTTACTACCAGACGGTTAAACACTTCTTACGTCTTGTCTACTACAACTATTGTATGGAAAGTCATATGAGATGGCATTATGCCATTGCTATTGTATAAGCACTTATATGTAAGTGTGTTTTTCTTGCTCGAGAATATACGTTATTTTTAATAATACAACTATTTCGTAATGTTATGTTTATTTATATTTTAGTCATTAATAAACCTATTATTATTTCAAATATAATGATGGAAATGTTTCTTGTCTTGTCTACAATTATATAATTATCCTGTTTTGCGAATTAATTATGTTTATTTCGAATGTCACTTGTGATTGTGGTCTAATTGTTTTCTTTATAGTTGAGAAACGATGATGATATAGTATATAAGCGTATTAACAATCTGCAGAGTTTTAGAGAGTGCTATTTACTCAATTTTGGGTGTGTACAGGTGAAGAAACAAAAACAAATTTGTCAGAAAACTGATTTAATTCACTAATTTAACGAAAAACTGCGTAACCTTTGTATGACACTTAATGATTTTAAAAAATTATAGAATCAAGATTTATTTACACATATTCCGTGACAAAATGCCACATGTGTATTATTTTAATGATTTTATTTCAAAGCGGTAAATCTCTATGATCGCCTGTCTGAGAAAAAAGTATTTCAAAACAGACTCTAGGCCTTGGTCATTACCGGTCGGAATAGACCGGTCTCGTCTTCATCTAAAGATAGTAAGGTACAAAAATTCACTTTTCAAATACTGGATAGTAGGTTGACTGATCTGTAATAATAGTTCAGTCGTTTTCTTACACAAAATCAAGATTAAACCGTAGTTTAAGAGAATTTGTATACAATTTGGTATTAGTTGATAAGAGTGGAACATTTAATTTAAATTGCTGTAGCATTTTAATTTTAATGATAAATTTAATTTTCATTCAACAAACACAGTCTTCTTACGAATATCAAATTGTATTGTTTTTAATAAACGTATAAATAGAAATATAATCTTGAGACCTTCCGAAATCAGTATTTCATGCCGCTTACAGGCTATGCATGTATATAATGTCGGTCACGATTTAAATTGCATTTCATCAATAATTCAATATTTAATTTTCCATAAAAAACAAATTTTACAGCTTTAGAATAAAATTATTAAAAAGGTATTGCATGACCCGTGCGGCATTTTATAACGATATGTGTATAATAATCATGAAATCTCAATTGCTTCAAGCGGTTTTAGAACATTTTTATTTCTTAATAATTTTATATGTTCCGTTTTACATGTTTGCATTTATGTAAATTTTTAAAAGTCCAGGTTTACAGAAACAACACCTAACAAAAACACACACAAACACATGGTTACAAAATAAATTATTTTATTTTGGAAATCCTAAACTAGATATCTCAAATAAAAACCAATATACAATTTTTGCATCTGGGCGAAACACCCCGTTACAAAAAATTACATACCGCTGCAAAAAATCATGCAAATAGCAAATAAAGCAAAGTGAAAAAGATATGTCATTTGTCTGTGGAATCGTCACGTGAATAAATTCAAATTAAATATGCTTTGTCCTGA
This sequence comes from Homalodisca vitripennis, assembly GCF_021130785.1. Lineage (NCBI taxonomy): Eukaryota > Metazoa > Arthropoda > Insecta > Hemiptera > Cicadellidae > Homalodisca > Homalodisca vitripennis. The sequence goes on along the minus strand of NC_060215.1, from coordinate 40,435,024 downwards.
AAGTCAAATCATAGAAAGACTCTGAGTTTTGTAGCCTCTTCAAGAGAATTTTGTGCTAGTGCTTTCTGCATTGCAATCTTCAAAGTTAACATAATTCTTACTTGTGCATAACAAAAAATATTGTAATTTATTCTACATATTTTGATTATTTAATATTGCAATCCAAGGTGAATCATAAATTCTTGATTGCATTGGTTTGGCTCAATCGTTGAATTTGATTGACTTTTTCGGTTCGTGCCATAAAACCTTTATTAGCTAATAAGATACCAGTTTCTTACGTAATTATGTAGGCCATTTGCCAATTATGCTGAATCTTCTTTCTTAGTGAGTAACTTATAATAAATATTAACAGAAAATGAATAATTTCTTACGAGTTATTTATTAAGCGTTTAAAATGTTTCCTATATGAGTATTTTATTCAAAATATGACATGGATTTTTACAAAAAAATACGAATATTAAACATGAAATTTTCAGAACTTGTAAAAAATATTGTTGAAATATTTGAACTTTTGGTTAAGCACGTGTTTAAATCAAACATTATTTGGTTGATTCCAAACCTGATGGATGTTGTTATATATAGAATAATATTGTGCACTATTAGCTGTGGCCACAGGTGAAATACTTTCCACAGATGTATCTCTATATAATGAATGGTATGAAAGAAACGTCTCAACGTTAGTGATTTTGGTGCTAACATTCGAGGCACCTGAATTTATCTATGTAGAGTTGTAAAAGCGAATATAGTAACAGCTGTCTCACCAATTTAATTAATTGCACATTTAAACGAGGACATATTTCGTAGTATGGTTCAATATTAAAAGATTATGCAGTTTATGTCGTGCATTTGTTTTATTTGGTTCTTATTTAGACTGGAAAAAATTGTTTGTTATTGTGAACTTATACTACTAAGGTTTTAAAAATATTTGAACAACTTTTCTAAACTTTCCCAAAAAAAATTTCAAACTTTTAATGGAATTCGATAACAAAACAACAATTTGGATGTTTATACATATTTACAGTAATATTCTACAAAAAAAGTCTTTACTAAGTTCTTCTTCGTTCATTGTATCATCCAGTTTTGGGTAAATATTATTATAACATATTTTAAAAAGTGAACTCCCTTAGTTTTTTTTTAAATTATTCTAACCTAAGTCCTAAAATTAAAATAAAGGTACACAGGGATTAAAACTACCTTCAAATACAAATCCTAAATAACGCTGATGTACACTGCTTTTGTTTAATGTACACAGATAATCATATTATGAACTGAACCAGATCTTAGAACTGTATATAATTTTAATTTGTGCATTTTTCAGGTTTCAAAAGTATATCAATGATATGAAATGGTCCAGTCAGTTTAAAATCTAGATCTTGTGTTAAACGTGTGAAAAACTTATAACAATCAGGCTCTACAAAAAAGGTAACGAGATATTCCAATCAGAATTTCTAAAAGGTGTTACTAATTTTTTTTTATTATGTTACGTTTTAAATTTATAGCTTATTAAGCGGTTCGTGATTAAATTTTATTTGGCGAAACTGCATAATATATTTTACTTCACTCAAATAAATCACGGTATGGCTACAAAGTACAGCTAAATATATTAGTTACTTCAAGTTTCAATATGCTGAATTGCTGGCTAAAGCCTTATACCACGTATATTCAATATTTTTTTAAAGTGTTAGAATCCAAACAAAATTGCTCACTTTATCAGTTTACAATTTGGTAATATCAGAGTTGCGCCGGTTACGTGTAAGTTTATTGGCTATATTTGTGAAATTAAAGACAATACTACATTTTATAAGTTTGGACTGATATAGCTTGATTTATTTAGAATTTCCTAATATTTTGAAATTTAAAACTTTCTGGAAAATTTATGCAAATTTTATTTTTACAAGCGATTTAAAGGACCCATTAATAAAACTATCAATGAATTTAAAATTAAATTAGCCTGTAAATTGTTAAACATTTGTTTCGAAATCAATACTTACGTCCGATGCCAACAGAAAACTCCTGACACTTCAAGAGATGTGCCTCACTGGACGGTCGCGCGACTACTGAAGACCTGCATCAGAGGCGAGAAGCGGCACGGCTCGGCGTACGCTATCTTTACGTAACCGGCACGGCACTTAGCACTGGCACTACGCTCGTTATGTAACACGTGAGTACAGTATGCTGTGCAGCGTAGATCGTTATGAATCATTCATTCACTCTTCCACGTTCGGAAAAGAGTAGTTGACCTATCAGAAGGAGGGGCGGTAGAGATGCTCAACAAACCGAACTGAAATAGAACGGGTAAATATAGTCTTTCCACCTCTCTGACGCCGAGAGACTGCAGTTCGACTCGTTATGTAACAGACACCCTGCAAAAACTCGCAAAATGTGATGTCGCGGCTGCCCCTTGTGCGTGGGAGTGGCGTCCTGTACAGCAACTGAGGATCTTCTTCACTTATGTACTGTGTGTACCTCCAACCAGTTGCTAGTTTACGAGACAAATATTTAACACTGCTTTCGACAATATGTACAGTCAGAATGCAACTTGTTTTGAAGAATTTGTTGGAAAATAACTATCAAAATAAGCTCCCATATGTCTGAATAAGGCGTGAAACGTCGTTGATAAAATAAGGGTCAGGAGTAGATTGCGGTTACTGAAGAATGGACGGCTGTGTGAGTTTAGTGACTCAGTTGGTTGGTGTCATTAAACCACAATTACGGAATAGTCATTATTGTTGTTAAATTAATCTACAGACCAAACTCTAACAATGATAGGATTGGAGCTATATTTAAATTCTCCAGTGTAAATGTTTCTTACGGGGATTTCACGATATTGTCACTTACACGATTTCGTCCCACTTAATTGAGTGAGAGTTGGACGACAGGGTTTATACAATTTAAGGCTGTTTGAATCTTCTGCCACGCACGTATTCCAAATGGGTATGCTAGATCAGGCGCCAAATCTTGTATACTTATTTTTTGTTTAAGAAACCCTTACCAATTACCAATTACTTTATTCGCATCCTTCACTCGATTGGGTCGGCTGATAAAATATTTCGTTATTCAAGAACTACAATGTCATTGTTGTTGCACCAGCCTCAGTGACTTGTAGTATTTTATTTATTAAACAGTGAAATGATTAGAGAAATTAATTTATAATCTGTTGACATTTCCAATGAATAGTAGTGGGTGACGCTTCAAGTTAATCTGAGAACTTGGCATGTGTTGCCAACTATCACTTCCAAGTACGAAACTGTAACTTCTCGCCAAGTGAGGCCCTACAAGAAAATGTGAGGCAGGTCTCCGAAACATGACTAGTGTTAGAATATATATTTACCCAAAATTAAATATACCGAATTTTAAACCACATTATTGGTTACCAAAAATTTAATTTAGGAAATCAATGAAATGATCTCGCAATATCATTAAAAAAAATGTTAACAACTTAATTGTTTTAAGCCAAGTCAGAAAGAAAAATTATCTTAGTTCCCAAGTTTATGCGGCTGGTATAATGAGCATCTCTTAACTTTTCCGGTTTCCACCGCATTGCAACATTTCTAATACAACTAGACTAGTTAAACCAGTTTTGGAAGTTCAGTTTCAACTTGAAAGAAGATAGATCCCCTGTGAGGCCGAAATTTCTCTAGATTCTAAGTCTGATCTAGCCAGAGCCGGAATATGTATTAGTTACTCGTAACAACATTTGTGTGTCAGCTTAGACATAACCATTTTAGTACGACAGTATTTTCATCTTCTGACTAGGCTGAGACGCACGTAACAAGTATTCAGAAGGAAAACTTAGTATGATTAAAATATCCTGTAGTAGGCAAGATAATATTTATATTAATACTTATTTTGTTCACTGTCAATGGCACTGCGATGAGCAGCAGGAAAACGTGTGAATAATCTGACATACTATATCAGTGAATACGGGACCCATCAGTGAATGACCCTCCGAACTGAGCATTTAATTTGCTCCAATTAATGGTGGATCCGGAGGCCGTAATCTCAATGAAGAAGAATGCGATGCTAATGATCAGTCCACGAATCAATTCTAAGCTTTCGTTTAGCAAGAGCTAAACGAAAGCTTGGGTCTATTTATGCCAAACTCAAAGGATAAACTCATAATTCTTTATATCAAGGTCAATAATTATCAGCGTGAAACAGTGTTTGAAACTGAATTCTTCTGGGCTAGATCAATTGCGTTTGAATCTATCTGGGGTAGTAAATTATTGTAAACATAAATTTACTTCAAGTATTCAAAATGACTGTAAAGACCAGAAAGAAGTTATATTTTTATCACATTTTATTGGTACCTTAATTAACTGATCAAACTAATTTGCCATCACATATTGATCCTACATTTGTTTTACTATTTCAAGAATATTTGTATTGTAGACGTTTAAAACATATATCTCATTGCATTAAAAATTAAACAGGAATAGACAATTTTTTTATTACAAAAGCACAAAAAACTTTCACAAGTCTGTGGAAATTATTGAAAGCGGAGACCCAAGTCATTAACTTATATTTTTCAAGTAGTTTTATGATTTTAAATACATTTTCATTGTTGACTATGAATACAAATAAACTAAAGATCAGCCTTATTACTTTATTATGAAGGCTTTAAAAATAACAGTAAAACGTACAAAATATTTCAACTAATTTTCAACCAGCTAGAATAGTGAAAAACGAGTATTCAGCTATATTTGGGTGAATAGTACTTGAGAAAAGTTCGTTGTATACCTTTCCTTATATGTGTAAAACTTTCGTTATAGCTAATAAGTAGAGATGTAGTCTGAATCACTAAAAGTCATATGAATTCAAGAGTTCAGGAGTTGAAAATCTCTACGGAATAACTGTGTTGAAAAGAAACTCACTGGCGTTTTGATAATGCTCAGCATCATGCTCGGTTTCTCTGCGCTACGAGATAAGTTCTCTTCCAAAGATCAAGTTTGAACAAATAGGTTCCCTTTTTGTGGACGTCTAATTTAAATTTTGGATAGTTTTGCTCGTACTCCTCATACGACCTTCGATGAGTATATATATCCCTCGCAAAATAGTTAAAGTTTTTAAGGACCTTTGTGCTTTATCTCATGTCAATCGGCTGGCAATCGTACATGGGTGAGCGGCAAGAGAGCCAGGTCAGAGTGGTGTCGCCAATAAGGAGTGGGGAGAACATCCATAAGTCTTCTACCATAAAGGGTCGAGCCACAACAGTTTTACAGCTTTAAAATGTGGCGAATAGAATACTATGATTATGTTCATTTAGTTTACAACAATGTTCATTTAGTTTAGTTCATTACTAAAAATGTGTTGTGTTTAGAATAGTTAAAAAAGCAATGTTTATTTATATTTTTAAGTAATTTTTTACTTGTCCTGTGGTTCACAAAAACTTGTAAAACATATACAGTTTCATTAACTAACCATATACATCATCTAAAGAAAAAAAGAATAGTGTAACATTATTTCACTTGCAACCGGTTTGATATGGTACCGGTATTTGATTTCAATACTCTATTACTGCTACAGTTGTCTCGTTAGCATTTACAGAGTTTCTCTTTACTAATTCACTGCATAAAACTGATCTGATAACAGTTTAAAAGACTGCATAGCTGTGGCGTAGCCTGGGCGTCCGCCTCACACATGGTGACGGCCTACTTTCCATTTTATTTGCAGCTAAACTACACAATTTTGTACCCTTATATAGTGTATTTTATATAGGTAATACATATTTTCGCAACCCTGTTACTCGTTACTGGTTAATATAAGTTACATCCGATGTTCTTGGAACTAAATTCTTGGCGGATTAATAACCTAATTGGCACGCGTATTACTTTTTTCTCTCGTAAACTTTGTAGCTGCCTTTCCCCGCTGCCGAGTAATATGTCGCGCGCCTTGTCCGCGAGTTCAACCGAGTCTCTGATTTTAACTTAGTATCTCTGATTACAACTTCGAGTGCTTTAAGACTTCTAATCTACTAATCTACTGCAATGTCGACCCAAGATGCTGACTCCCGTGCTTGTGAGTCAACATGTATTCCAAGGAACTTTGAAGAATAGAATTCATCCAATAATGTATCTTGCAACCATAGGCAGGACCACTCTCAATGTTTATAGAGTACATTGAAAAGTTCAGGATATTTAACTTTGATGAGTTTTTTTTTAAGGGAAGTCAACTTTAAAGTTTTACAATCATTAAGTTCCCATAGAACATTGGAACCATTAGTCCCACCCTTATGATATCATTTAGTTCATTATCACTCTATTCGGTAGCAACGTGGCAGTACATTATGTTTAACATCTAGAAGTGGTGCTTTTATGTTCATTTGCCACAATTAAACATATAAGTAAACTTTGATAATCGAGTATTCATCACTACGACCTCAGTGGGATCCAACCCTATGTGTTTCGTACATTCGGTGCAGGTTATTAAAATGAAAAAACAAGGGGACTGGGATGGTCCATTTGGTCAAAAATACCGATTTTTTGTTTTTTACATTTTTTAAATCTATGTTTTGTCTTCTTTAATTTGAAACAATTAGAACAAACTTCTGAGCAATAATAAAATAATTATGTGCATTTTTTTAATGCTGTGCACGCTTTTCTGGCTCGTAAACCTGCGCCGCGCGAGTACTGAGAAGTTACTTAACACTACATTGTTATTGTACTTTATTATAGTAGGTCTACCTATTTCTAAATAAACATTTAGAATTAGGTGATAAACAAAATTAAACCCATCTTCAAAGATTTATCTTCTCCTGTGCTCTTACAAAAGTGTCTGCATGGTGGCACCCAAAATCCTTGTGAGTCGCTCAACAGTGTGATCTGGAATAGAATTCCAAAGTCTAATTTTGTGATGATTTCTACACTTGAGTTTGGTGCTTATGAGGGTATAGCTACTTTTAACAATGGAAACATTACTAAATGTAAAATACTAGTCAAATTAGGAATCACACCGGGCATTAATTGCATAAAAACCTTGAAATCCATCGACGAAACGAGAATCGAAGAAGCAGAGAAAGCTGTAGAAGAAATTAGAAAAAAAGTTCCGTAAGACGCAGCAGTTGGCTAAAAGTAAGTTGGAGGACCAGTTTGAGGAGCAGGAAGACCCAGATCAGCCTTCATATGGTGCAGGGATGTATTAAAGTAAACAGAATCCTCTGTGTTATAGCAATATATGTTTTACTCGCGATTCCCGAACATTTGTGTTTTTTTTTTTAATATGTACCTGTATCTCAAAAACTATAAAAGATAAAAGCATGATCTTTTTGTTTTATTCCACATAATATGCCTTACATTTTGAACAGACAACTTTTTGAAATACTGCTTGAAAAAAAAAAATTATATCTGATTATATGAGGAAAAAATAACAAAATTATATAACATTAAACAGAAAATGGTCTTAACTAATGTGTATAATTTACTCTAATACAAATTAAAAGCACATTAGATTAGACTTACTGAAATTCCATCATGCCAATAGACACCCTAATATATACGAGTACAACATTTCAGAACTTGATTACGACTATAACTATGTTTTATGGCAATGTTACAAAATGAGTAATTTGAGAGAGTATATAACAAAACAGATAGATGGCTACGAGACGGTCTACAATATCGATAAATAAAAGGTTTTTATTAGGAGCGATGCTAACTCACCGACGTCGTCCTAGTTTCAGGCCAGGCACACGGTTCGGAACCTTTAACTTGGATCTCGGAGCTCCCATTGATCGACCGATGTCCATGGGTAAGACGGCGACACCTCTATCAGTCCACAACAGTCAGTGGCATCGGGGTGGAACACGTGGTTAAAGGGATTCCATCTATTAGGCAAACACTAACGGGGTTCAAAGATAGTTCCAATGCGACACTGCTGGAGTCCACGTCCTTCCTATATACCTTACTAAACGACGAGACGTCATGCCATGTCAATAGGCCAGAATGAGACGATCTCCTGATCTGACCTCAGGGATAAAAGTCCAAGTCTGACCAGTTTATTTATTGTTTTGCACTGGGAATATAATTGGCAAATTAACTATTTTATTTTAAGTAATGAAACTAAAGCTTACTCAACCCAAAGATATTAAATATAAATATTACATACTAAACCATGGCGATTGATAAAGCGCGAGATAAGCGCATTGGTTCTTCACCACTTGTCAGCAATAAATAGGCGTGGTTTGGCTTCAACTTCTGTAATTTCCCTTATATGAGAATGCCTGGTCTATTTTTTTTTGTGGACGATCGGCAAATATCGTAAGACTCAGACGCAAAATACCTTCGTATAAAATAAATTCCGATTAATTGTTTATTCAGTAGGTCAACCAACAAAGGAAAAGGCTCGTCTAAGGATTACAAAATACAAAACCGTACCTGAGTTGTAAGAATTTCTCAGCAATTACTGATTACCAAATTTCAATACAATGCAAATCCAGTTCAAATAAATAATTTTGATTTCGATACATCGATCATTTAAATTTTGAAATTATGTTTTGATCAGCAAACAATAGAAATTGAAAGTTCTCCAAATTAGAAGTGGCTCAGTATTTTAGAACTAGAGACAGAGACAACTTATAGAACTAGTTAAGAACTAATTCCCTACCCAATTGATAGGACAATACCACTTGGATTTTTAAGAAGAGGCCAGTAATTGTTTTTAGCCCTATTCTACCCGTCCGCGTCCCCATGGACTTAATGGTCTTTGTAAGGAGCAAAGTTGACAGCACCGTGATTTGAATATTGTTGCCACCGGCCATCCAAGAACGATTATGCATCTTCAATTTGCTCAATCATCACACCTCACTTACCTTAGCTAATAAATTTTTAATAAAGGCGAAATCCAAGTGTGATTCTTTTATGGATCATTCTATATGGACTAATTAGTTAGAACGTTTCCGAATGTGTTTGCAATATTCTCATCGTACTTTTTAATGTTTGAAAATTGACATATTTTATGAAAAAAGTATTCTAGTCGAAATATCGAAAATATCAAGTTGCACGACTATAATTTGTAAGTTGTGATTTATCTTAGTATTACTTCTAAAAACAAGATCCTTTGCTCTTCATTCTGTTTTTGGCGATTTCTACATTTTTTACGAATACATGATCTCAGGACCAAGAGCACATTAGGGATTCGTCTGTGATAATCGAATTCTTTCCGATCCCGAACTCCTGAGGTCAAAACTGGACAAGCACTTCTCACTCAAATACTGGATGACGGCTGACTCTTCGTAACCTGGGTCGTCAAAGGACGTTCATCTGTCTTATATGCTCTTTTCTTCCCTTCCTATGCTATTTTATCTTTTTCAGTAGCTGATTTAGTGTCTTATTGAATGTGGCATGGTTATGAGTGTTTTATGTATGCATACATTTTGATTGACCATCGATGAGCCACAAAAGGAAAGTAAATATAACAAAATTGTGTGTTTGATTATTTTTTCATTTATAAAAGTAATACATCAGTACCTTGCTATATGAGTTTGACAACTGCAGCCTTTACAGCTTAACTTCACCGTTCTTAATCAAGAAGATTGTGAAAAGAACTTACAAGGTACTTTTGGTGTTGAAGCAAAGGTTCCGAAATGAGCAGAATATTATTGTCAATAAACAAGTCTTATACTAGTTCAGCTGCACTTCAATCCTCCTTTAATCCTTCATTTTAAAGGGATTTGGTAAATACAATTGAAATCTACAAAAAGGGGTATTAAGCAAAGTTACTGGTAAAAAAGTGTTAGTATATAAATACTGGAGGTCCTTGTGTTTTATTTATTATGGATTAAAATAAATTGAACGCCTATCACCTGGTCCCTTTTTGATCAAAATAACACAAAATTTTCAACCTTAACCATCTTTGATGAACATTTAAGAGGTTGATAACATCATAACCGAATGAATAGTATTAAATCTTGGAGATATTCCTACTGAAGGTTCCAAGCATTTTTGCATACTATTAGCCACTACATAGGACCCTTTAGCTTGTCATGACTGTGAAAACGACAAAATCTCAATTTATAAGGATGCTCCAAAATTTACCTTTTCTCCACGTGAAAACTAACCATACGTACTTTATGGAGATTCAAATTTCAAGGTTTGACCTTCAACCAACCCTGCATACTTGAACAGTATGATATTCAAGTGCTTCAAACAAGAACTACCAGTTATATTCTGTTTGTAAATTATCAAGCATTACAAAATCAAAAGTCAATTTTTGGTTATTGGAAACTGAAATAATTATTTGCAGATAGTCTCAATCAATTTTGTGTAAAACTAATAGAATAATAGGATTATTAAGCATGCTCTTGTGTCTGGTATTATAATATGAAGTTATAAGTATATATACTTTACAACTTAGGGTCGGTATTCAATACTGACGTTATACCCACCAACTAATATTACTCATGAGATGTCTCGCCTCTCCTGCGATCAGAATTGAGTCCGTCTTGTGACTGCCTGTGAGGAGAACTAATTAAGTCGATTATTGTTCCAGGAAATGGAGTTTTGCTAGTCGCTATTGTCCTTCTGTCTCCAAGCAGCCACGACCAGAAGAGGCAGATGTCACTCCACGGCCAACATGGAGGAGGCGTGCTAGTACCTCATCTAGGAGGTACAGATCTAGAAAGGACGCGGCGGTTTTGAAGTTGGCCTGAACAACTGCTAAATAAGTTGGCACCACGGGTGCAGGCGCTCATAATGATTCTATAATATCTGACATTAATATCTTCTTGCGAAATCTACAGGAGAATAAATCCTGGTTAAAAGAACACTCACTGGAGGAAAAAAGCAGCTGATATAAATATAAATCACTTGTGAGTCCCTAAGAAAGTACAGTCATCTTTATTGGCTCAGACCCCCTATTTTTAATTATTAGTTCCATGTTTCCCAGTTTTTGAAAGGCTATATAGATGCATTATACTACTAAAAGAGCAAATTTGTAGTCAAAATTTCATGAAATAACCGTGAATATTAATTTTAATATAACACAGCACTACAGTTCCAGAACAAAAATATAATGCGTATTTCTAGGATTGGGGTACATGATTATCAAAGTAATACATCAGTACCTTGCTATATGAGTTTGACAACTGCAAGACATCGCCATTTATGGACTTTGGATATATACAGTGTTATTTCCTTGTAGACCTTGTCAGAGTGGATTCCATGACAAAAATCGTACAGCTTGATTTTGTAACTTTGCAATATGCTGAGAAGAAAAAACTTCTTTGAGTGCTTCATCATGCACACTATTTAGGCAATTGGCTAACCTAATTTACCACATCCCACTATCGCAAACAGATGAGATGCGTTAATCATTAAATTCCGAAATGATTTGCTATCTTATATCACTAAGTAAGATACAACTGTGTAAGAGATGGACAAACAACTCTCTGCCATTTCTTAGCTTAAGAGAAACTAGAATGTTAAATTTTTTTACAATTAAAAGTGGATAAATGAAAATTAAAAATATTTTACAGTAGTTTTCTACGAATCGACACCCATTATATTAGCATTTTTCCACTGTACGACAATTCACAAAATAATTACAGACTAAATTATAAAACTTACAACAGCGATTTTTTTCATTTTTCTGGGCGTGTCATATTTTTTAATTCAATTAAAGAATGTAATTTTTCGGATATACTTGAATTCTAAAAAAACTTTTTCAGTAGACGCTAGTAAAACTACGGGTATCTTCCGTTTGGCAATTTTCCAAAGTGGCCGATCCATATTGCTACGTTTGGTCTTGAAAAGTATGTCATTTGATACAGTGTGAATCCACAGGCATTAACGCGCTTTACTTGTCAAACCCAGCATGCAGTGATTACAAATTTTCTCAGCTTTCGATCTTTCTCTTCTACTTTTTATTGCACGCTTAAAATTCGGGTGTAGCTATTTATTGACTTATTTTCCTTCCGCTTTGTGAGGTATCACATTATAATTTCATCCTAGAAACAATGTCACTCTTACCTTGGACAAATGGTACGGGAAAATTGTGTGGGATATTAATTCTTTAAACCATAACAGGTTTCATTGCATGGTGTGGTGACATATCTTTTACTTAATTCATGTGCATGCCTGTTTACGAAGAAACATCTTCTTAGAAAACTGACTTTACAGTGCATGCATTTACAGTGTGTTCAGGTTCCAAAAAAAGAAAACTAATGTATCCCCTATTTTCGCAGGAACAATATTAATGTAAATCCTATCAACATAATTCCATAATATAATTATAGTTTTAACCGTGAGCAGTACCACTTAAAACATAAAATACTTTTATTCGTGAATACTTTACATCCTAAATTGATCTGAAATCGTTTGAGTATCGCATTATAAAAATCTATGTCCCTTCCTCCCATATTAGACTATTCTTGAATCAAACCGTTTAGATACCCGAGTTTGAAAGCTAGCACATGCTAAATACTGTTCTTGAGTGCCTTATCTTGGAATTATACGAAATAAAGGTGTTCCACAAGGCGATGTTGCCTCGGCAATTCTGGCAGTGCGAATGTTCAAACGAGCAGGCGCCGCGACAGCCGCGGTAAATGAACGAAACCTGCTCATTTAAATCGGAGTTAAAAATTAAACACTCAAGATGATGATTTTAAGAGGACCATAAAAGACCAATATCGAGTTATGAGTTTGCAAAGTTGAAGTTTGTTTAAAAAGCGCCAAAACATGTATGCCTGTTATTGTTATCGAAATAAAACTAGAACTTATTGTTTGTAAATTATTTGCTTTATACGTATAAATTCAAAAAAGTGACTTTTGATGTAACTACCGTTATTATTGGTGTACTGGCTAGTTTATGGCTGACAAAAACAATATTTTTTTATTTCAAAAAACAACGTTCTATGTAAGTTCAGATTGTTATCAAGATATTATTATTCGAAATAGAACTACCTTTTGTAATCATACTCTGAATAATGATAAACATTTTCTCTACAGAGTTGACACGTTTCCCTGTGGCTGAATATCCGAGAATAATAGGTTTGTGGAAATCTGTATCTCAAGATCGCTAAATTTTTCACGGACAACTTTCACTATTGATATTCAACATACAGTATTAGGAATGTAAGTGGGTTTTACTCGATGCGAATGTTGAGTTTAGCTCCAGTTCACCTTCCTCTTACGAGCAGCATCTGGAGCTGTTGCAAACTTGACTCCAGAAATCTGAGTCATGTTTGTTTGAAGGGATCCAAAATTAGTCGACGACGAAGAACGAAGTAGTTCAAAAGGACCCCCCCCCCTTTCACATCGTTTCGAAATCAGCGACGCCCAGACTACGAAAACAGTGCAATCCAGGTGAAGAGGTATTCTCATTGTCTCATCAGTGCACAATTGAGCGAACTACGATGTTGACTGGCACGATCCCAAAACAGAATATGACTCCAGATTTCAAGAGTCAAATCTGAAACAGCATCAGATTTTAGATGCTGCACGTAAGAGGATGGTGAACTAGAACTAAACTCAACATTCGCATTGGATTTTATTGTTAATACCGCAATATCGTACAAGTGTTCATTATTCCTTTTCATTTCGATATTTTTAATACCCTTCTTAGATCCTCCGCGTACACTATTATAATTAGAAATGTTGTAGCGTTTTATATACGAGATTCTTTTAATGTATAAGGTAAATAAATAGATTTATTTTTAGTTATACATGTATATGTATGTTAGTTTAATTTTTTACGAGGTTAAGTGGTAGAGAGGACTTTATAGTCCTAACTTCGCCTCTAATAAAGACATTTTTCATTTCATTTCATTTCATTTCATTTACCCCTTCAGAGACTCTGACTTCACCACTGTGTGGTAAAATCTGAATAATTTTAGATTTTTTGTATTCAATATAATTTTGTAATTTGATGAGTTTACAATCGAACCAGAATACTCGTATATCTAAATAAGGCATAAATGTAGGCAATTTATCACTACCCCCCAACATATCTTACTTTCAAACACCAAAGTGAACTGGCAGTAAGTTTATTTGTTCTCAGAGAGTAATACCTGTTCTTAGCTGAGTGAGCCAATCTAACCGTAGCAGTGGAACAAATCTTTGACGTCAGCTAAAGCCCATAACCCTTATCAGTTAAAAGCTTGAGCGAATCTAATGACTGAGCACCTGACAGTAATATAAAGACCAGATAAAAGCTCTATGAGCACATATGAGTCATTAATGGAAGCTATTAAAAACTGCTAGTTCCTTATTTGAGTCATGCAGGTATCCAGAGGCATATATTATTGCTAATGTTATGTACTTGTGAGTGTTCTCAAGAAAAACAACGAGGAATCTTTAGCTTATTTGGTGTTCCTATACCTTATTTAATTGATTTTTAAACATTTATTATTTCGCTTTAGTAATATTTTCTCTAACAATAAACGTACCATACAGTGCTAGATTATATTTAAATTATATATTATTAATTTTTATAATATTTTATATTATTATTTGGAAAGTAAACGTACCAGAGAACAAAGAACGGTATGCGTGACCAACAAGGCAACTCTCGTTCTTCTTGCATGTTTGCTCAAGTTAGGTGGAAGCATATTAGTCTCTCAGCAGAGGTAGTTTGAGGTATAATATTTGTTTCAGCGAGTTGTGACTTAAATACAATAAATGATGAAGATGTCCCTGGGAAAATTTGTTTAATGAGTTTCTGAGTGAAATATATAACGACATTTACAGGAATTTGGAATTGATTGTCCATGGTTCTCGATCTAGGGATGGATGATCGATAATAACAAAGTCCTAGGTGTTGAATATGCATTTTACATACTAGGAGTAAAAGGATGGGATTAAATTTCAAAATTTTATCATTATTGTTTCAGTAGGATACGCTCTTTGAAAGGTCGAGGACGATGATTACTTCAATTAATACGTAATATTTGGTACGTCGCGTCATTTGATTGTCTCACCAAGTTAGTTTGTAATCTCTGTTCTTAGGACTATTATAGTTTATTTAAAGTTAGTTTTAACTATCAAACTGTACCTCGTGCCCAATCGCTTTCTAAATTTCCAATTGTTAAATTTAAGTAAATAATTAAAATTACAACATTCAAACGAAATTTGATAATGAATTCAGAATAAAGAATGAACATTTTATATTATTATATTGTTAAAAGAATGTATCGCTTTTTGTTAGTGTAAATAAACATGCTTATTTTTGAAATATACAAAAAAGCATGGTAAATTTTATTATGATTTTATCCTGAAATATTTAATGACGTCTTAATACATTCAAAAAAATTTAGAACTTAGTGCTAAACAATTCTGTCAGGTGTAACATATAGTGTACTAATTATCAGGCTATATAACATATGCCAACATTTCACAGACAGTGTTTTTCCTCCAGTTGACATCGCGTTGAAACATTGCTTACGCAAAAGGCAGTCGTGGAAGTCTGCCAAGCCACTCGCATTCGCGTCTTTACGTGACAATTAAGTCTACTGAAAATGCAATAAAAATAGAATTAGTGACTTCAGGTCAACGTGCATTTCACAGATTAGGAAATGGAAGTGAATAGTATATGTCACTCCTTTACCCCTTTCGGAGCTATTCAATTCACGTACCTGACATAACATAAAAAGATATATATTAAAACTTAACAAAATAGTAAAAACCAATATTCATGAGCTTGATGAAATATTATTCAAATTCTAATAAGTGTTTTCAAAAGGCTTATGAAACTTGAAAGATTTATGAAAGTTTTATTAAAAAACTATTCATAAATAAAAAATGTTTTGACCAAATAGTCAAAGCCTTATGTGCTACTAAAAGCATGACTGTAATAGCCATTTTTTGTAAAAAAAAAAAAAAAAATACCTCAAATGTGTGATAACTCTTGAAATATTTATCAAAATTTGTATGAAAAACAATTTTTACATAATAAATTTACAATATAGTCAAATTCATCCTATGTGAATAAGGAGTGAATAATTAAGTGTCCAGTATCTTACGCCTTAAAACCTTATGAAAGAAACCAAGTCTAATAAATTTAATACGATTCTAGAACATTTTAAGCAGGTTTTTTAATTTTTTGCATTATTTACTTCGTACGAACAAAATTGCATTGAATTTTAAAATTATTAAACAACTGTAGCGCTCAAATTGTAGGGGACATATATAAATTTTATTTGAAAGATATTGTAATTAAATTTAAAAATCAGCATAGAATATTGTTATCATGTTTTATAGTATTGGAATTGTTATCATGATTTTCACTATAGTGCATCGTATCTTAAAGACTTTAAATGAGATGAGTTGTCATACCAAATTAATTACTCAAGACATTCTGTAAATATCGAGATTGATCGACAAAATTCATTAACGATAGAAAAGATACCTAGATTTTCGACCATGGTAGAGTTTTATATGAAATAAAGGGTATTAATAAAGAAATATATTCCAAAGAATAAAAGAGGACATTTATTTAGAACAAAACCCTTATTATATATATATATATATATATATATATATATATATATATATATATATATATATTCATGACTTTTATGCAGAAGATTTTATAATTCAATATTAAATAATACAAATGCACAATGTTTTTAGTATAAAGCTAAGAACAGGCCTATGTAACATCTCTTAAAAAATATAATTATGTTTACCAACTAAATCGAATATATATTTGTAATAACATACAGTTGCCCCATGCAATAATTTAAAACTTTAATTCTCATATCTAAATTCTTACTAAATTTTGTTTTATTCTTGTATCGATATTGTAATTTTCTAAGTATATTGGTCAAATTTCTTAATTTAGTTTTCAATTTCTTGGGTTTAGATTTATATAGTAGATAAGTTAAAGAGAACTTATAGAATTATGTATGTCAGTGTTTATATTTGATGAAACTGTTTATGTTTGTATTTATACAACTGAATAAATAGAAATAATTTCATTTTTTTGTACAGTATTTAGGATATTATTTTAGTGGTTGAAAAGATTATTGCGGAAGAAAAAGAGATTTTTCAATTGCTAAAGAATGCATTCTTGAAGTTTTAGTAAGTATTACAGATAATAACACGAGTTTAATCAATTATAATGTTTATTATTTCGGTTTCTAAAAATCAAATCAAAGTTCTGCATGACAATGTGAATTTAATTTATCCATCTTCTGTAAGTGAAACAATATGGAAGTTCTTGAATGTTTTATTACTACAGTATATATAGTTCGAATATTTAATTTACTTTCAAATGAACGTTTGAATTTTTACGTAAACTCCTTTGACAAACCTTTTGTATATAAACATTTTACTTGTACTACTTTGAAATATACAAACCTTTTTTCTAGATCAACATTTCATTTACACATCTTTGATTTTGCTGGGATACATATGATAATAGAAGAAACACATGTGAAAGAATGTTGATTTATTTAGACAAGAAATCGCTTCACTCAAGCGTTGTATGAGTAGTCCCAGGGCGCCGTCGACCTTGAAGCACAGATGAATAATCATCTGAGTAGAAGTTTGAAGCCAACCCGGTGAGCAGGCCCCACCCACTTCAGCACAAATTCTGAAATACATATTATATGTTTTTGCGAAATTTGTGCTTGCTTAGGAAATAAATTAATTCATATTTTTAGTGGGTGGAGACAGAATCACGCTAGCCCCATCAATAAAAAAACAAACATTAAAACCACGTAGCTACTTTGTGCTGAATTTGTGCTGTAATTGTTGGTTCATTATGTCAGCTGTCATTAGGTCCCAACAACTCAAAAAAGTCATATTAAACTTTTTTTCTGAATTTGTGCTGTTTCGTAGAACTGAATTTAAAATATGTGCCACATCACATTCAGCAATTAATAACAACAAACTGTCATGAAACTAACGCCATGATGCTAGTAAAAATCACTATAATAATGTACTATTCCATAGTTCTAAAAGTAAAAAGATTTTTTGCCCTACATTTATTCATTTATACCACTTATAGGTTGAGCTGATTCAATTTATTGTAGCCTTAATTATTGCTTAACAATATTTACTATGTATGTCGTCATTAAACGTCTCTTTTACAAACAAAAACGATCGAAACTTGCAAAGAAACAGTTCTATTAAACTCTTCCTGAAATTTGGTATCAGGGGCAACCCTGCATTGGATTCGCCCTGAACATAACAATTTTTAAAATATCACTGGTATAAAAACGATTATACATTATATATAATCAAAATAAATAATAATAATAAAAATAACATAAAATAAAAATCAGCATATAAAATAATTAAAAAAGGTAATTAAATTTTTAAACAAACTTGATTTACTCTAACTAAAATGTTCGCACGGTCACAAGTTTTATCGCCACTGGATTCTTATTAATTCCTAACAAAGTTTATACGCTCAGAACACTGGGTAGGATGTGCATGGTGCAGAGAAGGGGCCATACTGAAATCCTTTTGTAAATTAAAAGTTACTTATAAACTGAGTCTTTACATTTATACTCCTTCTGCTTAAAAACTGAGTTATTTACTATGTTGTTTTTGTTAAAATAAACTAAGTTACGCTGCAAATTCAATTAGGTTAATTAAATATTTGTATGTTATAATTTTTATTTACACAATATTATAAAACATAATACAATTTGAAACTAACATGCTATTGTGCTATTCAGTCACAGAAATGTCAGTAAAAGTCATTTTAAGACTGACCTTGTCGTATAACCGCTTTGTTTCTTTAAACAGCTCCAAAACAGCTCCAACTTTATTTGCAGGGTTATCAGTCAGATTTACCAACCATCCGAAGAGTATAATAAAAATGGCTTTCGAACCACCATACAAAAACGGGGTTTTATGAATTATTTGATGAAACCCACAAGGAAAGTATAACATATTGTCTGTTTTTTTGAGATCAGTAAAAAATATTCTTTTTTTGTGATGTGATAGACACGATCGCTAAACACGGTAGAAGGGTTGATTCAATTGAATCAACCTTACCTACCATAGCTACGTTATGTGTAAAAAACTCGGTTGCTCCACCGAGCTAAGAGTATAACCATGTCAATGCTTTGGAAAGGCTTTGGAATGTCAATCACATCCTAGTGATCATAGGGGTCAGTTGTGTGCCTGATGAGACAATGTGACTACCACTTCACCTATATATATCTGATCTATAGGTATCTCTGATGTCGAAACGATGTAGATGTTTCGTTTGAGCTTCTTCTTCGTTGACTTTCTTTGGATCTCTTCAGAAGAACATGACTCCATATTCCAGGAGTCAAGTCTGAGACAGCGTCAGATACCAAACGGTGCAACATAAGAAAGATGAACTCGAGCTAAACTCTAAATTCAACATGTTATTTCTTACTGTATATTAGTAAATAATGACTAATGTGCATTGAAGTGAATGAAATGTACAGCTTAAATCTATGCATTAGTCATAAGAATTTATTGGTTTTCTTCGTACGAGGTGTTCATAAGGAATCGTGGACTTACAGTTGGTTGCTTGACTCGTCCTAAGCAGAGAATCAGAATATTGATTCTTTGGAATTGCTAATTTTTTACTTAATATTATGCTCTCCATAAGCATATATGTATATAGGCATAGTTCATGTCTATTACAGTAAATTAAACAAGTAATAGGAAATTAATGACACTTGACATCATATAGTTTTGTTGTTAGTAGTATTGGGTTACAAATATTAATAGAACCGTTGTAAAATGGTGTTTAAGTGGTGAGGGGGTGAATGCGAGCTTAATATTAAAGTCAACATAACCAAGTTAAAACAAGTTAACTACAGTGCTGTCAGTTTTGAATTTCCATACGGCCCTTTGCATATTTTGCATCCCTTCATGCATGATTATATTACTTTGTACATACACGCATACACCTACATTGAATTTCGCTCGCAAGCAGGACTTTAATATGTAGATACTATCTCAGCCCTTGGTAAGTCAGTTAATACCTTTTTCAAAATAGTTGCAAAATTTTACCAACTGTCATATTCATATAAATGAATAATCTATCTGCGACAAGATATTTTTATTTTAGGAAGTTTGCTTTCAGGCTCAAATATTGAAATTAATGCTTTTGCTCGTAATCTTTAGTTTTATTTATTTGCATAAGTTTCATCTAAACATTTGTATGTTTTCGTCAATACATTCTCTGAGCAATTTACAATTTTTTGTATGAATCCACATGTATGTATACATACTCAACATAGCTAACGATAGAGTCAAACGAACAAGTATTTTTACCCTTACCTTTTTTTGGTTTGCGTACAGGAAAAGGTTTTAAATTTCCGTTTCTAATAAGTGGCTTATTTGGTATTGTCAAGTCTTGTCCGTAAAAAGCTTTTCATTTAACCGGGTATTTGGATTTTTTTACTTTTTTAGCCTATTTTCAAAATAATTAAAATCGTAAGTTGGCATAGTTTCTTTAGTTTTTCCACTATCGCTTCACCATTGACACTTTCTTTTTTTTGGTGGCTTCTCTAATAGCTAGCTCTGTTATTTTAATTGTTTTTTGTTGTGGAATTTTATCTGGTTTTTTATCGTTTTGTAAAATTGAGTTGTTATTGTTTGCTAGATCAGATTTATATTGACTTCATTCCTTTATTTTTAGCTTTCGTTGCTTGTGAAATTTTACAGAAACAATCAATATAATTTAAATGTTTGTCTACCATTTGTCTACCAAGAGGGCGGGCATAGCCTTTTAATACTCTAGTTTTTAAATTATTACATTCGCTTTCAACGTTTGATGTCGAGGAAGTAAAATTTCATCTTTTGCTTTCATCACTTTTCCCTAAGGAAAAGTTTTGTTTAATTGTATGACCTTGTAAGCAAAATCTGGTGGAAAATATGGATTCAATCTATTGCCTCTTTGCTGAACCTATGGTTTTAACGTCTTCTAGAATGGACATAACCTACTATGAAATCTTGGAATCTTCATTTCCTTTTTCGAGTCACTTCATTTAGTTCTATTGGGTCATAAATTGCTAAAATATCATCATCCTTGCTGGCTTCCATGATAACTTGTAAACCGAGATCTAATTGTTTAGTCTCTTTAATTTTATTGCATTATATACTCTAAGGATTCTTCTGTAATATCATACCCATAATGTGACAATTCTTTTTCTGGGAAGGATATGATGAGTACTCGGTAAGGAACAGTTCTGAAATCCTTTAAATTTGTAGTCACGATCAACAATCCTAAGCAATATACGTAAAATTCTGTCAATCTTTTAATCAGCTTGTGTTTATGCATGTACCAATATATAGCTACTTTTAAAAGTGAGCTAAATCAAGTCTTATGGAAGCATGGAGGTAGTTTTGCCGTGATTTTATAAGCAGCATCGAAACATTTTTGAGCATAGTCAGTTATATTATTTAATTGTTCAAAACAATGATTCAGTGCTGAGTTTAATGCTTTTGAATCATCAATACTGACTTCATTTGGGATCAGTGCACTTGACCTAAGCCATTCGCTCAGCGAATAAAATATACTGTTCGCATCGTGTTTTTCGGAAAGCATTTGCACGATTTGTATTCTTTGGCACGGTAATTTGCAAAAGACGACCTCATACAAACATAAAAATTATGTCTTAAAATGTTCTGTACTAAAGAACCTGTGCCGTCTATGGAGTCAGAGGTAAAACTGCGTCTTTTGAAATCTTTGTATATTTCCATCTGAACTTCTGTGTAACAATGAGAGAAAAATTTGCCGAACCCAATATCATGAATATAGCTACAAGGCGGACATATTATCGGATCGGATAATAACCGTGCACTACGTTATGCCTCGTCCACACCTAGCGAACGTTCGGTGAACATGGTTGCAGTCGTGATCTGACAACGAACATTTTAAAAGTTCGTAGACATTTTGTTCGACGAACAAAAATTTTTGTGTTTGGACGAACAAACTAGAGTTCGCTCTGAAAAGGCTCAGTCTAGCAGGAGTAGTGTGCAGTGATGGTTGACCGGGATCTGGTGTATCGTCGTAAGCGACTAGCATGTGTTGCCGCGGCTTTCGTTGTGATCAACTAGCATCAACCCCTTCCTCGCAGGTGGTGGCAAAGACAACTATTACAGAGAAGGTATGAGTATAGTGGCCAAGATTTACGCTCAGATTTGACTTCTGGATGTTTATTTACAAACTTTACTCGAGTTTCAAATGCTGATTTTGAAGCATTGGTTCTCATGATTGGGCCTAAGGTTGCAAGAGCAAATACTAACTTCCGCCAAGCAATAAGTGTTAACGACCGCTTAGCTGTTACTCTTCGTTTTTTAGCGACAGGAGATTCGTACCACTCTCTTATGTATTTGTTTAAATTATCAAAACAAGCAATATCCCTGATTGTCCCTGAAGTATGTGCTGCTCTAGTTGACTGCCTCAAACAGTACGTGCAGACACCTTCCAAAACTAAAGACTGGGAGAAGATAGCAAGCGGATATAAGGAAACTTGGCAGTTTAATCAGTGTCTTGGAGCTCTAGACGGAAAGCACATTAATTTACAAGCACCAGAAAATAGTGGATCTACGTTTTTTAATTATAAAAGTCAACACAGTATTGTACTGATGGCCCTAGTAGACTCCAACTATTTGTTTGTATACGTTAATGTAGGGTGTCAAGGCAGGATATCAGATGGGGGCGTATTTAAGAACACTGTGAGCTTTGGAAAATTGTGGAAAACGGAACTGGTTTGCCCAAAGATAAACCATTACCCGGAAGAGTATTTGCTGTCCCCTATGTAATAGTTACAGATGATGCTTTTGCTTTACATCGTCATATTTTAAAACCGTTCCCCGGACACCAAGAGAAAAAAGTAAAAGAAGAGTATTTAACTATCGATTGTCTCGAGCTCGAAGGTGCTCTGAAAATGCGTTTGGTATTGTAAGTTCTGTCTTCAGGGTCTTAAGAAAACCTCTACTCTTGAATCCAGAAAAAAGTACCCTTGTTACTTGTGCTTGCATCTATTTGCACAACTTTTTACGGCAGAGCAAGTGTTCAGTTAACATTTACACTCCTCCTGGTTCTTTAGACAGTGTTGCGCCTGATGGAAGTATTATTCCAGGACTATGGAGGAATGATACAGATTGACTACAGTCATACTACCCACTTCCTCGAATCGGAAGAAAATCAAGTGACTTTGCAAAGGCCGTGAGAGAAGAGTATGCTGAGTATTTTGTCTCAGATGGTGGCAGTGTTGCGTGGCAAAACGACTACACTTAAATTTGTGACAAGGCCTACAGTTTGCACAGACTATTATTAAAAACGTTTGAGTCAGATTAATCAAACTGTTGTAAAATACTGTTGTAATCTAATTTTTAAATTTTTTTTCGTATTTTTATAACTTTAAACTCATTTAATGTTTTCATTTTGTTTTTCTTTAAACACTGATTCAGTTATTGTGCTTTAATAAATAAATAATAATAAACAAACCAATGAATAAGTTATTATTATGTAGTATCTGTTTAGGAATAGGCTTAAGCAAATATTTAAAGGCAATTATTTTTTAACACCTTACCGTCAAAGCACAGTCAAGGTTGTTAGACACCCGATGGTCGTTTTGGAGATTACACCATTTTCGGGCACGCGCAGTGCATTAAACTAAAACAAGATCGACACGCAGCTAAAACGCTGACATGAGGTAGCGAATTTCCAAATGCTCTAAGACTTCAAATGTCATTAATTGAGGGTTGATTAAAACTGTTGGTCCTAAAGTTGAAAAATAGAGAAGTACCGTACTTTAAAAATTCTCATCCTAATACGCAAATATTATGTACTTATGACACTCTTCTCATGTCTGGGTAAAGTTAGCAAGTTACAGTAGTTAATCATTGAAATACATTTGGAAAAAGTCGTAATAGTGCATTTTGGAAAATGCTCATCCCTATATGCAATGATTCAGCGCTTATAAAACTGTATCTCTAAAGTAACTATAAAATTATGTAAACAAACTTACCAAATATGAAGTTGCTATCATGTTTCGAGGGTGAATCAGAAGGAAAAGTATAAATCCCCATGTTCAATGTCCATGAGACAATATTGTTCTGTGTTTAACGGCAAACAGTTTTTTCTAAATTTGAAAAGAACCGTTTGAGCTAAAAAGCTCAAAAGGGTATCAAAATTTTCGTAATTTTGTTCTTTCTACCCATTAGAACCGAATTTGTGATTTCAAGCAATTTTGGTCCTTTTTTTAAAAAAAAACTATTTTTCAAAAATGAAAAATCCCCAAAAGGGGAGTTAGAGTGAGTCAATTTTTTTTGGCCAACGAACTCATACAAGATATATTTTTTTTTACGTGTTCCTACCAAATTTGAAGAAAATTGGACAAAAAATGCTACCTGTATGGTGCATACACATATATATATACAATTATTTGTTCACTTTTTAGGGCAACTAGTAATAATAATAATAATAATAGTAAATTAATCAACTGAGTACCCTTCACTTATTTATTTATTAAATGAAGGGTACTCAGTTGATTAATTTACTATTATTATTATTATATATATATATATATATATATATATATATATATTATATATGAATGTTAAAAAACCCTAAAATGAGTTGTAGGGGTCAGAATCGATACTCATTTGTTGGTCCCAGGTCAAAGTGCCGTAGTGATGACGGCTTGAATAGCTCATTTTTCCTATTCGCTAAAAAGATGCAGAATACTGGCTATAGGCAAGCCTATCTTTTCTCATTAGACTAAGCAAAACTATTCTTTTAAGGCTTTCTGGTTTTAATGCTAAAACATAACTTTTATGGGGTCAGATAAATAATAACTTCTTACCTTTTACTGAATGATCATGTACTAAGATATGTTTCAAAACACACTTGAAAACTAAAAATCTTAGAAATAAGAACCACACAACGTTTATAAATGAGAGAAATTGTCTGGTAAATCCAACAATGAAGTGCCCATCAGTAGTGACACATCAGTACTTCCGTGCTACGGTGGATGAGAAGGTGCAGGTCTCTCTTGGGTTGTGTATGCGGTGACCTCGTTTTCCTTCTGCATTTCTTCCAACTCCTTCATTTCCGCCTGGAATATCAAATTGTCTATGGCATTTTGTAATTTGCACAAACTCAGTGGGTTTTTTATCTTCCTCAGACGGTTGGCAACATTCTCACCATAAACAGCGTAATCATCCCTCATTGTTGGTTGTTGACTTTGCAAATCACTCAAGCAGCTTTTCATAATGTCATAAGCTTCGTTGACTTGATTTTTCTTTAAACGTTTTGCTCTGCCACTTGCACTTAAACTTTCAAGTCCACTTCGTGATGTCCCGGGTGTACTATATCTTGATGGAGTCTTTACACTAGAAGAAGAAATACTGCTGGCTGTTTCTCGGCAAACGTTGTCAATGTCGTTGTCATCGATGTCACTGGAATCCATGTCGACTGCGGGGTCATTAGGCTCAGTCAAGTTTGAGAATGTTTCTCGGGGGGTACTGTTGTTTCCTGATAAAAACTGTAAGTATGGAAAACCCCACCAAGGCTTTTTCTTCTCACTTGTGCCCATTCCTGATTTCAGTATATTCGTTTTCTTCTCTCTTCTATACTGAGCTAAGATGCTGTCTATTTTCTTCTTAACTTCTTCTGCGTTGACACCTAACTCAGTAGCTATGGCGGCATACGCGTCTTTCCTCTTGAATTTATTTTTATACTCTTTGTCTGAGATATCCCACAACAACTTGTTTGATTCGTAAAGTTGAATCAACATAACAATATTGTCCTGATTCCAGAAATCTTTACTCATCTTGAATGCACAAAAACAAAACATTAATCCACACCAACTCACAACCAGCACTATGGAATACGTCCGCCTTCCACGCGTTACTGTCTCAGACTACCTGACTAACACAAACAGGATTCAAGAGCGAACATTGTCTCCGAACGAAGATGGCGCCGACTTTTGTTCGAGGACGCGTCCACACTGCAGTTCGCCAAACATTCTCCCCCGACAGACGAACATCCACGAACTGTTCGGCCAAACTTGTTCGACTAAAGTTTGTCCAGTGTGGACGAGGCTTTATAACTTAAATCGTTTTCTGTTCATGATTTTATTTCCTAGCTCATACCAAAACTCATTTGCGGAGTCATGCAAAGTTTATGTCGAAACTTCCTTTCTTTGTTCACCTGTAAGTCACTTTTCTTATTCTGAGGCATATTTCTTGTATCTTCACATTTCCACTGCAATAAAACGGCTTTACGTGGTAAAAGTTCATTAAAACTGTTCCTATAGCCTCGGCATTACAATCAAATCAATAGTCTTCAATTTTAATATACTGTTTTATTGTTGAAGGATCTATCAAAACACTTATTTTTGTGAAACTGTAAGGACATGGCAGCTTGTGTTGATCCCACATTAGATCCATAAGAGTCAGTTCCTATTTTTAGGTTACAAACATCGTCATTTCTCTTAGGCATTCTCGCTCTTAACGCTTGTATTTAGTTTTAATTGGTTTGAGTTTTTCCAATGAGAGGATTACATCAGAACTTGAAAGATTTTTTTTGTTCTACAACTGGATCATCATAAATTAATTCAATATTGGGTGGTGTGAAATAATTTTCTGCATTAAATTCGATTCTTTCATTTTCTTCATCAAATCTTTGCTTTCTTCTGCTGAATTATTAATAGTGCTATTATTTTTTAATTCTTACTTTATAGTTCATGCTTACTATATTTAACTTGATGATAAATATAATTTGGTTTTATAATGTAGTTAGAAGTTTTTGAAATATCCGGCCATATATCGTGGGAGGCCACGGGATTATGCCCTTACTTTCCACAATATTTCCCTGAAAAAAGAACAGGTAGTAATCCTTTATGGCTAACAGCTGCTTTTCTCAGTAACTAAGTGTTTTTGTAAAACTAAGTTATAACAGGTTATAAAAGTTTAATTTTAGCTAACAAAACATATCACTTCCGGAAGATGAGTCATTTAGTATGAGAATGTAGGCAACGGAAGTAATTTTTGGATGCCTACGTCTTAAAGATCTTAATCATACTGTACACATAAAAGACGTTAACTATATCCTAACGACATTATGTCTCCAGGAAAGTGCTTAATCTGAAAGGGGTACGATTTTAAAATTGTAAACAAATATCCAAATTTAAAAATTCTCAAACAAATACCCTTTACACCACCCTACATGTGTGTCGATCTGCTATTGTCGTTGGATCTCCTTAACATCTCTTTTCCTATATTCTGCGTCACACTGACACGAAACACAGTAGGGGAAATGTGTTATTTTATAGCTCAAATGTAATGTGAGAATAAAATCACAATTTAAACTAAAATACCAATTTTCGTTAAAGTGAAAACTCGTATTTATAGCTACATTCCTCAGTTGACAGACATTGTTTGAACTCAAAAATTTGGCAGGTGTGTTTTTGCCTCAATATTTATGTGGTTTTTAATCTAGATGGTTTTCATAAATAATTTTTTATGTTAAGCATC
This sequence comes from Homalodisca vitripennis, assembly GCF_021130785.1. Lineage (NCBI taxonomy): Eukaryota > Metazoa > Arthropoda > Insecta > Hemiptera > Cicadellidae > Homalodisca > Homalodisca vitripennis. The sequence continues at coordinate 40,407,605 of NC_060215.1, read as the reverse complement.
CTTAAAAGTTATCTAAAAGGCAACAAAAGTAAAAAGCAAAAGTCGCAATAGAATATTTAGAACTTTGGCTCTACAAATATATTGTATTAAAAAATTACCTGAATTACGTGTATATGTAGTAAAAACACCTCGTTGGCCCTAATATTAGTAGGAAACATAAGGAAAAATTAAAGATTTATCTTTTGATCTAATTAAGGTACTACGACCAGTGGCTACTGCTATGCGAGTACTATACCATGTTTAAAATTTAAAAGCCGTGTGGATATTTTCTGCGTTGTCAAGTATTTTTCTTGGTAACTAGTATTGATTTCGCAGTACATATATTACCAATTTCAGTTATAGTTACAGTTTGATAAGAATATTTTAGTTAGCATTTTCTGCACTAATTATAATTTTAGAACATAAAAATCTAACAAAGTCTATTAACCAAAGACCTACAAATGTACATATTAAAAAATTTAAATGCTCTTTGGTGTATAACTGTATACAGAAATTGCATGTTTTATAATTTATGTTTGATTTTAAAATTGGTTTTTATGAATTTCGTTATATCTTTCACATATATGTTATTGCATTTTATAGCAACAAAAGAAATCCCTTATGCAGTGAGATTTCGTGTTCATGTTAAACTAAATTTATAACTGTTTGTGAAAGTTGTAAGTCAAAAGTATTGCTTTGGGTCTATGTGTGGTAATAACTCAAAATGTATCTTTAATGTAAGTACTTCTAAACCAATTATACTTCCATGTCCTCAAATAGTCCTTTTCCTATTTTGCTATGCGGACGTGACATCTGTCTATTTCATTAATCACATGTTCCTACTCAAACTGGACACCTCAGAATGAAGGATTACTTAAAATATTTAGTTAAACATTTGATCTAAAACTAGTTCGCTATCGAAATGATGACTCCAACATATAAAAGCTTACTTGATAAGTGACATTTTTATTGCTTCCGAAATGTATCTTAAATGTAATAATGTATAACAACGGAATCTTGTAGCCTAAAATAATTCAATTTAAAACTCACTGTAGTATATCTAAAACGTTACATCAATTTTGTGGGAAAAAAATGTTACTAGGTATGACTTGTTAAAATCATAATTTAATTTCCACGGGATTTTAAGCATGTTATACCATTTTGAAAAATTAGTGGGGATTCTAAAGTATTGCATAAAATATAATAACTTAATTTTTATAATTTATAGATGAATCTTTGTGGACTAACTTATCTCAGAGACATGAAAAAACAAAATATCTATAAAAATGACAATTATTTTTTCGGAAACGGAATAAACTTACCAATTTTCAGCTAAACATTAACTCATTTTCAGTTAATAAACTCTATCAAACCGAAAATGATGCTTCAAAATTAAATTACACACATACTGTAATAGATAAATAGAAGCAAGACAAAAGTATGGTAAAAACTTAAGAAATAATTTAACGGAGTTCACATACCTTGCAACCATTGCAGAAGCATTTGTTTTTGAGGCAGTTTTAGTCTTCTGAATCCAATCGACTTCAACTTGCACATCGGCATAGTCACGACGACAACTTACTGCTGATTTTGCTCTAACTACCCTTTTAACAGCAATAATATTATGTTGTATACCTATAATGTTATAGAATTAATATTAGAGGAACACTTTCGAAAATCTTCCATCGACGCACATTTCTTGGAAAGGCATTTCTCGCAGGACAAAGCAGGAACACTCCTTTTGGTTAGCTCAGTGAAACGTAATGCATTTCACCCTTAATAAAACACATCCACTTTTTTAGTGAAAAAATTTGTTCACAAGGGTGAATCTAAGGAGATTGACAATTTTCAAAATTCCAGTTTCAGGTACGGGAAATACTGTTCTTTGAAAAGGGGCGACTACTTTCGTCTTAAGTATGCTCTTTGTAGAACAATTGTATAACAGGCCATCCGTTAGGACATTTGGTAAGTTTTTCTTTATCAAGGGTTCTTTATTATAAATTACAAAATTTATGTATCTCCCTTACAGATAAAGCCTATATCTTCGTTTTAACTAAATTTCTAGCGGCATTCATTAACCAAAATAGGTAAAAATTATTAGAATCGTTTCTTTAACCTTTCATTTGGTTTGTTTGGCTATTTCCAGCGTTTTATTTATGTAGCGATTTAGCGGTACCCACTTTGTTTCTTTTTATGTTCATACAGTAATGTCAAAAATACTAAACGAACGATTCCACTAGTTTTAATCGAATGTTGGTTAATAGATGGATGATAATAATAGCAGCATCCACTTTGTTCTTATTAATATGTCACATATGAATGCCAAACAAACGCTGAATCTAACTAAACAATCCTAAACAAATGCTCACAAACGATTCCACTAGTTTCTGGTGAACTTTAGTTAATAGATATCGCTAGCAGCACCCACTTTATTTTATTAATATATCACATATGAATGCCAACCAAACGATAAAACTAACTAAATAATCCTAAACAGATTATGATAAACGGTTCCACTAATCCACACATATTATTGATGAGCTAGTTAAATACCAATAAGTATATATTTTATATATATATATTTTAGTATATATATATATATATATATATATATATATATATATATATATATATATATATAATATATATATATATATATCGCTACCTCAGTGCAACAGTGGGACATCTGAGATTTTTAATGTTTTGAGGTTATGATAGGTTTTGATTCTATTGGAGATGTAGATTTCAGTGCTACAGTGGGTTTCCCAAGATATCTAACAATTAAAGCAATATAAAGGATATCCTGATGGAACACTTAGTTTTTTTTTCCATTATATTATAGTGAAACAGTGGGATATCTGAGTTGTCCCAGTGTTGCTCTTTTAATCCTTTGTTTCTGTCTTCAGTGCACTGAAGTTGTCCCAATGTTACACCAGCTGTTTTTGTGTTGAAATAAGGTTAAGATCATACTGTTTAGTTTATTCTTATAATAAAAGTGTTTTTCTTAGCACAATTTGTACAATGTTTTCTTCCAGAACATTAAAAATAATTAATAATTCCAAAAAGTTGGCTTATATTGAATAAACAAAAGTCAGACTTGTGAAAGGTAAATGCTTTTGACCTTGTAATTATAGGAGTATCATGTACTGACAAATGCATTTTAAAGCGTAATTTGAAATTTTCAAATGCATGTAGCAAGACAATCTTTGATAAATTTTACAATCTGTGTGACATTACAAGAAAAAGAGACTACATATCAAAAACTCATTTCTTTTTCCAGTAACAATAATGAGCGACCACTTACAGCTCGTAAACGCAACGCATCGTTTTATCTTGAGATAGATGGTTGAAGAGAGCGAGTTTGTAAATTAATGTTTAAATCTACATTTGTTATTTCTAACAATTTTATATCTACTGTCATAAAAAAGAGTGATCTTAATGGTTTTACTGGGGGAGACCCAAGAGGAAAGCATAGGAAACAGAAGAAAACTGAAGATGCATTAGTAAATTCAGTAATGGAACACATAAATCATTTCCCACGGATTGAATCCCATTACTGTAGGGCAAGAAACTAATAAGGAATACTTGGAAGGTGGGTTAAACTTATCAATGATGTATAGGATGTATGAAGAAGAAAACAAGACTAAAGGTTTGAACTACGTAAATAAATATTTGTATGAATCAATTTTCAATACCAAGTTTAATATAAGTTTTTTTAAGCCAAAGAAGGATTTATGTGTAAAATGCGAGGAGTACAAAACTCTTGAACGATGAAGAAAAAATAGAAAAGGAAGATCATCTGAAAAAGCACAGAGAAGAAGTTTCACTTTCGAGAATGGAGAAATAAAAGGATAAGGGAAAATGTGCTAGTGACAAAAACCTGATGTTAGCAGTGTGTGATTTAGAGGCAGTATTCCAGTTGCCATAGGGTAAAGCATCACTATTTTATTACGATTCTAAATTGAATTCTTTTAATTTTAGAATAGCTGACATTTCTAATAAGGATACTACACAAAGAAAAGGTTATTGTTATTTATGGAACGAATGTATTGCAACCGAGGTAAGGAAGAAATAGCAAGCTGCGTTTGTGAGTTCATTAAGGAACACTATAAGGACAAGAAGAATTTAATATTTTACAGTGATAACACTGTACTACAAAATAAGAACAAGTATGTCTTTGTCATGTACCTATTTTGCATTCAAACCATGCATATTGAAAGTATTACACATAAATACCTAATAGTCGGTCATACGGACGGAAAATGAAGCAGACAGTATTCATTCCTGCATTGAAAGAGAAAAACAAAGAATTTTGAAAAGTGGTCCAATTTATATTCCTAGTGAAATATCCATTCTTATTAGGACCTCCAAAATGTCAGGAGAACCGTATAATGTAAAAGAATGGAAACTCTAGACTTCTACGATTGGAAGAAGCTTTCTGAAGACATGGGCAAAACCTTTTTCTATAAACAAGGATGATGAGAAATGTACATGGAAGGATGTAAAGATAGTAAAAGTGAGAAAAGAAAATGAATATTCATTGATTTACAAGACGTCTTATAAAGACGAACATTTCATAAGAAATTTACACAAGAAAAAAATCTAGAAAGAGTGCAAAGGAGTTAGTTTTGAAGAAAGCTTATACCGAAAGCACCTCTTATTTCAGATAATAAGGAAAAGGATCTATTATCATTGTGTTCAGCAAAACTTAATTCCTAAAGCACATCACCAATTTTATTGTAATTTACAAAGCTCAAAAAAGGTCATTTCAATAGTCCAGGACAGCAGTGATGAAGATGATTAAAACAATGTTTTCTTGATAAATTTTAATACTTTTTTAAAGCTGTATGTACAAAAGTTCTAAAAATGTAAATAAAAAAAATTGATTAAAATACATTGTTTTATTTCCTCATTATTTATTATCATTAAAAATAATTATTCTAAATAATAGTGTAAATATTATACTTGAGACAAGGATTTGGAAAAGTATGATTTATTAGTGCTACAGTGGGACATTCGTGCCAGTCTTATTTTATATTTTTTATGTACATAATTGAGGTACTAATTACAAGTAACTGTTGCAAAACTGTTTAAAGATGTATCAGATAAACACTTTGGTAATTTTTTTAGTTTCAATTAGGCAAATGTTTAAGAAGTAAACTGCTATCATCTAACATGAAAAACTTTGATCGCTGATTCCCGAAATAGGGTCTTTGGTACATGTCCCACTGTTGCTCTGAGGTAGCGATATATATATTTTACTAGCAGTTACCCATGCCTTAGCACGCAATTTCTACGCATTTGCACTTATATGAGCACTTCAGAAAAGAGTAAATTATATTTCCGACGCCAATGTTGAGTTTACCGTGTAGCCACGATAAAGAAAATATGTATAAATATTTATGGCCATTTTAATTTACTTCGGCCTTGGTATTTCTTTTTGGTCTGTAGTTGATTTTACCTTGTTTCCTAATCCAGAAAATATATATATATATATATATATATATATATATATATATATATATATATATATATATACATAAATGGGTCTGAGAAGGCAACTTCTGCCAAAAGATAACTAACATAGGCTTTATAACATCCTTTCTACTATAACAGATTTTCGAAAAAAAATAATAGACCTATATTCATATCAGAGAGTCTAAAAATATGTAACAATTCAGAACAATCGGTTGAATAGTTAACTCGTTATATAAAAACAAACAAACACAGTCACTTTCGCATTTATAATGTTATTAGTACACCAAAATTAAAATACCTAAACTTAAGGTGAGGTTCAATTTTTAATAACAAATATACTAAATATTTGGTACATGTAACAACAACACAATATGGTATGTATTTGGCATGTTATTACTGAACATTGGATTAAAATAAATTGGTTACCACTCTATTTTGTTAAAGATTAATCAACTATTAAATTATTTCTTATTTCAGTTAAGTTTACAACAAGCCAAAGCACTGGCATTAGCAGGTCACTTGTATCTCGCATGACAATACGCAATGTTTTACGTAATTGAGTAAATTAGTCAGGTACGTAATTACGTACCTATTAGTAGTTATTACGCTAGATTAAATAAAATCCATGTGATTGGCTCCTTTTATTTGATACATTATTATGGAAAACACAGAAAATATGTTTATTGGAACGGTTAAATATTTGTTTAGTAAATATCTTTTTTATTACTGTTGCATCAGTTTTCTAGTAAAACTTTTTTAATTTGTCCCACTTTTAATATTCATTGTAACAACGATTGTTTTTGTTCGTTAGAGAAATTTGGAGGAAGAGCAAATGTGATGATCCCATATTTATAACTCAAGTTTTGATTTATAATAAAGATAAAAATAATGCGTGAAGGTCAGTTACGGAATCCAAGTGATGGTATATGGAATTAATTAAACATTCGAAATAATATAAACAAATCGGCCAAGGCCTTTTATACTTGTGTTGCGTGCAATATATGGGATTTAAAATATAAATAGAGTATTTTAAAAAAGGAAAGATACCAAAGAATTAAAGGATATGAGTATTAATGACAGCGTAGAAATGAATTAATGAGCAAGATGAAAACATTGACGATATTTTGAAGCGGTGCAGACATATTTAAACAACCAAAAACATTATTTAAATCCGTATTCCAAAAGAACAATGGAAGCAACTTAGTCCAAAGAACGAGTTTATTTCAGAACTATCTCAAAACACCCCACACGAATAATACCAGATCATATACTAACGAGTTTTAAGAGTGGACAGATGTTAATAACTCCCTTGTTGGGAGGTAATAACATAGCCATGCTCTTGACATTATAAACGTAATCACATAAGTACAACAGATGAAGCTTGTTTTTACTCAAAGCCAGTGGAAGCGGCAATAGGCTTATTATTACCAGCCCAAACCCACCAGCTGCCAACACCCTTATTGACTGCATTTCATTTGATGTGAACATTTTTGGAAATAATTTATTCCACTCTACTTTTACGGAGAAGAAAATCAGGAAAAGACCTTTTGAAGGGGAAAATAGAAGAAGTGAGAAAACAGATTGTTGGTATAAAGATTAAAACGTCAAAAATAAGGTATAAAATGGCGAGTGAAGCAAGAGAATTTCAAGATCCTGAACCTGCTCATTGACCATCTACAGATGTTAGAAGGTAATATAGGATCTGAAGCACAAAAAATCCAGAAAAGCGGATTGTGATCTTGTACTACGAGAGGGTTTTTGTAAATATTGAAGTGTAGCAAAAACCCTCGTATATGTTCCGTATTAAACATATAGGATTGAAACGAATTTTTTTCATATCTAGACTCATGATCAAATCAAGTTATAGTTTATATACTGCTCTACTATATAATTATTTAAGGCTGATAATGGATGGAACGGGAAAAAATTGTTCACAAACTTCAAAAACCTGGAAACTCATAAATAAGGACATATCTTTTTGTTTAATTGTGTTATAAGAATGCCTGGAAGAGAAGAAGGTATAATTCCAGACGTTCAAAAGTTGTCAGAAAGGCACAATGCTAATGGTGCTAATGGCATCCAGTTCTGGTTAGCAGAGTGGGTACGAGTTGGAGCACCTATACGACAAGAAGTTGGTATTGATGATTCTGCTGCTCTAATATCTACTGTATATAAGGTTTTTAGTATAACGTCTTAAACAGCTGCTTATTTAGCAAAGTCGTTTAAATTTATGTAAGGAGATGTCCAGACATAAAACGAATTGATAAAAAAGTCTAAATAGTTCTTCGTAAGAGTCATTATGTTGATTACAAAAGTCAACCAATTCAAGAAGCAAATTATACTGTACTTAATATTTATTTAGTTTCATTGAGGAAAACTTCTGAATCTACAGTTGAACTTACTCCTTGTGAAATTAAAACAAAATTTCAGGAATTAACGCTAATGGTTAATGAGGAACTTGCAACATATCACATAGAAAATTACGGAAACACAAACGCAGATGTCAATAACGAACGAGAAGAACATTTAGAGACCACATTTCCTCAATAAAATGTTGGACGTAAAATATAGAAAACCTTGTGAAGAAGTTTATTGTAGGTGACGGTGACAGAGACATTATTACGTACCTCCCTTCCATAGTTGGAAAGCTGAAGAAGTTACTTTACATACTTCATCTGTGGTGCATACGTAAAGACTAAAAACAGCCATTTTAAGAATAACTTAATACAAAAATACTTGAGAGTTGATGATTTGGGCAAAAACTTATTTATAATTATGTGATGGTGCGATAAAACCTGCAAGTACCAATCAAAGACTACAGGCATTTACACAAATAAATCCCAAAGATAACAATACAAATATGTCATGTGCGTCAAAACCAGATGAAGTATGTAAATCACAAACTGAACAAAAATAAAATATATAGGATTCATTTGTCAATCAAGAATTAAATAAAAGAGACAGTTGTGGTTGGATAGATCAACAGAAGTGATAGGAAAAAAGGATTCGTATGGATTGATGCCACTCACCAACGCCACTCGCCGGTCAGGGTCGCATTATGATACGACTGACATGGCATCCTCAGTTGGGGCTCCTATTTCTTCTCCAGTTTGTGCAAATAAGGATTTCCCAGAGGAACATTTGTGCACATCAATGTTTAAATTCAGCAAAGAAGTGCACATCTTGAAAGAATGCTCAGATAGTATTGGTGATGAAGAAGGGTACGGCCAGAAACGGTTGTGTTTAGAACGCTTCAGTAATAAACCCCTACATTAACGCATCAACACTAACATTAGTTCTAAAAACAAGATCTAATTCATTACCAAAATACGCGGCTTTTTACTCTACCCATATCAATAAATTATTCATGAATATTAAAAGAAAACCCACAGTAAAATAACTTCATTTGCATCTAGCCAGTTTCAAGAGCTTATTCAACTCACATCAACAGTAAACAGAACTGTTCAGAAATGTTCAGTGGTATCAAAAATAAAACAACTGAAGATGCATCAGTTTTTGAAGGCTGGAAGGGATTGGCTCTTCCAAAATGATCTGATGGATACTACTGGTGTGCCAATCCAGATTTTCCTATTTTACCGCCTTTAACCAAAATATAAAAAACTTGTTGAAACACGTTATGGATTCATCATTGCAACTTATAACATTCATTCTCAAACACTTGTAGCTTTGATGTCTATTGTCAATACGAGTACACTGTTTTAATGGTGGTAGTTTGAAATTTGATTGTGCCATGGAATCTTCTGCAATATTACTTCAGTTAGACTTACCACCGTTAATAACAGAAAATTACTTGTATTCATCTCATTACTGCCCTATATCATGTGTAGAAGTGAAAATATTATTTATTTATTAATATTTATTAAAACGGAAGAACCCACTCAGATATGTATGTGAGATTGGTATCCAAAATTTGGTAACTTGTTCATTAAAAACCATACCCAGAACTGCTTGTTTTAAAAACAAAATGTATTTTCTTAGAGGAGTAGTAAGGTTTTTGCCACCATATAGAGACACTGATGTTGGCCACTACCAAGGTATTATGTAAGAACAGATTATAATTGGGACATATATGACGACTTGAGAGGAAAGGTTGTAATTGTTGACAACAGTGTAGAGGTCAATGTCCGTATTATTGTTTACACACTATGAATCAATCAGATAAAAATCCTGAAGCGTAATAAAAATTTGGATTATATGAACACGTTAATCAATTTAATTGTTTATCCTTGACTTTGATTGGAAATTTTTACTGGTGTAAGTAAACATATTACTTGTGTTAATGTTCATATACTCTCATATTTTGAATTTTTAACATGGCTAATTAAATATTTCTGCACTAAAACATAGTTTTTAATTATTTTAATTTGTCTGTGTAAGTGTATGATAAATAATTTACTTTATACTCATATTTAGACAATGGCTAAGTGATTTTATTCTGGATGATATTATGCATTGTAACCCTTTGAGTGCCAAGAATCCCGTTACGCACTCAATAGTTTTGGTCACTTAGTGCCACAGAGTTTATTACAGAGCCCTATGATATTTTATTTCTCAGTTGATCTTTTTGTTCTTTTATAATGTTTCTGGCTGAAATATTATCAAGTATCGTTTGCAAATGTAATGTAAAATGTTTTGAAATCAATAAAAATATGCTTAAGATGTATAATTTTTTCATAGCCCTTGCGTTTTCAAGAAAAGTCTACGGTACTTCTCACATACATAAACTAAACAAATGTTCTGGGACTTTTTGCATACAGTTTTTATCAAAGCACTCAAGGCGTTAATATGTCTATAAATATTTTACATGTTTAAACTGACACGTCTGTGTGCATGTGCTAGTGAATTGATTATAATTTTACTTTTGTTGTTATAAAATCAAAATTTTGTTTCACATAATATAGACTCAATAATCATTAATATCTTTAAGATTAATAGCAGTTATATGCATCATATGAGTAAAGAGTGACAATAAACTTTGTATATATATATATATATATAGTGTTCCTGATCTCCAATTTCATTATATTTTAGTCTCACTAAAATTTCACCAAAAATTTTAGATTGGTTGAGAGAAAATATTATGGAATAAAAGCTTTGGTTATTTTTTTACATGTTAGCAAATCCCGTTGAAGCTATTTGCATAGAGAGTGAAGAGAATTTCAGTGGGTGGGGCCAACATCCCGGCGATGGGATCAAGACAGTTCTTTTACTATTTATTATTGAGTCGTTTGTGACAGTGAAGACAGCAACAGTGTTGGTGTTGTACGCAGGGGGTGGGCGTGATGACACTGCGATGTGATCTTGAAGGTTCATATTACCGCGTCGCTGCTGTAACCCCATCCCTTCAACTTGTCCAAACCTTTACTCAAGTCAGTGGATCACTTACTCTTCAGACTGGTTTCGGAGTTTTTATCGACGCTGTGTAGTTTTATACCGGTATATAATGTAGCTCGATTAGCGAGTATCCTGTACGTAAGAGGGCACTCTAGTAAGCCGCCGCCCGCACATCTGAGGCTCCGTTTTTAACATGGAACCGAAGAAATTGGATGGAAAATTGGTTTCAATGATAATGAATTGTTAAAATTACAATTACATGTTAGTACTAGTTGTTTATTAACTTTATATTTAGTATAGGTTTCCAATAAGAATCTCTATTTTGAATACAAATTATAAACGTTCAACATTTATGGGTTTAAGTTCATATTTATAACACAGTTTTAAACTTTATCCCCATGTTAAAAGCATATAGTCTCATATGCACGGCCGGCAGCTAACTAGCGTGTCCTCTTAAAAGCTTGGCGTTATAAACAAACGTGTTGTGAGATTTAAGTGACTCATGTCTCATCTTTCACTACAATAAAACTTCGAAAAATAAAGAGATAGATCCATATTTTTCAACCAAAATTGAAATGGAGATTTTTAAAAAATTGGGATAATTATTTAATGCCCTTCCCCTTGAAAACAAGGGGCGGAGTTTACATTTACATTCGTTTTATGAGTAACCCTGATGACATCGAAAAAAACATAGAATAAGCAAATTTGTAAGTTTGCACGTTTGACTTTAAATTAGCACTCATTTCATTATAGTATTTCAACTTCATTATACAATTAAAACTCACATTATATAAGGTGTGTTCGTTTTTAAGACACTCATTTCATTATATAAGGTCCTTTGATACTCCTTTTTATCAGTTTATTTGCGTGGTGGACCTTCCATATGATTTGGCTGAGTGTTAGCAAAACCTATAATTCAGGTTAATATCTCAAGAATGAATTGAGCTTTACAATTAAAATTTTGCATTTTTTATCTTTTTCATGAACGGCTTACTTTAAAAGAATTCGAAAACTGGATGGGATTAGGAACAATAATGTCCAGAAAAGAACTTCAGATCCAGAAAAGAACAGTGAATGGTTTCACATTGATTTGGACATGAAAGAATAATTATCTTCTTAGAGGTGTCGTAAAATATAGAAACCGTGCTATTCTACAGGCTGTAAAAATTAATAAAGTGTTCTATGTTACCACTAACACAAGTGCATTTGATCCAATTTTCTAAATTTAAGCGTTGGACTACTATGACAGTACTATATACAAGGATGTAGTACATGCGGTTTAAGAAAATGGCTTTTTGGTGATACGATAATTAAAGTGAATTCCAAAGGTATAACATACTTATAAATATAGAGCTACTACGCTGATAGAGGTGGACAAGATAACAAAACATCTGAATATATATATTGTTCAAGTTAAATTTAACGTTTAGGCAGTAATGATAGAATTGATTTCAAAAGAATTTCTCTCCGGTTATGAACACAGAGTTTGTAATTCCTAAGTACCCGAACCTCTTTAGACTATACCTAACTTTAAAGTATAATTATAAATTTTAAAAGGTGGTCTAAATAAGTAACCACAATATGTGTCAAATCAAGTTGTAACAGGTTGTTTTGAAAAGTTTTTGGGTGATAAAATACCATACACAAACAGTAATTATGACACAGACCTATTTTTTGCTGCACAAAAAGCACAAGATTCTCAAGGTCATATTTCTATCACGTTTGTGCACAAGTTCATGGAGCCGTTTATGGAGGGAACTTAAGTATTTCCTTAGACAACGTGTCCTATCAATCAAACGAACAAGGGCAGGGTGAGATAGAAGACAAGCAAACAGCAGACACAGACCAGGAAGTGCAAGGCCACACAGACAAGCTGGCTTCCGGGAAGGAGGGCATTTACAACTATTATGGCAAGGTTATAGACCAAAAATCAACTAAATGTTTGATAACAAACGTCAAACCTATAAGCCGAAGAAAACCTGTTCGAAATATAAAATATCTGACACAATCTAGTAATTATATAAATTATTAATGACCGCATTACTACTATTATAATTAGTAGTATATTAATAACAAATCCTAATTATATTTTCTCCACTTCTACCCATCCTTACAGATTATATTTGCTACCTTCAGGTCTACAGTCTTTTCTAAGTCAATATTCATTTTAGAATCTAAATTTTGGATTTTCAAAAAATGAATATTTATTGTTATATTAATAGACAATTACCAATCCGATAACATTTTTGTGTTTTCAAGTTGAAATTTCATGTTTTTCCACTTTTTAACAGTATTATTTCACTCAATCTGTAAAATCCCTAAAATCATACCAGTTAGTTGAAATGACATTAAACCTTTAATATTTTATGAGATGTTTTATATTATACCACCCATTAAATGAAAATGAACAGATTATTTAAAGATTTCAAATGATTTTCCATAATTATTGAAATGGATGGTTTCAACGCATAACGCTAACACCCCATCAATAGTCCTGTGAAGCATAATAGATTTATATTTGTAATTTACAACTTATTTCAGTAGAAATTTTATTGAAAAAATTTGTAAAATCTGCAAATATCCAATGATCTAATATACGAATTGATTTTCCTTGCAAAGTACTCAATTTTATTATTAATTTTAATTTGAGATTAGCATTAATACTTGAATTGCTTATTGATGAATTGACTTTTGTTATTACATGTTACTATACTACTGGTAAATCAAAAATTATGAAAAACTATTTAATTTTATGCTCGTAACTGTAAGTGAATCCCGATAGCAGTAATGTATTCTATTACACATCATTAAGTGTAATACACAATTACACATAAATACACATCTTACAATTTTTAAAATACATTATGAATGTAAAACGTTAAAGAAGAGACGATGTTTTGAAATTTACGGACACTAACAACCTATTGCCTGAAAGCGTTACATTGTACATAACAATACTTCTGGTACATTCGAGTATGTAAGCCTGGTTCTTACGATTATCTGAGTACTGTTAAGCTAATCATATTAGAAGAACTCAATATTTAAAGCGGCTAAGTATTGAGGAGCTCTCAGCCTAAGTGCATTGTTGACTCTTTAGACATATATCTAAAAGGAACTAGGCATTATAAGATGCCGGATTTTAGGGTGTTTCATATATTAGGAGTTCCAGAGCATTAGAAGTTTCCGGCTTGAGGAGCCTCCTGAAACGTGAGAGAACTTTCAGCCTCTGAAAACTCCCGCCCTAAAGAATTTCCGAGCCACTGGTAGGTTCACTAGGAGGTTCAGGAATATTAACTTTCTGCGTAATCTCCCGCACTGAAATAGTCTCTGTCTGTATGTTTTTCAACCAGCTTCTAGCTTATGATACCGGCTTCTGGGTGCTCTTAGTCCCTAGTAAGTCTATGATGAACTCCTACTCACTTGATGTTTACCGCTTCTATAAGCTTTCGTTATCTGATTCCAAAATTCTCGGCGTACCAAAATTTTACGACATAAAAAGGGCGGAAATTAGACGTCGTCGCGGACGTGTTCAGATAATATGTAATATTCATAAAATGCCCATACCTAACTTGGGGGACCCAATTTCTAATTTTGTTTTTTTTATTGCGTTTGACCCTACAGTTCTGACTCCTTGGCACAAAAGCTAATTAACAGTTTTTCTTCATTTATATTTGTTCACTAGTCCATAGATCGTTCACGCCAATTTTATTGGTGGAATATTATATTATTTCTAGCCGTAATGGCTTATATATATATATATATATAAACTATTTCCCAACTAAAGTGAACTTGGTGAAAAGTGCACATTGTCTGTGCAGATAAGCTCTCTTTTTGTCACGTTTGTTTTAATACAATGCATTTATGCAATGCATTAGGACACGGAAGTATTTTAAATTGTATGATACAACAAAGAGTTTGTAAGTAAATAATAATAAAACGCATATGAGTTGTTTTAAGGAATGGTTTTGTACTTTAAATAAGTTAAATAAAAGCCCGATGTACACAAATTGTACAAACTTAACTGCTGTAAATTAACCATATAAACTAGTACTGATATTACAGTGGTTTTTAGAAAACTGAAAAATTAAAAATACATTCAACAAATATAATACTAGCTTATTAATGAAGCTTAAAATTATCTCAAGAAATGTTCATAACTTCCACGGTAAGAGTTTCCTCATCTCAGCGTCTATTACTTTGTCCGCATAACATAGGCCTCTACTATACCTATCAGATGAGGACGAAATCTGATAGTAATAATAATATACTTTATTGAATAAACAATCATACAGGTGTATAGAATGCGTCGTACTACAATAAATATAACTATAGTACTAATTGTAATGCCAAAAATAAGGCTTTCGATATTAAAACTGGGATTTCAATTTCACTATCAATTATAATATTCAAATATTTTCTCTCCAGCAGTCCAACAAGAAATCTTCAACTGAGGCAAACACCTTTGACACGAAGAGGTGTTTAATCGAGATTTGAATTGCTTGGGATTGAATAGATGTTTAATACTCTCAGGAGGTTATTGATTTGTCTCACACCGATTAGAGACGGCAAGTGTTGAAACGCTTCCGTTTTGTGTTGTTCATTTCTGACGTTGTCCCTGCCTCTCGTCTCGTATTGGTGAACGTCCCTCACTTGGACCATTTTGTATTAGAAACGACAGTGCAGGGTAACGTCGAGAATATATATATATATATATATATATATATATATATATATATATATATATATATATATATATATATACAGAAGAAGAAAATAAACACGTTTATTACTATTATTATATTTTTAAAACGAACTATTATGGATTCATAAATCGATATTTATCTTATGGTTTGACATTATGGGACAGCTTTTATAAATATACATTTAATAGAGTATTTAGATTACAAAAGAAAGTTTTCAGAATTCTTTAAAATTGAATTGAAGAGTCGTGAAAAAGATGCCTTCAGGAAGCTTCAAGTGTTATATTTACCCTGTATATAATACAGGGTAAAATTAACACATGTTAATTAGAAAAATCCAATATATAGATATATTAATTTTAATCTCACTTGGAGTTAAATTAAAAAAACTTTAAAAAAACATAAAACATTTATGAAAATAAAGAATAGTCTGGCTTAGGCAATCGCAAATACTGTTGATTACTGAGTCTAATAGTATAACTAGAGTTGTCAATAACAGGTCCAGTATTACCATTGAAACCAAAAAAATTACTAAGACTTTAAAAATGTATAAATATCTCAATGGTAAAATATAATTTCTAATAAAAAGGGGAAATGAATTATCTATAATACTAGCATTACATATCGATATTATACATTTTTTTTCTGAAGGACTATAAAAATAGATAAACTTCATACAAACTAACCCACAACGACAATCCATACTTCAGCTTAGCATTGACCAAAGAAAAATAAGCCTGTCTCATTACTGAGGGAGTACAAACTGATTTAAGATGAAAAAGTTCCCTAAGTGATGACCGTAGAGACTTTTCAAAGAATTTACATGAGGTTTCCATGATAAGTTTTCACCAAGACTCAAACCTAGATACTACATTTATTAATTACGCTACAATCATAGACTCTTGCTGCAATTTATTGAATAGATCCTTAAGGATGTGGCAAAGTTACTGGATTAGGATATTATATATATATATATAAAATTATATATATTATATATTATATTATAATTATATATATATATACAGTATATAGTGGCTCATAGTCCAACTTATTGTGGAGGCTATCCCATAGAAACCTTAGAACCTAGATGATAACAATTAATCACCAGTACTTTTACTCAACTAGACAACTAGAGAGAATTAATTTGTATTTTAATTTCTGTCAATGTAATGTTAAATAACAACAATTAACTTTCATTACAAGAGGTTTAAGTATGTTGAACAAAGATGCTTAATATCATTGTAGATACATTTAAATGAGTCAACTAGGTCATTAGGAACGTTGACAAAATAATTGTTACAACACTTAGCTATTTCACAAGTATCAGTTATTAGTTTATTATTGTTCTATAATGTTATTGTTCTACTACTGGATGAATTTCCGTCCATAATACTATTGACTAAGTGCCACAGTTGTTATGAGTTATTACTGTATTCTTGGAACTTACAAGTGTAATATCTGCGTTTAGCTTGTCTCACTCATGTAAATGAATTGCTTTTAAATTTATCAACATTTTTCGTATTCTTTGTACAGGGATATTTTTAAAAGATTTATACAACTTATCTTATCTCTGATAATAAAAGCCTTAGATAATCCAACACTCATCCATGGTTTTAACATTTTAGATTTAACATTAGTTTTTTCTAGGTTATTAGTATGTTTATTGCGATCAGTTAAAGCAGACAATTTATCATAAAACAAATATTAATTACCAAATAAACATCAGTGGGCTTCAAAATATCCAACCAATCAGTTTCAAAATATCAAAGCTAAAACGTTTGTAATCAACAAAACTGCTATGATTAACTCTTCTTTCTGCATTTCCAAAGTGAGTGAAATCCACAATGCACGCCACAGATCTATGGTCAGTTTCATTTGTTTTAATCACTGATACCCTGTGAGCTTCATAAACCTCGGAACTAAACCATATGTGGCCTATTACATGAGGAAGAAGTACATTGCACTCTAATATCTACGTCAACAAGTTTCTGAAACCCAAGACTAGGCATTGACTCCAAAAATGCATCACTAAGGATATTTTGGATTTAATGTTAATATTAAAATCACCTAAACATATAATATTATAGCATAATACATTCATGGAACAAAAGTTTGCAATTTTACATACGACATAAATGTCAGAAGCAACCTTTGATCAAACGCTTTCGATATGAGTCCCATGTCAACCCTCGATCAAGGTATATATACTAAGGATCTCTGTGGATTCAGCTTCTTCCAAGAGAATGTCATCCACCATCACCGCGGATAGATACTCTTGCTCCAGTTGTCTAAGGCAGAAATTCCTCACGTTTGATTTGAAACTGTTTCTTTTCTTGTATTCTTTAAAAATGCTCAATGCATGAATTTAGCTTAGTGAATGACTTTAATTCAAGATCGTATTTTATTTTTGACCTAATAAAGAGTCGTGTCGTCAGCATATTGAATCATCTTTCCATTCTGGAATGAAAAATGCAAACTGTTGACATAAATGGGGAAACAAATATTATTAGTAGAACAATTAGTACAAGAACTCTTGGTCTGCCCTAACGGATATATTTTCAAACGTTCGATTTGGATTTCAACTCGCTTTAACCGTTTCTAAAATGCTGCCCTATTTTGAGATTCACAGTTGTACTTTTGCCTCTCTTGAACGGCGAGATACACAGCATAGTCATCCTAAATCATGAATCTTATATTTTTTTACCAGAACCCCAGGTGATTAAGTGGTTTGAAAACCATAAGGTTAACTGAAGTTTTTTTTTTTCATTTCATCAGTATATTATTCATCACAGAGTAATAATTTTTAGATCAATGTCCTGCTTAAAAAATTCATGCAACTCGTCCATCCTCACCTCAAGCAAAAAGCCTGGAACCTCGCTGACCACCTACACTATTTAAAAATATTACATTTCAAGGCTATATTTTCAATCATGCTGTCCTGAAGCATTATTTACGTCAGTGATTACCATCGATAGAAGTCATCACCAAATGGTTTTTCCAGTTCCTAAACCCCTTAGTATGCAACGGAGTTCTAATCAAACGGGGACTTATTTTCAAATGGTAAGACGTAATGAGGTACGATTTTAAACCTCAGTTTGTGGGTTTTGTACCGTACCGGACTCTTCCCCTAATTCTGCAAATTCTGTGATAAGATCCTCGCAAAGTCCAATGGCCCTTAAGGACGAGTAAAATAAGGATTAAAACAAGACCAGTTTCTCCAACAAAATACTCGTATGAACGTCTAAAATTTCATTCCTGAGAATGAACCTATTCAAATAAATTTTAAGTATGCATTATAATATTTTTAACAGTTATTTGTCAGTGTATATATTTGCGCTTTTAAAGGAAGGTAAATTCTACTAAATTTTTGAATATAAAAAACAAAATTATTATTTCTTTAATTTAGATTGCTTACTTGCGTAACTCTTGTTGATTTGAGCAGATTTCATATTAAATGAAATTTAAATTGTAGAAGTCTGAAATATACAATATTTATGGTATAGAATCCAAACCTGATACATTCTTACACCATTCTTAAAATAGTATTCTTTTAAAATCTGTAATATTTTTTAATCACTGCTTGATATTTCATAAAACATCCACAACTCACACATATCACAGTTGGTGTTCACATTTGGCTTATATCTAATTCTTGTTTACCACAAACCCAATGTGTGAAAATAAAATAATAAATTACATTGCTCCAAAATAACGGTCGGACTTAACAAATAAAAGCTGTATTACCTTAACCACAATAAATAAAAAAAGATTGTTCTGTATGTATGAAAGTAAATAAGTAGCGTGAGCTACATATTGGGTGGTGCGAATAAAATAGAGTAATTGCTCCTACTAGGGAATTTTCATGATGCAATTATTTGAGTTTAATCTAACAAAACAGTAACATATTGTTTGCTAATCAATCCCTAGGTTGTATTAAAATATTTCTTCATCCATCCAGTAATTGCGAAGTGAGTCGAGCATTTGTTTATATATCGCCTAGAAATGAGAATATTCTTAAACTCAGGTCTAGTGCTTCAAAGAAGTAACTTCACACCACAGATTATACATAAATGAACAAAACAAATTGTAGTTATAAGTGGCGCTATGGTTTTATCTTAATACGTAAGTTGCATTTTAACAAAATATCCTAAATAACATCAAGATCCAGAATTTAACAGTAATCTACACTAATAAACCATATAGAGTTAATAATTGTTACAAAAGTGTGTTCAGACAATGGGGTATAGCCAGTTATACAATTACCGAAGTAAGAGATAAGTATTATACTTTTAGGCGTTTAAAATATGGCCACAATTATGGTCAAAAATGTGGTTAAACGACAGAATATTTCATAATGTAGACATCTGAAGTAAATTGTTGGATATAACAGGAAAATTGAAGTTCTGTAACTTAATTATGAATTAATGAAGTTTATTGCACAAATAATGCAATTGACAAACATGGTAATGATGGAATATACTACCCAGTATTTCCAGTAATTGTGGTTAGTTAACAAATTAGCAATACATTTTAAAACAATAAATTAATTGAATTGAGTTCAATCAAATCATAACAGTTGACGTGCAGCTTTCAGTGTTTTTGGCGTGTCTTATTGCGGGGGAGGCAAATATTAGATAAGATTATATTGACAGGTCATCTCTAATACCAATTGTCTTCATTTTCTCCAGTATAATATTGTGATTTACCAGCTCAAACACTTTTTTGAAGTCAACGAAAAGTGCAGGTGTCTTAAAACTGTTTTAAACATATTTAAACTGTTGTATAATAATGAAACAAAATCAAGTAATGCGTCTTCATTTGACTTGCCTCGCGTGAAACCACGTTGCCTATTGTTTTGAATTTTTATTGTTTTTAAATATGTTATCAGTCTTTATCATGCTTTTTTAAATATTTTAGAAAATGCTTATAGAAGCTAATTGGGCGCATGCTATCTACGCATTGAGAATTTTGTTTTTAAACAGTGGTATAAAAATTCCTTTTTTAGGGCCTCTGGAAAAATAACAGTTAAAAAACCTAAGCCAATTAAATGAGATAGTTTTTCATATATTTGCTTTATTAGCTGTACCTTTATGCTATCGTATCCCATCGAATTTTTGTTTTTTATTTTATTTTTGTAATAATTGTAATAATCTCAATTGCATCTTTTAGTGTAATATAGAAGTAAGAAGGATAACAGCCCTTGTTTGACTGGGATAATGCAGCAGGGTTAGCGCAATTACTCATAACACAAACACTTCAATATGTCTATTTATATCACCAATTTAAACTGTATTATATCTTATATGTAATGTAAGTTTATTTTCGAGTTAATTTATAATTTTTTTTTTTAAGCTGTAATCTATACAATACTAGCAGATTCAGTCGTGTATATTATGCTTTAGCTCCAACGGAAGACAGTCAGCTTTTGCCATATCGAATGTTAATTCTAAACAGTCAATATCATCTCTAATGAAGCAAACAACACCACCTGCTTAGTATGTGTTATTGCAATTACCAAACGTTTTGTATCCTGGTATCTTATATAAAGGCAGTTCATTGCTATTTATGCAGACTTCACTTAAGACTTAGACATTAGCTTACTTTTAACTAAATCAATTTCTACTAACAAATAAACATTTTTTCTCAAACTTCTGGTATTTAAGTGTAAAAAGGAAAAAAAAAAAAATGCTTTTTTAGGGATTTATAAAATGTATCAAGCTGTTTATAAACAGAATGTTAAGTATTCTCTAAATTAATATCGAAACGTACTATTTTAAATAAGTATCTTAGCTTACATAATAAAGAAAACTAAATTTGAAACAACCAATTGTTGGATAAGATTACACTTTTACGCCTACTTTACAGTTTTTCTAGATCTTGTAGGTTGCTTATTTTGCAGCACTTTTACCCGTAATTTCTCCTCACGAAAAATTTTCCTTCACGGAACCTAACATATTTAAACCCTGCGTCTATGCATTCCTCCTTCAGCTGAGCCAGGAAGCTCTTGTTTGGCGACATATGTTCATCGATGAAAACTCGATTCTTGGAGAATGGTGGGTGCACCTCACTTGCCGTTAGAGTTCATTTTTTCTTTGAAGCATGATATCCAGGCATTCCTCTGGGTTTTAGTCTGGAATTGTACAGCTATTGAAGACTCGATTCTTGGAGAATCGTGGGTACACCTCGCTTGCCATTAGAATTAATTTCTGTTTGAAGCATGATATTCAGGCATCCCTCTGAGTTTTAGATGGAATTGTACAGCTATTGAAGAATCGATTCTTGGAGAATGGTGGGTGCACCTCGCTTGCCGTTAGAGTCCATTTCTGTTTGAAGCATGATATTCAGGCATCCCTCTGAGTTTTAAATGGAATTGTACAGCTATTGAAGACTCGATTCTTGGAGAACGGTGGGTGCACCTCGTTTGCCATAGAATTCATTTCTCTTTGAAACATGATGTCCAGCCATCTC
This sequence comes from Homalodisca vitripennis, assembly GCF_021130785.1. NCBI lineage: Eukaryota > Metazoa > Arthropoda > Insecta > Hemiptera > Cicadellidae > Homalodisca > Homalodisca vitripennis. The sequence goes on along the minus strand of NC_060215.1, from coordinate 40,385,625 downwards.
CTCAGAGGTGCACCCACCATACAGAGGGCGCTCCTTTTTTTATTCCTACTGCAACAAGCTTAACACATTCTCCCCTTTTGTCTGCGGTATTCTGCTAATTACTATATTTATCTATAAGTCTATAATATTCTTCTAAAGATCAGACATTTTCTTCGAGTATGTACACTTTTTTATTAAGCTTTATATTCTCGGATTTAAAAGTTTCGTTTTTTTTATTTCCGAGTATTCCTTCCAATACTGGAACCGTACATCGCCGCTCGCACACCCACAGCAAACCATCAGGGAAGCGCGCGCCCATGGTGGCGAACGGGATGCCGGATCAAAACTAAACTAGGTAAAAAAAAAGAACACCGTGGTCAGCATACTCAGGTTCATTTACTAAGACACAATATAGGCCTATCTAGTCAATATAAATATATAAGTAGGTATATATACTATAAATAAAAAAAAAAATAAAAAAATAAAAAGTGCCTGCAGTAGTATATACCTCAAACAATCCTTATCAGGTGCACCTGCATACAAAAATTAGAAACGCCATAATTTGAAACAATAAATGCCAATTCCACCCGGTATCCTTCGGCTAAGGGCGGGCTCCTAATGAAATCCAAGAAATAACTAAATAATATCTAAAACTAACTTAAAATTAAATAACAAAATATAAACTATATAAATGGCAACAATAACAATAACAAATAAATAAAGAATATGAGCAGGGTATCACAGATGTTGACTAGTAGCAATGTCCATCATGGTGGCCGTCCTTCAGCAGAGCGCAAAAGCGAAGGTTCTCTGCGACCACGCATGATGGAGAGATGACAGCAGAAAATCAACTCATCTCCTGGACCTCATCAGTGAGGGGCCGTAAACTTAGCCGCACATGTCAGAAGGAGAACAGCTCCGCAAAACTAACAAACACTTAATTAAACTAAATTTTAACTTGGAGCTACTCCTAACTTGTACACCACGGCTCGGAGTCTTTGCCACTCTACCGGAAAGGCCAAACGCCTTCAAATGGTCAGTGGCCTCTGCAGCCAATAAACCACACACACATACACTATATAAAACACACATGAGCCGGGGAGATATAGGTATTGAACCGGCTCAGACTCCCCCCCCAAAAGGAGGAACTCCCCTCTGTTAATTTCTTCAAAATGAAGAACCAAACGAAATGCCTCTCCCCCCAATGGTTGAAGAATTATAAACCGGAAACCCTGAAGTCTGCAGAAGGTAAAACCAAGAAAATCCAGTTGGAGGCAAGAAATCCCTCCAAGAGTTGCGTGGGTACAAAGAAGAAAACAGGAACCTTGATCAGGAAGAAGGAGCAGAGGTGATCAGGCCTCTGGACCTAAAACCCTCCCGCACAGACTAAAGAGAAATCACGGATGACTCCGGCAAGGCTTCAGGTGGGATATGTGCGCCTTCCTGAAAATCTTCCCGGACTGAGGATCTCCCAGTCGGGCAGTCACCGGGGTCAGAAACTTCAAGATGCGGTGGGGACCAGTCCACCTGTAGCAAAGTTTAGCAGCTCTTTTATCCACAGCCGAACTGACTGGGTGAGCCTTGCAGTAAACTAGATCCCCCACCTGGAAGGGATTGGCAATACGACCTCGGTTGTACTTCCTCCTTACTAACTCCCTAGCCCGAATGAGATTCCGCCTGGCTGCCTCCCAAGTGGCTTTCACATTGGGAGTACCAGGAGGTGGCAGAAGATCGCTAATTTTCCAAAGGTTCGCCAAAGGGTTATTTGGCGGAAAGCCAAATAATAACTCGAAAGGTACCGCCTTGTGACTTTCATGCTGGGCCGTATTAAAGGCAAATTGGATCCAAGGTAGTTGTTGATCCCAGGTGGTCTGATTTTCCGCATGAAAGGCAATGAGAGCAGATCGAAGATTGCGATTAAACCGTTCGGCGTGAGAAGGCTGAGGATAGAAAGGGGAAGTAGTCACATGGCGGATTCCGTGCCCAAAGCACATTCTTTTAAAGATATTGGAGACAAACTGTGAACCATTATCGGAAAACTAAGGTGGCGGGGATTCCAAAGTGTTGAAAAAAATGGTTACGAAGTGCTTGCACCGTGAGCTGCGCGGTAGCACTCCGCAATGGGAACAACCAAACAAACTTGGAGAAGGCATCCACACAAACAAGTAGGAACTTATTTCCGGACTTGCTACGCGGGAGAGGCCCAACATAGTCAATGAAAACCTTCTCCCAAAGGTTTTTTCCGCCACCTCAGATGACAAAAGACCCAACTTGGTATTTTGAGCGGGTTTGCTTAGCGAGCACAGTTCACAAGAACGTACTCGAGCTGCAATATCCCGGTCCATACCTTTCCAGATGAACTGATCCCTAATCTTCGCGATGGTCTTATGAATTCCTAGATGTCCGCCCACAGGAGAAGAATGAAAATACTGAAAGACCATCGGTACAAGAAAGCTTGGCAGCACTAACTTAGGTTTTCTCCGCTGCTTGTCACGGCAGCATAGAGCACCTCGGTACAGAAAATAAAGAGGGTGGGCACCTCCGTTTTTAAGCTCATTGATGATAGCAGTCAGCTCGGGATCCTTAAGTTGGTGTGGAACAATGTCCGAAAATGCCAGAGGAAAGTCTAGGAGCACGCCACAACATGGCGGCTCTGATAAATTCTGGTGGTCGTTGGGTAAGTGATACATGCGTGACAGAGTGTCCGCTATGATATTTTGGGTGCCTCGCACGTGCTGCACTGTGAACTTAAGGGCAGAAATTTGGACTACCCAGCGACCAATCTTCCCGAGCTGACGGGGGTGGGCAAGGAGCCAAGAAAGTGCCTGGTTGTCGGTTTCCAACAAAAATTCTTTATGTTCTAGGTAACGCCTGAACTTATTAATTCCAAACACGACAGCCAAACATTCCAGCTCATAAACAGAACAACTCTTCTTCTCACAAGGGGTTAACGTGCGTGAAGCATAAGCTATGGGCTGCCGGATACCATCTACTTCTTGCGATAAAACAGCAGCAACGGCTAAGGAGGAAGCATCAGTTTGCAAGACGAACTTACGACTGAAATCAGGCATAGCCAAGACTGGAGGCTGCATCACTGCCTCTTCCAGCTGCTCAAAAGCAGTCTGTTGCGCTTCACCCCACTCAAACTTGGCACCCTTTTTCCTAAGAGAGTTCAGAGGGGCCGCCACTTCAGCAACATTGGGGATGAAGCGACGATAAAAAATTTATCATTCCCACAAAACGGGCAATCCCCTTGGCATCTTTAGGAGGAGGAAACTCCCTGATTGACTGGGTTCTCTCTGGATCAATACAAACACCTCGAGAAGAGACAAGATGACCCAGAAACGATATTTCAGGCTGAGCAAAACTCACCTTTTCAGGATTGACGGTAAGGCCAGACTCTCGCAGCCTAGTTAGAACTTCCTCTAGATGAGTCAAGTGCTCCTCATAACTCTCACTGTACACAAGCAGGTCATCCAGATAGTTGAACACGAACTTAAATTTGACATCATGAAAGATAGAATCCAGGAGTCTGGTGAGTGTCTGGGCCCCCACAGCCAAGTCCATTGGCACTCGGGTGAACTGGTACAAATTCCAAGGCACACAAAAGGCAGTGAGAGGTCGAGACTCGTGTTTTAGAGGAATCTGATGATATGCCTGATTAAGATCAAAAATGGAGAAATACTTGGCCTTACCAAACCAGTCGAAAGCAGAATGCAAATCGGGGGAGAGGCACGGAGTCAATTTCTATCTGAGCATTGAGCTTTCGATAATCCAGGACCAATCTGGACTTCCCATTAGGTTTCGGCACTAGAAACGCTGGACTGGAAAAATTTGAGCAAGACGGCTCGATTACCCCACTCTTAAGTAAATCATCAATCATATTTCTCAGAATTTCCATCTTGGGCGGAGCAAGCTTATATGGATGGGAACGTACAGGACGGGTGTCTGTAAGACGAATCTCGTATTCCAAGAGATTGGTCGTGCCCAGTTTGTCAGTTAGGACTTCAGGAAAACTGGAACAAATCTGCCTTATGTCCTCAGCCTCTTTCGGCGTAAGATGTCCTAGTTGGTCAGGAGGAGTCAAGCTCTTATCTTCCATCTCTAAGGCAGCAGTCCCACGAGACTCGACATCTGAAAAGGGAACGAGCACCCGCCTGGCGAAAGCAAAGAAAACATGACTGGAGGCCAAATCCAAAATCATGCCAGTTTTTCCGATAAAATCTGCTCCCAAGATGAAAGGAAAAGTCAGGTCCTTAGCCACCAAAAAGCTCCAATCCCAAGAGAAATAATTAATTTTGATGTGAATCTGGGCACTACAGATAATAGGTAAAGGTGTGCGTGAAGCAGTCCAGCAGATAAGTGAACTAGGCTCAACCTGCCGTATTAGCCCAGAGGATTTTAGATCTTCAAAAAACGACAAAGAAATCAGGCTGCGTGCTGACCCAGAATCAACCAGGGCCTTCTGCACCACATTCCCCACAAGTACATCCAGTTGTGGGCAGGTTGAGCGGGCAGCCCTTACTCCCTGTGCAGCCAGAGCAGCAACCTCCCCTCTCGGCCAACGATGATAACTGTCCCCAAGTCTATTTCTTTCTGTTTTCTTTCTGTTCTGCATTAAACCAGCTACCCCTTTACCATCAAAATCAGGTACATATTTGCCCTCAAAATTACCTTTACGGCACGAGTCGGGCTTACTCGTCCGCAAGCTTACTAGTTTTTTTTTTATTAAGTGGACAAAACGGTCTAATATGTCCCACTTGCTTGCAGCCATAACAGGTAGGAGGCTGCCTACGGGAAGGAGCAGCTGCTGGCTCAGACTGCACCGGAGCATGGACCGGCCCCGGAGGCAAGTGAGGAAGATGCCTCGACATGGCCTCCCTTTGGTCATCCGCATCCTGAACCCCTCTAGAGATGATGGAGAGGCGGTCCAAATCCGCAAAAGATGCGGGACGGCTACAAAAAAATCAAACGGGAGCGTTCTTCAGGTTTAATGCCCTCCAAAATAAGGCTCACCAACTCCGTTTCACTCAAGCTCAAGCGCAACACCCGGGCTACATCCCGTATCTCCCCGACAAAATGGCTCAACGTCTCGTCTGGTGTCTGAGGACGATAAACGCGTTCCACCCGCAAGCGCTCCCTAACCCGAGCAGGTACACAGAACTCCAAGATCTCGGCGTGGAACTGGTCAAAGGTGGCACCTCTCTTAAGGCAGTCTAGAAGGCGATCAAAAAGCGGCCTTAAGGAAAACTGCGCTAAAATCTGCATAAGCATGGCATCTGTCATACCAGGAAATTCTCTTAGCTTAAAAACTTCCAGAAGGAAATGGATAAGTAAATTAGTGTCAAGCCCATCAACTCTGGGGAAGTGTTGTAAAACACTCCCCAAAGGATGGGGCAGTTTGCCAAAGCTAGAAAAGGAAGGCACAACTATAGATGATGCCTCACCAGCCGCTTCAGGAGGGCCACTACCCATCGGAGACATAGTAACTCTGGGAGGCTCGAAAGAAAGAGCCGGAGGATGGTTAGCAAAAGTAATGGTAGTGGGAACCTCCGTTGGAGTGACAGCGGTAAATAGTACCCCCTTCTCTTTCACCGAGCGCACCTCACTCAAACCATCTAAGGCTTGTTTTAATTTGTTACTGGCCGAAAAAGCCCAACTTTTAATATCAGAGTCTAAACTAGGAGCTGACATAAGTAAAACTATTCTGTCACGCCAATGTAAAAGCTGAGATGCCAATCTAGCCTTTGCTGACCCGGACATGGGAAGTGACTCAAAATTAATATCGTCTTCTAATTCCTCCATTCGGGTTTTACAAAACTCAAATTCTGTGTTAATTTGGAACTCTGCATTCCAGCTGCGGTCCAACGCTATACAAGCCCGTAATTGAGCCCTTAATGCCCTCACATCTCCCTTGGGCTTCTGTCCTCTCGCCAGGACCTCAAAAACCAACTCGGGCTTGCGTAGATGTTCAGGCACCAGGGAAAAACGCCATACCAAACAATTAAGACAAATAAATACAACAATAAACAACAAAGCGTACGCAACAATTACTTAGTAACCTAAGTGGACTCAACTCACAAAAGGCTTACACTGACGAGGTCCAAGTGAAGAACTTAATACCTGCTACCTAATAGAAGGATACCCTGCAAATATACACTAACCACAACCTACAAACACAGAAGCAATAAATATAACAAAACAACACATTGATAGGGGAGAAGTAGAGTACAGTTAGATAAATTTAGCGGTTTAAGCAATTTAGAGTCCCTTGCTCCCTGCAAAGGGAAAGTCTGCAGGAAGCAAGACACTAAACCAATTCCACCCGGTATCCTGTGCTAGGGCGAGCTCCTAATGAAAAAAAGTTGTGTACTCTAACCTCCCCCTACCTAACACTAACCTACACCAACAAACAAAACCAGAACTGAGAGACAGCTGAGAGAGCAGCTAACCACGCTCTGCTACTATTGGAACCGTACATCGCCGCTCGCACACCCACAGCAAACCATCAGGGAAGCGCGCGCCCCATGGTGGCGAACGGAATGCCGGATCAAAACTAAACTAGGTAAAAAAAAAAGAACACCGTGGTCAGCATACTCAGGTTCATTTACTAAGACACAATATAGGCCTATCTAGTCAATATAAATATATAAGTATATATACTATAAATAAAAAAAAAAATAAAAAAAAAATAAAAAGTGCCTGCAGTAGTATATACCTCAAACAATCCTTATCAGGTGCACCTGCATACAAAAATTAGAAACGCCATAATTTGAAACAATAAATGCCAATTCCACCCGGTATCCTTCGGCTAAGGGCGGGCTCCTAATGAAATCCAAGAAATAACTAAATAATATCTAAAACTAACTTAAAATTAAATAACAAAATATAAACTATATAAATGGCAACAATAACAATAACAAATAAATAAAGAATATGAGCAGGGTATCACAGATGTTGACTAGTAGCAATGTCCATCATGGTGGCCGTCCTTCAGCAGAGCGCAAAAGCGAAGGTTCTCTGCGACCACGCATGATGGAGAGATGACAGCAGAAAATCAACTCATCTCCTGGACCTCATCAGTGAGGGGCCGTAAACTTAGCCGCACATGTCAGAAGGAGAACAGCTCCGCAAAACTAACAAACACTTAATTAAACTAAATTTTAACTTGGAGCTACTCCTAACTTGTACACCACGGCTCGGAGTCTTTGCCACTCTACCGGAAAAGGCCAAACGCCTTCAAATGGTCAGTGGCCTCTGCAGCCAATAAACCACACACACATACACTATATAAAACACACATGAGCCGGGGAGATATAGGTATTGAACCGGCTCAATACTTCTAATCAAAATATCTGATTTATCAACTTTGTCAGACAAAAATTGTACGGCCTTCCTGAATTCCCTTATCTGCGACGTACAGCTCTTTATTTCAGCAAACCCTTTCCTTTTGAACGAGTTCATTGTCGATAGAAGAAATTCCTTAGTAATTGAAGTAGATGACGAGTTACTGCTGTTGGTTGATGAAGTCTCCTTCTTGTGTACACGTGTCTCATTTCTATTCCATGCCTCCGTTTCTCGTTTTCACTCCCTCATTTTTAATATATTTTGTATGAAAATAGTGCTCACATACATCACTATACCTAGCGGACAATTTATCTTCTTCGCATACCTAGGCACAAACCCCACAGTTGAACGAAATTGTGTGAAATATTTAAATTTCCCCCCAAATATACGCACGATTACACCAGAAGCCACACGCAGGGTATCTTATCAGCAGTGTCATCCGAACTATGCGCTGCCTGCTCGCCGCCGCAACTGAACTGAAATTGAGCTAAGAAACACCATCTTGCATACATACATTATTTTGAGTACACTAAAGACATTACAAAGTGACAATGTATGAATAAATTAAGCAAATGTCATGTTTGCAAAGTGCAACAAAATTAAATGTCGAACCTAATATATTGGAAGAAAGGTTGTGCTTGACTTCTCGAAAAAATCAATGCAAGTGAATTACTAACGACACTGTTCGCATCTGTTCTTGATTCGCAATGTTCTTTCCACTTTCCAAGAATCCCTAACGAATGCCCATCTTTATATCTTCCTGAGACAGCTTCCACAATATGGCCTCGGCTTATTAACATCACGTCAATACCCATCTTCAAAAAAAAAAAAAAAAAACACACACACACACACACACACACACACACACACCTGGTGGCATTATTATGGTGGTAAGTATTATTTATTGTTATTAAAATGTGTGCTGCCCTTAACGATTCAACGTGAAAAGCTGTTTAGGAGAACGGCATGATATATTGTGTTGCGTAAGAATCTAGACACGGACGGTACAATCAGTAGAATGCCGAGTAAACACTTGCCTGCTCTCGACACGTGCTAGGGTCTTTGGAAATGTGATGACCATTGCACTGCTTGACCATGTGCTTTTATACAACTCTTGTGATATTGTAGAGGGCATCTTAGAGCACATATTGTTCTCACTGTTACGAGTTACATCACCGTACAAGTAGAACTGGTCAAGCTGATAGGTACAGAACAGTTAGATAAAGTGCAAGATCCAATTTATACCAACTTAAGCATATTGACCTTAAACTTTCAACTATATCTGCAAGCAATATAACATCTTGAATATTGTATAAATTAGAATAATTTCAATTTTTTCATTGCTATAGTCTTGCTACAGCAGGAATGGGATGCTGTAGACTACCTTTAGTCTAACTAGAGCAAGCGTGTTAGGCTGTAAACTACCTGTACTCTCACCACAGCAGGATTGTGAGGTTGTAGACTACCAGTAGTCTCAGGAAGAGTGAGAAGTTGTATACTACATGTAGCCTCACTAAAACAGGTGTGAGAGACTGTAGACTAATAATAGTCTCACTTGAGCAGGCGTGGGAGGTTGTAGACTATCTGAGTGTCACTACAGCAGAAAGTTTTATAATTATACGGATTTCGCGTCAGACGCCAAAAGACGCTATGGTCTACAGCGGTCTCGGTACTTATCCTGATCCAGTTGTCTATTAGGATAGTCACAGCCGACTTCTTTTATAAATGTATACCAACTTTTTCCATAAGAATTATTATTTTCTTTTTTTCTGGATTTTCAGTTATGTGTTGCTCAGGAGCTGAAGTTTGTTGTTCTCAAACTTCACAATTGATTTCTGAAACGTTTTTTTAAGATTCCATCATATTATGAAGGTTTTAAAGTGCTGAAACACAGGATTATTAATTTTTATTTTTGAGATGATTTTTATTATTCAAAAAGTTAATGTTATCTCAACAGTTAAAAAGTTATGAGGATAAAATAAAAGAACGCTTTACGCAGCATTAACAGTTAAAATGTAAACAGTTTTAGAATATTCGTAGATAACAATGGGGCTTATCAGCCCCTAATTGAAACACCAATTCAGCTAATAGTAGATTACGTTGAATGGTGGAGTACAAGAGTCTGTACCACAAATCTAGAGTATTATCTTCAATTTTATATAACAATTGTAGACATTTTCTTCAGAATAAAATTACATTTTAAGAGTAAAATCACGTGTTGGCTAATTGTATGGATATATAATAGTGTAGATCAACCTATCCTTCTCGCGCATCATATTCACACATTTTTGCGCGTAAATTGTTTTACACTTACTCCTATACTCAAACCCGAGTTCTATCAGTAATCAATATTCAATATCCCAGCGACAATCTATATACTCCCATCAGAGTAAACTCTCTTCAACATGAATACACGTTTCAGTTTAACTTTGAATTTTCATTTTAGTAATTGTTTAATGCCTTCAGCAAGCCCATTGAACAGTATGACACCAACCTGAGACACAAGGGCATCAAAAGCTGTCAATCTATGCTTCCGCATTCTGTAATTATCCCTAAACCTAGTCCTATAATAGAAAATATCCCTGCCCTGTACCCAATTACATTTTATAGTCCGTACAAGATCTTCTCACAGTCAGAAATCCAAGCTCCCCTAAAGGCATTCATACAAGAGTATCAAAAACTTAGTTTTGAAATGACTTTAAGAGACTTCTTTTAAAGGCCAAAAAGTCTGAAACTTGCACAACCGCCCCTACACTACGCATTCAAGTGGATTCAGCAGGTCAAGTGGAGAACATATAAGGCCAAAATAGGTTACTATCAATACCCGAAGAACATTTTACTAAGTTACGAAGGACATAAATCTCGGGTGTACTTTAGAGGATATGCCGTACACTTGGATCAGTCCAGGTTCATCCTCTATCTATGTGTATTCCTAGGAATTTTGTTTCTACCTGTTCTGTCTGTTTCTACCCATCAAAACAGCGGGTTCTATCTTGCAGTTGTATTCTCTAACGCAAAATGTTATTGCGTTAGATTTATAACTGTTTGCATTCACATTTATGGGTACAAAATATTAAATACATTAATTTCACTCGGCGGAGGATGTTAGTTCTAATTCATCAAAGCTCTATAGAGAGTTGCGTTGTTTGTTTACAGAATGATGCATCTCTCCATTCTAGATGGATAAATTCATACTCTTTACATATAACAGGAATAATATGGGCACAAGAATTGAACCCTGTGGAAATCCATAAAAATATTTGCTAAGTAAGATGTAAACCATTTGCTTCAACGATTGAATGATTCAACAGAATAGAACATTTGAATATTAAATCTGGAATTTCCTGTGAAAAAGTATTATACCTCACAACCATCGACTTTACACCGGTTATGAGATCTCTTAAAGCTAAGTCTCTAAATTCCAAGCAGATGTATCTCTATCTGATTTGGTTTGGGAGTTATAGGCTTTTCTGTTTGTGAAGTTTGCACTTTACTACATAGGTATGACTTCATAGATTATCGAAGTTACTTGATTAAACTTATCGCTTAGCCACTAATTTGGGTAAACCAAACATTTTTTCTGTGTTTTCGTTTGCAGGCTATTTTGAGAACCATTATTTCAGGTATCTAATATATATACAACCGCATGTGTAACTGACTGACTGACTCACGTATACTAATTCTAACCTACTTCCAGATGAGTTAGAGACTTGAAATTTGGTACACAGAAAGCTTTCCACGTGTAACCACCAGGAAAATCCCGAAAAGTGAGAATTTTTTCATTTTCAACCCCTCAAAAAAATTCCCAAAAAATCGCGCATTCTTCACCCCTGCAGGCATTTTTTGTAAGCCCGATAGCGGGCGAACCGTTGGAGCTAGCTCGGATCTGACGGAAAATTCATGGTCAGGAATGAAGTGAACTACAAAAAAAAGTTTATTGACTTTTTGCTCTATCTTCCATGGTTAAGCGACAAAACGCTCGAACATTTGAAATTCCAGAGATTTTTCGATAAAAATAATGTTTCAAGCCCGATAGCGGCCGAACCGTTGGTCGTAGCTCAAATCTGATTGACCCATCAAATTAGCAAATTGCGCGATCTACAGAAAAGGTTCCAGTAATCTTTTGCCCTATCTCGATTGGTTTGGCCGAAAAAAAAACGTGATTATGTACAATTTTGTTGTAACTTTTACGCGAAACTTTTGTTTTTGGGGTCGATAGCGGCGAAACCATTGGTCGGAGGTCAAAATAAGACTAACGTTTTATTTAGGAAATAAGATGACCTACAAAAAAAGGTCCAGTGACTTTTTACTATATTTCCCTTAGTTTTGACCGCAAAACGCGATTAAGTGAAAATATTGGACATTTTCGCCTAAAAAATTTACATTCCGGGCTAGCCACTAATTTGGGTAAAACCAAACATTTTTTCTGTGTTTTCGTTTGCAGGCTATTTTGAGAACCATTATTTCAGGTATCCTATTATATATACAGCCGCATGTGAAACTGACTGACTGATATATGTATACAAATTCTAACCTACTTCTAGAAGTGCTAGAAACTTGAAATTTTGCACGCAGGTACCTTTTGCCGTATAACCAACAGGAAAAGTCTGAAAACCGGGAATTTTTACTTTTAAACCCCTCAAAAAAAATTCCCGAAAAATCGCGCATTCTTTACCCTTGCAAGCCTTTCTTGTAAGCCCGATAGCGGGCGAAACCGTTGGAGCTAGCTTCGATCTGACGAAAAAATCGTTAAGTCAGGAATGAAGTGAACAACAAAAAAGGTCCAGTGACTTTTTTGCTCTATCTTCCATGGTTAAGCGACAAAAACGCTCGAACATTTGACATTCCAGAGATTTTTTTTGATAAAAATAATGTTTCGAGCCCGATAGCGGCCGAACCGTTGGTCGTAGCTCAAATCTGATTGACCCATCAAATTAGCAAATTACGTGATCTACAGAAATGGTCTAGTGACTTTTTGCCTATCTCCATCGGTATGACCGCAATACGCGATTATGTGCAAAATTTATGTAATTTTTACGTGAAAACTTTGTTTTTGGGGTCGATAGCGGCGAAACAATTGGTCGGAGGTCAAAATAAAACAAAGGTTAGATTTAGTAAATAATATGATCTACAAAAAAGGTTCAGTTACTTTTTTACTATATCTCCATTATTTTGACCGCAAAACGCGATTAAGTGAAAATATTTGGAAATTTTTCGCCTACAAATTTTCATTCCAGCCTTGATAGCGGCTAAACGGTTGGTCGTAGCTCAAAACACGTCATTTAACAAACTTTTAGTAAACGACGTGTTTTCTATAAAAAAAGTCCAGTAACTTTTTGCCTTTATCCTAAGTGGTCTGGCCTAAAAACCGTTTAAAAGGAAATGTTTTATTATTTTTAGATGAACATTTTGTTTCTGGAGGCAGTAGCAGCCGAACCATTGGTCATAACTTAAATCCTAAATGTTCAATAACTAGACAGAATTTTACCAATCACCAAATCTCTTAACCCCCCTTTGGGAAGTTCCCAGGATGACCAGATAACCCCCTGATGTCTTAACCCTTGGTAACGTTAACCCCTCCCCCCCTGGGAATTCCTTGTATGACCTCATGTCCGAATTTTACCTATCAATAAACCACTCTTATCCCTTAATTAGGCAAAACACCCTAGTTTTACATCCTTTAATAAGCCTGGAAAACTCTATAAATGGTAAAATATTTGTCGTGGGATTGGCAATTTTTTTGAGTTTTAAATTTATGTGCGATAAATATTTTTGTAATTCATTCCAGATTCAGACTGCACTTGCTTTTGCTAGGTTAACGAGTGAATACAACCCCACATTAGAAATTAGCTGAGCGTTAGCTAAGCGTCAGTAGTAGATATGGACAGAGTGAAGTTTTGTTTTGTTCACAGACACAACCCCTCAAAAATAGACCCCAGTGTGTCATTTACCCCCGGTAACATTAACCCCCCCCCGGGAATTTACTGGTAAGACCAGATAACCTCCTGAGTAAAATAAACCCCCTGATGTCTTAACCCCCGATAACATTAAACCCCCCCAGGAATTTCTCGGCATGACCTCATGTCCGAATTTTACCAATCACCAAATCCCTCTCATCCCCGATTTTGCTAGCGTACATCAGATCTACCAATCACCAAATCCTTTAACCACCCCGGGAATTTCCTGTTATGAGACTAGATAACCTCCTGAGTAAATTAAACCCCCTGATGGCTTAACCTCGGTAAGATTAACTTCCCCCCTGGGAAATTTCCTGGCATGACTATATACACTCCCTGAGCAAATAAAACCCCCTAAGCAACTTAAAAATGTTTGACTTAGGGTAGGTGTTTTACTATATTTCCACTCAACAATTTACAATAGTTGACAGGTGCAGACTTTACTACCACACTCTGTACTTTCCTAAACCAGAGCTCGTAGCTCAAATCTGTTGGCATAATCGAAACACAAAATTAAATTTTCCGACAAGAAAGGTCCGGTCACTTTTTGTCGTATCTCTAACGGTTTAGCCGCAAAATGCCTCAAAGTCAAAAGTTTGGACGAAATCCGGAAAAAAATCAATAAAAAGGTCAATTTTTAAATCCTTGTCATTTACCTAATGTCCGGACTTAACCAGTCACCGAATTCCGCTTATCCCCGAATTTTAAGCATCTACCTTGGGGCCTGGGGGCGTAGCCCCCAGCGAGCCGAAGGCGAGTCCTATATATATACAGCCGCATGTGTAACTCACTGACTCACTGACATATAATCATACTAATTCTAACATAGTTCTAGAAGTGCTGGAAACGTGAAACTTTGCACGCACGTCGCACGTATCTTCAAACCTCCGGGAAAAGTCTGAAAACCGGAGTTTTTTTACTTTTGAACCCCTCAAAAAAATTCGCGAAGTGACCCCCTGTTTTGGCCCTGCAGGCTTCCCTTTGAAGCCCGATAGCGGGCGAACCGTTGGAGCTAGCTTCGATCTGACGAGAAATTCATGGTCAGGAATGAAGTGAACTACAAAAAAGTTCAAGTGACTTTTTGCTCCATCTCCTTTGGTTTGGCCGCAAAACGCGATTACATTAAAATATTTTGAAATTTTCGCCCAAAAATTTACCTTTCGGGCTCGATAGCGGCTAAACGGTTGGTCCTAGCTCAAAACAAATTTTTCAATGGGATTTAGTAAATCGCGTGATCTACAAAAAAGGTTCAGTAACATTTTGCCCTATCCTCAACGGTTTGGCCGCATTACGGCGTTTTAAAAGTATCGATTTTTTAAGTTTTACGTGAAGATTTTTGTTTTTCTGGGCTTTATTGCGGACAAAATTCTTATTGTAGCACCAAATAAAAATTTGATTTTAATACTAATTAATGCGATCTACAAAAATAGTTCAGTGATTTTTTGCTCTATCTCCATTGGTTCGGCTAATAAATGTAAATTATTTCTTAATTTGTGTTTAATAACTTTGTTTCTAGAGTCGATAGCGGCCAAACGGTTTATTTTACCTACCTTAAATCTAAAAACTTTTATGGCTATAAATTGATGGGATCTACAAAAAAGGTAATGTAACTATTTGTTGTAATGTCCTTTAATAAGCCAGAAAAACGCTATAAATAGCTAAATATTTGTCGTAGATTGGCAATTTTTGGAGTTTTTAAATTATTATGTGACTAATATTGGTGTAATTCATTCCAGATTCAGTTTGCACTTGCTTTGCTACGTTAACGAGTGAATACAACTCCACATTAGAAAACTGGCTGAGCGTTAGTTAAGCGTCAATAGTAGATAGGGACAGAGAAAGATTTTATTATGTTCACAGACACAACACCCTCTAAAAATAGGCCCAAGTGTGTCATTAACCCCCGGTAATATTAACCCCCCCCCCGGGGATTTCCTGGTATGACCTGATAACCTCCTGAGTACATTTCAACCCCCAGATGTGTTAACCCCCCTGGTAACATTAAACCCCTCAGGGAATTTCCTGGCATGACCTCATGTCCGAATTTGACCAGTCACCAAATCTCTTAACCCCCCCTGGGAAGTTCCTGGTATGACCAGATAACCCCCCGGAGTCTTATCCCCCGGTAACGTTAACCCCCCCTGGGAATTTGTTCAAATGACCAGACCAATATCCTGGACGAATTTAAACCCCCAGATGTTTAACTCCCTTAACATTAATCCCCCCCCCCCCCCCCCCGGGAATTTCTCACCTTGACTAGATAGTCTCCTGGTGACATTAAACCCCTGTTCCACTTAAAATACTGCCTTAAGGTCGGTTTTTATTTACGTTTATACTAAAACAATTTCAAGATAGCTGACCAGTGCAGGCTTTTCTCCCGAGCTCATTCCTGGCTACACCATAGGTCGTAGATCAAATCTGAGGGCACAATCGAACAGAATTAAATTTCCGACAAGAAAGGTCCAGTCACTTTTTCACGTATCTCTAACGGTTAAAGCCGCAACACACGCCCTCAAAGTCAAAAGTTTGGGTAAATCCGGAAAATTAAACTATGGTATACATACGTCCTCTGACTTTGGTTAAAACCCAAATTCTTCTTGTCTCCAAATTTCACGAACACATAACTTAACTCTTCTACCACATCAATTGATTAATATTATACACCACACATCTTTTGGCTGAGCGTTAGCGAAGCGTACGACCCGTAAGATTCTCGAGAATGGATACATAAAATTTGGAAACTTCACGTCTGAATTTAACCAATCACCGAACTAAACGCTTATCCCCGAATTTAGCCAACACCCAAATAGGGGCCTGGGGGCGTAGCCCCCAGCGAGCCGAAGGCGAGTCTAATATATATACAACCGCATGTGTAACTGACTGACTCACTCACGTATACTAATTCTAACCTACTTCCAGATGAGTTAGAGACTTGAAAATTTGGTACACAGATAGCTTTCCACGTGTAACCACCAGGAAAATCCCGAAAGTGAGAATTTTTCATTTTCAACCCCTCAAAAAAATTCCCAAAAAATCGCGCATTCCTTCACCCCTGCAGGCATTTTTTTGTAAGCCCGATAGCGGGCGAACCGTTGGAGCTAGCTCGGATCTGACGGAAAATTCATGGTCAGGAATGAAGTGAACTACAAAAAAGGTCTAATGACTTTTTGCTCTATCTTCCATGGTTAAGCGACAAAACGCTCGAACATTTGAAATTCCAGAGATTTTTTCGATAAAAATAATGTTTCAAGCCCGATAGCGGCCGAACCGTTGGTCGTAGCTCAAATCTGATGGACCCATCAAATTAGCAAATTGCGCGATCTACAGAAAAGGTCCAGTAATCTTTGCCCTATCTCGATTGGTTTGGCCGAAAAACGTGATTATGTACAATTGTGTTGTAACTTTTTCGCGAAACTTTTGTTTTTGGGGTCGATAGCGGCGAAACCATTGGTCGAAAGTCAAAATAAGACTAACGTTTTATTTAGGAAATAAGATGACCTACAAAAAAGGGTCCAGTGACTTTTTACTATATTTCCCTTAGTTTGACCGCAAAACGCGATTAAGTGAAAATATTGGACATTTTCGCCTAAAAATTTACATTCCGGGCTTGATAGCGGCTAAAACGGTTGGTCGTAACTCAAAACAAATTTTAAACGGGATTATAGGAAATCACGTGATCTACAGAAAAGGTTCAGTGACTTCGGGAGTTGGCTGAGCGTTAGCTAAGCGTCAATAGTAGATAGGGACAGAGGAATATTTATTATGTTCACAGACACAATACCCTCTAAAAAAGGCCCAAGTGTGTCATTAACCCCCGGTAATATTAACCCCCCCCCCCCCCGGGGATTTCCTGGTATGACCTGATAACCTCCTGTACATTCAACCCCCTGATGTGTTAACCCCCCTGGTAACATTAAACCCCCCCAGGGAATTTCCTGCCATGACCTCATGTCCGAATTTTAACCAGTCACCAAATCTCTTAACCCCCCCCTCCCTGGGAAGATCCTGGTATGACCAGATAACCCCCTGGAGACTTATCCCCCCCGGTAAAACGTTAACCCCCCCTGGGAATTTGTTCATATGACCAGACAATATCCTGACGAAATTAAACCCCCTCTTGTCTTAACCTCCTTAACATTAATCACCCACCCAGGGAATTTCTCGCCTTGACTAGATAGTCCTCCTGGTGATATTAAACCCCCTGTTCGACTTAAAATACTGCCTTGAGGTCGGTTTTTATTATGTTTATACTAAACAATTCAAGATAGCTGACCCGTGCAGAACTTTTTCTCCCGAGCTCATTTCTGGCTAAACCATAGGTCGTAGATCAGATCTGAGGGCACAATCGAAAGACAAAATTAAATTTCCAACAAGAAAGGTCCAGTCACTTTTTGTCGTATCTCTAACGGTTTTAACCGCAAAATGCCCTCAAAGTCAAAAGTTTTTACGAATCCGGAAAAAAATCTATGAAAAAAGGTCAATTTTTAAATCCCTTGTCATTTACTTAATGTCCGGACTTAACCAGTCACCGAATTCCGCTTATCCCCGAATTTGCAAGCGTTTACTTTGGGGGCCTGGGGGCGTAGCCCCAGCGAGCCGAAGGCGAGTAGTTTTATACTTGTGCAGTTTCACCTAATACTACATACTACTAATGTCGTATGCGCCTCTGGTGGAGTTTGGTAAGTCCATGTGAAACGTAACGTAAGAATGTGTCAGTTTATCAATTTTATAAATTCGATAAGAAAAATATTGATGTTCAATAGTATATTTTTAGGTTTATCTATTTGAGCTAGATAGTCAAACTTATTTATTTGGAAACCTTTAATTTCTACAGCTAGTTAAATGTATTATCAACTGCTATGATACGCGGCTGAAATTGTGAATGTATTATATCGGAAATTTAAAAATCCATTAGGTGTGACTTCTAAGCATTTTGCCTAACTTTGACTTCCCCGGTGTATGTAATCTAACCCTGGATACTTGCATACATCTCATGATCCCAATGGCCCACCGGACAAAAAGATTCTGTACCTTGAGTGAGACGGATTGGTTTAGGGGTGATGAATTCTTCTAATTTCTATAATCAATCGATGGTGTCGATTAATATAGAATTGATTATAATTATTTGATTATAATTTGACTATAATCAATTGAAATCAAGCTTTCTTGTACTAAGCTTGATTTCAAATCCTTGATGACATCGATATTTCAAGGCTAGTGGAGCAAGGAGAAGTTAGCAAATATTTCTCATACAGATCAGTACAGACTACTTTAACTTGGATTTCGCCCAGTAAGGAAGAAATACGGGAGGAAAAAATGTCTTAATATCTAAGTCGTGTTGCCTTTTCCCCCTTATCAAGACAATACAATACGGATTTCACTGATACTTCGACACTTCTTGAAGTCAATACAAATTATTCCAAAGTAAGCCTTGTAGGCCAAGTAGGACCTCTTCAATACCAAGTAAAAAGCCAAAATAAGTTATTTATTTTAAACACCACTGCACGAAATGAAAGGCTGAATCGTCCTCAGTAATCATGAGGATAGACCATTGTTTCTTTGCGGAAAATACTATTAAAATACATTTTTTTAAACTGTCTTAACATCTTTTTCCCCACTACTATATCTTACGTATCTTTACGTTTTCAGCAAAATCCCATATTTTTGTGGGTATAAATTATTTAAATTAAGGTAATCAATGTTTTTGTAATGGAAATTTAATATCTATAAATGTTTGGAAAACAAAAATATTAAGGTTTTACTGAATATTTATACATATCTTTGCTAGTTTAAGGCGTGTCAGCAGAGTGTATGGAATCCTCATAAAATAAGTTACAAACAACAATAAAACTAATTGACGTCGTAGAACGCTTCTTTATGAGAAACATTATTTCACGGTTCATTTTAATGACTTTTCTTACATTAGCTTCAATCTAAACCCTTAATAAACAACTGGAACTAGGTTTGATTTTATTACTAACAATTTCAAATCAAGTTAAACATGTCTTTCTGTGCAAAAAATACTAGTCTTTACTTTTAAGTACATATAAAATTTATTTTCATATGCACCACATAAAAACATAACATGCTGTATTTTTTATATTTTCTGACACTTCTTTTGATATACAACTACTCATATCATATATATTAGTTTTTGATGTCGTAATATTTTAATAAATTGTTCACATTAAACTAAAAAAGTCAATCAAAACTAGATACAAGTTAAGTTTAATCTTTTAAATATTAAATCATCTCAAACTCAATCGTTTTATTGCCATTAGCAATATACATCGTAAGGCAAGTCATTATTGTTATCAGAATATCGAAATTTATTCCACAATATCACATTCACACATACATGTTTGCATTCATACACAATATTTTCGCCAATTTTCTCCACTATCAATCCCAGTGTCAGTTTTCCAGATGAATGGTCTCCCAATTATATGTCAAGAGCTCGTCGAATTATAGTATGTCTTTGACGCAAAAAAAAACCGTTTGAAACGAGTCTTTAGAGCCTTGGGCGTTGTTGGTGCATTTTTAGTGAAATCTGGCAACTTGGTGATAAAGTGGACACCTGCCTGCGAAGGCAAGTGTACGTCTCGGTCCCTTGTTAGGGCATATTTAGATAAGCAGAATGAAACTGTTTCCATAATAGACATTTTATGTGCAACTTTTTGAAAGCTGGTCGACAAGACTATCTGATACTGTTGTTAGCTATTATTCAAATCGCTTTCTTTTGAAGCATGAAAACTCTCCAAAATTGATTGTTTGCGCAAGCTCCCCAAAAACCCACTCCGTAAGTTAAGATGTTTGAAACATTATATCATTATAATACGCCGTAATCAATGCATTAGTTGGACAGTATTTGGCTATAGGTCCTAATGTATAAATGTCTGAGACTGATTTGGTGCAAACAGAATCAATGTGGACATTCCAAGTCAACCCTCAATCAAAGTGTATTCCCAGAAATTTTGAAGAAGTGACTTTTTACAATACGGATTCAGCCACAATGATGGCCGGCCCGTATTCTAAATCCATTGGGCGAAAAACGAAATTCAACACGTCGGAACATTTTGAATAGGTCGTTGTGACATTGAGGTTGTGAAAAGATTGGATACAGTTGTTCAGGACAACGAAGACTTGCTGCTCCAAAACTTCCACTGAAGTCGTTATCATTGGCATATTGCACGAATTTTCCGTGCATAAGCGATGACTCAGTATTATTACATATACCAGAATAAAAATGGAACCTCGAGGAACTCCATAAATCTAGGGCTTTGAAATTTGATTTAGATTTAAATAACATGTCTTTTGTGGCTTAGAAATTAACTAAGCCACTGTAGATGCACGCCTCTAATACTCTGTGATTCTAATTTGTCTAGCAATGTATTATGTGGTTAACGCAGTCGAATGCCTTGATTAGGCCTAAAAACTTTAAAAAGTTGAAGTTAAACTTTTCGAACATTCTAGCTCCTCAACAATCATTTCGATTAGACTCACAACTGAATCTACTGACAATGTCCCTTTCTGAAGCCAAATTGCTCTTCAGAGATGATTGTGTTTGTTGAGAAACAAAGCATTATTTCAAAATGTTTCTTTTTTTTAATATGCTTAAGACTGGCAAAATTGAAACATGTCGATGATTATCAATGGAAATTGGATCGTGTTGTTTAATTATGGGATTTACTTTTACAATTTTCAGTAGGGAGGGGAAACCCCTGCCTGGATAGATAAATTTATTAATTAAGGTAAAGGACTCGCAATGCACTTGGAGCATTTTTATGAGCCACATAAGCAATAAACATAAAGGTTGGATGAGTCTTTGGTTGGGAGCTGCTGAATAATTTGGTCTCTTAATATCTGGTAAGCACAATAAAAATAGCATTGTCTTAATTTTATCTATAGATTATAACCAAAAAGAGGTAGAAAACTAATCCAAGCTTTCGCAACTCATGGTGTCTCAAAACAATTATTTATTCCAAACATTTTTCTAAAACAGCATAGAACATAAAAAAAACCTAAACAAATAAAAATCAGAGAAGAGCTGGTGCAGAATAAAGCGAAGGTTGCCTGAGAGTTGAACAGATTTTTCGCACCTGTTGCTTGCAGGAACGACCTCTACCATCAACTTGCGGAGACAGTCCAGCTCCATTAATGGTGCTAGTACCTGTCCTTGAGGAAGAGCTCAACATTATTCGAATGCTTTTTTTCACCCACCCGGCGATATGCCTTATACCATCTTAAGATTCCGTGTGTTTTAGATTTTGTTCTTCATATGTGTTGATATTCATAGATTTATTTTTAATTAGTTCACCTGCCTAAAGCTCCACGCATCTTGGGTCGAATAATCTTATATATCACGTAAATTTAATAGAATATCTCGGAAATAGAAACATTTCTGGGAAGTCGTTCTCTAGACGTAGACAACCCACATATTTAATCGAACCGTCAAATAACATTTTATTACTTTAATCCCAAAACCTGTACTGTCCCATCACTGTTACAAAACTTACCTGATTAGAGTGATGACTCTATGCTTACATGACGTAAGTAATGTTTACTAGACGATATTTATATTAGCCTAGAAAACTTAAAGTAATTAATCCTGTTTGGCCGTCATATAATACTTTACAGAATATATTTGTTTATAAATAGAAAGAACTCTTTAGTTTTTCAAAACTTGCTGACTACTGTTCTTTACTTCAAATGTAACAGGAGATAATGTAACAGAATAAAGTACAGCCGATCTTAGTTTGAAAAAGTTATGTTCGGTGGTTTGGTATGTGAGAACACTATACCGGATGAGGCAGACCACCCGTTCAGTATGTATAGCGGGAGAATGGTTTGGTGTTCGTATTGATATAAAACAAACTAATTTTTCCATAAATCGTCCATGAGGAGTCCATTGAAAATATGATAATTAAAGTCTATGTTCAAGGTTACATCGATTGTTCCAATATAAAGATCTATAAATGTACGCGTAGGTCAAATCATATATAATTTTGAAGATCCATCTAAAAGGAACTCATTGGGTATCGGAAATAGAATTGACTTATCTAAATCCGTTTCAAAATGGCAGCCGTTTTTTTATGTTGAAATGTACGGAACACCCTGTATTATTTATCAGTTTGAGTATTGTTTATTCTGATTCCGACGTCTTGCTTACAAGAAACAGCTTCATTCTGATATGCCACATAAGGGCATTCCGACTACTTTTAGGGGTATTTTGGTATTGACCCCCAACTTTATATATATATATATATATATATATATATATATATATATATATATAATATTCAAAATTTTGAATAGTTACGTGCATAATGTTGTACATCATTTTAAAGGTCTAAGTTAAGGTGTAAGTTTAAACTTTCTACGTTTCTACAATAGTTTATGGAAAATAAGCAAAAGTCTGATTTTCATGTAGTTTTTCTGATGTTTTATAGTGAAACTTTGGCCATTTACCTCCAAAACTGAACGCACTAAGTTCGAATATAAACTATTATTCTTTTATGAATATAAATTATAAAGTAAAAATTGTGTTTTTTAAATCTTAATTTACCTTAATTTGACCTCAGATATTAAAATGCCTATACTTATATTAAATTGAGTTTGGTTTGAGAAAGGTTTATTTTAAAAGAGTGGTTGCGTGATAACGATCAAGTTAAATGGTGATATACTAAAAGCTTTCGCACAAAATAAAACGCTATTTACATCGTACAATAAAAGAGGGAGTTTTTACACTGAGTGCTCGTTATTAATATAGAGACTACAAATATTGTTTAATATATTACTGAGACATTTGTAAGGAAATATGCGGCAGAGCCCTTTAGTTCGATTTTCCTGTTTTTTTTAAATACTCAAAAACTAAATTACCCTTGAAACAAAAACAAAACCAATATTATATTTTTCAACATGGTTTTTTGTTTTCCATAATTTTCTACTCTATTATTTAGGAAAAAATAACAGATCCTTTCTCAATACCATTACACATTTTGACTGCTGAGGTGCCTTTCTAAATTTATCAGCCTATCACTGTTCAGTAACATTGATACTTAGCTCCTTGGAATACTTATGATTGATTTATCATCTGATTGTTACTGCTAATAATTATCAACAGGTCACTAACAGCTGTGTTGGTTGGTTCATTGTAAGTTTAGTTTCTGTTAGTTTCTCAACTAGAACGTCGCTTATTTTAAACTTCCATTTATTATTTTTCAAGTGTTTGTGTGCTTGTATTATGAATTATACTGTTTCTTTGAAATGCTGTACTCAACTGAAGAAACATTCCAAATGTTAATGGTGTTAGGTGAATGTTTTCAGGACTACTTAGCTGCGTATCTACTCTGAACGCTACCCGGACAAAGAACTTCAATCGCGAATGGCCTTTCAAAGACTTGCTTGTCGCATGCGTGAAAAATGACAGGCGAAACCAGACAAAAATAAAGGAAAGACACTGGCTAAGCCTGTAAGAACTGATAGGGTATCAGAAGTTTTGGCAGCGGTTCAACTCAATCCCACAGAGTCTTTCAGGAGAGTCGCTCTTGATTCAGGTGTGAGCCAAAGGTCGGTGATGAGGATCTTGAAAAGCAAGAAATTATACCCGTACAGCTTATCACCACACCAAGGTTTACATGGTGATGATTACCTTCATAGAATTTTTTTTGTGGGATAGAGACGTTTGACAACAAAATTAATACTTCTTTCGTAATGTGCTGTAGTGTGATGAGGCAACTTTACGCAGCAACGGCGAAGTGCAACGCCAAAATATGAGGAATTGGACCTTTTGAGAACCCAAAACTGGATTCAGAAGGTTGATAATCAGAGGTACTGGGCATTGAATACCTAGTGTGGCATTGTACGTAGCAAAATTGTAAGTCCTTAACTTCTTCGCACAATCCCTCATTGCAGACTCTTAAACAACTTTTTTATTAATCACCTGCCTAACTTACTAATAGATTTAGCTGATTAAGATTTGGAAAATGTGTGGTTTATGGACGATGGGGCACCATCTCATTATGCCAACAACGTTAGACAAACTCTCAATGAACAATATTCTGGATAATGGATGGGATGAGGTGGTCCTATCAACTATACTCTAAGATTTCTTGATTTGACATGCCTGGATTTCTTCCTATAGAATAGGTTGAAAGACTTAGTGTACACTACAGAATCGACAGCAGTCGAAGATATGATGCAGCGAATCAGGCATGCTGTAAATTTGATCAGTGGCCAAAAGGTGTTGCAAGCTGTAGATAGCGTCAGGTCCAGAATAGAACTGTTCTTCGAAAATAGTGGATTGCAGTTTGTGCACCTTTAAACCAGTAAAATAAATTTAGTAAGATTTTTGTCATTTTTTCAACGTTAATTTATAAAATAGAATCTGCATTACTTTTAACGATATTTAAAACTGTTAGAACAACCATTGAAGATACGAAAAAGATTTACTTTGTCCATCTTAACGAGCCCTTTAAAATGATGTACACCATAATGCAAGTTCCCAATCAAAAAGTTTGACTTATATGAATTTTAAGTCTTTCAAAATTTAAGTTGTGCGGCAACACCAAAACAGTCTTAAAATAGTCATATGGCATATCAGAATGAATCTGAGGTCCTCGTGAGCAAGAAATCGGAATCAGAATAAAAAAATTCAAACTCATAAAAAATACAGTGTGTTCCGTAAATTTCAACATTTGTCAATAATACGGCCGCCATTTTTAAACGGATTTAGATAAGTGAATTCTGTTTCCACCAACGAGATGTGTGAGTTTTGCTTCCACCAACGAGATGTGTGAATTCTGTTTCCACCAACGAGATGTGTGAATTCTGTTTCCACCAACGAGATGTGTGAATTCTGTTTCCACCAACGAGATGTGTGAGTTTTGCTTCCACCAACGAGATGTGTGAATTCTGTTTCCATCGACGAGATGCTTTTAAAAATACCTTTAAAATTATGTATGATTTACCCTACGCTTACATTAAACATATTTAGATTCAAATACTCGAATCTTAATTTTGGAACACCCTGTACGTAGATTTCGATGAATATATTTTCAATGGACTCCTCAAGGATGTTTTGTGGAAAAAACACTTGTTTTTTATATCAATACACCATACTGTTGTCCCGTTATAAATACTGCACGGGTGGTCTGCCTAACGCCGTATATTATATAAGTTTTGAAAATGCTTATTAGACAATGTTTATAGTCATTCTTATGTCAAATTATGTTTTTAAAAACTTTTATTGAAAACTGCATAAGCTTTTAATTAAATGAAGTTGGATTCAACTGGGTGTCTGTCATTTTGGGATAACTTTAGCCAGGTAGTTAAAATTATTTTTTTATGATTCTGGTTGTTTGAGCCATCGAGAGTTCCTAAGGCTCTGTTCTAGAACGGTCTTTTGTAATATGATACATTTTATTACAAATAAAACAGACCTAACACTTGTTAATTATTTGAAGACCAGTTGTAACACATAATAATGTAAACAATAGAATTACTCTTAGAAGTGTTCACATCAGGTAGGTTTATATATGTGGTAGGTTGACTTCGTTTGCCCAGTGGGAGGCGAAAGATCTTCTCTTGGGTTCGTGGCGAGGAAGGTTGTATAAACTTTTCAAAATAAAACAACGGAGTCGAACTAATATATGATTTATTAAAATTAGCACACTCTTTGGATTAGATTAATAAAATAATTAGGTTTGATTAATACATAATTAAGAATTTAGAATTTGGCTTCCGAAAAATTAAAATATGGATAGAGAGAGAGAGGGGGGGGAGAGGGCCTAAGTTAACGTCTGTCGCGTTCCGCACAAGTTAGCCGACTCTCCGAGCATCACCTCAACATCGCCCGATCCTCCCGCTGCCAAGGCTCCGGACCAATCAGAGGGCGTTTCGTCTTAGGATGGTACTCTGAGAGGTGCTGCCGCCTAGGCGATTCATTTAGTAATTAACGAAGTACATGGTGCTTTTAGACTGCTCCAGGCCTGCGTACAACACAACTATTGCTGATTTCAGCGCATTCCGTACACGTGGCTGCGACAACACCGGTGTCGTCGCATCACCGCGGGCTTCAATTTAATGCATATACAGGGTGTGGCAGAACTCCTGTCCCTTTCTTCTGAAGTCCTGAAGTGGCCTTAACGCCTATATTTTCCTATATCAATCCGGATGGCACTTGATGTGTACGGCAGCATTGTTACATATTGTGGAGGTCTTACCAGTATAAAGGTGGTTAAAATAATCACTAAAGTAACAATAAGACATTTTCGTAGTATTAGGTTAAGCTAATTTATTTGTTAAAATTTTGGGGCGTTAACACCGAGGTGTCACATATATGCCAGTAGAGCCTACACTGTGTACAGCAAAATCCGATGGCCCACTTAAATCTGGGCAATCACATGAATGATTGGCCCGGCAATGTCGGAATTTCATTTAAAAAATTACACCACGATTTAGTACTCATTTTGTACTAGTGTGTACTACAGTATCAGAATTTGTGCCCAACACAACAAAAATTTATTAACAAAAACGTAGTGGCCGAGCCAGCGACATGATAGGACATGCTAGTCGTTGGAAGTGTAGTGCAGTAATGGTGTGAACATGGGGCGAGGAAGACCACTGCAAGTGCTAGTTGTAACGGAAGAGAACACCAGGAGTGATACACCAACAAGAAACTCACCAAAAGGTAAGCTATCTACATAATGTTATATTAACTTAAATAGATTGCTATTGTGTATATTTACAATTATGATTACAATATTCAGATTCCAGACTTGGATGAACAAGTACTTGTTTAATATCATTTCGGTGAATACGAAGCGTTTTATTTTTTATTTGAAAATCACGGACGGAAATGTAAGTCTTTACTCGTTGCACAATAATAAATGCAGTTCTTAAGATTAAAAATTATTTATTTTTAAAACTATTTCACGGTTATTTAGGTATGGCGACCCGATAATGTTTGTAATGAATTCATGGTGTGGCCAAAACTCAAGTTTTGAGTAACTTAACGTTATGTTTCAATGATTACAAATGCAAAAATAAGGCTCATTATGCATAGTTTAATTCGTCTCTGTATAGAGAAAAAATATAATTTGCTTCAAAATCTAATAATAATTATGTTGCAATCAAACAATTTCTACTTCTTTCGTTTTATAATAAAATATTACATATTTATACAGTTATATGTTTTATTTCAAAAGAAAATGTGTTGTTTGCTTTAACGTAAAGCATAAAAAGGTAGCTACTCTAGTTTTCGTATCTATACACTCATGAATCTACTAAATTCAGCTGTTCATAACTGTTGTAAAACAATAATTATGAAAAATCACTACTGTCAAACAATGGTTATTATTCAAGTAAAACTTCTCCAATAATCACCAATAAATGTTAATTGTTTAGCTTTATGGACAGCAAGTTGTTTCCACTCACGTAAAACCCTTTTCGCTCCGTCTAAAAATAATTTTATCAAGTAATAATAATAATGTAGTAACAGTTAAATTACCTTTATTGCATATTTCACAATTCAGTGCATATCATTCTAGAAATACCAGAAACAACTCTGATCTTATAACTTCAATGATAGTTGAATTAAATCTTTTAAGTGCTATTATAAAGAGCAACAATAGACCAATAACAAATTTCCTGCTGACATTAGAATTTCGCTATTAAATAGACTTGAAACTCTTATTGTAAGACGGTCTAATAATAAGACATTTTAGTCTCAGGGAATTAACCGTTCATCAGATTTTTAACATTATGTGATATAAATGTTTGTATTTCTAATCTAAGATACTGAAAAGGTTGCTTAATTTTATTGTATGTGTGTTTTATTCCTTTTTAGTGTTATCGGTTACTTGTTTAAAACTACCTAAAACACTTTTCCACCTTAAAGAAAAGAATTGTATGCTCTATTTAATTTTTACCGTTTTCTTTATTGGTATTGTAATCTGACTCTGTATCTTACTTGGCTTTTGCGCATGTGTCCTGAAGGGAATACACTGCTTATTCACTCCTAAGAATATAGGCTTATGCAGGATAGCTAAAATGTACTAGATATTTCAATACATAATTTATTATGTTACGGTTAAAGAAATTTACCTTTCTAGAATCGCTACACTTAATTTAGAATATTTTATATAAATGACATAGTGATATCGCGTAAGTAACATATATATTAATGTAATTTCTGCTACTTGGATAATTATTACAATTGTACTAAAATCAGCATTTGACTTCTAAATGAGTGCTATGCATACTTATGTCTTGTTTCATTTTATGAACAACAATGGAAATACCTCATTGCTTATAGAACATAACAATTTTATGTTAAGTATTATCAATATTGTCAATTGTCAATAACTGGATTAAATATGTAAGCCCTAAGTTCCTTATGGCGTGAGTCATAGTAATGTGAATTGACGATAAATTAATAATCATTACAATTAGTTTTAAGAACAGGGACTCGTTTATCACTTATTGATATGATAAATACAATTTTTTATCTAAAAAAAACATCAATTAAGGCCTTGCATTAAGGTTCTTAATTGGCACCTTATTTTTACTAAATGCTGACAAACGAAATATTTCTGAGCAACAGACGTTTAATATATGTATACTTTTGTTTTGCTATCCAATTTTAATGGTTTTTCATGTGAAAACTCTTTAATTAATCTTCGACTTGACTCAGTGGTTCCGAATCGTGCCAGCACGAACCTGAGATTTCGGGCATCTACGCCATGACTCAGCCAAGCGAGGGTTGAGACCACTTAGGGTTTGTAAATACACGCTCCGATTCCCATTAGTCACCAAAATACTGGAGGATAAAGTCCTGTTGACCAGTCTAAGATTTATTTAAACAACGGTCAAGTTTACTGCAAAGGAACTGTAGGAGCGGATTGGCCTAAATGTTAACAGTTTCTAAAACCTATATATGAGGGAGTACTTTCTCTTCCGTTCTACCCTGCCCGCTTTGTCTGGAAGAGGCTGGAACAGAGCTAGCCTTTTCTTCTTTCAAGATGGCATGGCTAAGGCAGAGGTCCTTATCCCTTCTCGTGGGACCTGAACAGAAAGCGGCTCCTATTCCCAACCTTACCTATCCTTAATATCCTGCCATTCCAGAAATAGCCTAAAGGTCCTAGAACAAAGTTCAAGGAGGGCTTTCCTCATCTTCCTTTCCTAAGTGAAAATACAATAAAATGGTATTACTTATTAATTGAAACATGTTAATAAACCTATATGTCTTTAGAATAAAGGCGTGTTGATTGGTTTCAACAACAGATCAAATTGACAGACGCTGTACGCTGTCACTTTCGGTTTTTACTGAAGTGAAACATTAGCATTTCCTTTTTAAAATTCTTACTTTTATCCTTGCATGAGATTAGATTTCCTCATTTTTATTTTCACTTGTTATACTTGGTTCAAATAAAATAAATATTTGTTAGTTGAACAGTATTTTTTTAATTTTTCACCGTACGACACAATGGTATGTGTTTTTTGCCTACATCCAAAAAGTATTTATATAATATACGAATCCATTTTAACCGTAGATTTATGCCGTAGGAAGTAACTAAGAAATAATAAGTATAACTGTGTACTTCACAATCCTTTTTATGTAAGTATTCATATTTATACAGTCGGTTTTTGTATCGTGTTGTGTCGAATACACTGTAAACAGTTACCCGAGCATTTATTGTTAATACAATTCTTATTTTAAAACTATACTGCTCAGGCATGAAATCACAAACGTAAGCATGTATTGTGAGAAGTTTAATATCAGTAAAACTTGGTGTATTAAGTTTCATTACGGAAGGAACGAGCAGCGGGGGACTTACTTAAGCCTTGGAAACACGCGGGACCAGCTCGTTGTTTGTTTATGAGTCAAGCGGACTGTTAGTATTAAAATGAAATTGTTATGTACATAAAAAACTGTTTATTTTTACTATACCTTAGAAATAGCAGTGAAACGTAATAATAAGAACTGTTTAGTATACATATAATTGTTTGTTTTATTACACTGAGATGAAGAAAATTAATTGTATTTGGTTGGAACTATTACAATTTGTACAATTTAATAAAACTTAAGAACAGTTATTTCTCAAATGTATTTAAAAAAAAAAATAAAAATCTTAAAAACCACAGGACGATTTGCAATGAAATGTGGAAACATATCTTCCTCTTGAGTCTTAAATAATTCGGCCTGGATCGCTGCTAATTTTCGAAAAAGTGATTTCCCACCCATAGTAAATTCTTCGGAATAACATTACAGATCATAATGAAACTCAGTACATTGTTGCTTATTAGGTGATAGATGCACGATGAAAATTATTTTCTAAGTAGATTGTCGTGTATATGTACTAAAAGGGGGTACAACCGCGAAAACTAAACATCTACATTTCATCGATTTCCAAATGGTCCAGTGCCTTTAAAGGTTCTAAAAAGGTGTCAGTCCACAATGGATTGATATATGCGATTGTCAACTGAGTATTACTTTTAGTGCAAAACAAACTTTTAGAACTTCTTGCTTTGAAGGCCTACCGTAATAAAATCATCATGTTGTAAAGTTTATCTTGTTGGACAACAGTTAACTTATAGTTAGGGTCATGCTGTAAAATAGAAGGACGAGCCCTGACATGTGCTGCAGTAACGTGAAAATCCAACTTCCTCCTTTTCAAGAATATCCTGAACCCTAACATAGCCTACATACTCACGAATATTCTGAGGCTCGGCATTTTCGCAATAATATTTGAAAATACAACGGTTGTTTCCAAATGACATCGTATACAGCAAATGAGATAAAAGAGGATATTCCATGCCACAATTTAAGGTGATGGACAGGCCTGTCACATAATTCTATGCCTGGAGAACAATAGAAGCCCTCATTCCTGCAGATATATTTTGTTGGTGATGGCAGCCATGTGGTAAACACTGATCACCCTAATAACTCTGAGTGCTATTTTCTACGTCTTCTCTTACATGAAGTCAAAGGGCCTACATCATTCGAGTATCTTAAGAATGTAAATGGAGTTGTTCGCCAAACTTTTCAGTCCCTACATACAGCTCAAGAACAACGTACAGTCCAATTTTTTTAACCGTAGACTTGGCCGCGGACTACTAACCTGCATTAAAAAGTCAGTCTCGCTGTGTTAAAACTGTCCCGGCGGAGTATGAAAACGGACTGCAAAAATCAGTGACCTTTAACGCTTCCTCTCGCGATTTAAAAGTGAAGCCAATGTCGTACAATTCTGTAAGATGCGTCAAATTAAAGCTCTTAATATTGGCAATATATTGGTTACATTTTTAAATATTAAAAAAATTTCGAAATAATTTTGATTATTGTTTACATTTTACATAGCGTTTACAATGAGAAGAAAAAAGTAGTAAGCGAGGATTTTTTTTATTTTTTGGTCAGACAAAATTTGTCAGCGAGAAAGTTGTGTGAAAATAGATGAATATTCTTTTTGTAATTTATCATTTTTTTTATTGGAAGTTTAGTTTAGCCTGTAGTAGCATATGAAGTGATGAGTGAACGTTTCTGCCGGAACTGTACTTGGCGCATTGGCTCACTGATACCGTATTAACTCAATAAATTAGTTTATTGTGCAATAAAAATACCTTTACGAAATAACCAAGTTAATTTAACTAATTTATTAGTCTTAAAATATTGTGGGTTTAATTGTTATTGCAATTATATACTTTACCCGTAGCAATAACTGTATTATTTACAACGGTGTTAACTCACTTGTATTCTATGTTTAACTAACTATTAATATTGAGCAATTACAACAGGTATAATGATTGCATTCAACTTTTTTGCATTAAAATAATATTCTTTAATACTTACAGTACTTTTTTACAATGGAGCGGCGAGTTCCTCCACATCACTGGCGTCACTATCCTCTTCACTATCGCTGGTCTCAGAATCACCGATGTTTATTATAAAACTTTCGGTTGCGTCATCTACTACGTTTTCCTTCTCCAAATACTCATTTTTCCACTTTTATTACCTTATCACAAACTTTTTTCCACTCTTCTACAGATATAGCATCCATTTTATTTTTACACAACTGAATTGTATCGGCTATTTTATTGGTAACATTTTTCTGGGCTACAAAGTTTTTAACTATTCCCCAAATCATCTCGATTGGATTAAGGTCCGGGTGGTATGGCGGTAATCGAAGAACTGAATGACCGAATTGATGGAGGAGGTTATCAAAAACAAAAATTTTGTATCTGTCCTTATGGAGTTTTATTAGTTCGTACAATTCAGGTTTTAGTAATGAAGAGTCGTATTCAATTTCATGTTCATCCAACCATTTAGTCATATCAGCCTTTTTCGAGTTTGAATTTGGAGCTTTATTTACTTGTACGTTGTGATAAGAAGCATTGTCAATGACAACGACCGAATTTTGTGGAAGGTTGGGAATTAACTGTGTTTTTGTCCGAGTCACAAAGTTTTCATGGTTCATTTGCATGTGATAGTCACCTTCGGTTGTTCCAGCCTTCCAAACTAGACATGCATTGCGAATGAAACCCATGTCCCCTCCTGCGTGGACTATAATCGCTCTATCGCCTTTACTTATATTGCTATTGCCTTTACCTATATTGCTTTTGTAACCCTCTAAGCTACCATCACACCAACCTTTTCGAGTAACGTGAGTAGACAAAACATAAGACTCGTCCATATATACGACTGATTTGTTTTCTTTTCTGATTTCTTTTATTTTTTTTTCAAATAATCAATCCTCTTAGCTCTTATTTCATTCCGTTCAATTAAGATTTTTCTGTTGTTTTCAATTTTTTTCCATTTGAATCCTAATTCTTTAATAATTGTTCGAAGACTTGATACACTACCTTTGAAATTTAAATCTTCTGCGAGTGTGTTTTTTAATAACTTTAGCGAAGGAAGTGAACGCTCGGATTTGTAAAAATTGTAAAATTTTTCTTCTTATTACACATTTGTCAAAGTCGTCAATATCTGTGACAATTTTACTTCTTTTCTTTCTCTTGGGTGTAGCAAATGAGCACGTTGTATCATCCGTGGTGTCAAGATCTTTCTTCTCTTTGCGAATTTTCTTCACTACTCCAACCGAAACTCCGCAAGCTGCCGCTGTTCTTTCTTTAAACGGTATGAGGTTTGGCTCAATAGTTTCGTTAAGCATGAACACGCTCACTCGCCAAATTATTTCTCTTGCCTGACTGTGAAGTTTTTTCCCTGAAGTTACCTTCGATACGAATGTTTCCATTATATAGAAGCCCGCACTAACCTAAAACACACTCCAGTAAGCAAAACTTAAAATGTTAAAAATAAAATTCGCACTAAGTTATAGGCTAAGCAATTTTCACGAAGCGCTCGTCGAGGTCGCTGCAAGTGCACTGACTGAACTGGCAGGCAGTCGATATAGGACAATAAATATACCATAGAGTTCTGTGTAACGGTATATAACTTTACTGACAGTCGATGAGAGGTCCGACCGTCTATTCGCATCTATCCCGCTAGTCACAAGCGCGTGACCTTGAGCGTACGTTTGCAGAAAGCCCTTTACAATCCACCCGCACCGCACCCCTCGCCGACCACCGCTCTCCCAGCTCGAGTCTACGGTTAAAAAAAATTGGACTGTACACAAGATCGAATATTAGAAGAAGTTTCACCCACAGACTCGCCACCCTTGATGCGCGAATTACTCACAATTATATTGTGTTTTTCCAAATAAGTAGATCTCTCACGTTATGGGAAAACACCGATATGGTGGATGAGGTAACTATTTTGATGGTGAAAGTGTTTTGAGGATGTGCAACGGCTAATGGACACTGTGTAATGTTTGAATTTTTTTGTAACATTTGGTGTATTCAATGTCTGGCAACCGTCTCAAAGACTACACAAGTCTTCCTACCCACTTCGCGAAGAGGAGTCTATAACAAACAACTTGGAACGTTTCGGGGAAATTTCTTTCGATGTAGCAAAGATGTCTGAAATGGTTGCTGTGAGTGTCCCAAAACTAAACGAAGAGCAATATAATGTTTACATTGAAATCACATGCAGCATTATTTCAGAATCTGGGCAACTCTTTTTCCTAGACGCTCCTGGTATTACAGGAAAACATTTTTGATACATTTGTTATTAGCCAAAATAAGAAGTGAGAAAAAGATTTCCATTGCAGTTGCATCGTCTACCATTGATACAACACTGTTCGTTGCTGGAAACAAGACTCGTTCTGCTTTCAATTTGCCTCTCAGAAACACCGATACGCAACAAATGAAGACAAATCAATACGGCCAGGCGCTCAAAGAAACAGTATTAATAGTTTGGTACGAGTGTACCATAGGACACTCAAAATATCAGGAACTGCAAACGTCTAATGGACGAGTTACAGTTCTGCTGGCTGGAGACTCCAAGCAAACCTTACCCGTGATACATCGAGGAACACGTGCTGGTGAGGTGAAAGAGTGCCTAAAGTCATCTTTCTTATGGCCAAACATTAAAACCATGTCCTTGAGAGTTAACATGACACTTCAATTGAACGGCGATCTGAAAGCAGAAGAGTTTTCTACATTAGTTTGACAAGTAGGTGATAGTAAACTGTTAGAAGACAATGAAGGTAATTGTGTAATATCTCAAAATCTTTGTGATATGAATTTACTGCTTGACAAGATATATCCTAACTTAAATGACAATGTATAAAAGTACAATATGGTTTAAGGAGAGGGCAATTCATATCCCAAAACGGCTCTGCAGATATAATAAACCTTTCGATGTTGGAAAAAGTACCTTCTGCTGTTAGAATGTATACATCAGTGGACTCAGTGGTTGATACAGAAGACGCTGTTCACTATCCAGTGGAGTTTATTCACACTCTGAACCCCCCTCGAATACCACCTCATATTCTTTCTCCACCTGGCGCTCCAATAATGCTACACCGCAACTTAAACTCTGCCAAACTCCCCCCCCCCCCACCATAGTCACATCCTCCTCCTCCTCCACAACGGTTCCAGGCTGCAAGTGAGAACTCTGCATAAATATGTGATTGAAGCAACAATATTTACATGCGTAGGTCAAGGAGAAAATGACTTAATTCCTCTTATTCCGTCGGACTATCATTTTAAATTCAAACGCCTGCAGTTCCCTGTAAATTCATGCTATGCCATGACTATCAACAAAGCACAAGGGAGAGTAAGCTGATCTGACAGCCTGGTCGTCCTTAAGCCAGAAAATAAGGCTAAAATGTTCTTTACTAAGAGGTACCGAGGACTTAAGGGGGTTCGGTATGCCCTATCCTTCCCATGTTAATTTGGCCAATTTGATGTACCTTTTTCTCAGAAACCTTTAAAGCTATCATCATCAAACTTTAGGACACTACTATTTAGACCTTTTTTAACATTTAGAGCGGAACAAAGTTAAAAAAAAAGAAGTTTTTATTTAATTTGTTGTAAATTAAAAATTTATTAATTTTTTGTAAAATAATTTATAATTATAATTTTTTTAATAAAAATTTAAAATAGATTTTTATAATGTCTTCCGCTCTAAATGTTAACAAAGGTCTAAATAGTAGTGTCCTAAAGTTTGATGATGATAGCTTTAAAGGTTTCTGAGAAAAAGGTACATAAAATTGGCCAAATTAACATGGGAAGGATAGGGCATACCGAACCCTCTTAAGAAAAAATAAAACATCGATTTTGGTAGCCCGCAATTACCTGCGATGTTGTTAGTTGAAGGTCTACAATTAGCTGTTTAAATTAAATTAAAAATTAAAAGTTAAAAAAATTAAAAAAAATACAACAATTTAAAAAGTAAAAAAAATAAACTTTGCACATAATCCAATTTACTTATTGAAATTATTCTAAGAATGGAATTCTTTAGGTTTATTTAAGTTATTATCTACGTTAAACTTAACTTTTAATAATTTCAGTAGTCCTTAATTCTAATAATATTAAACTGTAGCAAAGCACGAATACTTTAAGCTAATAAAATTACATACATTTACAAGTTTGAGTACGGAGGAAGAGGCTCTAACTAACTTCCCTCTTGAAGTAAAGTCTATAAAATGGAGTGTATCTACTCTAATTGCCGTCTCTTGTTATAACTTTCATTAAATGTCAGCAATATTATTATATGACTCATTAATTTTATTCCCTCTATCTCGCCGTCTTTATTACAATTAATAAAACGTAAGATACTCACCTGTCTGATTTCATCTAATTTCGAAAGTATGCTGAGCTTGTAAGGTGAGCACTGTTTTTAAAGATAAATGTTCGTAATGCAAATTTAAACAATTGTGTATTGGGGTTGCTTTCATGTCCCCTGCTAGAAGAAAAATATAGAAAAAAGTAATTCTATATGATTATTGTGAAAACTAGTACATTAAAATGTATTTTAAATTATAAATGATTGAATAGATCTTAACAAAACATTTAAACAGCTGATGTTTGTAACAAATCCAATAATACATGTTATCCTAGTGCGCTATAAAATAAAGTTCTTTTAGTGAAATAACAAGAATACTGAATTACGATTCTGCTACATTCGCTCAGTTTGTGTTGTTATTGGACCATACTAAAAATTGCTGTTGTTTTGGGCTCTACAAAAATCGTGGTAGTTAAAAATTTCAAACCATGAGTTTCTGAATCAATAAATATTTTCTACGCTACCCCCAAATCTAGGATGTTTTTATATTAGAATCGGTAAATGTTAAAAGGGCGGAAGTCAGTTTGGGTAAACTTTCGGGAAATAAAAAAAAAACTGTGTAGGTTCTAAAATATTCATATTAATAATACATGTGGTATTTTTTTAGTCATACATGTATGTAGAAACACAAAATTAATGTATAAAAAGAATTATAAAATTTTATGTGACGGATAAAAGCACTTAAAACTGGTAGACTTCCGCCCTTTTAACATTTATCTCAAAACCAACCTCAGTTTTATTGCTCCTTGCATTGATTAGACGGGGAAATAAAGAAAAATTATTAAAATAACAAGTTTATTAATATATTATACATATTTACATCCAAGAGATACTTAGTCTGTCTCATCAACTATTTCGACTACACCAGGAATGTTGTCTTGAGGCCATTCGAGAATTTCTTTATAAAACTGAGCGTGTTCGTTGGGAATGTATTGTAAACACCTTCTCAAGTCATTTAGTTTTGCACTTTTAATAGAGACCTTCCCTGTTGGATAAGCTATTTGGTCTGGAAGATGCAGCTCATTGTTGCCACATGTGATCATACTCATTTTGAACGTATGAGTAAGGATTCCATCGATTTCCTGTCTTGCTCTACAGACGCCTTGTTGATCGGAGTTGTACTCAAAGTGGTGGAACTTACTTATTCCGAAAAAGATTCTTTCTTCTTTGCGCTTCCTTTTGGTTTCTTCTGATGCAATGTTCCGTTTGTAAAAGGTTGGCCACCAATCTTTAACGTTGTAAACCATTTTAGAGCTGTCTACTTCAACCACTATGAACTTCTGGCTTTTGCTGCTTTTGATGATTATCTCAGTGATTTCATGAACACTATAGATTCTGTCATGTTTCTTTAGCTCCCGTTTGATGATGGAGAAGTCCCTATCACATGGGAGGAAACTATGGCCCCTAATAGGAAAGAACTGATTTATTTTTTTAAATCGTTTTAAGTCGGTGAGTGCTAGAAACAGTTTGCAAAAACAATGGTTCTTGTTTTGTCCTCCGCAGTTGTCTGCATACAGATTCAGCTCATCATAGTCACTTTCAGGTACAGAGGAGAGGTAGTGTAAAATGAATGAACACGTTTCATTAGGTGATTTTCGTGCTTCTCCTTCATGGTACAGGTAGATGGTGGCAACATTCTTCTTAACATCATGGACGCAGAACAAACTTACGGTAAGTTGTCGCATATAAAACAGTTCTTGAACCGGTATTTGGGGTAATGAAATGTTTTGCATGTAGTCAATTGCCAATGATAATACATTACTGTTCATTTTATTCTTTGCGTCAGTAACATCTTGTTCAATGCGGTTGTAGAACTTGTTTGCTCTCCTTTTATGTACAATTTTTTCAGCCACAGCTACTCGCTTGGCAACGTCATTTAAATGGGGCGACTTTATTTTAATGCTCAACTCCTCACACGTACAGCAAGTGTCAACCTGAGGCTGACCAAAACTTAAGTTAAAATTGGTATTGAAATAGTTCCAGTATGCTTGGTACGAAACCTTTACTTCAGGGTGTTCTTCCAAAAATATTTGGTGCATTAGTTTTACATTCAGTTTCTCACTAAGAAACTGTTT
Source organism: Homalodisca vitripennis (assembly GCF_021130785.1). Lineage (NCBI taxonomy): Eukaryota > Metazoa > Arthropoda > Insecta > Hemiptera > Cicadellidae > Homalodisca > Homalodisca vitripennis. Next base: position 40,347,082 of record NC_060215.1, on the reverse strand, counting down.
CACTTTCCCAGAATAATGGGTTATCTTAGTTGGGTATGATCTTATGTGCTTGTCAATTTCCTGATAAACTTCTGGAGCCAAACTTACCTGGAGCTGCTGCGCATACCTTTACTCTCCTGTCTCCAACAAGAATATGGTAACGGAAGGTGTTGCTGTTGCCACCTGCCTTTTTTTTAGGGCGAATGTTTGCATTTTCTTCGCGCTCCTTCCCTTTGATGTCGCGTGATCCAGGTCTTCTGGTTACAACGTCTCCAACATCAATCAGGCCATGTAAAAAAAGGTCCTGTTCATCTTTTGTCTTGTAGGCAGAGTAAAATCGGTTAAAAGTATCCTGGATGTTTTCTGGCCCAATGTGCTCAAAACATTTTGCTGAACATCTGCAACATAAAAAACAACCACCAAAATTAACTTTTTAAACCAAATTATTAGCTAAATGTGTGAAAATAAAACTAACAAAATGAACTTTTCAGATCAACCCACATTACATTAGAGTAGATTCTGTTAATAAACAGCCTATTTACTAGGTTAGGTTTTTACAATTTAACAGGTTTTTTACTAGAAAGTAATGGCCTTAATTTAATTTTTTTTTTATATCACAAGAGGCTAACGTTAGAACCATATAAAACGGGTATACTGGTCACTTAAACCTTGAATCAATGGAGGGGCTAGATTTCACTGCTTAGTAATATGCCTAGGCCTAAACTTTATAAACCACCCTCCAAGTATATGCAATATAATATTGTTAGTAGCCTAGCCTAACTTAATTCTGTTCTTATTAGCCAATTGAATACAGTAATAATAATTAATATCATTACTTACCTACAAGGGTTTCCAACCTTTTTCTCTTCTACTTTCTTGCCACTAAAACTTTCATAGGCTTGGCCAGATAACCTTGCACTTTTAATTTGATTTCTTTTGTAGTTCTGAGGATTTTGCTTTCTCTTCTTTCCTACATTGACATCCTCGTCACTACCACTACTTCCCGCCATCAAATTAACATTAAATTATAATTAATACTACTGATATTTTAATGAGTTATGTAATAGCCAAAACGGTACACCCACTGATTCAGAAACTATAGCAGCAAATTGAGGTTATGTTGTTTGTCCACTCAGCTGCTAGACAACCAATCTTTGTTAAAAAGGCGGAAGTCCGGACTTCAGCCCTTTTAACAAAAAACAAAGAATTCATGTTGCCATGGTTACTATAGTAAATTTATTTCAGATGCCCTTTTAACACGAATTGGTGCGGCTATATAATCACAACATTATTCCGTCATAAAACGAATATGTCAAAAAAATTGACTTCCGCCCTTTTAACATTTACCGATTCATTATTAAAACTCTATAGCATTTACAACACTTGAAATAAATGTCTAGGCAGAAAGTTAGACATTATTTACCTGTTTCAATGGAAAAATCTAATTTTCAGTAAACTTGTATGGAAGTATACGCTATATAAAAAGAAAAATTTATTATAAGTATTTGAAATGTAATGCTATTTTATTTGGTGTTTTGAGCATTGGCCAAAAAAGTAAATTATATATTGAGCGTGTTAGTAAAGAGCCGACACTGTAGTATAATCAAACTGTTTCTTAATAATCTTCGTTGAAAACTTTGTACTCTGTGACAATGGCGGGTGTGGGTGAAGAGATAGTGTTTTACTAATACTGGAATATGAGTGAAATGCGAGCGTTTGACTTATTTTGCTAAGAAGTTTAATCTATTAAGAAGGGTGTAGTATGTAAAAAAAAATTATGGTTGCCTGTAAAGTCGGTTTTACGGGCGAAGATTTTACGTGACAACGTCTTTTTCTTGGTAGAATATTTTGTTATTTTAAATGTTTGACTAGCAATACGCGCTGTTTCTTCTCAATCGACTGAATTACGATTGATTGCAGAGTGATTTAAACTAATAATTTACTTAACACTATCAACATTTGTCAATAGTATGACATAACCTATAAACTCAGTTTCTCAACTTTTGTGTCAATCTAACAATTAATCAATCAATCATAGTTTACGATAATGAAATATCAGTGTACAATTATTTACCTTTATTGTTGTAGTTGTTGTAAATGACGAATCTAAGCACTCCACATTTTCACGAATAAACATAGTTATCTGCTTTATCCCGTTCGGCGGACCCACAGTTATCTGCTTTATCCCGTGCGGATCCCGTGCGGCGGACCCACTGGACGGGCATCGTAACGTTACCGGGCGTTACACTTTTTCATGAGTGACTCCGAGCCGCAACCTAATTTAAGACGTTGTCACGTCAAAAATGACTTAAATGTTTGACCAAGTGAGAAGTAATTTTAAAATTGAATTAGAAACCCCGAGGAAGTGTAAAAATACAACTGGACATTACGAGTTGTACAACGGTAAGCAGGATGGGACGATTTGGAAATGTGCAGTGATTTAATACAGTATTTACGTTAGTAAAAATCAAATTAAATTGTAAAGACTTTGTCTTTTGATTGTGATTTAACTTTTTAGGTAAGAGTCAAAGGACAAGTTTGATGAGAGAAAGTAGCTTAAGACGAAAGGTATAAAAGCAGAGGATACCCTGTCATTTTAAATATACAAGAGGATTACGGTGTGGGAAACAAGACAAGTCAACCGATTCGTCTTACCATTATATGGACAGGCGCGTGGGGGCAATGCTACAAACTTTCACCTCTGCATTCCTCAGTAGTTACTATTTAAATACTTAGGTAGAGCCCTGAAATTTCAGACCGTAGCCATTTCTTAATGAGCATCTCGGTAGTAGCCTTGATTATATACGTTTATTCCCTTTCGCAAAACATGCTCATAGTTTTTAATATAATAAGGTACGTTTTATATGCATATTGCTTGCCATATATATATATATAAGTGAATTACTTCTCTGTATTTGGATTGGATAGCTTGTTTCTGTATTTTTTCAGGTTAAAAATGTCGCTATAGTTTATTTAAATATTAATCTTTCAATAAACATTGAATCACAAAAAGTATTTGCTATGCCGGGACTCGAACCCGGATCACTCACTTGCCGGGTGAATGTGCTACCATTACACCACAGAGCGCTTACCTTTTACAATTCAATTATTTTGTATTTCGCCGTATCTGTCACATATGCGTTGAAATGCCCAAACTAACATATGATCGGAAGACCAAATACCTGTCAAACGACTTTTGTCTACATTAATCAAATTTGAATGAATGGCAATAGCCGTACTGAATTTTTCAATAAACATTGAATCAGAAAAAGTATATGCTTCGCCGGGACTCGAACCCGGTTCGCTCACTTGCCGGGAGAATGTGCTATAATTACACCACAGAGCGCTTACTTTTTACGATTCAATTATTTTGTATTTGGCCGTATCTGTCAAGACACATTATTTAAATATTAATAATGTGTCTTAAATGGCTCATTTCTTGTTGTATTTATTTTGCTTACATTATTTTTTCTTTATATTTAATATTGTATTTCATATGCAATATGTATAATACAACATGTAAAATTTGTAATAACACACACACACACACACACACACACACACACACACACACACATATATATATATATATATATATATATATATATATATATATATATATTATTACAAATTAATATGTATAATTAATATTTACATTTTAATATGTTTAATGTTTGAATACGTGTCTTTATATATCTAAGAATTGTCAGCTTGGGTATAATTAGACATGATTAGTGTTTTATTTTTTAGGTTTATATATTATTGTTTAGATGTAAGTAATATTTAATATTTATAATCTACGTAAATGTGTAATATGTATCTTTAAATAGGTAATCAGGATTGTCTTTTAATTTGTTACTCTACAAATTGTTACGTTTAAAATGTGAAGTTATTGTATTTATACTTATTTGAATGCAATTATGTTTTCTTTATTTATTAATAGTTTAGAACATTTTTACAAACTCCATAAGAATTTCATTCCTTAATGTGGTAATAAAATAATAAAAAAGTATATACGTTAACAAATTGAGTGCTGTCTGAAAATTACAAATATTTGAATATATATATATATATTCATAGCTTATAATATGTGTATCCAAATGCGTAATAGTTCAAATTAATGTACTTAATCCGTCAGCGGCTACAGTGTAATAATTGTGGTAATACGCGATGGGCTTACACTTTACAGATGCAGACTGGGGATTGCCGCTCGGCGACTGGGTGAGCTATTCAATTCACGAGATTTTGCACGAACGACCCGGAATATTGTTTCAGAGGCCTGAAACGGGCAACCAACGGCTCGTAGCGAAAGAGCAGGTAGGCAGAGCCGAGCAGTTCCGACTACCACCGACAAACCCCGAACACCTGCTGGCCTTTCTTCGAGGGCTGTGAATTTTGCGGGCTGGCGAGGGGTGCGGGGAGGGAGGGCCTGGTGGGTGAAGCGATGGTTGCGACTGTGTTGTGCAGATTGAGGAATTTAGCTGTGCTCGTAGGGTCCTAATACTACCCTTTCAAGAAATAAACGCTATCTGTGTGGCGGGTTGCGTTTACGTGCTAGCCGCTGAGATGAAGGCGCAACAATCTCTTTTACGACTTTAAACTCACGATTTCGATTTGCAGATTAGTATTGACAAATACGTTATTTTTAAAAACACGTTAAACAAAACTCTAACAACTCAAAAACAAGGATAAGTCCTATTGTTGCTATTATTTGGTATTCTCTTATTATTTAATTCCACAAAATATGTCACAAAACAGACTGATTGTAGTGAGTGTGGTGTGTAATTTGGCTCAATACGATTCCTGAAAGGAGGGTTTTACCCATGAGTCACAGGAAATGTTTTCGGGACGCAGCGCATAATGCTACCCCCGCCACCCCTCCCACCTATCACCACACACACACACACACGCGCGCGCGCAGCTAAAGTCCTCGAACTGTAACTGGACACTGCGCATCCACCTCGTGAGCGCTACCGTCTCTTAGCGTCAGCTCGGTAGCTCGTCAGTCTTCAGTCTCGGCTTGTCTGCCCTTACAGTGGAAGCTGTTGTTGTCACCCTCCCTGAGTAGTTACAATCTCGCACCCTTTACACTCGTCACGTATAGTGTCTTCTAGTCAAGTATTAGAATTTTCACGTTTAGTACTTGATCGATGTATTAATCATTAGACTATATTAATCGCCAATTTACTTTCATTGTAACCTCGGAATTGTATTTGCTTAGATCCTCTCACAGATTGAATCAGTGTGTTTGATTGATTCGGGTATTTCGGTTACAGATTAAAGATTCCCACAAAGTGTTTACTTGGAATTCTACACAAGACAAAACCCTCCCTCAGCCGGCTTCGCAGTGTCACCAACAGAGTGCTGCCATCGCAGAACGTCCGCACTCAGCCGCCATTTCACACTTGGTGAGTCGGCCATAAAACTATCCGTTATACTTTCTCCTATTCATTTTGCTCAACCCCTAACAGCAATAAGAAACCCCATTGACCGCCTTACTCATTACCAGCTGATTTCCAAACTCATACCTACCCTAATACAACCAACACCTTAAATACTACCTTGCTTTGTGCCTGTTAATAATTGATTTATTTGTCCGGTTACTTGTTGATACTAGGGTTAGGATAATTATATTAGAATAATGTTGCCTATGAAGAAATAACACAGTTAGTTAATAAGAGAGTTCAGATTATGGCAGCTGTTACTAGATCTAAAACATTTTGACGGATATCCACCAGGTAATCCGTCTTACCTCACGCAATTGAACGTCTGTAAGAATTTTTTCCCCCACTCCCGAGAATTTTTTCTTTACTCTTTAAGTAGGTGGACAATGTGTTAGGAGGAATTCCAAAGTCCTTGGCAATCTCAGATTTTGTTCGTAACCCCCTTCTCTACTTCTTTGATTGCCGCTATTTTTTTAGCCAAAGACAAAGTTTTGTATGTTCCAGGATTACGAGTCGACGACACTTTGCTCAACGAACAGAGTCAAACACTAACAAAGCATATGTAAAATTACGGAAGACATACAGTACTGTACGTAAACAAACGACATGCAAAAAAGTTCACACACCCGCACAGTTGTCAAGATAGACTAATCACGTGACACTAACGTCGTTGGTCAATTTATAAAACAAAGAGCTGGTGAGGAATGGAATGGGTGAGGGTGGAGTGATCTTGCAGGCAGCACAGCTTGTGCCAGTCGCGATGAGTCACGTCTACAAAACAATAGGCGCGGAAGCATAGGGCCGAGCCGGGCGGGAGGGTGGCGAGATCTGTGTCCAATGGCCTTGAAGCAATTGCCTTGCGATTAGAAAGAGTGCAGCGTCTTTTCGCGAATCTTTCCACTTTAAAATCGGCATCGGATTCGAATAAAAGTTCGAATTATCCCAAATAAACTTCGAATTAACCACGATATTTTTGCATTACTTATATAGAAAATGCTAGGGACCAATATAAATATTCGAATTAAAGATTTCGAATTATAGAAGTTCGAATTAGCCAGGTTCCACTCTATTTGCATCTTTGTAATTTGAGATTACTTCCCAAGTGGAAGTTTATATAAAAAATATTCAGTCTTCATCACGTCTAACAGCAAAAAATACTCCTGCTAATAACTCACCTCAGTCTAGCTATATCATCTGTTAACATACCTAAATGCCACCTACTAGCAACCAGCTTATTATTTTCAGGTAATTACGAGGAACGATTACCTTCCTCATTTTCAAATTACTTCCAAACACTCATTAACAATGAAAGTTTATGAGATATTCTAAAATTTCACTGCTCAAATTTTGGGGACGCTGCTTTAGCATCTGGAATAAGTATCTCCCTCGGACTTTGACGTCACGGCAGGGGGGTGTTAATGCAGCGTATGGGCATGACCCAGTTACTGAATTAGCACCCCCTATTATTCATTCATTAATTGTCTTTTAAAGATTTATTTTAATCGTAAATATAATATTTTTATCTGGATTTTTGTTACGCTGTCACTTATAAGCTACAATCTACGCTTGTGTTGATATTTCTAATGAACGATGACATAATATGGTTCTCAAATAATGCTTACATTCTCTTCGAAATGACCATAGATTTAATCTTACATAATAAGTGCTCCGACTAACAAGCTTGTGACAGACCTTAAGGTTCCTCCCTCTCGCACAAATCGTCTTATTTTTGTAAATATTTTCACTCATGACTTGATTAATGAACGTACTGATAAAGATAATAAGAACATAAACCTACAATTTGCAACTTTTAGTCTACGCACAGGTAATTAAAGCCCATGTAGGCTCTTTCCCTGTATGTTTCTTATAAACAGTAACTAGATAGCAAAGTTAAACTAGTGATAAATGCTGTTTTTACTTCATGATTCATCCTTTCGAGATATAAGACTTTTATATTGTGTATTCAGTTTTTTCATGTCAACTATAAAAATACCATAATTTGTTATTTTTCTTCTTCAATATAATATGATATTTACTGCAGAATTTATAGTTATACATTTCTGTAAAAATAAAAGCCAGTTTATTTATGTGACTTTGCATTGGGTTATTTGGTTATTTTAACAAGAAAAAGTGAATTTTTGAAATATTATTGAAGGTAAAATGTAATTATGGCTTTTAATACACTGTTAGCCAAGTATATATGCTGGGTCATTTTATTGTACATTATTGCATTGCATTGCTTATTTGGTATCCTCACCAATAGAAAATCTAGTGATAATCAAGGTAAGAGTATTCACTGAGCATTCATTACCAGTATTAGTTTAATCCAATCGTGAAAATTCAATGGATCATGTTTCTCGATACAATTAAAACTACCCAATTTGTATATGAATCCATAATTAAATTACGTATTTAATGTAATAGGTTCACGAAAATGTAGTTTTTCCAAGTTTAATTATATCAAATTAAAAACTAATAATTTTGTTTACTTCCCGATGTTTCTCGACAAACAATTTAAGCTCATATTGTAGACAATTTGTAGAGTATAAAATTGTTCTCTGCAGAATTTCTTGGATGGCCCAAAACTTGACCTACGAAGGTACACACCTCTGCGTAAACAATTAAATGTTTGAGCGAGATATTTTTGTACTCAGGAAATATTTTATGTAAAACTAAACCTATGGTCTTATTTAATTTAATTGATATTTAAATATGTATTGAAACATAATAACTTTAGTGTTTAATTTAATAATAACATGCCGCATTTAAACAATTCTGCGTGGTTTGTTCCATTATTTCAAATCGAACTTACTTTAAAATAAAGTTATTGTTTTTAAATACAAAAGTCACATCATAGCAATACAAAAAATGTACCTATTGACAATCGCAATATGCTTAGTTATATTGTTTTGTTCAGTAGGAAGAGCTTATTCTTCACATCAACAAGGTATAGGCGCTGGTTCATAGGGGGTGCTAAATCATCACATGGACACGATTAAGGCGCTGAATTATGACCCCCTAGTCCATGGGGGTGCTTATTCAGGGCATGGACACAGCCACTGCGCTGATTTAGCACCCCCTTTCGTGACGTCAAAATGATGTCAATAGCAAGGGGGTGCTATGTCCAGGGAATACTAATTCAAGTACACCAATTTTTTCTCTTAAGAATCAAGCAGCGAATTTAATAAAACCATTACAACTGTGAAGGAAACAGGATTTTTCCGGACATTTGCCATCGTTCAGTGAAACAAGAAACATTTTTCTTGTTTCACTGAACGATGGCAAATGTCCGGAAAAATCCTGTTTCCTTCACAATCCTTCCATCGTCAAAAATAACCTTTATTACAACTGTCACCCACTAACTATGCAGTTGCGTGGCAATTTTTAAAACATTGGTATATAAACTAAAGATTAGACCTGAGTGCAATGTTACTCAGTGTAAACCAGTTCTTGTGTGATTGGATTTTCAGTAAACATTTTTGTTTCCAAATAAAAATACATTCTTTATAAAACCTCAACTTTGTAAATTGTATGGGCTATCAGTATTTTAACGAATAATGAAATTGTTAGTTACGCAATGTGGCATTGTTGCTACGAATGCTACAAATTTTAAGGAATGTTTTCGTAAATCTCAGTATTTTTTGTTTCTCTGTATCGGAAAGTCCTGTGGTTCTAGTAAGTTATCTAATTTCAACTGTTTCGTATCGTAGCTAGTGGTAAACAGTGGTTAGTGAGTTAAACAGTTTTTGTTAATTGCATTTTTTGTATTAATTGTAGTTATAAGAAATGTGCAAAGTGCCAACCAGACAGACGGTCGTAATGACCATTGTATTTATTGCTAATATTTGTTCCTTACTTAGGACTAAATAAATACTAATTACTTTTAGAGAGCTAAAGCTATTAAGGTTAGTGAGGGGAATATTTTGTTTATTGTATAAACAAAACACTTTTTCTTTCTTTCATTCTCCTTTCTTTCTAGTGGTTGGTGAGCGTGCATGTTCCAAACTGTAGTGTGTAGTCGAGTTTAGTCTCGGTAAAATATACATCTTTTACTTGATAATTGGAATAAACTTTTATTCTAATTATTTGTAATATACATTTAAATGAGGTTTTTTAAATTAAATCCATAATATTCATGTTTAAAAGGTATTGGCATTTAAACCTATATACCGTATGTATGTTTAATTATATACACGGATCGATATACTGTATATAAAACTACACAATTAATCACACGCACACATGAAATATGTAATCGAGTTTTTTAATAGCTGAGCGGTTGCGATCCACGCATAGACGCGTCAGACCCATGGCACGGTGATAAACTAATATAGACATAGAAAATACGAACATCTAGTTTACTATTACTAAATGTTAATAAAAACAACACTTTTTCCAAATTGTGTATCTTTTGGACGAGGCCTTTCGAAACCAGAGGCCTCAAATAAATACTTACATTATTTTTGTTACAATTAATATTAAAACAACAGATGGTGTAAATATGCTAACACAAAAATTTTGAATCATATTTCAGCCAGTATGAAAAATTAGATATGACAACAGTTTTATTTTTGAATAAATTAAGAAGGAAAAACTGGAATTTTCAATAGGGCCCTCTTCATTGATCATGAGTTTTTCTTTATTTCTGTTTATGCGAAGTGTTTCCCAACCATTTAAGTTCATCAGTTTTGTTACTTCTTTTATTGATTTTAGGTTTCTAATTAATGTTCTATGTCCTGATTCAATGCAGTGCTTGGCTACAGCAGATTTGTCAACTCTTCCATATTTTGTGTGTGATAAATGCTCTTTAAATCTTTAATTCTTTTTGTTTGTCCAATATAAATTTTGTCACAGTCATCGCATTCAATTACATAAATTCCTGATTTATTATCATTTGCAATTTTGTCTTTAGGGCTTCCTACAATTTGGGATAGTTTGTTGCTTGTTCTGTGAGTGACAGCCTTTTTGTATGTTGTTTTTTAAGTTTCGCAAATTTGGTTCAAGTACTGTATGTAGTGCAAATAAATTCTTGTTTTGTGTCTTGAGGTGGCCTTAATGCTGTCTTATCTTTTCTAGTTCTTCTGTTCAATGCTTTTCTGAGTATATTGTCAATAAGTTGTGTAGTGTAACCATTGAACATAGCAATATTTGTTATGTAATTACTTCTTTATTGTTGTTTACTGTTGAAAGTGCTGTATATAAAAGTCTGTAAATCATTGAATTAAATGTCGCTCTTTTTTGTTCAATTTCATGTGTAAATTTAATAGTAGGGTAAAACGAATTTAAAGTTGTGATAAAATCTTGTATATTTTCATTCTCATTAACATTTAGTAATATTTATAACATTTAGTAGTATTTTCCAAGTGCTCTAAGAGTCTTTAAATCTAGTTTAATATTTATAAATACTACATTTCGTAACTTGGGTTGTCTAACTATCGGGGGTTTTATACACAAAGTGCTGCAGAAACACATGTAAGCGATCAGTATATAACTTTCGTTAACAATGAACGAACGCAAGTTACATGTATACAAATCGACAAAAAATCGATCTATTTTGTTCGGGGAGTAATGTTATGTTGGTCATCATAACAAAGGTTCTAATACCATATCCAGGCTACAAATTATTATTTCTTAACTGTTATACTTATAGGACAGGACGAGTTATTTGTTACCTATTTTTAATATTCATTAAAGATCTTTTAACGCAGGATATACATGGATAGCTTTTGCCCACGATGTTGCAATTTTGTATTCAATAAAAAACTGTCATATTTACGCTTCATTTGTTTGCTACCATAGAAACATGTTTGAAATGTATTTGTTAAATAAAATATGAAAATTTAAATTTATTATGTTTCAATAAATTTTTAAATGTCCATTAAATTAAATAAGACCATAGGTTTAGTTGTATATAAAATATTTGCCGAGTACAAACATATTTTGCGCAAACGTTAAACTTTTTACGCAGAGGTGTGTTCCTACGTAGATCAAGTTTTGGGCATTGATCAAAATCATAAAGATCAAAATTCTGCGAAGAACAATTCTATACTATAACAATAAACTCTTTTGTCTAAAATACGAGCCTAAATTGTTTGCCGGGAAACATCGGGAAGGAAACAAAATTATATTAGTTTTTTTTTTTTTTAGATCATTAAACTTATAAAAACTCCATTTTCGTGAAGCTATTAAACCAAATAAATAATTTAATTATGGTTTCATATACAAATAACATAGTTTTAATTATATCGATGATCCATCGAGTTTTTACGATTGGGTTAAACTTGCACTGATAATGGTCAGTGAATACCCTCGACGAGACTATTAGTAGCCTTTCCAATGGTGGGAACACCCAATACAATAAAAATGACAGCATAGATACTTGACTAACTGTGTATTAAAAACCACAATTACAATTTACCTTCCGTAATACTCCAAAACTCTACTTATGTCCTGCTAAAATAACCAAATAACCCAATGTCAAATCAAATAGAATCTTTTAATTTCATAAAAATGTATAACTCTTCATATACCAGTAAATATCTTATATTGAAGAGGAAAATTACAAATTATGGTATTTCTATAGTATTCTTATATTTAACATGAAAGAACTCAATACACAATAATAAAACTCTTACATATATCTCAAAAGAATGAATTCATAACAACTAAATTAAGAAATCTAATTAAAATTAATACCAAATAAAAAGTGCATTGATAATTAATTTTAATTTGCTATCTAATTACTGTACAATTAAGACATTTACAGGATTAATGTGACTCAAATTTTAAAATTGTAGGTTAATGTTTTTCTTGAGCAGCGTGTTAGTTAATTTTTAAATTAATTGAAACAATTAACATCTAAATTGAAAGAATTAACTGAAGTAGAATAAATTATGGATATGATTTAATTAATTCTGTTAACTAGTGATATTAAAAAATAAATAAAAAAGCAAAGTCATGAGTAAAAAATTTTACAAAAATAAGACAATGTGTGCCAGGGGAGGAATCCTAAGGTCAATTAGTTAGGAGCAGTTTATTGCTCAGTTTATTATCAAATTAGTTTATGCTCTACCACATAAGTGTTAGTGGTAGCACTTATGTAATATTGTCGTTGGTAATTTTGAACAGAAAGTAGGCATATTTGGGGAACATACTATTTCATCGAGTATTCTAAACAATACAATCGTAGATAGTAGGTATTAGGTGACAGCATAACAAAAATCCAGATAACAAATATTATATTTACGATTAAATAAAATCTAAAAGTGTTGTCTTCTTGTGTTGTTGGTTGAATGCTAAGGGGTGCTAACAGTGGAGTGTTAATTTAGGGCCTCGACCATGTCCATGCGCTGAATTATCACCCCCCCCCCTGCGTGACGTCAAAGCCCGAGAGGGTGCTTTTTATTCTAGGGGGTGATAAAGCAGCGTCCCCCTGCATTTTTCAGAGCTCCTTCAAGTAAATGATACAATTATAGCGTACCACTGTATCATGTATTGCCAAACTCTACAAATCGGGTCTCTATTGGTATTAATGTGTAACAATTTATTGGCTGCGCGTAATTGTATCATTTCAATATTGAACTTCACAACAATTTGGGTTTGACATGATACCACATGCTGCAACTTTCGGCACCTATCCTTAGAAAATACTCACACATATTTGCACTAATTATAAACGTCGTAGTTAAAAATAGAAGAATGCATTTGACTTGAAATCAGCTTCAGAAAGTTTGTTTATATCGCTTGAAAAATCTGTAAAACAATGGCATTATTAAGTCTTTTTGCTGAGACGAACACAATAACTGCTCCACTGAAGAATTCATTTCAAAGTATAAGCAGAGAATAAAGAATATGTTTTGAAAGGAAATTGTTGAATGTCTTTTTTTCTAGTAAATTTAAATGTAACATATCTTTAAATATCAATATAAGTTATCTAACTTGGCCAATAATTTTAATTCATTGTAACACAAGAAATTTGTGAGCAATAACCTGTCATAGTTTTTCCATAGTTTCAGTAATAAAACTTGCTAGTACTAAGAATGTGTAAAATTAATAAAACTTGCTAGTACTAGGAATGTGTAAATTTGGTCAGAAATCAGTTATTTCTTTCGACAGTTTTCTGCAATAACGTGGGGAAATCTGAGTTAAAAGTACCGTGGGGTCCCACAGCGAGGAATCTATCAAGAATCCCACAACGAAGAATCTCATAGGTAGGAATCTCACAAGGAGGAGTCCCTCAACAAGGAATCCCATAGTGAGGATATCATAACTCGCCCCACAGCAAGGCGCCTAGCTGTAAGATTCTTTCCTGTGAGTTGCCTCGCTATGGGACTCCGAGATATGCGACTGATTTGTTGAATTCTTCCAATAAGAAATAAAAGTGGTGGGGAGAATACAAACGTGGGGGAAGGCTAGATTATCATTTCCCGCTTGGGGAGTTTCTCCCTCATGGGAGGGAAATTGTTTGCTCATGAATGGTGACCCTCGCATACGCCGTCACGCGCCCAACCCCGCCTACCTGAGATCTGTTTGGATGACCCCACATACCAGGCTCTAGTCTGCAAAACTGTTGATTTTTGTTTTTATTTTAAGTCAATATTCTTGTAACTTCATAATTCTGCATCTTAATTCATGAAAATAGAGTCCAAACACGAAATCCCTACGACATTCATGACGTAGCTTACAAATATAGGAGTTAATGATCAACTCACCTTTCTAATTTCAATTATAACTCTAAGGAATTTTTAATATACCAGCTGTTAATGAAGGAAATAAATAATATATTACAACAGTTTAAAGTTATAACAATATCAACAATATTGTTTATGATAAATAAAATAGATGTTTTAAATTTCATAATTTATGTAAAACATTTAGCTTATTCATTATCGTTACTAGGTTTAACCCTAATCGCATCATCGGGTTTTTCGTTGTAATATATTTTACTTAAATTTTAACACCATTTACATATATAATTTCAATAAACATTGAATCACAAAAAGTACTTGCTCCGCCGGGACTCGAACCCGGATCTCTCACTTGCCAGGTGAATGAATGTGCTACCATTACACCACAGAGCCCTCACTTTTTACGATTCAATTATTTTGTATTTGGCCGTTTCTTTCACATATGTGTTTAAATAACCAAACTAACATATGATCGGAAGACCAAATACTTGTCAAATGACTTTTATTTACTCATTAAATTTGTATAAGTGGCAATAGCCTAATTTTATATATATATATATATATATATATATATATATATATATCTTTTTATTGTATTTTATTTTTAGAGTACCTTGAAACAATTGCACGACGAGCTATCCTTTGATGGGAAGAAGGATAAGGTTTTGATTATGATTGGCAATAGGGCAATACTTGTTTTCTATTTTGAACGCCAAATATTGAACTTTATTTTTAACTAATTTATCTTAACCAGGGTTAAACTATGGTTTTTGAGGGTGTGGTATCCAACAACTTGATTGTAAGCCAAGAATCTATCTATCAACATAGAAGTTTTAATTTAATGAGTGTTTTTATTTGTCTACCATCCCAACTAATAGGAACCATGTCCAGCAAGATTTTTAATGAATACCAGCGAGGCAAATTGTTTCAATAAATAAATGCTTGCCAGTAGGATAGAAGTAATTTTATCAATGCTATTACCAAGTAAAGGCTATAAGCCTACCTTATATGTTAAAGTAATTACAACCTCATGAGCTGTTCCTCATTTTTAGCTGTCTAACATTTTGGTGAGGTGTAGAGTTAGATCAGACCCGGTTTTTATGCTTATATTAATAAACAACACCTGTATTGATGCATAGATACAGTCATAGATGTAATGAACCGATACTAATTAATGAATTTAATAGTTGTTTAAAACATATGGGATCTTTTCCGTTTTACGTATACCACTATTAAAATAGAATTTTTTGGTTGTTTACTTGAGGATTAAGTAAAAATACGCCTACAGTGTTTGTGATTAGTTATTTTGAAGCAGGGTTCTGTAGAAGCTGCTTTCTTATCTAGTATATCCTATCTCTGTCTGCGCGATAAGCGAGCCTCTGCCAAAGCGCGCTGACATATCTTGCAGCATCCAGTTTATTGTAGCCTACTATGAACTTTCTTCGCCTAGCGGGTGCAAATAGAAGTGCAGGAGACGCAACTAAGTTTTTCCAGTAAAAGTCGATTTTACATAATCCCCGAAAATGTGCCCGTGGCCACCATATGGTTTTAAACGTAAACTCGTTGGAGTAGGTTTGTTCTAAACGTGAGTTCCGTGAGTACAAATCAGTCTTTTCGACACATATTTAACCGGTTCAAAACTCTCGTTCCGTAAGCTATTGTTTTTCATTGTAAATGAATTATATATTCATGTAATTATGTGTGAGGAGTTTGTGCCAACAATATTCTACGCAATCCTATTAAAATTGGAGGACCGAACACTACCGTATAAATTAATGAAAGTTTATTTTCTCGTCGTAGAAAAACAATGTTGGACGTGTTAACCACAACAGTGGGTGTTTGGAGGAGTGTGTCGGGAAAGTCGTAAGTGTTTCTAGTAGCCGTTGTTGAACGTTCCGCGGCTCAGCTGTTGCCCATTATTAAGGAATATATCCAACCAGGAACAACTGTTATGTCAGATGAGTGCCGGGTATATAACGGGATCTACAAATTAGGTTATAAACACTATACAGTGAACCATACATACAATGTCGTGGATCCTAACAGTGGTGCACACACACAAACAGTTGAAAGTACTTGGCGTCTGGCAAAACTGCGTGATAAAACTCGGTGCGGAACCAGCCGTGCAATGTTAGACTCATACTTGTGCGAGTTTATGTGGCGGCGGAGACACGAAGAAAAGGACCTGTTCGAGGAAATACTACGCAATATCGCCGAGTATTGGCCTTCTTTATCGAGTTAAACAGGTAACTAACTTAATTATTACGTATAAAAATAACGGGAATGCATTGAACAGGATTTTAAACAGTGGTATACGTATAACGGAAAAGATCCAATGTTCTTATTTATAACAAAAATGAGAATAAAACTAATACAAACATACAAACACTTATCAACTTATAACCGTTCTAACGTTTTGTAAAACACCCTAAAAGACTTGTTGGTTTGTTATAATACAGAACACATAAAATCATGAAAATAAGCATCAATTGGTTATGCATTGAGCTGGTATACCTAATAAATTCAAAAGAGTTAAGGGACATTAATATAATATTTAATGGTTAAGTAATAGTTTCAAACAATACTAAAATAAAACATACACTTTAACAAAGGAGTCATTAATGCTAAAAGAACAGAATTAAAACGTTCGTGCTGATTGAATTTTGTATTTTTGGGCATTTTTACACCTGATAAGAGGATAGATTCTAGTCAATTAAACTAAAGTGATTTTAATTTTCGGGCTTATGCGGTCATGACTGTCTTGTTAGGTTTTCCGATTAAGATCAGTCAGATATCAGTGAATACTATTCTTTACACGTTTCCATTCCCAAATAAAAAAAACGCATCTGTTAGAAATAAATCAGGCGATTTCACTCTTTGAATCTATTGTTTTGTTTGTCTAATAAGACACACGAAGAGAGGAAAAGCTAGACCTTATTCATAGCAATGAACATGAGATGAAAAAGTATATTAAGGCAGTGAGTAATTAGGCTACATGTTGTGTCACAGATTTCTTACTTTTCACTTAATAGTTTACAGAGATATTGAACTTTAAACATGCAGAACTATGTATTAGCCACTTTCATTAATACGGTTATGATCTCTCTTTTTGTAACGTTTCTTGAATTTACGTGCTTATTTCCGAACTCTAGTAAATATATACTTAAAACGCTTTATTACAGTGGTCATAAGCCTGTCATGCCTGCTCATAAGCAGGAATTGTTTTTTTTTTATAATCCTGAGATGGAGGGCCCATCTACCCGAATTCATATTATTGGATCACTAACTACTTTTTCAAAAGTTAATTTTCCATACGTGAATAAATACAATAATAAAAATTAAAGTTAAAATTTAACTGATCTAAATTTATGGAAAATGTTGTTTGTACTGTCAAACGAATCAAAGAAAGGAGGATTAATGATATAAATATGTATATGTCCACTAGTGTGAATCCATTGTTTTGCGATTCGTGATGTACAGTGTTTTAGTTATATTGATGTGCATGGACATTCTCTCTTGTGTCCGCTACCGTACAAGTAAGTAGGTTGGGTTTTCCCACGACTTTGCCCATGACAACAAACTTGAGGCAGGGGACTGTCGTAAATACCAACACGTCACATCCTTCAAATTTATGACAGGGTCGTCTTGGGGGGTACGAGACCTCACTGTTAGACCAAATATTCGCAACACAATGTCCTTTGTGTCCACTACTGGGCAGGTAGCAGCTATTGCCACAACGAAGTTTATAGTAAGAAAGCGGAACAGCAGGAGTTTTATTGCTACACGTATGTAAAAGTACTTGTTACCAAATTGTGTCTAGTACATTATTAAAGTAGACATAAATGTATTTTAGTATCTATGAAAAAAATCTCCGGTTACGGAGATACAGCTGTTCACGTAGTAATGTATTGCTTTATGTATATTTATCTCGCGATGGCCTTTTATACCTTACTATTGTGGGTGTATAATGTAGAAACGAGCGACCAAGACATCGTGCAGGGCTAGACACGATAAGGCCGTGGAGCGACCATAATCCTTAATTACACATATTCTCCTGCCAGCGTTGATAAATTAAATAATGTTGTATAAAATAAAAGAACTAAAAGAATTTAAACCGTTAATTAAATTAAAACGAACAAAATAAAATTACACACACATACCAACACCACGCCGATCCCCAATCATGTTAAAACCCGTCCATACATATTTTAATTTAGAAAGCCAATTCACCCCTCATAATTTTCTGGCACCTACCCCCTTCCCTACTAATTAAATTATTCCATAATACTGCTTATATCTAATATGCAACTAATTAAGGTCACTTGCGGTATCCTTGGCCTCCGAAATGAAACACCCTATACCTAAATTTACAGCCGCATTTTTAGTTGATGAGTCGGTTTGTAAAACAAAAGGTCAAGTAAAATCCGGCATTTTCAAAACTTCATTCGATGTCAAAGCTGCTTTTAAACGTTCGAATGCGGATTGTTGTTCAGGCCTCAAGCAAATTTTACTCCTTTCTTTTTAAGACTATTAAGAGGTTGAGCTATTTCTGTAAATGATATAATGAACTTAGAATAGAAAGCTGTCGTTCTTAGGAATCTATTTAATTGTTTTAAGTTTTTTGGAGCAGGGAATTCAATTATTGGCTTGCATCTATCTGTGTGAATTGTCGCGGTATGATCTGCAAATGTGTGACCTAAAAACTGAATGTGATTTGCTGCTACGTTCATTTTCTCCGGATTGATGGTTAATCCTGCCTGTTTTAGCTGATTTATTACTTCTCGGAGGTGACATAAGGGCTTACCAAAAGTGCCGTTTGTGTATATGCATAAATCGTCGAAAAACATTTGACATATATTTGTATTTTATATCACCAAAAATTTGATCAAT
This sequence comes from Homalodisca vitripennis, assembly GCF_021130785.1. NCBI lineage: Eukaryota > Metazoa > Arthropoda > Insecta > Hemiptera > Cicadellidae > Homalodisca > Homalodisca vitripennis. The sequence goes on along the minus strand of NC_060215.1, from coordinate 40,328,082 downwards.
TAAACGTGTGAGGACTTAAGAACCAGTTGCAAGCCCAAAAGGTAAAATTATACTCATTGGCCAAAAGGTAGAACTAACGCTGTGTATTTTTTTTTGAGTCATCGTGCAAAGGGACCAGTAAATATGCTTGATTCATGTCCACCAAGCTAAAGAATTTTGCTTGCCCTAAATGTTGAAAAGCAGACTCTATGGTTGGCATGGAAGTTGCCTCAAGATCTATTAACGAATTAGGCTGTCTAAAATTGACAACCATTCGCGTTTTTCCGCCTTTCTTTGGTACTAAAATGGTGGAGATGCATAGGGAGACTTGATGATCTGATCACCCCGTTGGTCAATAAATGATGAACATGTTCTCTGATTGCCTCCATTCTTGGTGGAACAAACTGATAGGGTCTGTTTCTAACAGTTGCACCCGAATGTATTTTGATATTATTTCAACTAAATTTGTACTACCTAATTCAGTGGTAATTGTTTCTGAAAATTAATTTACCAGTCTTATTAGTTGGTCGGCTTGATCTGACGAGAGATTTTCTCCTAACTTTATGGGACATATTGGTGGACTTGATAATTTAGCTGTTTGAGCGAGATGCATACCCGAAGGAGTGCCATATGGGAATGTTAATGTTTGATTTGCCATATTAATAATCGCTCTAGTTTTAGACAGAAAGTCGCAGCCTAGAATAATTGGCATTGATATCTCCGAGGCCACCAGGAAAGGAAAATCCCATGACAAGTTTGAAATTTTGAAGTGTAATTTAGCCTTTAAATTAAATATAAAATTTTGTCCAAAAGCCGAAATTGCTGACTCATGAGTCGTAGAAACAGATTTTATCACTCTGGGGATTTTCTTTAAACTCTGAAAACAAGTATTCGATATGATGGAGAAAGAAGAACCTGAGTCAACTAACGAGTTAATTATCAATGTCCGAAAGGCCAAGGGAACGGTACAAAACTGCACTCCCGGGAAATAAGGAACTTGTGCCGACTTGGTAAAAGGTGTCTTCACCGATGGTTTTATTTTATCAAAACGGGTGGTTAATGTTAAAAGAGGGGTGTTTCCGCCCAACAGAACCCTCTTTTGTGGTTTAAATAACCACGTTGAGATCGATTTCCTGGGAATTGACGGCGAAGTTGATTACTAGCCCTGGCACTCATGGGCCAATTGCTCTGATTGACTGAGGTTACGGGTACTATTTCGCAGATTTCATATGGGATAACGTTTATAAATTACGTTGATTGATCACAGGATTGATTCCTGTGATGACAATTTCAAGCATCTCCTGGGGTGAAATAGCCGGTATAAGTAATTATACTAACGGTCTAATATCATTGATAACACTAACTAGTGTTTCATTTGGTTTCTGGGTTCTATATATGAGTTCGACCGTGGCCTGTTGACGAGCTGTGGAGGGTAGAAAAGTATCGAGTACAGTGGTAATTTGAAGTTCTGCGTTCTGCTTTGACGATATGGTTGTAGCCAGATATTTCTTAATTGCCCTGTAGTCTTGGGCAAAATTGCCAAGATGACGCTGCCTGGATTAGCTAACTTTAGTGTTAAAATTTCCCTAAATTTAAAAAATCGAGTAGCTTTCTGATAACCGTCCCATCAAGCGATGATGGTATTGTCGATTAAATCAGAAGGCAACTCTGAGCGTGATGTCAGGAGTGAAGTCCCCTGCATCTGTGATAAGGCTAAAGCAATTTGGTTACCCACAGCTGTTGCAGTTGTGTGAACTGTTTGTATCCAATCGGTTATGGGAGACAATGTCTATGGTTGTTTGACTACTACATGACTCTGTTGGATTCAGAGTAGCTGTTGACTGTTCTCTCTATTGATCCGTTCCTTTAGGAGGACACGATTGATTTCTAACTTAGGTGCTGGAGCTATTCCCCAACATAAGCACTGTTCTTTAGCCTGTGACGCATTCAGTAAATTTGTCCAAGCTAGTCCTTTAGGGCGTTTTCCCCATTCATAAGGAGGATCGGCGACACCAACGTCTTCTTTCGAAGCGTCTTCGGACTCTGACATCTTGTTTATAACTAGACACAAATAACTATCAAAATTATGCGCGAGGAGGATTATCACAATATTATTTACTATGGATAGGTGGAGGGGTATGGGATACCAAGAGGAATTATAAGGGAACTAATTAATGATTTGTTATATTTTATTTTAGTAACATTTTACTGTTAATTAAATTACTATAAATAACCGTATTTATAATTAAGTGCTCTATTTTATAGTTTTCTTTCATTAACATTATCAACTTTTCAAGCGTAATATTTTATTTGAAAGATGAGAATACTAACATTTAGTTATATTATAACTTAATACTTTAATACGTGTCATAAAGGAACACTAATGCCAATCAGCGCAAGGCAATTCTCGTACTAGTCGGGCAAAGCAGGTATGCGGCCCTCGACTTGCTGTGACAACAATAGAAATTTTCCGTTCCCTTTCTGTCTGGGTTCCGGGGTGTCATAAAACACCCTTCGTTTTCTTCATGTGAAATTATGTGTATGAATCTTACTAATTCCTTACGATCTCTCTTTTTCCAACATATCACGAGTTAAGTGTTTACTTCTGGCAAGTATATTATACATGTAAATTTGAAACATGATATGTACTTGTTGATACAGTTTGATAAGTATTGCAAGTATAATTAAAACCCTTTTAGGTGCTGTATACACTCTGGTCATTTATGCTACGGATATATATATATATATATATATATATATATATATATATATATATATATATGATTTAGTGTCTTATAAAATAATTCCAATCGGATTATGATATATACCTATTTACATATTAATATATTGCTATATGTAGATTTCAGTAGATACTCTCGTATTTTTTTATAATTACTGAAGTAAAATACTTGATATCAAGTTTTGTCAAGTATATTATTAAAGTACACTTAAAATACTTTATTTCAGTCAGTTTTATAGTTAACAGTGAATAAGGTTATGAAGATATAGGGAATCACGTATTGATATGTAGATTTTCTATGGATTAAAGTAAACATAAAATACTTTAATTTATAATTTTACTCATTATCTGAACTTGAATCCTTTGAAATGAAGTGGATTCTGTACGAAGGTTTTCAGTCGGTTTTTTTTACATTTCATAAATAATTAAAATTGTGTACTTTTTCAAAAATGTTAAGTTTTAATTATGTTTGTTAAAATTAAAATGTAAAAATAAAATTTTCATGATCGTGAATTTATTGTGTTACATTTTGTCCAACTACAGACCACTATATTTTAACATTATCTGTTGGATAAAACACCTGAGATAATAATTGAGTGGCTTACGAAATGGTAAGAATTTTATGTTCTGACCAGACTACTTTTATGAGGACAGTGGTACCGTATGATCCAGCAAAAAAGGTTCAAATAAAACAGCTTCAAACTGCTAACTTTAGTCCGGTGAAAGTAACCATGAAAGAGATCAGAGCATAATAAATGTTCCCTTCTTTGTAAAATTGTAGGCTGATAATTTATATCACGATCGACAATAAAATTTGAAACAAATCAGAAAACATTTATAAAACTCGTCGACACACCTTTCTGGAAAATACTAAATAAGCTAACCTCACCAAAAGTTTTGAAATCTGCGTACACTTGTAAAGCAATTTAATCCCGGTGCGACAGAGAGAACTTCTCTCTTCGACACCAAAGTTCCCTACACGAACCAGACTTTCCCCTCCAACGCCTTGCTGTGGGACTCTTCGTAAAACATTCCTCGCTATGGGATTTCTTGTTAAAAGATTCCTTGCTGTGATACAATTCAACATTCGACGTTATCGGACTGTTCCGCGATTTTTTTACTCTGTCACATCAAGGAATCCTAAAACGAAGAATTAAACAGCACATATTCCCACAAGTAGGCGCCTTGTTGTGACACGCTTAGCTATTATACGCCTTGCTGTGGGATTCTTCGTTGTGGGATTCCTCGCAATGAGACCAAGCCAATACTACAACCTGAATATAACAGTTCCTTATAATAACTAATAATACTACCTTGATGTAACCTTAACAGCACCATTATAAATACAATCTCACTAACCTCAGATTTTTGGTACAACATTTGGTGTTGTGGCGTGACGACCACACGTAATTTAATTTTAAAAAGTTCTCGGGTTCTAATTCGGACACGGTGATGGAAACTAGCCCAGGTTGCTGTAATAAAAATTCTCTCCTCGGTTGGCCAAATAAAACAATTTAGTTTATTGCGAAAACAATTTGAATTTTATTGCTTAATTTAGAATCAGTTGAACAATTACAAATTTAGAACGGGAGAGAGAGCGAGAGAGCGATTTCACGCGAGCTTGACGCGTTCAAAACCCTGGCACGACTGCGACTCAGAACAACGAACTCCAGGGAGCAGCGTTGTTCCAGACGCTACCTCAGCAAATTCCTGCCTGTTTACCACCCAGTAACTGCGCAGCTGCTCTGGGTATGGAAAATTACCAGGCTTACTGCTGACAGACTTGGACTTACAATTCATGTGCTGAATTAAAATATATATCTTCTCCACCTGCACTGCTTAACCTAATAAGTCTGGCTGCATATATTCATTACTTGTTACTACAATTAAATGTTATGCTGAATAAAAATAAAATATATTACTGATAATTTAATATTTTAAATTGGCTGATTAAGACCGCATACGATGTTACCGGTCTGGTCTTAGAACTATATGCTGGGGTCGTCACAGTGTTTCGTTTACATTTTTATTTATGTGTGAGGACTCAAGTTTTAGTAAGAAAATTCACAGTTAGTGCCCAATCGAGTAAAATATTGATAACAGCTAAACCTAGTTGTCATTTTAAATACCTTTACACAGATTTATATACAGTGTTAAAGGTGAATAAACAAAAATTTAAAATTTAAAAACCATTAAAAATTGAAATGTTGAAGTTGACTCCTAGATTTTGGACGTCGTGCGATCCTAAGGAATTAAATATGAACTGATACATCACACAGTTAACTCTCATCAGCATACTTAAAAGCCACATCGATTAAAAATATTGGAATACAGGATAAGCCTGTAGTAATGTAATTATTCATTCCATCTAATTGCATTATTTATCATATAAGTTTAATTAATGAAAGTTTTAGTTTCATTTCGAAATAAAATATGCTGTATAATACATTGTATACCTCTAACTCTGCTTTCCATCGTATAAATCGAACGCTTCAATCTGTCAGATACTATTTTGGTTAAAACTTTTAGTGATGCAATTGTATTCTTTTGCTTGAAGCTTTAAATAGCTCGTTTATCGTTGGCTATTAAAACATACCAGTTTTAAATCACTCTGAAATTATTAGAGATTGTAATATTGTTTGATTGTTTTTTATTTTCAATATTGAGTAACTCATTGCCGTCTTTAATTATAGACTGAAATTTCCATGTCTACAGAACAAGTTCTTAGTGTGAAGATATAAAGGAGAAAAGAGTTTGAGAAACGCCACTGTACGAAAAAATGTAATAATCTTGTTCTAATAAAAGTAATAAATAAGAAGATTTGTCAGTGCAGACAAATTGAATATTTGGGTGTATTAAACTGAGGTAACTCCTGTAATTACGTTAACTACCCGAATGCTTAATGGGCCCTCGAACCTCTGGGGGTTAATAAGACACATTAGCAGTGATACGCGTGCTACAAGATAGGCGTGGCATGTTTGGGAATTGTTCAATTTGAATGGTGTTTTAGATTTTCTTCATAAGAAGAATCTAAGAAAACTGTTAGACTACCTGTTAACAAACATGTTTTTCGTGACGAATTTCGTACGTGTAGGTAAATGTAGCCTACTCTAAAATATGATTGAATGTTCGATAATTTTGGTTTTCAATATTGATGATGTGTTGATATACGATTATAAAGGAATTACGGTGTACTCTAGACATGAAATCCCGAAAGAATTCATTGTGACAAAAGAGTAAGTCGCAGAGATGTAGAGACGAGGTAGACCTGGAGCCAGGTCACAGACATGTGACCCATGGGCCAGGCCACTGCTGAGCATGGCCACTGTAGTCACGTAGCTAGTCTAATGTGCACAGTTCCAGCTCGAAAACTTTGTACTCCTTTATTCATGTATTACGTTTATAATGAGATTGAAAAATATTACAATTGAATTGACCATTAGTAAGTATTAAGTTTGGTTTACTCGCGTCCAAAATGTTTAGCTGTACTGTATAAGTATGCTACTTAAGAGTGATCTTTGGAGTTATATATTTACCAGTTTCAAATACCAACGTTTGTATTTTACTGTGTATATATATATAAAAATGACACTGTGTACTTGAAAAAAATAAGAGTAGAATAGAACAGACTTATATACCTTAGCCTCCTCTAGACCAAAACTTATATTTTAAAGACATCAATTTATTAGCTGTACGATCATAATTAGGTTTCTCTAATGATTTGAATATATGTAGTTTTTAAAATTAATAATTTGGAGTAGAATAGAACAGACTTATATACCTTAGCCTCCTCTAAACCAAAACATTTTAAAGACATCAATTTATTAGCTGTACGATCATAATTAGGTTTCTCTAATGATTTGAAAATATGTAGTGTTTTTTAATTAATAATTTTTTTGTTAAATATATACTTTTATATTTGGCGTTTTACATTACCACTGGTTATCATTAACGTGTCTCTGGGTGTGTAATTATCTAGGGAATGATTCTGTGGTTCCACTTGTTTGTTAGTTTGCGTGCGCATGAAACCATTGTGTTTCGTCTGTAGACTCTAGACATATTTTTAAACAAAAATTAGATGGTTACCAGTAGATTATTTCAGTCCCTACAAGTAAAGTTAAGCTGTAAATATCATAGTTTCCAGAGACAAAGCTACTGTTCCCAATCAGAGCTGATGAACATTAAGGTGGTGTAATCGATTTTGGGTTGAGTATTTTTTTTTAGTTCTACTGTCTTATGAAATTAAGAATACAGTCATTCACCAAGGTCATTTCGATGGTTAAATTCCATTCTTGAAAGCAGATACAGAAGAAGAAAATGTTTTGATAACTACACGAGCAATTATATACATCTGAAGTAGTCATTTTTGGCTATTTTATAATCAGGCACAATTGAAAACTGCTGATGATGAAGATTTCCTTTTTTCACAGCAAGTATGTTATATATGAGCTGAGGGATTGACATAATTTTTATTTTCAAAAATGCGAGTTAATTTTTCCACTATGTATACAATGTTTCTCTCTTTCGCTCTACCTCTCCGGTCTCGGTTCTGTCATAACGAAACAAATAGTTTTACAAGGCTAATCTCACTGAGACTTGGCTCGTGTTAAGTTGAGCACACATATTTAATTAAATTCCGAACTAAGGTATTAGTATAGCATTGTATACATATGGGTTTTAAATGAATAGACAATTCAAAACACCGTTAGGTGTGAAAAATGCAATGGGTTGAATAAACTTCAACGTTAGACAAGGGCTCTTTATGTGGACTGGCCTACACACTCTAAATTTTGCATTCTTTTTCCGATAACGTAAAAGAATAAGGAAAATTATAGTTTTCTCTGACAACATACAAGAAAAATAGACTACCTCAACTGGAATTAGTCATATTAGAATAAATAGTTTAACCATCTAATTAGTAAATTATCTATCTATAAATGTAGAGGCAGGAAAATTAGAAAAAAACTATATAAATTGATCAATTGATGAGGCTATTTATTTGACGCAGAATGTAATATTTTCTTATAATTTGGTACAAAGTATAACTGTTGAATATAAGGATAAGGTTTTTTACGAGGTGTATGCGAAAGATACATTCAGACAAGGAATTGACGTGTGTTTTATTTTAAAATAACTAATTTCTTAAATAATAACTTTATTCTTTAGTTATTCTTTATTCTATAGCAAAATATGTCGTTGCCTAAATTATGATTATAAAAGGTATAATTTCCTCCAGTCATAAATAATTAAAAAAGTATCCGTTCCTGAAAATATAATAGTTTATTGTATTAGTTACACAACTAATACAATAAAAGGTTATTTTCAGCCGTTTTTTATTTAAGCCTGGTTACATAATTCCCTACATTTTCTAATTTAAAGGCCTATAATTCCTGTAAAGTGATCGAATATATGTTCAAGATTCCTTCTCAAAGAGAGTTATTTATTGAAAAGTTAACCTGTGTTTGACGGCCTATCCTCGAGGTTTGTCGTCGTTAATTTGTGTTTGTCTATACGAACGCTATCTAAAAAATGAACTGACGTATACAAATTAAGTTTTGCATAAACTTCATTACTTTTTGGTGTAATGGTAGCACATTCAACCGGCAAGTGAGAGATCCGGATTCGAGTCCCGGCGGAGCAAGTACTTTTTGTGATTCAATGTTTATTGAACAAAATTAAATTAGACTATTACCATTTATACAAATGTAATGGATTTATATATATCTTGATGGTTTTCAGATATTGGTCGTATAAAGTTTGGATTATTATACAATATTACATAAATAATTGCGAATACAATAACTGCTGCAATTTTTAATAGATAAAAACCTAATTTGGCAAAGATACGGCATTCATATATAACTTATATGGATTCATCAACAGTCTTAACCAGTAAACAATTTCAAGAGGACGACTACTTGCATTTGTGCAGAACTTTTTACCACGCTATTTCTCAATATGGACCCAAATAGACGCACCTTTAATAAGTACAAAATAGTACTACTATTTCTATTCCAACACATTTTCGATGTCTCTTAAGGTTTCAAGGTAACCACCATTCCTACTTTACCAAATGAATGGTTGTAGCTTAATTATTATGCATTGTAGAAAAAAAAAAAATATTATAGAATATCAGATTATTTTCAGTGAATTTAATCTTATGTGTTTTTGATATCTCATAAAGCATTTCAGACAAAGCTATAAAGTAACATTGCGGAAATAATGGTGATAATCGTATTTCATAGGCTATTCAAACTAAAGTTGGTACTAAGAAAGTACATAGCCTACACGTTACGTGAGTAAGTTCGTCAGTTAGTCTACCAATTCAAGATGGCAGTAATTCGCTTTCATGCAAAATGTGTATCTTGCAACATAATTCAAAATTGCCGGGCAATTTCTAGCAACTTTTATCCTTCGTAACTTTTCGTTGATGTTTGGTTTCAAGATGTCAGCCAGTCAAATATTTTAAAAGTCCACAATAATATTTAAGTTTTGTAAGTTATTATTTGTTCATCGTTTCAAATTAAATATAACTAAATAAAGTACATGATTTCATAAACTAAGTATATGCTTATAACGGGTTTCTAAATATTTATAGGTGTTACAACATCGGTTGTGTTTGTTGGGAAGGGTAAGCTGAGAGTAGGAAATATGATTTAGTCTTGACATTTTAAGATGACAATCATAATATGCGCAATCTACCTCCTTCTTAATAAGCCGAAAGGGAATATTTTCATTTTCTTTGTTAGAGAAAAATAAATATTGCATGACTTTCCGTACATTGCAGTGTGCGTGCTATGGATTCATCTATATTGAATGATCATTGTCATAATGTTTCCGATTACAGTGTGATGGGGAGTATTGAATATTATTGTCATAATTTTTTCCGTGAAGGAATTGGATGCATATGGATTCATGGAATATTTATTGTCATTTGCGTACATTTACAGTGTGCGTGATATGGATTCATATATTGAATATCATTGTCATAATTTTTCCGTACATTGCAGTGTGCGTGCTATGGATTCATATATTGAACATTATTGTCATAATAGTATACATTGTCTATTTTTTACATAATGTCAGAACTAAATTATTATATAGACTAAGATATTGCTCATGTTGTTGTAAGCTCTTGAACATTGTCATTATGAATGTACCTTGTAATATGCCACGTTCAGTTATACTTAACATGTACTCACCTTGGTTCCTATGTTAATCCTATGTTGGATCTGTGTTAATGATATTGGTTCATTTCATTACAGTAAAGTTTTAAAATTTATTGGTTCCATGTGCAAAGTTGATGGCAGTTTCTATTGCAAGAATAGTGAAAATTTTAAATATGAAAATTTGTACTGTATAGCCTTGACTTTCTTCATCTGCAGTGAATGCTAAAACTAAAATTACATACGAACAATCTAAATGTGTTAAATAATGTATAATGTAAGTTACAGAATGTGTATGAACATTCTATAAATAACTAAACTGTATATAGGCTTCTTATTTTTATATGCTTACATTAATTGTTTGTTATGTCAAAAAGTGTTTTGTTAATTTCAAATATTACACATATTTTAGTGCAAAATATATTTTGCCCAATATTTTAATACATTAAAGTGAACGTACAGTACTATGTATTAATGTAATTAAATCAAGTGTGAATGTATACCATATGGTTGCTTGTTATGGTATACATTCACACTTGATTTAATTACATTAATATATATATATATATATATATATATATATATATATATATATATATATATATATATAGCGTGTATACACACACATTATTTAAATGATTAATGAATTATTTTAAAGAATAATGTTATTTTCGTAATATTATAGTTACTTAAATACAGTAAAGTGTGCTTTCTAACAATAGATTTTCAATTCGACTTTATAATTATGTAGGTATCTTGGTAGGAAATTGTAGTATAAGTTTATTCTATTGTTAGTAAATGCTTTTAAATGTGTAATGATTCACAATTCTCGTTTTTTTGTTTAAAATTCCTTTTTGGTCTCTGTAGAAAATTTGTAATTGTTGGATGTAAAAATATAATGGTTATAAGGGTTAAATCGTGGGAAATACCAATAATAGTTATATTTTAAGTGCGTTTAAAAACGTAACTGCCATATTTTACACTATTTGAATAGCAGTTTATAAAATGGAAAATATATTATATGTGACCATATTGATACAAAAATTGATAAATTTGGGACTATCCGTAATAATACTATATTAACCCATTTGTTCACCAGTAATTTGATCACTCACAAATGGTAGGGAGAAATCTTTACTAATATATTTTTATATTTTTTAGTTTTCTTCTATTATATTTTCGTACGTTTGTATATTCATTGTCAATTTCTTTATAGGTCTACTACACACGAACATTGAGCTTATTGGAAAAAGATGGCATCTGGTAAGTAGTACATTTATTCTACTACTACGAAATATGTTCTATCAATGGTATAGTTTGTAAATTATTCTCAGCCCAAGAGTCCATTCATCATCCGTGCTGCTTTGTCTTCAGCCACCTGCAGGACTTTGTAGAACAGAGTACGCATGCGCACCGTGTGATAAGCCACACATGTCAGAGTATCTGCCTCTCTCTTGCGCACTGCAGGTCAAATCGGCAACATTGCGCACATATGGTTATGTGCACTCTCAGCGTGTACGCATGCGCACCGTGTGATAAGACACACATAAATATATTATTTTAGAACAATATTTTAGTTAAAGTCAGACAAATAAAACTTTAATTGAAAATGAAATTATTTTACAAATTTGGTAATAACATAACCATTAATATTTTGAAAATTATTTTCGCAAAACTGAATGCAAATTTTCTCTGGATTTCTTATTTTGCAATTATTGTTCATCCAATTTGTTTTCTCTGTACTCTCTGTATAGAAAACTCCACATTTCCTTATGTTACATTATATATATATATATATATATATATATATATATATATATATATATATATATATATATATACATTTAGGTTCACAAACGCTATTTATATATCCTATAAATTCCATTTATGTAGGTAAAGTTTATACAAAAAATATAAAACAAAAAAAAAATATTAATATCTTATCAAAGACAATGAGAGATCACAACAATTCTATTCTTTAATTGAAATCAGAAATAAAATGAAGTTAGCATTGCTTGCTTGAATTACTTTCAACCTTCGAAAAGAGTTTTGTTTTACCAATGCATATTGGGGTGAGAGGGAGGATATGGAGATTAAATATATTTTCAGTTGAAAGTATGAAAATAACTTTAGTTTATATAACACATATCATATCCATTCAATAGTGTTTTTATAACAAATATTTTTGAAAATAAGACTATCTCCTATAGATGAGCTTGCTATGTTTGTTTTTCACTCAGCCAACAGAAACTGAAACTGGGTTATCTTCAATCTAGGCCGCCAAGACTGGGATAACACGCTTTGTTTTCTCAAATGAACAATGAAGAAAATAGTTTCTTTCTGTGGACCCAAGTAATCTGTGTTTCTTAAGTGAGCACAGATCGATACTGGCTGATATTTCAACCGAAACCCAATTTTTTTCATTTTAGGAAGCCCTATATAAAGCAAACATAGCTTATACGTCTAGCACAGGGGTCGGTAACATTTGAATTGTGTAGAGTTTAGGGACCTCATAGTCAGGGGTGAATCTAGAATCCTATTTTGGGGGTCATACTTGTGTAGGAATATTGCCTAACTACACACACCTATTGGGAGGAACGCCCCCAGGAAATGTTTAAAAACTTTAACGTTTTAAAATCACATTTTACTCTGTTTTAGAACAAAACTTTGCCAACACGTTAAGTTAAAGTTTGTTTTCATTTGCCTTGTACATACGTTTACAAATTAGGATTAAGCAAATTATATTCATAATTTTGATTAGTAATGAGACTTCTTAAAATCAAACTAGTTTGTTTGAGATTGATAAGGTTCAATTGTGTTTTAGGACATTAAATCAGTTTAACATGAAATCTATCAGCTCGTATAAAATTCTGGAAAAACTAAACTAAAACTACAACCAATACAAGTCAACTGTGATTACTACCTCAACATTCATACTTAAGCTTTTGAATAATCTATTAAAGAATGATGGAACAGGTATATGAGCAGTAGCAAACAAGATGTAGAGAGCTAACAACTACCACCCCTCCTCTAGTCCCCTTGGCTACCCCCGCATGGTGCAGAGTGTCTGTATTCATATCACGTATATCATCAACACCGACTTCGTCTGCTACTACCTCACATTATGAAGGAATATAACCCTTAACAATGTCCCACGTGAACGGAAATTCCATTAAACTTATTACAATATATTTATTCAACTGATTAAAAAATGTTATTTTGAAGTTATAACAATAAATAAATATACTGTAGATTACTTCCCGAAGACTATCTTTTCGTATCAATAGATAAATCTTTTACAGGAATCCCCCACTGTCTAGAGGAGATATTCCAATTTTAATTACTGAAGGTATAAAATACAATACCTTTTCCAAACAATGCATTTTTAAAATCTCTACTTATATCAAGTATTTATACTCTTAATAAAGCAATTATTATATTTTAAGCTATAACAATAAGTATAGGAGGAACCTTAACCTTGTTTTTACTAAATTTGTAACAAAAATGTTAAAACGACAACCCGCTAACAGAAACGGTTTTTGTACATATTATTATATTTTGATTTTACTGCCTCAGTATTGACAAGACAAGAAAGATACACGATATTACAGAAGATTATATATATATAATATTGACTGTTGTATTCTTCATCACAATCTATCAGACCATTAAATAGTTTTTTTTTTCTAATAAAAATCGAGACTAAAATTCTAACTTCTTAGAATACGTATTTTGTATTTTTATAAAGATTCTATTGTCAACGGGATGTTATAAACTTTATTTCTTTCTGAATTTTGACGAAACTTTGAAATATTTTATATATTATTAAGTCCATTAGAGGAATACCGTCAGGTCTAATATAAAAAATAAGTATAAATATAAAGTAAACTGGAAATAAAATATGCACTGTACATAGAGATGAGAGTTCATATAAAGATATCTTCATGTAAAGCAGTCTGAAATAGATTTAAAAATTAATACACTGCAACTTTTAAATTTCTGAACCAAAAATTAACTCTAAAGATTCTAATGATAATTTTGTTACTTTTACAAAACATTCGAGGCAATAACTTGTAAAGAATCATTGTTTTAGTAGTATTCAATTTTGGAAATAATTTAACTTGATCAGCAACTATAATTGCCTTATCAAAGCTTTTTATTGCATTAATAAAAAAGGTCGTTCACTGTTACTGCCTGTCGACTATTGATGCTTCCCGTCATCAGAAACCTTGGCATACGTTCTCGTTACAGGCCAGGGGTCGCGGTGAAGTGGCGGTTGTGATGCGGGCTGGGGTCTCCGGTTGCATACTTTGGGCCTAAATGTATGAATTATTTGAATGGATGATTTACTAATGCATTACTTATTTTTTTAATCCGTATTTTGTCAAATTTCTTGAATTCGTTATTCTTTGTTTTATCTACTATACATAGTGATTACGCTCAATATTACTATTTTAAGTTGTGTTGTCATAAAGCTATTTATATTTATGGTATTTTGTTCAGTTATCATGTTCTTTTCAATATTTTTAATACGATGAAGTGTAATGAGGTTAAGTGAAACAGATGACTTAATACTCCTTCCTTCGCCTCTAATAAACCTGTGTTTCATTTCATTTCGTTAATAATTTTTCCATTATAGTTCAGAGAAATCTATGTAGTAAATTAATTTGTTACGGGTAAAATTTAGTGGATTTTAACTGTTATTTTCGAATTTATATCACAGAGAACGGTTATTTGAGACCGATACAAATCAAATTTTAAAGGAACCCAAAAAGGAGTACCAAATACTGTAGTTCGTTTCTGGAATAGTTTGTTAATTTGTGATATTTTTTCTTGTAATATTCCCTGTAAGTCGATTTAGTGTATCTTGTTTTATCTACAATGCCACCCTCAGTTGTAATGAGGGTATAAGTAAAATGGGTGTAATAGAACAAGCCCTCAAAGAGGCTGTGGTATTTTCAGAGTTAATTGACAGCTATTAAAAAGCACGTTGAGCACGAGCTGTTACCTAAACACGTAGTAGACCGACCATGGTAGTAGCAGTTACCCAGTTAGGCATTTTTCATGGCGAAGGAAATGTATTGGTCGCATTGTTAATAGCTCTAATGACCATTCGCAGACTTCCCAGACACTTTACTTCCCGCTGACTTAAGTCTTGTCATTATAACCTGTAATCGGTATAGGGGCACCTGATGCCATTTAGATTTAGATCCAGAGTCAGCACATTTCTGGCCATAAGTGTCAAATTATTGTGGTAAAGGGATACATTGATTTATATGTCTTACTTAAAAGCAAACTTCAGTTTATTTCAATAAATGTAACTCATGCGAAACAAAGATAAACTAACAATATAGTACACATAAAATGGTACAATGAACACGTTTGTGTTTATAATATTTCATGCGAAACAAAGATAAACTAACAATATAGTACACATAAAATGGTACAATGAATACGTTTGTGTTTATAATATTTCATGCGAAACAAAGATAAACTAACAATATAGTACACATAAAATGGTACAATGAACACCTTTGTGTTTATAATATTTTCAACAGTTTTCAACATGATACAGTCCACTACATTACACAGAAATGTAACAAAAACAACGCTCATTCCATTAACATTAACACATCAATTGACCAGTGGTATTTTTTTTAAGCTTACAGCATTTAATATCCCATTAAATATATCAAATGATAAAACATTTCTGTCATAAAACCGTATTAAAAGAGTGAAATTTATTAATACTAAGCATAGTACAGTTGTACAACACAACCAAAACATATTAGCCAATTATTTTTAAATTTATAGAGTACTGTAAATAGCAAATTGACAATCTAACGAGCAATTTAGACTTTAGAGCAATCATGTCAACGTTAAAGGCCCAAATTGAACATAAATAAAATTAGGACATTGGTCTACAATCACTGAGGGATTTAAATAGCAAATTGACAATCCAATGTATGTAATCGGTTGCATTGATACCATATGATAATGATTCTGACAGTTAGTCTGCAGTTACAACAGACGTAAAGCAAGTTTTTACTGTGTTATTTTAACAAAAAACTTTGTCTTGATTCTCAAATATACTACTTATAAAGTTAAGATTTGCATTCAAAATATATTGATCTTAAATTACGTATTACTAATTGGGATATACTGTTTTTCAAGTAAACAACTAATATAAAGGAACAAGATGTGAGCGAACACTAAGTTTAGACATACAGAACACTTGGTATGTATTGAAGAACACTTATGATGTATTTAGTGTGATGCTGGTTTTAATAACATTTTCGGATAAAAAACGACAACGAGGCAAAATAACTCATGAATTGTCTGCGACCAGGAAGGAAACCGGAAACAGTTGAATAATTGTCCCATTAATCAAGGGCTTGCTTTATTTATCCTGCTATTAGTCTCTGTAAAAATTCAGCAGTCATCCTACCTCTGATAAGGTACTCTTTATTTGCCTACTGCATAAATAGATTGAGAGCCTAAATCTCACAATTCCTTATTTACAATAACGCCAGTAACTGTACAGGAACTCCTTCCTTTGTTTAAAGGTTATTTTTGACGATGGAAGGATTGTGAAGGAAACAGGATTTTTCCGGACATTTGCCATCGTTCAGTGATTTATTTCCCTGTGATTTATTTATTTATTTCAACGGTAAACCATTTTGTACAACATAACTTATAAAAAAGGTGGCAGCTATCCATAACCAAGCATTTTACTTAATATTAATCAAAACAACAAAATCAAAACACAATCAGAGAAAAATAACAATAATAAGCCGTGACGATTACCATTGGCTAGTCCCTCTGGTCAGTCTTAGGTGGTTAGTAGGCGAGTAGAGAAGTTTTTTTTTTTTTTTTTTTTTTTTTTTTTTTTTTTCTTCCAACGGCTTAGCCGATTTACAATCAGTATAGTTAAATACAGGACATTATACATATATAGTAAGCAAAGTAGCACAATGTTGAGACGGTGTACAAGAGATATACAAGAAATATTAAATTGTACAATTGCAAAAACAAAACAAAATATTTTCTAAATAATGGAGACAACAACGTGAAGAGTGCAATGGCAAAGATTAAGACAAGATGCTGACTTAACGACTAATAAATGCCGACTAGTCAAACGTAACAATAAGCTAGAAGTAATAACAAACAACGGTGCAACAGAAAGCAACAACAATCAATAAACACAACAATAAACTGCAATAACAACAAGCTAATAAAAAAAAGCTAATAAAAGTATTGTGACCTGTATTCCGTAGTTTAGTTTTAATGATTAGTGTTTTGTATAGTTTTTTATTAAGTGCATGTTTATAGAGTTAGTGAAGTTGACAAACAACATGTAGCTTGTGATTCCTGACTTAGGCGTGCCACAACGCTTTGGTAAGATTTGTTTATTTTAACCTAGTTTGAATTATGTATTAGGTTAGTTCTTTACCTGAAGAAGAGATCAGATTGCAGATCTCGAAACGTAGTGTTACTGATTTCTTGTTTCACTGAACGATGGCAAATGTCCGGAAAAATCCTGTGTACAGGAACATCAAACACAAAGCACACTCATATCATTAAATAGGTACAGTTACCACGATGTACTAAGCAAAACTATAACTATTTCTCACGTAAAATATTAACCTAATTGGCTGAACTTTAGCGAAGCCTATCGATCCTGGGGCATAAAACAGTTCGTTACGATATTTCACACGGTATATAAAGTACTGACCTACACACTTGAAATTATTCATAAGGTTTTAATTAAGTATGTAAACAAACTCAGTACACCCATAATAGATTAAAACATGTGACGTATTAACGCATTTAGTCTAACTATCTCAAAATTATCACACAATACATTTTATAGTGACTGGGTGTGTATACTTTTATTACCTAAACACTTATATGAAAAGCAATTTAACTAACAAAAATATGAATGTACAACGTACCTTAAATTTTGGATGGACCTTCATTTGTACATCATGAGTTCCATGATGCGTCATTTTTATGTCAATTTTTATTTTGTATGATTGTGTGTCCCTCTCTGTCCACTGGATATCTCGAGTGTAAAATGAGCTGTAAAATTGAAATTTTACATGCAAACTCAGCCAAGCCTTTTACGAAACCTGGTGTGGCGTAGTATTTATTACCTTGTATAAGGGACATGGCATTTCCTTACTGGCCGGCTGTCTTACTGGCAAAATACTTTCCTTACTAGCCGCTATTGTATATAATATTGATTTATAAACTTAGAAATAATAACCTATAATCATATAATTTAATAATAAGTGTAGCCAAACAGTTAAGACTCAGGATTAAAGTAAACGATGTACGCCTGTTTGCAGATAATAAATATCGAGTGTACAAAATATCAATTCTCTTTATTGTATTGATTATCTTTAATGTATAAAGACTCAAATATATATCAAATCCAATGATGTATGAAAGGAAGCAGACTCAAGTCGTAAAACAGCAAACGCTAGCCACCTATTTGACTTAAATACAAACAATATATAGATAAGAGTGATAGAGTGTTACAACATGTTGATCAATGCTGATTGCGAATCTCCATAGATTAAAAACATGCTCGAAGAACAAAATGACAAAGGTTTTGTCGTCTGCCATTTAGTTATTTACCCTATGATAAAAATTAAACTTCTTGCGGTTAGTAGCATTGTACCGTTAATTAGTTAATTAAATTTCATATCATGTAAATGTCGCAACCTAGTCAGCCAGTATAATTTAATATTATTTTTATCCAATGTTCCGGAACTAAATTATTGGGCGGAGTAACTACCTAATTGGCACGCGTATGAACATTTTCTTCTAACCCTTTGTAGCAGCCCAACTACGTGACCGATCAGACCTCGCGCGCTTTGTCCGTAAGTAAAATTTATCTTTTCGTATTATTAAATTAGCCCTTTGATGCCCAAACATATAAAAATGAATATAACGTAAAGTAAAGTTGTAAATAGTAAAGTAACGTACTCTTGAAGATCTTTTATTTGCTTGATTGAGATAGATAAAAGTTGTGGCGTCGTCCTTAATGGCGAACGCGTTGTTATAATAAGTAATTTGTATCATTAAATGGCTAATAACGTCGCGAATTTGTTTTAGGCGAGTTCACGTAGCTCACGTACCTGATGTATCTCACATGTTGTTTGAATAGATGGCTACCACTTTCCCAATTTCTACTCCTCTTCTAGAAACAACCGTTCTTAGACTACAGCTTCAATGTCTCGTGCCAAGACGCCGACACCCGGGTTGTGAGTCTACATATTAAGAAGGGAAGTGAAATATAATTGTTTTATAAAGTAAAACATTGTAGGCATAATTCCAAAGAACATTGGATATTTTAGGCCCACCAATAAGGTATACGTTTTTAGTTCTTGTGTTCTAAATGGCAGCAACGTGGCATTACATACTTTTCCTATACCATCTAAAAGTGGTGCTTGTAAGTTTCACAAATTAAATTTAACTTATAAGTAAACTTTGCATTTCTAGTATTTATTACTACGACCTTAGAAGTCACCACCCCCATGTGTTATCGTCCAACGGTACAGCATAAAGAGTGATAAGAGAACCGACCGTCAAGTAATAAAAAATATAACCATTACTCTAAACCTTCTGCAAATAATAACAAATAATATTGATAATTTTCTTCATCTGTTGGGACCTAACACTATTTGGAGGTGTTATAAATTCTGAAATAACAATATTTTAGATAGTAATCATCTATATTTGTATATTTATGCCCTGTAATAGCATAGCAGTATAAATATTCATGGCCTAAGAATTTGTGCTTTACAAGTTAAATATTCCCATTGCCAAGTATGTATTTGTGTATAGATGGCAATTTGTGTCCAATATGTTGTCCAATATGTTGTCCAATATGTCCAATATGTTGTCCAATATGTGTCAAACGTGTGTCTAGTTAAAATGTAATAGATGTGGCTTTTTATCATATGTTGTTTTCAAGATATTTGCGTTTAAAGATTTAAGAAAGCCGTTTTAAAAATAAAGCTTCCAAAAAATGCTTCTAAACGTTTTCTTTAAATAAGACTTAAGGTTACAAAGTTATATAGGTACCAAATTTCAACTTATTACAACAAGCCGTTCTCAAATTCAAAATTGTTATGTGAAAAAACATAATGGCAGCTATTAGGGTAATAATTAAGTTTTCAAAAGTTTTAATATATTTTAGTTTTTTTTTTAGTCCAGGAATAATACCTAAAAGTATTGGTAGAAGGTTCTGGGACGCCCTGTATAAAAAATTGCATACTGTATTGTTCGCAATAATCTTCTCAGCAATCACCTCATAAATGCAATTGATCCAAATTTGGAAATTGAAAATATCAGACAAGTGTATTGAAATATGACGTAACTTCTAATTTTACTCCTCTAATTACCAGTTGAGGGTAAAGAGATAAATAAAATTATAATGTCATTTGATATTATGTACTCTACTGGATATGTTTTATCCGATGCCAGTAGTTGTAAAAATATAAATAAAGCCCCCATTGTCTCCAGAACAAAGGACACAATCAACGTTAGGAATCCACTGACAAAAAAATACAATCGAAAATTGTAATATATGCCAACGTTGTAAACAAAATAAATATTTTCATTTTTTCAGGTAAAGCAATTTTTTACCATTCTACAAGTTTTAAGAAGAATGTTAAGATAAAAAAAATTATTAACATTTGTTGTTAAACCAAACAATTCTCAGTGATGAAATGTTCACTAGACTGTGTCTATTATCCAATTATAAGTGGTAACGTTAAATTTAATAAGAACTACAGATAAAATCAAAATAAAACTTGGTGCTAGTACTAATAAACTAATCATTTTGGTGCTGGATACTAAAGAAACGCCACAAGATTCCGTAGCTTTAGCACCAGAAAACAATTAGAAAACTATTTGAAATTTGAAAATGAGTTTACACACAAAAATTAGATAGCAAATTCAACAGGTTATTATATTACCATTATCTTCGTGACATATTTAAAATCTATTATATTCAATTTTTTAATTAATATTTATGCTGAAACCCAAAATAATAATAGAAATGTTATATTTTTATACATAACTAGCTGTTTTTCCGCGGCTTCGCACGCTTTGTGTAAGCTTTGCCCGTGTATGAGCACTTCTGGTTCAAGTGAATTATATTTCCAACACCGACGTAAAGTTTACCTTGTTGCCACGATCAAGAAAATCTGTCAAAATTGTATATTTATAGCCATGTACATGCACTTTATTATAAAGTAGTTTAACACTCAAGCTTTAAGCTCAACCACAAATTTATTTTAAATACTTAATTTTTGCATTAAACTTAGCGCCTTCAAATAGTGTTTGGCTATTCAATAACTTAACTGTCTCGTAATTGCAGTTTATAATGTGCAGGCGGTTTGATAACTGATATTTTGCAACGCCGCCTGTTGGTGAGTTACATCAATGGGCATATCATATATACTGATACATAAATATGTTCATTATTTTTGAAATCAAGAAAACCTTCAGGCTGCATACGTTTTTCAGTAAAGGGATGTTTTTCTCTGGCCTGCACCATGATTCTCACTAAATCTAAGGGTACCTCACACTTAGCCTTTTTTCGTTTTTTCAATTAATGCAAAGTCGCGGTCGCAACTGAGGTACGAATGACCAACGACAAGGAATTTTTGTGTTCTTCATCAAGATATCCCTTAGCTATGAAGTACAACCAAAGATAAATCAGCATTTGATTCTTGTTTTGTCCGGAGCAGTTATCACTCCTCACAATAAGTTTTTTTCTTGCCACACATTATGTTAGACTCAACACCTTTTAGTAAACAGGGTGCGATTTCTTTAGCACCCCTACCGTGCATGGCTTCGTGCCACATGGATAACAGTACCTCGTTATTGTCACATGCATTTCCAGGTTGTAGCATCATAGTTCCTGAGGTAGTACATTTGAGTATGGTTAATGCAGGAATTGAAAGAACTTGCTGTAAATCAATCAATAGCGTACACGTGTCACTAGTTGGAAATTGTGATTTCATATTATTCTTTTTCATTTCTACTCGTGCCCTTTCGGCTTTGTGATGATGAAGTTCAAGCTTTTTCTGTAGTGTTTTGTCACCCGGTTGACATTTCATTTCGGCATTTAGGAGGTCACACTTGTCGCATGTGTCCGTTCTTTGACTTTTAAACGACAGGTTGGGGAATTTGCTCTTGAAAGTTTTAAATAAAACCTGTGAGAAATGTTTTTGTTAGAGTAAGCTAGTTTCAAAGATTTATACAAAGAGCTAATGCTGAGGTCCTGGCTAAGGTATTCCCTGGAAAAAATTAGCTCTAGTGTAGTGGTTTTCTTCACGAGGAAAAGCGTTTATATGGGCGACTGTTCATCTTCTTCTGTATATTTTCTGCTTTTAACTTTAATTCCTCTTCTTTCAACATATGTAACATCGCCAGCCTTTTTAGCTGTCACTAAAGTCGAGATGAGATTCCAAAAACCTCCTGGTAAACGCCCTTACAAACGTGAACAATGTTGCCTTCACCATTTGGTAGTAATATGTAATACACAGAAGCTTGTTTTCTGCTATCGTCCGCGACAGTTGATTTCCGCCTTCTTTTGACAGGATGTACAATGAAAAGTCCCATCAAGTAAGTATTTTGCTTTTCGTTGTCGGCACAAGAAAAAATCATTGAATAACTTGTGTTTATGTTCAAAAGTCAGGTTGGAGCAGTGCTTTTCCTTGCATCTGCATTTAACCTGGAAACGAAAAATAATAATAGTGAGTTGCAAAATAGAAGTAAGCCACCAAGCACGGTTTTCAACAACGTTTTATGTTACTCAAACACTTTAAGGGGAAGTTGAGACATAAAGTGTTTAGATCTGTAGTGTAAAAAACAAAACTAGTTTTGGCTCGTATTGGGGATAATTTTACTAGGTTAGGTCTGCACAGATCCGCATAGCCTAAATAGATTAATAATAATAGTCTTCTTTGTTATTGCAATAAATCTTAGTGCCTAAACTTAATGACTAAGTTTCTTACTACTTCAGGTGGTGGTTGTTTAGCAGCCATCATGTTGCCTTTATTGCTTTCATAGCATAAGCCTTGACCTGCTTTTCTTTGCTTCATCTTTATAGCACCCCTCACCTCTTTCCGCTTATTTCTACGTATTTTTGAGGCACTACCACTCCTACACCATTCACCAAGGGATTGTTTACTTCATTCATTTTAACTATTAAATCGACAAAGAAACAATATTACACGCTGATCTTCAAACAACAAGACACTTCCTTACAGTAGAAAACATTTAAATGTTACAACACAGATTTCAAAATCCAATTACATTGTAACATATTAGTATATTTATACATTTATATCTTATTGCTAGCAAATTACACAGAAAAATCACTTTAAAAATATAATTTTAAATCTCAGTCCATGCTCTTCATGCCTATCTATATTTTAAAAACATAACAAATAAATAGACCCTATTATAGTATAAATAAATTATCGATAGTACTAAATTACACAATAGACACACTAACAGTAACAATAACGTACATAATATTTTATTTTATATTTTTAATTCTTTACAATCGAACCCAATCGTTTGACAACATTTAAACAACTAGAATTCAAAGCAGCGTCTGATTGTTGCGGTGAATGAGGCTAAGGTCGATGACAACATATCAACATGATCGGGCAGAGCGTTGTGCAGCCGCATCATTGTATTGATAGGGGAATTTGTGCCTAGATTTGAGTAAGCAAAATGAGGACTGAACAACGCTCTAACCCTAGACGAGGGGCGGGGAACATTCAAGTCCAAACGGGCAAGCAGTACACTGCAGTCTACCTTACCAGTTATTAGCTTCTTTAAGAAAACTAGCAAACCCACACAGCGCCGCCTACGAAGGCTCTCGAACTCAAAGTCAATAGTTCGGAATACTTTATCAAATAAGTATAAACTCCAAATGTTTTAAAGTACAAAAATCTAAAAAACTTGATTTGTATTTGTTCGATCATTTCAATTAAATAATATTGAAATGGGTTCCAAATTGTAAATTAAAACTCAAGTTTTGAACGAACTAAAGAAAGGTACAATAATTTTAACGTTGAAACTTTTTTGAAAATATCAGTAGAACTGCATAAAAATCCAAATGTTTTATATGCTTTTTTACACATATCAATTATATGATTAGAAAAGGAAAAATTAGTATCAAAAATAACACCCAAATCTTTGAAATTTGAACAAACTGACAAAATATTGTTGTTTAATGAGTAATAAAATTGTAAGACGTTCCTTGTTTTCCTAGTGTACCTCATGCCAACACACTTGTCCGCATTAAATCGCAGGCCTGTTTGGCTCCACATGAATAAACGATCTAAGTCATTTTGCATCAATTCACAGTCATTTATAGTATTGATTTCCCGAAAAATTTTCATATAATCCACATACAACAAGACTTTACTATTTTTTACACATTCCTTAATATCATTTTTAAATATAATAAATAATAGCGGACCAAGATTAGAGCCCTGAGGTACACCAGATTGTACATAAAATTTACTAGAAAAAATCCACTGTATGTCACTATCTGTTTCCTTTTTGTACGATGAAAAAGAATCTGATAGAACTTTCAGAAAATCCAAAAAATAATAGTTTTTTTAGTAATTCTAAATGATTCACCTTGTCAAATGCTTTCGAAAAATCAGTATAAACTACGTCACCTGGCCCCCTTGATCTAAAATTGAAGAGCAAAAATCTGTGAAGTATAACAGGTTTGTATTAATAGAACGCCCGGGAAAAAAGTCATGCTGAAAAGGTGTAATATAATTTTGCACGTGATTGAAAATTCTATTGTATAAAATTGACTCGAATAGTTTAGCTGGAGTTGACAACAAGGCAACTGGTCTATAGTTTTGTATATAATTTTTCAAGCCTTTCTTAAATATTGGAACTACTTTAGTTAGTTTCCAGCGGTCAGGAAAAATATTTAATTTAATTGAAATGTTAATTAAGTGCTTTAAAGGTTCCACTAAAGATTGAAAACAACCTTTAAAAATATGAGGGAATGCCATCTGGACCACACGATCGCTTGGACTTGAGCTTTTTAAAAGCTTGCAACAGCTCCTGGTCATTAACAGCTCCTAAACTGAAACAACAAACAACCAATACTAGAGTGAACGGAAGAACTGAGCGCAATGCCCGCCAGCTGATCACAGTCCAGTGCAGTGTTATCGTACACCGATTTAATTAGTTAGCTTATTTCATGTATTTTACTTGTTTTTCTTAGTTATCTTTTATTTAATGTACAAATGATTTTAAAATAATACTTTATTAAAAGGTGATACTAGGATAAATAAATAGTTTTTAATCGATTCAATGGTTTTTATTATTCAAAAAAAAAAAAAATTTAAATGAATAAAACCTAACCTAAACAATATGCAGTAGTGTAAAAAACTATAGCATATTGCTATAACATATGTACGAGACAAGTTTACAAGACAAATTTACCAAAAACATACAAAAATTGCTAATAAATGAAATAACTTTTTTAACGAGTTACTAATAATAGTATTTGAATAAAATTAACTACAACTGATGTGAGACATTTCCGCCTTGTCATCAGATGTGGTAGATGTTATCTTTGTTTACTATTCGTGTAACAGATAAGCTACGTAGGGTGGGTCCGAGCTGTAGGACAATCGAGATGTTGCGTCATCTCCCCTTCAATGTCTGACATAGAGATAACAATATCAGTCAGCAAGCCAAAAAAAAGGTTGACCTAAACATGATATGCAATTCCCTTTCAAACGTGACATAAAGAATTGCATTTAATTCAACTAAAAAATGTATTACTGGTTAATGAAAATATTGCATTTTATTAACTGGTTATTTCTAATTCTGAAAACTTGATTTGGTACCGTATAGATACACTACAAAAAATCATAGAAAATGAAATATGACGCAATACGTGCTGCCTGCAATGCAGGCCATTGGAGCGTTCAAGCAAATTAGTATCTGCCTGCATTGCAGGCCATTGGAGCGCAAGGACGAAAAATTTATTTATGCCGCCGTAGCTAGTTTGAGTATGGCGCTAGCTGGCCTGCATTGCAGGCCGTTGGAGTGCTGGGACATTCTATAAAATCATATGAACTCCATTGGAGCGCTAAGGGTTAATAACTTTTATTGTACCGTATGAAACCAAAATGGATATTTAATTTTATGTTGCTTTGTTAAAGGTAGGTGTTATTTATTTTAGAATACAATAAATTATAAAAAACATTGACACCGTCCTTAACGTTATAAGTACCTATTTAAGACTTCTTCCCAGTTCAGACAATTAACCGAATTATAGAGAGCTAAGTAATCACCTTTTTTAAAATTATACCTGCTATTACTCAGAAACAAATCTGTTGTCTTATTTATGAAACATTCAAAAAGAATTTGCAATTGCGGGTGATAACGATCCAACTTAACCAAAGGCTCTTCCTCTAACACATTTAAATCTATATCTGTTAAAACTAGATCCAAAGTTCTCCCAGAACAATTCAACACATTATTCTTCAATTTAAGAGTGAACATTTGCATAAAAATAATAACTGCAAATTTCTCCTCCATTAATCAAAGTAAACATTACCTCAAAACAACGAAAGGAACAGGTTCGTTCCCAATTTGTAGTTCATATTTCATGTTCCACCTGCAGAAACAATATGCCACGCATTTAATTTCAGCGCTGCATACACTTGACACTCATCCAATCTCTATCGGAGTTTTTTTAACTACTAGCGGATTTTTTGTCAACATAGCACGCTTTTCATTTTGTTGGCATAGGTTTAAAGTACGTATTTCACTACTTAACTTAAAATTTTATTTTTTCGGGCTTAGCACGATTTTAATTTTACGGCTACACATATTCCGCCAACCGTGTAAATGTAGCCTAAGTTTTTAGACACCGATTTGAATTTATTCTGTTTCTGCGTCAATGGGTAAGTTCTATAATAATTAGGTTAGGTCAATAATTATCGAGACTGTATTGAGAACTTGTATTGTAGTTAAGTCTGTATTCTTATTACTAAGTTATTGTCTTGTACTTCGTTGTTCATTTACTTTACCGTGTAAACTACCTGATAAGTTTGATGTCAAAGTATGAAATATGTTTAGTATTTTTAGATAGCTGTGTTATTTTAAACTAAAGCCTATTCGAATGGGACATCAAATTAAAAGTATTTTCTTCATAGATTTTGACACTGCTCCTAGTTTTGGAAAGAGTAAGAAGTTAATTCATAAATTCTAAGAGGCTAACCTCTTTGAAAAAGTGAACTCTGTAAAATGCATTGCATACCTGGGCATGCGGGGGTTACACGTATGTAAATATTCTGAATATCTTTTAGATGTACACTATATAGGCTAATAATAATAGTTCCTCTTCAAAAGCTCTTTACTTATTGTATTAAACAGGCTCTACTAAAACAGTGTGTTCTCTTACACTAAATATGGTTATATTAATAGGCCTATACATTTTATACATGTACTTTTCCTTTGATTGATTTGCTTGCTGATAATATACTGTTGTTGGCAAACTTTTTTTTAGAATTTAAACAAAGCAAATGAGAACCTAAACATTATTCACAATATAAGTAGGCCTAGTGAAAAATAAGTTTTGATATTTTATATTGTTATTTTTATGACATTAAAACTGTGTAACAGATTTCCAATATACTAATTAGTCTGAAATGTTTAGCTTACAACTTCTAGTGAGTAACAATATAAAATCTGGTCTAGAATTTATGGGTAAGTGTTCAAGGGGTCAGTGGAAGAAGGTGGTATGTTACATTTTTGAAAATGTTTAGTTGTCACCATGGATGAAGGTGTTATGTTACAATTTAACTATTGGCACCAACTCCCACTCCCAAAACCCTCCGGAAAAGAAATGCCAACTGATGGAGGAGGTATGTGCACTATACATTATGAAATCCTAAATGAAGAAGGTGGTCGGTCTGTTACACTTACACCCTTCTTCCATCCAGGATTGTAGATTTATGGGTACATACCCCCTTTCATTCACTACTCTGGACAAAATCACAGTTGTCTGTTTGTAATCTCAGCTGCAGACTGTGTTTATGTTTGTTGTTGCTATTACGCAAATTAATTGATAGCTCTGCTTAAAATGATTAATAACGAGGAGCTAGAATATTAAAGTTGTTAGCAGATGGCAAAACGGATGAAGAAAAAGAAAACAACCAAATATTACTTACTGAAGGTAAGTCTTGTATGCTACACTTTTTAGCTTAAGACATAAAAGGGAGAATATCAAAAGTATTTTATGAGTTTGCAGGAATAATAAATCTAGTTTTAAACTGAATGTTACTTTTTAATGTTTAAAGAAACTCTTTTATTCCACACATTCGGCCCAGGCTTCTATAGTTTAGTAAATAACAAATAAATAGTAAATAATAGTATTTTTTGTATTTTCAGATCCAGAGTCGGACAGCGGCTCTGAACTTTCAGATTTATTTGGAGACCCATCAAGTGATGAGTATCGGCCAGATTTTGATGACTTAAGTGATTCAGACAAAGAAGAGGACTTTGCTACTGCAAGAGCTAGGCCTGATAATAACAAGCTGATTCAAAATGACACTATAATACCTGACAGTGATGATGATCTTAAAACCTTGAGCGACGATGTAGTAGGACCCAGTGATGAAGACGAGGGCTTACCACGAGTGTTACAAGTGGTCAACCCAGACCACCTGATTGCCCTGCTCCCCTCAAAAAGAGAAAAGCAAGATTTCGCCCAAATTAAAAATTTTGAAAATTCAACCAGGGCACCCGGTAGAGAGGAAAAGACGTAGAGCTGCTATAGCTCTGCAAACGGGTGAGACATATACATCATATAAAGGTGAAATTCTTCCAGCAAAATCTGTTGTAACAGTCAATTTGTGCCCAGAAAAATGTCGCCTCTAATATAATGATAATATAACTGCCGATAATCATCGCCAAATTTTTACTCAGTTATATAAGCTGGATGTTAATGCGAAAAATACCATTTTGTTTGGTTCTATCAAAATTTTACCTGTAGGTAGGCCAAGAAAGGGGGCAGTAAAACATAAATTGCCTACTTTTAAATACAGTGTCACATTTCATGGTAAACAGATTTTTGTTTGTAAGAATGCTCTTGTCTCACTCTACCAAACTGGTAAGAAAAAAATTGACTTGATCCAAAAATCAATAAAATTAGGATTGTCTGCTCCTAGTCCTGATAAAAGGGGCCGCCATGAAAACAGACCCCATAAAACTCCTGATGAAGTAATTAGATACATTGAGCAGCACATTGCAATGTTTCGTGCAGAAGAATCCCACTACTCTCGATCAGCAAACATTCACAAGAAGTACCTGTCTCCACTGCTTTCTGTTCCCAAAATGCACAAATTGTATTTGGAACAGTATGTCGAGGATAATGTTCCTCAACATTATCGTGTTCTTGAAAGTACTTACAGGAATATATTTGTAACCATATTCAACCTATCGTTTGGCCACCCTAAAAGCGATACATGCAGCACGTGTGACGCAGAGCAATCCAATGAAGAGCACGTTGAAATGTACCATGCAGCATTCGACTTACTCAAAGGTGATAGAGAAAAGGCGAAAACAGAGGACAATGTAGCTGATATCACCGTAGACCTGCAACAAACAATGCCTTTGCCTCGCCTTAGTACATCTAATGCTTTTTATCTTCACCAACTATGGCTTTATAATTTGGGCATCCATATTGTGACCAAAGATGCGGAAACAGCCACGTTCCGTATCTGGACAGAAGACCAGGCTTCGCGAGGAAGCAAAGAAGTAACCAGTGCTTTACTTACAGCCCTTGAACATGAAGACATCTTAAAAAATATTGATCACATTGTGATATGGTCTGACTGCTCAGGGCAAAATAATAATCTCCTCATGATCTGTTTATATCAGTACATGATTCACAAGGGTTTATTCAAAGTGATTGAAGACCAATTTCCAGAAGTAGGCCATACCTACTTGGACTCTGACAGGGATTTTGGTTGGATTGAGAAAAACCTGCGAAAGCATCAGAATATCTACAGTCTAGATGAGTATAGAGATATCATCACAAAGTCCAGGAAAAAATACAAAGTTGTAAACATGCGAGATCATTTCAGGGAAACTCAAGACCTGCCCACTACTTTGAAGCTTTATAACAGAAAATCAGACGTCAAAAATCCAGTAAAATTTAGAGATATTGTTAAGTGGATTCGCATTGATAAATACGGGTCCTACCTGTTTAGCCTTGCTATGACGAGAACACCCCTTTTATGAAGGTGGATATTTGTAAATCACGTAAGCAACTTCAAAGCCTTCAGGGATCAGTTGCGATTTCAAGAACCATCAGAGCTTTAGGACTGCTAAAAAAAGAAAAAATTGACAACATAAAAGAACAACTGAAGTACATACCAGATCATCACCGTTGGTGGCACCACCACATAATTAATCAATATGAAGCTCAACCTTAAGTGTTATATAAAATAAACCAAACATGTAAGTTTTTATATTATTAAACTAACATTTTTTCAACTTTATCGATAATTGTTGTTACTTACCTCCCTCATCCATTACTACAGAGTATACAGAAAAATCATACTGTAGTGGAAGAAGGTGGTATGTACATTTTTATATAAAAAAAAACATATATAATATTAAAGTTGTGAAAAAAAACACAATTGGAAAAATCCTAAAATTATTAGCTGTAGTAATGTGTTTAGTATATATATATTTCAAAGCTCAAATACAAAAGTTCCAGTTAAAAAACAAAAGCCATATATCTCAATACATACTTTTTGTAACATACCACCTTAGTCCACTGATCCCTTCGATTAAAGACTAAAATTCTTAATTTACAAAACACTTTCCAAAAGTAATAGTCACAATAGTTTAAATAAGATAACACTGAAAAACCAAATATAACTGTAATGTATAAAAAGAAAAATAACTTTAGACAATAGATCAATTGATAACAATATAAGTAGGCCTAGTGAAAAATAAGTTTTGATATCTTATATTGTTATTTTTATGACATTAAAACTCTGTAACAGTTCTCCAATATACTAATTAGTCAATGTTTAATTTAAAACTTCTAGTGAGTAACCCTATAAAATCTGGTCTAGAATTTATGGGTAAGAATTGGAGACTAAAATTCTTAATTTACACAACACACTTTCCAAAAGTAAAAGGCACAATAGTTTAAATAAGATAACATTGAAAAACCAAATATAACTGTAATAGCCATTTATAAAGAGAAAAAAACAAACACTTTAGACAACATATCAATTGATAACAATATAATTAGGCCTAGTGAAAAATGAGTTTTGATACCTTATAAACAGATCTATTGATAATAAGAAATCCAAACTATCTCATATAAAATTATTTGTTAATATTCAAATGACCCGTTCTTGACATGTTTTAAGAGTTAAATCATGTTTTACACTTTTTGTACACTTTTTACACCTAATATATCAAATTATTGGAACAAAGTATCAATACAGATCCTATGGGCTCATGCTAAGCCTAATATATAGTTTACTGTAAACTATAATAAATAATAAACTAATAACTTGTATTAAAAAGGTTTTCTATTATAATACAAAATTCAGTTGTATTACTACATTTTATGTAAGCTACAGTAGTTATCTTTTTTTAAATCACGTCTAATTTCGATTAAAATTGTAACTAGGATGTATTTCAACTCATTCAATTTAATATTTTAAATCAATGTTGACTACGGTACGTACTGTAAATTCTGACCGACCAGACAACATCTGGTGGTATGAGACGGGCCCCCCACTGAACTCCGTACCCTACCATGGACGACCGTTGAAGAATGAGGGGGAAGTCGAGGCGGGGGTTTGAGGGGTTCAAAGGATGCCGCGGATCGTCAGAGCCTCGAGCGGAGAACTCGCCGACTAAGGCCTCTTTCAAACACATCGAATTTGGGCGTCCGATAAAATAACGGGCGATATTTTATCGTTTGGGTGCCGCTTGCACACACATCGATTTTTTACCGTTCAGAAAGTTATTCGACTATATGGTGTGCTGTAGTGAGTGTTGTATTGCTTCTCTCTAATGAATAAAAAACGTGTTGTGGTTATGTGGTTCCTATACCGTCGTATAAAGCGTCGTAGGATTAAGCGGAAGTGCTGGATACATCCGATTAATAAAACAAGGGAACAGGTGGGAACCTTTCACACCGTTTTTGGAGAACTTCGACGTGATGGAAATAAGTGTTTTAATTGTCTACGGTTTCGTTTGATGAAGTTCACGAGAAGTTAAAAGATGACATCAAACATGAAAACACTAAAATGATGAATTGTATTCCCACACAGGAAAGGCTTGCTATTTCGTTAAGGTAAGTAACAAATTATTAAAAATTCTAACTAACACGTTTTAGAGCTAAATTTTAATTAATAATGATAATACAAATGTTTGTTTAAATTTATTTATTTGAAAAGAGAAAGGCTTTCGACATGAAACACTCTTGTTTTATGTGATGCGTCAAACTCAATTAATTTAAAATCTGTATTAAAAAAAACTTTGGTTATGAGCTACAAGCTGTTTATACTGTACGTCAAGGGCTGAAGTTTCATCGATATTACAATGGAACTCTTCAGAGTTAATTTTAATTCATGTGTACAATTTATAAATTAACTTGATTAGCCCTAAAGATGTGCACTGCACAGGGAGAAGGCGCAGTGAGAAGTGAGGAGCGAGGACGGACGGTAAAATATCGATATGTCTGGAAGCGCACGAATGGACACATACGCCACTGTAAGGACGGCAACGGCACGGTGCCGTTGGTCTGCAGTGGCAGTGGACGGCTGCTAAACGGCATTTTATCGTTGCCGTTCAGAGATCGTCTAGTCTGAAAGCTCCCGTTTACTTCTATGCGCCACTATTGGAATTTGGACGGTCGATAAAATATCGGACGTCCAAATTCGATGTGTGTGAAAGAGGCCTTAGCGGCGACGAGAAGTCGGCGAGTCTGTCGGCTGGTTTTCTTGTTTTCGCGGATGCAGTGAACATAAGCAGGGCTCACAGTGTGAAACTCGACGCTGTTTCTAACACAGAGAATAAATATTTATTATTTATATTATTATTAGTTGATATTAAATCATGTTTAAGTATACATCGAGAGATTCCATACGGGCCCTGAGAAGCGCGAGAGGGGAGTGGTGTCGTACGGAGTGGGAGAAGCCGTCAAAAGAGGGGAGGGGCTGACTGCCGCCGCGCCGTCGCGCCACAAAGCTTGCCACTGTCACTATTGTCAGTGAGCTGGATCTGCGTGCTGCGTACGATTATTTAAACACATGTTAGACAAATTTAACATTGGCAGTATAGTTAACATACTTCCAATAGTAACAATTAAAATATTTCTATCTGAATTTAAACGTTAATGTATACATACAATTGAAACTTAGGATTTAAGAACAATAATTTTGTTTACTTACTGAATGCTGTAAACTGGTTACTTTGGTAGAGCTTCGATCCCACTTAGATTAAAGTAACCATTATCATCATCACTGCCACTCTCACTCATGCTGCTCTCACTGTCACTATCATCTTGCAAATTAATGACGATATGTTCTGTCAATTCGTCAATTTGAGGCTCTAACCTAATGTAGTCTTCCTCTACTTTTTTGACGTGGTTTACACGAGATAACCATTCTTCAGTAGTTATTTCCTCAAATGTTGTTTCCACAAGCTGCTTTATTATTTCCATTGAAAAAGACACATTACGTTTAGCCACCCTCTGTTTCATGACACTCCATATCATTTCTATAGGATTAAGTTCGGGATGGTAGGGAGGCAAGCGCAGAGTTGAATGACCGTGTTCAGCCAAAATTGCATCAATTTTGAACATTTTAAATTTAGGTTTGTGTAAATTAATCAAACTGTACAGCTCCGGTTTTAGGCTACTAGAACATTGTTTATGTTTATTGCGGCGCCACTTTCTTTCTCATTTTTCATGTATTCATAAACGTTTGCTACGATTTCTCGAGCTTGGCTATGATATACTTTATCACTTCCAACTTTTTTCAAGAAGTTTACACCCGCCATTTCAGAAATATCACACGGAAATCCTATAAGTAGTAACGGCGGCAAAACAGTGCAAGTATCACAGAGACAAGAAGAGTGTTTAACAAGCAAGCGCGAGGTCCGCACTACACAGCTCCGCGATACAGACTGAGGAAGCGTTACCCCCACTCCTCCAAATGACAAGTAGACCACTGCGCATCGCCAGGCCAGACGTATCCTTGGGGAGAACCTTTTGCACCTCTTTACTGCGCATCACGTCTCGCGCAGGGAGCCGAGTCGCTCCGACTGACTACGGAAACGCCCGATCTATCACGTGCTTTCGGCTCTTACATATTATCCTACATGCGATTAATAATGCTATTTATACGCGTTCAGAGAACATTATTTTGTTTTTAATCTATTTATTATGATAATTTTAGTAATGTTTTCACCTTTATCGTCGCTTTTTATAAAACGCGATTACTGTGACTATTTAATATGTAAACTAAAACATGTAAATAAAATACCAAACTATTAACATAGCAATACACTTGTTTTTAAAATAACAATTATGGATAGTAGTAATACTTACATTAAAGACTACTGTAGAACTTCAACAATTTCTTATTTAAGTAAAATTTTCTAAATTTGTACAAATATTTACAGGTGGTTTTCGTTGCAATTTGATTTATTCCATTTCTTGTGAGTTGCCTAGAAATAGAAATAGCCGTTAGGTTTTACACTTATTATTTTCATTAATCATTTTCATAAAATTGTTGGTTAGAACTGAAAGATATTAAGTATAGACTTACTTCTAAAGAAATAGACTCGACGACCTCCTTTCAATTTACAGGAGTACAGAAGACAATGTAAATTAATTATCAGATTTTTAAGTTTAGTAACGTAACATGACAAACCCACATTGTAATTTTTGGCAAGAAATTTCTTTTAGATTAAAACAAACAAAAAAACAATTAAACTTCACAAATTTACCTTTTCCCAAATGTATATAATAACTTTAAATTGACTACGAACCTGTCTCCTCCAACTTTGTTGTCAGCTTCGGCAAAAGGGCGTCTAGAGCAATTTGTTGACACTCTTTACTTGTAGGTTTTTTTTGAAATCCTTGCTTTCTTTTTTTTCTTAAGTGAGAGAAATCGCCTTTGTGGATCGATATTTTTGCTTTTGCCTGACTTCACATCGGGAAACGAAGGTCCCGTCACTAAGCAGTTGCTGTCCTTGCCTATAGGTTTAAGTTTTAATTGAAGTGATTTAATAGCATGCTCCCATGTCTTGACTTCTTCTATGGATTCCATTTGGTTTACTATTAATTTGAAACTGTCTAACAACTGCATCTTTTTACCCTCGAGTGCAGAACTGTTGTCTGTGTTTGTATTTCCAATATCTTCTAAAATTGCGGCTTTTTCTGCGCCAGAGGTATTACTCATATCAATGTCAATTTGTAGATTGCACACTTCATCTCCTGACTTTTCAGTGTTTTGAGTAGCGGTTGATTCCACAGACTTCAATTTCCGGTAAAGTAAGTGAATATGCTTGCACATGTTCCACTTTATGCAGGCGTCAATGCAAGTGCAGCTGTATCTGTGGATGCACGCAGAACAATGTTTGCATTCAATGCGACAGTTGCAGTCCGGGTTTACAAGTCTCACGGTGTAGACTTGTCCTAATGATGATGCAACTTCCCAACAGGAATTACCGTAGTTTACAATCAGATTTGCGTCCATTTCTAGCGATGTTTTGTGGCGAGATCGTACATCTTTTAACTTTGAAGTTAATTTGCCTTTTTCTAATATTGTTAATCGATCGAGGAGTTTTTGCTTCGTCATCTGCATGATGGCATGAATAGCCCTATCTAGTCGTTTTACAGTCTTTCCTTTTAGAAACAAATGTTTTATCGTTTTGTGCATACTTTCAAGATGCATGTTCGTATTCACCCCTGCATTGATCCTGTAACAATACGGCCATCGCATGTAGCAGTGTGAATAGTAAGACTTGAAATACTCGCCATACTCTTTAGTGGTCTCATCTTCACACAACGCGTCTGTTATCGACGGTAGCATCTTCATGAAAGCAATTTGATCAGTTTCTTGAAGCAAAGTTCTTAGTTTTTTTGTAAACCTCTAACCTTTTTTCTTTTTCTTTTATTTTAGTCAGGTTTGTTTGCCAGGCCCTGTCCACGTGCCATGTACAGGAAAGGCGTTTTTGTACAGGGCCCATGACTGGTAGCCATCCATTGTAGAATAAGTCGGCCATATCAGACATGAACACCGTTGGCTTCAGCTGGTCGCCTAATCTCTCTTTAATGAAAGAGAAAAATGTGCCTACTGTTTCGGAGTCGATGCGACTACAAATAAAAAATGCACATGGGAACCCTTGTCGCATGTCATCAATGACCATTAGAGTGACGACCTCGAAATCATAACTATTAAGTCCGTGGGTCCCATCAACGCACACACAGTCACTGCCGAATTTTCTTAACATTTCTTCTTGAGCGGGAGTCATGATTCCCAGGGCAAAATCCTCTTTTTTGAAAGTTGTGTACTGCTCAACTACTTCATTTTGTGGTTTATACAACAAGACACAACTCTTGGCTGACATGTTCTCCTCCTGTACCCACGCATCTACACTGACAGCATCATTCTTATGTCGCACAGTCTCATCTAAACCAAACTCTGACTCAATATTGTATAAATCTTGTTTGGTTAAAAGATGGACTCGGTCCAATTCTTGTTTGTTGACGGTACAACGCACATTGTCAAGTATGACATCGAATGGAATTTTGCTCGCCATACTTGAAGCTATTCTTTTTCTCTCTTCTAGTGATAAGTTCAAGTGTGCCAAGTCAGTTTTGTGCCCTACGTGACTGGGACAATACACCGCTGTTACCTTCCCGTCATTAAAATAGGTAACCCTAATGCCACAAAGACAATATCCATTTATTTTCCTCGTACCTTGAATTTTTAGTTCTCTTTTTCTAGTTTCCTTAGAAGGTTTTGGGTTAAAAACCCCAGACCTACTACAATGCAAATTACTTGTTTTTATAACTGTATCGCTGTTAGTTTTAATTGGATCGGATTTTTTCTTTACAAAGCAGGTTTTAGAAATGCGCTCAGTTTCTTTCAACCACAAGTAAAATGCGTTCACACTCTCAAAATACAAGGTCTCTCGTTTCAAATTTATATCATGCACAACTGAGCAGTGATGATCAAAATCTTCAAGTTTAGTAGCAACATTTTGACATATTGGACAGCGGAAATTTCCTTTCATGTCCTTTTTTATATCTACATTATGTACATTTCTCAAATGCCGTTTCAAACAAAATTGTCTGTTAAATACTTTGTCGCAGAATCTACAAATAATATTTGGAGGCATACTGATTAAAATAGTAAATTAAAAAAAAACACTAATAAATATTACTACAACAATTTCTACATAAATCCCATACACTCTAAAGTACACTATTTACAACTACCGAATGATATACACACATACGCCAAAAGAACAAGGTTTGCAGTATTTGCTGGTGTGGGGGGGTGACGATTGTTGCAACAAAACACTACGACGCGACGTCTCGCTAAAACAGAACTAAAACTGCTCTACCGGTACTTATTTACCTACTTGAAGATTAAAGCGTTAACCATGAAACACTGTAACTACACTACATGTTTGCAACAGTCAAAACAATTAATACAAAATACTACACCAACTAAATAATATACATGCAGAAAAACGGTACACAAACAATTAATTAGTTTCACTGACAGATCGGAATGGCTTGATCTTTTAGGCTTGTCACTACTCGTGATAAATCGAGCGTTTCCGTGGCTGGTCGGAGCGACTCGGCTTCCTGCGCGAGACGTGATGCGCAGTGTAGAGGTGCAAAAGGTTTTCCCTAAAGATATGTCAGGCCAGGGCCCGTATGGAATCTCTCGATCAGTATAAGTACACATAATATGCTTAGCAATATAATAGTAATACAATTTACATTAGTCTTAGGAATTATTTCCATTCATACTATTTGGATTAATTTATATTTTGTTCAATCAATCAAAATGAGACATAAAAAGAAAGGATTAATGAGTAAACGCCAACAACATTGTAGTATTTCTGGCACACTATATCTGCTACAGAAAAAAGCAATGTGTAGTGGTCAAATACATGACTAATGTAGAAATTTGCTGAAAACTGTCAAATTGATAGTTATTTGTATTTCTTTTCTTTTACTCACTGCGCAATAAAATTTGAATTTTCGAACTGAGTATAGTTTTAAAACATAATACAATATTTTTATCATAATTAGTATTAATATATATATATATATATATATATATATATATATATATATATATATATATATATATATATATATATATATATATTATTAAGGGCAATACTGTAGCCATCAAGGTAATGGTATTTACCTAGAAAAATGAATATCGAAATTTCCACATACACAGTTGAATACTTTCCATGACACTTAACCCTGAGATGACAAAGACACAAAATTCGCCAGCATATGATCAAATCTGTGT
The DNA here is from genome assembly GCF_021130785.1 of Homalodisca vitripennis. Classification (NCBI taxonomy): domain Eukaryota; kingdom Metazoa; phylum Arthropoda; class Insecta; order Hemiptera; family Cicadellidae; genus Homalodisca; species Homalodisca vitripennis. The sequence continues at coordinate 40,289,560 of NC_060215.1, read as the reverse complement.
TTGCGAAAAAGTTATAAAATAATAACTACAGTTAATATATACAACTTTTAGAAAATAAATTCATCGCAACAGTTACAATGAGAGTAATAAACTAAACAATTATTAAGACCGTCTCAATCCATCGGGGACCTGCGTTCGCGTACAATAGCATAAGTACTGATACAAGTTTTACATTTTTTAGAGCAAACTAGTCATATTTTCTTATTGTGCTAAAATCACAATAAATTTTATAACTATGTTGTATATAAAGTGATTTTTAACAACTAAATTAGAATTATGTAAAATGTTTTAAAAGATTTTATTAATTAACAAATCACAAGCATATATTTATTTGCGTATAATTATATTTATCTTGGATGTATTGAAGTTATGTACTTGGTATTTATTCCGGTATTTTGTATGGGTCATATTTAGTATGTTTCTATGACATTTTTATTTTGTATTCTTTTCAGTACAATAAAGGTAAAATAAAAATATTTTATTTACAATAAGATTTCCAAGCACGATAAAAGCATGTTCTCTAATTTATGTTTTACAAATATTTACTATGTTTTACCAATTATTATAAAAAGGCTTGCAACATGGAAAACTCTGGCTTCACACTGTAAGTTCTTGGGTTTAATTAAAGAAAACCAAATATACTTACTGTTTATAGTGTATTTGACCGAAATTCACTGCAATTAAAACACAATGAACAAGAATAATAGGGATAAAAAATATAACCAAGATAATTTTAGTTATAAATTTTACAGCTGATTGTACCAAGCTTTATTGCAGCATTGCAATGTTTCATTCACCACAGCGATTAATAAAAATAACAACACTAAAATTAACATTCTTCATCTTAAGCAATACTTTATTTGCTGAATATTTCTTGTATCTGTCACTGTAAAACCCAAAAGAAATATGCTCTTGCCTAAACAGTGAGGTTGTTGCGCTCGGCTGCGTGCGTACGGACTTGTGTGGCCTCACTAAGGCCGGGACACACATACTCGCACCGCGCCCGACACGTGAGTCGGCCGTGTGTCGGCCGTCATACGGTGAAATAATTGCAGCCCAGTTTTCAACCTGCAAGTCCACACATGTCCGCACCGACACCAGATCGTCGTGGCCGCACCGTCACCGATACGTGAAGTTTAAATTTTTACGGGCACTGTGCGGTCTAAGAGAGGCATCAGTCATGGATATAGAGACATTTTTTAAAGAAGTGAGGAAGAGGTTTTTACAGTAAACTAGCAATGCTTTCTCTTACTGCGCTAAAATTACTACAAAACACATAAGGTGGCAATAACAAAATTTGTATTCATAAAAAAATATAAAATATGTTACTAAGTGATTTTAGAGCAATTAAATTAAAATAATGTATAATATAATTTTCTCATTTAAAAATAACAAGATTATTTATTTTTTGCAAAGCTATATTTATTTGGGATGTATTGAAATTACTTGTGAAAACATTTCTTTCTGTATTTTGTAAGGCTTAGATTATTCATTTATCATATCATTTATCGATCAAAAATGTTTTCTTCACCTTTCATATTTATTTTATTCTTCAAACTACAGTAAAGTCTTAAAATTAAAATATTTTATTTCCAGTCATAAGGTTTGAGAGTATGAAGAAACATTACAAACAGTGAGATTGTTGCGCTCGGACAGCGTACAGACGTGTGTGGCTTCACAGTAATCAGTCGAGATTCACGTGTCGGGTTTGGTGCGGGTATGTGTGTCCCAACCTTAATGACCATAATACTTGACCGAGTCTTTTGACTATTCGCCCTTGTCAATACCACTGACGCTGATTTATTCATCTTTCAATTTTTCAGGTTTATTTTAAAACTTAATTTTTAATTTTTTAAATATGTGTTAGTGTTAGGCAAAATTATGTATAATATTTACTTATAATTAGTAGGCTAAATATTTTGTAATTCACTCCTAATTAATAATTTTACGGATTTTCTTGAATAAAACACTCGATGAATATTAAATCCACTATTTATATATACCTATATATATATTTTTTTTTGTTCTCTTAGGACAGAAAGCTTATAAATTGCACTTGCACTTAGTCCTGTAAGAACCTTAGCACTACTTCTGGAGTGACAGGATATTCAGGATGGGTAAGATTAGGGAGTATGGACCACCTCCTATGGAGATCCATGAGGAAGAATTAGGGCACTACATCTCAGTCATGTCTCCCCGGAAGAAGGGGAGGCCAGCTCTGCAGTAGGCAGGGGGTGGCACACCCTTGTTGAGGCTAGCAAGAACTTCTGAGGTCAGGGAACAAACCCCACCAACTCCAACAGTCATATCCCACAGTAGACTAGACCTATCGAATTTCCCATTGACCCCAGAATCTCAACATTTGCAGTTAGTGATGTGCCACTCCTGGACATCCATGAGGTTGCCCAGATTTAAGTGACAAGTCGGTTTTTGTTGTGCCCAGTGGTAGGTTCAACTGGAAGGTATAAACCAGCCAGAAGTGATCCCTGCTGGGATCACTGAAACAGTTAGTTATTAACAAAAATTCATCTGTCACGGTCATGAGTATTGCCACTAATTCTGTCACTTCACAAGTTCATTTCTAAAACTCCTCGCTGCGCCGCTACAGCTCCTTATGGCCACTGGCGCTTGCAGAACATTCAAGTGGAGAAGTTCAAAATCCACTTGAGTAATTATCGTATATTTTATTTGCAGGTACTTCTAGACAAGATTTGAAGAGGAGTTATCTTGACTCTCTTTCGGAAGAGGATAAGTAAGTAAAGTTACTGCATGTTTTATGTGATGTGAGTTTGAATTTCTGTAATAAACTAAGACTGGTAGTCTTAACATTGGTAATGTTGTAACATTAATTATATTGTTCCTTACATTAAAATATATAGGGAATTTAAGAATATTATTAAACATTTTTTTTTTTTTTTTTTTTTTTTTTTTTTTTTTTTATTCTCTGAAATGACAACAATTACAAATCATTTTATACTTGAATGCAAAAACCCTATTGGGTTTGTCTGCATTTCACTAGATATACTATTACTTATTTTACGCTTTAAATTAATTTGTGGTCAAGTCCATGCAGTTTTAATACAAGAGTAAACACCTCACCAATAATGCAGTCACTATAATTAATTAACATTTATAAAAATAACTTAATCCTAACAACAATAAATAAATATTCAAGGATAACAATAACAAAAACAACAAACAGAAGAAACAAATATAAAATATGCATAATTTAACTCATAACAACATACCCAAAAACATGTTTAAAGCTCAGATAAAATCATTTAAATAACAACAAATAAATAAATATATATAAGTTACCTTAATTGTATTTGAAAACTATTTTCAATAACATTTATAACAACAATCGTAACAAAACCATCAACAATCAACAACACAACAAGAAACAGTAATATTAAATTTCATTTTTCCATAACAACTCTTTTAATACTTACTTACTTACTTACTGCCGTGGCTCCTGGTACCCAAGGTGGTACTTTGCCTCGCCAACACACTGCCTCCAGATCTCTCTATCCATTGCCTCTTCTTCCCTTCTTCCCAGTTTTCTTACGTCTCTTCTGATCTGGTCTCGCCATCTCAACTTGGGCCTTCCTGGTGGTCTTCTGCCCTCCGGATTGTTTACAAGGACGTTCTTGACTAAGGAGTTGTCCTCCTTCCTTAGTAAATGGCCAGCCCATCTCATTCTCCTACTTCTCACCTCGGCCACTATGTCTGGGTCCATATATAGTTGCCTCAAACTCCACATTATGCTTTATCCTCCACTCTCCATCTTCAAGGGTTGGCCCATAGATTTTTCTCAATAATTTGTTCTCAAATACTATCAAACGTTTTTCTGTTTTTTTACTTAACACCCAGTTTTCTGAGCCATATAACAAAACTGGTCTTATAATGGTTTTTATATATACGGAGTTTGGTCTTGTGTGATAGTAGTCGAGAGCTTAATAGGTTGTGGCATGCTGATAAACTTCTGTGTGCTGCATTTATCCTTTGTTGTATTTCCATGTCTTCTTCATTATTATTCGTCAGCATTACTCCCAAATAAGTGAAGTTGTTTACTTTTTCAAATTTGTGCCCTTCTATTTCTATATTATTCTCATTGTTTATTTGGGTTGTTCTCCCACACTCCATTATTTTGGTTTTCTCTCTTCATTTATGCTTAAACCAACTTTTTGTGTATGGTTTAGGAGTTTTGCGACCAGCACTTCCAGCTCTTCTTTACTCTTCGCTATTATTGCAACATCATCCGCAAATGCAAGAACATTTATTTTGGTCCCTATTGTAATTCCAGCTTCTGTTTGTCTTACTTCTTGTAATGCTTCCTCTAAAGCTAAATTAAATAGCAATGGGGACAATCCATCCCCCTGTCTTACGCCTGTGCTTACATCAAACTTTTCCGAGATTTCCCCATTTATCTTAACCTTGCATCTAGATCCTGATATGCATGATTTTGACAAGTTTATTAATTTGAACAATTTTAAACTCTTTTAACAACTCTTTTAATGCAACTTTAAACAATTTACAGCTCTTAGCATTTTTAACATTGCTTGGAAGCATGTTAAAAACTGTAGGCACATAAACTTCCAGAGTTCTACTTCCATATTTGTTACTGAATTTAGGTATAACAAGATAGTTTTTTCTGACCGAGTAAGGATGTGTGTTCTTTATTTTATAAGTGTCAACTCTTAAATACAGTAGAACCCCTCATATCCGGCCACCACGGGACCGAGCCCCTGGCCGGATAACGATTCGGCCGGATAAACCAACCTACAGTACACAGCACTTGACGAAACAAAACAATTGTACTGTACTGTACTAACCGCACTGGAAATAATCAACGAACTGTTTACAGGTTAAACCTATTAGCTCAACTGAGGACAACACAGGAAAATGTAAACAAATAGATACACAAAAATAACGCAGGAGTCGTGGGAGACTAGTGCGTGCAACTGCGCGTCTGCAAGCCGTGGTAAATAAATTTCGATATTGGCTTCCGGGAAGTGGCCGGATAAACCGAGGTGCGGTAAAACCGAGGCCGGATATGAGGGGTTCTACTGTAATCATTAATTATTAAAAATTTAAACAATTTGTCTACTTGTAATCTATTTAAGTTTTGGAAAACATCAGCATCTGGTAAAACTTTCAAATTATTTGGCATAATACATTTAAGTGTCTGTCTTTGTATGCTTTCTATACTTTTTAAATGATAGTTGGATGCATTGCCCCAAGCTCTGAGCCCATATCTTATAACAGATTCACACAGTGCATCATATTGTTAACAGTGTTTTACAGGGCAGATACTGCTTTAAGTAGTATAGTTTACAAGAGTAGACTCTGACCTTTTGACAGACACTTTCTATGTGCCTATCCCACTTGAAATTGTGATCAACCAGTACCCCTAAATATTTAAAAACTTTAACATTTTCTAAAATACTACACTGACAATTATCAACAATATATGTTTTAGCATGTAAACAATTATAATCATGATGTTTAATTTCAACAATTTTACATTCAAATGATGGTGAGTGTATATGCATTAATTTTGATTTAGCGGCATTTATAATTAACGCATGGTCATGGTACCAGCATATGAGACTATTAAAATCCATTTGCATGTTTTCCTTTGCCTCTGTTATGTTTTTATGAGAAGTTACCAAAATTGTGTCATCAGCGTACATATAAATTTTACACTTTTTCATTATACTTGCTACACTATTTACATAAATTATATACAAAAGTGGTCCCAAAATACTTCCCTGAGGCACTCCTGATGTTATGTCATGTTCCTGTTTTAACTATCAATTTTCTATTATTTAGGTAATCTTCAAACCAATCAAGAAATTTCCCTCTTATTCCCACTGCTCTCAGAGATTCAACTATTTTATTGAACTGAAGTGTATCAAATGCTTTAGAAAAATCTATAAAGGTAACCAATATTTGTTTTCCACTATCAATTTCCCTGTTTACATAATTAGAAAAATCTTTTAACAAGGTTTCTGTACTTTTATTTCGTTGAAATCCATACTGACAATCATCAATTTTATCCTGTTATCTTTTAAATATTTATTCAAACCATTTGCTATGTAATGCTCCATAACTTTATCTACCGCAGAGAGTATTGAAATGGGCCGATAGTTCTGGTATGTTATGTGACATCCAGACTTGTATATAGGTTTAACAATATTGCTATTTTAAGTTTATTTGGGACTTTACCTTCTGATATTGACTTGTTTATTATAACTGATAGTGGCTCTGAGAGACTTACAGAGAATCTCTTTAAATCCATCATTCTGATTCCATCTATGCCAGGACTTTTCTTCTTCATTCTTCCCAAAATATTTTCAATTTGTTTTGCATTTGAGTATGGTATATACAACAATGTATTGCATGACATAACAGGGTTATTTATTAATACATTTCTCTGCATCTGATAAGTCTTTGTATTACATTTATGTGTTATGCTGCTTATATCTTTTGTGTAAATCGTTCCAAATTTCTCACATATGTTCTCTAATGTACCTACTTTACTCAACATGTATCTATGTATTGTATCATTAATATTCATCTTTCTCTTTCTTCCCAAAATTTCATTAATTTCGTCCCATGTTCTTTTGATATCCTTTTTATTTTTTTATAAATTTTCTTTATGAAATTTCCTTTTTGCCCAAACAATGTTTTTATTTATTTTATTCCTTAATATTTTGTATTCTTTCTGAATTACTTTATTTTCTGGCTTATTTTGAAGTTGCTTGAAAAGTCTATCACGGGTTTTTATCATCTTAACTACAGCCCATGTCATCCAAGGCTTTTTGGTTTTTTGAATTTATCTGTTTTCCAAATGGTTGCTCTCTTATAAATTGAATTTATTATATCATCCAAATGCAAATATGCCTCATCTGATGACATACTATCATCCGTTACCCATCTCCAGTCAACCTGAGAAAAATTTGAATAAACGATTTTTTCATCTAATTTTTTAATTTGACATACAGACATATTTACTTGCTTATTCCTAGTAACAGAAGTCTGCATGTTGAGCAGGCAAGGGTAATGGTCAGATATCTTTAATTTCACAATTGCAGACCTGGCTCTTATCTTATCTGCCCTGAGATAGATATGATCAATTAGTGACTGGACTACCCTATCTTGTCTTATCTCCTCTCTTGTGAACTGGTCTATGCATGACAAAAATCCATTGGCAGCCATCAAGTTCTTATATGCATTTACATTATTACAGTAATTATTCTTAATATTCAAATTAAAATCTCTAATTGTCACACTTATACTTGTTTTCATGCTTACAATTCTATTACTCAATTCCCCTAAGAAATCCTTAATATTAGTTTTAGGTGGTCTGTACACAGCTAAGATACACACAGACATACTATTTACCATCTTAAAATTTACATTCAACATCATTCCTTCAAAAGTAGTGTTTTTAAGATTTCTGCACTGGCTAACCATATGAATTTTCCTTACAAAAATACAAATTCCTCCCCCCTTCCCCCTTTCTCTTATATTAAAAAAAGTGTCAAAATCATTGAGGTTAAACAATTCTTTCATATTTTCCTTTAAATTTATCTCTGTAAAAACAATTACATCCAGAAATTCAATGCAGTCCTGAAAAACAATTAAAAATTCATTCCAATGCTTTTTCAGGGATGCAATATTTAAATGCAAAATAGATATACCCTCAGTAAAATTATTTAATTTACTATATCCTATTAGTGTTTCTATATCATTAAAACTACTACTAGGTACACTATCACTATTTGCTACAAAATCAACCATTCACAAACAATTTCTCTTTGCCCTAAGCTTTGCTACTTTACGTCTTATTTAATTAGTTCCAAGTCTTCCTCTTTTTCGATCAATATAACTCTGCTATCCGGGGCCTTCTTTACTCGAACCAATCCATTTCTGTACCAGACAAATTGATAGTCAAGTCCTCTGGCTTTAAGCTTGGCTCTCTTCAACAAATTCCGATAGTAAAAGGAAAGATTCTCACCAACAAAAATTCTTCCTCCCTTGATTCCTGTAGTTTCAGCATTAGTCACAACCGTTTTTCTAGCTTCCAATAGTCTATCACGGATCTTCCTTCTGGCGAACTGAACAATTATGGTTGCTGGTCGGTTTTCTTTTCTTGTTTTTGGCAAACGATGTGCAATTTCGATATCATCCTCTTTCAAAGACACACCCATTTTATTGGCTATGCATCGTACCACTCCTTCCACATCTTCACCTTGTACTTCAGCAACCTCATTAAACTCTAGATTTTTATTACGACCGTACTGTTCCAACTGGTTTACTCTAGAGGTCAACAATGCTATCTGACAGTCTTTAGCATCAACAATCGCTCTAAGCTGCTTAATTTCTTTCTCCATTTCTGGTAAGCATTTTAGACTGTCCTCAATTTGATCAAACCTATCTGACAAAAACTGTTGACTAGTCTTTATCTCCTCATTTACTTTTTTCAATGAAATTAGGTCAGCTTTTATTCCCTGCATCAATTCAAGTTTTTTATCAATACTTGACATAATTTCTGAAAAATCAAAACCCTGAAAACCCACTGATTCATTAAGTTTGGAGGAACCCTTTGATTCATCTGCTTTGTTAAGCTTATGAGAACCAGATTTTTGACTCTTACATTTTAAACAAAACCAACTCAATTTTGCTTCCTCTGTCATTTTGGAAAAAACTGTGTCCCTTATTCCTGCACAGTGGTAGTGGTATTTTCTACTACAGTCATCCTTAGAGTATTTTATTAAATTTTTAGATTCCAATATAGGATCCTGACATTGCTCACAATTCATGTTTGAACAAAATTAAAACTAACCTTATGTGGAGCTCACAAGAACAGGTTCACTGATAAGAGCGCTGCACTGATAAGACATCCACTCTCCACAACTGCTGGACTAAGACTGAATTACATAAGCTACATAAGCTACATATTTCATTAATTCATTTACCGGTCTAAACTGAGGTTTGCAGTTAGTATATTGACTGGTCATCCACTTTTGAGACCTTATAGTTACGTACCAGAGTTTATGTAGACATGACTACCTATTATTTTTCTTATTGCAATTAAATTTTGCAATTTTGAAGATAATCTTCTTGTAATCAATGTCAATCATTTCAGACCTCTTCCAATTAGATGCCAAAACAAACACCATAGCCTTTAGTTGTTTTTTCCAAGATAACTTCAAATACCTCTTCCGGGTGTGGCAGTAGTGGATGCTTTACCACCACATTCTAAGTTTTCAGATCGCAAACTAATCCCAGAAAGTACCTTTACAGATCACCTTGTCACATTCGACAGTAAATGAGAGAGGACAATTTCCTCTCAGCCAGCATCCGCTTTTTCCCAATAATCATTTCTCATAATTAGGATTTGGCCAATACGCAACAAACAAATACAATTAAAAATTGTAAAAGTGGGGGATCAAAACGATGTAATTAATTTATGGTAGACATGACGCCTGTAACTGTGCATTTAATTCATAAGACTATCACACAACCTACAGTAGCAGCTTATTCTTTCATTCAGAGGGGGGTTTTATTACTCTCAGGAAGTTTCGCCTCTGGCTGTTTTGTCACCAGACCGCTTTGACTTGAAGAGGCTGAAAAAGATTCACCTTGCCTTCTTCCAAGTGGCATGACTCACTAACACACACTAACTACACATGACTAAGATCAGTGAGAGGTATCAATAGCTTCTGTAGGGAGTGAATTATTATTATGTAGCCTCTTTGATTATTTAACGGACATCTATAATCAGCGAGCCCTAAACCTTTGTACACTGAATATAACTCATTTATCAATGTTTGAATAGGGTCCACTTTTGACTTGATTTTATATTATGTTTGTAAAAATTTCTGGAATAGGTGACACAAAAGTGATTGCATCGATATATTTTGAGTTAAAGTTATTCAGAACTTAAATGTAGTGTAAATATCGGGTGTATTATTAAAATAATAGTTAGTATAAAATATCAGCCAAATCCTATTTAGAACTGCTCATCTAATATGCTGCAGTTGACAAGTTGCCTCTCAGCAGGCTTGTGCTGGGTACTTTGAAGGACAGGGGACACAACAGTGAGGTGGGCAATTCAAGGATGGCGATTTTGGCAAGGAGGATAAAGAACATCAAGGAAGGCCAGACACTTTTAAGGATGGAGAATTGGAGAACATATCGAAAGGTTCTAGCTAAACACAAGAAGAAATTGCGGCAACATTGGGAGTAACGCAACAAATCATTTCGTTACGTCTTATAATCATGGGTATGATCCAGAAACAAGGATGTGGGGTACCATTCATGTTGAAGCCAAGAGATGTTGAAAGGCGAGTTTTCATCTGCGAACGACTGCCCCAATGGCAAAGAAGGAAAGTTTTATTGCATCGCATAGTGACTGGAAATAAAAAGTGGATTCATTATGATAAACTAAGGAGAAAAAATCTTGGTGAAGATTGGGTCACGTATCAACATTGACTGCAAAGAAAAACCTTCATGGATCAAGGGTGATGAAAGGTTGACAATGCCTTTTTATAGGCAGATCATATTAATTCACTCTGTTCTCTCCTCGCTTTTTTTATCCTGAGAGAAAAGGACGGTTTGTCCCCACGCTTAGTCCTAAAAAAGACTTTTGTGTCCTCAAATCTGAGGTTTTTACAGAAGCTTATCAGATTTGAGGGCTCCTTTTCTCTGATATCCTTGGGGCTAAGAAGATGTGCTCCCAGGAATCTTTTCCGAGTTTTTGAAATGGTAGGACAATTTAACCAAATATGCTCTGCTGATTCCTCCTCTTCTCTGTAGAGTACATTCGTCAGTCTGACTAAGGCCCACCCTCATAAGATGTTTCCTTAGGGGGTCATGTCCTGTCATCATCCCTAATATCAGTCATATCCTCCTTACTCTTATCTAGGAGAGCTGCTCACCCTTTAGCGTAAGTAGAGATAAACATTTTAAATTGTCTTAATCCTGAGGCTCTACTCCAGGTTTCTTATCCTCTTTTCCCAATCTTTTACAAGAGCTTTGTTGTTGGAGAAAGCTATCTCGCAACCTGGCTCAGGCCCCACCATTATGGATTCTGCTCCCTTTTTGGCGAGAATGTCTGCTTTTTCATTTCCATGAATGCCCTCATGGCCCAGCACCCAACCAAGTGTTACTCTGTTATTCGTAGAGATATTTCCAGTGGAATTTCCAATTCCAGCTCAGCTAGAGCATTCTTACATTCTCAGACTGCTTGTGAGTCAAACGGACATGTATCAAGTGCCTTTAGTGCAGTCTGGCTATCAGATAGTATCAAGTATTTTACTCCTTTTGTCCACATGTGTATGAGCCCTCTGGAACATGATTCTATTGTCATGACTTCCGCTTGGAAGACCGTCGCATGTTTTCCCAGGGGCACTGCTATGTTAACTCCTGGTCCGTACATTCCGCCCTAGAGTCAAGGCGTTAACCATCTGTGTAAAACTGTAGGACTCCTTTTTTAGGGTAGGCCTCCTCTTTAATCCATTTCTCCCTACTTTCGATAGAGACCGTATATTGGGTTATCAAAGGAGTATTTCCTAACCATTGCATCTGACACATTAGTTAGCATTTCAGCCCCAGGAAATACCTGCAATATCTTCATGTGTCCTTCTAAAGAGGTAGTATTTATTACCTTTGTTCCTAGAAGCTTCATTGCACTTAGAGCGGCTGTTCTCATCACCTCCGCTCATCAGGACCGCTTCAATTGCTAGTGTTGGGCACGAGCTCATCGCTCCCGTTATGCTTAAGCAATCTAGCCTTTGAAGACTCTGTAGCCTTTTAGCAGCTGTTGCTTGTTCTACTTTCGGCCACCACACTAAGGCAGCATATGTGACCATTGGTTTTATTATAGTTTTGTAGATCCAATATATCATTCTGGATTTCAATCCCCATTTAAATCAAAATAGTCTCTTACAGGCCCCAAGGGCCATTGTCGCTTTAGATATTCTGTTTTCAAGATGTGAGTTCCAAGTGAGCTTCTCATCCAGGATTAAACCCAGGTATTTCACTTCTTTTGATTGGTTTATTGTATTGGATTAGAGTATTTAATAAGATGTCCAACCCCTCTTGAAAAAGGGCTGAAAAAACTTCATCCGCTCCAGGAGATTTAAATGGCTTAAAGGATCTTATTGCCCATTTAATTCTTTCATGTGTGAAGAATCTTTAAGACTGCTTTCTGGATTTTGCAACTTCCCGATTGGATCTCCCCTCGACTAGAGAATAAGTATCATCATTTCGAGTCAAGTGACCCCTTGGAAAGAGCGTTTCCAAGCATAGTTCTAAGGTCTCCTTCCTGTTCACTGTAAGGTCACCGTTGGTCTTTACTAAGGACCCCATTGGGATCCTTTTATATTCATTTTGGGCGTGTAGATAAGGGATCCAGTAATCTATCCTTTTAACCCATTTTAATAATTTCAGAGCTTTATTTCTAAGTGTCTCTAGCCTCCCACTCCACTTTTTCTGAGAGGAAAATTTTTCTCATAGGCTTTTGTTATAGCTTGTTCAACTAATTGAGCAGACATTTCTAAATAAAGTTCATTTTTCTGGTAGGGTTCTATTTCCTCCAACTCTTCGGCTAGGGACACTCGGTATCCCCTCCAGTTGGTAGATTTAGGGACCCGTGGGTCACGTTTATCTCCCGTAGCTCCTCGATATAAAACTTAATGGGGCAAATGGGGCAGTGGTCCGATAGTGAGGCCTCCTGTGAAACGTGCCACCTTACAATTTTTGCGTCCTGTGGATAAGGTTATATTTAGAACTTATTGTCTTGTTCTGGTAATAAAGGTGGGACTGGACCCTCTATTTTCTAAAACTAAATCATTACAGAACATAAACTGTAGGAGTTCCTCACCTCTTGGGTTTATGTTTGTGCTTCCCCAGTAGGTATGATGAGCATTGCAGTCACAGCCGAGAATGAGGGCTGACCTCTCTCTCTCTCTCTTTGCAGTGCTGCAGTAGTAGCCTTTCTACTTCTATTGTTGGGCAGCTTGTTGACGGGGTGGGGAAGTAGACTGAGGCTATGATAACCTCTTTTACCCCTTGCTGTGATGCCACTTTCACAGTGACCGCCACCAAGTCTTTTGTAATCAGATCTGTAACAGGAAAGCCTGTTATATGTTTTGAAATTAGGACACATGCTCTAGGATTATCAATTTATCGATCATATATGAGATTACCAACCTGAGCCTGTCAATCCTCTGATGTAACCTCTGTTGAGGCGTGCATTTTTTCCAACTCCTCCTGTTGGTTCATCCTCATCTTTCCTCTTGGAGTGTTTGGGGACGCTGTCCCCTTTTTCCCTTGGCCGAGATGGATGGTCCTTTTAGAGAGGGAGCAAGTTGGTTTTTCTTTTTGGACCGCCGCGCTGGCTTTTGGAGTAGACCTCTCAGTTAAGGTATGTTTAGATGTTCTTTCTTCAGTCTTAGCTGAATTTTTCCAAACTTGTAGCTGATCCATGACCCTCTTTTTCAAGTTTGCTTGCTGTAGCGCAGTCGACTGCCAGGGTAAGCAGCACTGACTTTCCCTCGTCGTTTCTATGCAGGACATTCCATTCTCCAACAGCTCTTCATTTTGTGCTTTTAACAATTTCATAATCTTATCAATGTTTTCATTTGTGCTATTTGGAAGATAGATAGTCGCGATTCTTGCACGTGGAATTTCTCCCTCTTGTACAATCCTCAGACTGGCCCCTTCCTAAGGCTTAAGGGAATCTTGCTTTTCTTTCACCCATTCAGCGGTATTGTTGTCTTCACAAGTGAAGATCAGAACTCCTTGTCTCCTGTTGATCCCGTAGAAGCTTGGAGAGTTGGGACCCTCCACAATCGTTTCCAAGATGAAGTTCTGGATATCTTCCATCTGTTCTGCTGAGACTATGGTGTTAGGAAAGTTGGAGTGTAGAATTCCCACCCGTATACCGTCTACTGCTTGTTTGTAGGAAGGTTTTTGGGGTTGTGCAGATTGCTCCTTTTGTTCCACCTGTCTAGTATCGGTTTTTGTTTTCTTTCTCTGATGAGCTTCCAGAGTGGAGCCATCAGAGTGAAATCTTTTTGATTTCCCCTCTTTTTGTTTGTTAAGGCATATGTTTTGGTTTTCTGGGATTGGTTTTACGGCCAAATCCCTGGCTTCTTCCTGAGAGTAACCTCTTTTCCGAAACCACGCCATTTGTTTCCTGGTGGTTCCACTCAGTTTAGGCAATTCTGGGAGCAGCCTTTCGGCTTTTGCTCCCTCTGCTTTTTGGTGGTCATCCTCAAGTATGGCATCTTCCTCAGATGTGTCGACTCTGGCTGAGTCGGGGGTTTGAGAACTTCTACTAGGAAGTCCACCTGTCTTTAATGTTTGTTCAGGACAGCTAGGGTCAGAGCCCATTACTTACCCCCCCCCTCTATTTTTTGTGGATGTTCATCCACTTTTTGAGTGCTGCTAGAGCTCTCTAGTTTGTTTAAATAAGTTTTTGGTGTTTCATTACTCATTATGTTCCCACGAGTTCTAAAGGTCACCCCAAGCATCGTCCCGCTCTACTTGGAGAAGGCTATGTTTAAACTGGAGGTCACCAGGTATCCAGAGTTCGCAAATTAACGATCAAGCACACCCTCGATCACGCAGCCCTCGGCATATGCTGTTCCACCTTGACTTGGATATTCAATTTTTTTTCAATTCAATTCAAATTAACTTTATTCAAGACTCATACAATGTACACATATATTATAAATACAGAATAGCATCAACCATTATATTACAATATCCATTTAGTGACTACATAAATCATTAAATAAAGAAGTTTGCCTCAAAATGTTACGTAAATGACAACACTGATTTTACAATTTGGCTACTATTTATAATATGTCATATTAACTACTAAATTGTTGGATGAACTAAGTTGCCTCAAAATATTCTTTAAATGAGTATACTGATATTTTAATTTAAAATGATTTTAACTTTGTATTAAATATGCAAATTTGTAAAATTTGTAGAAACATTTTTGGAAGAAATAACAAGAATTTGGATCCTATAGGTGTGGGTTTTTTATTAAAAGTTCTAAGTTATGTTTTGGGATTGATGGATAATCTCTATGGCGAGTGTTATAATCAAGATTTGCTCCTAATTTAGATATACTATCTTCATTTGATTTCACAAGCATAATAGTTTGAAAAATATATAGACCATATACGGTAAGGATTCTTAATTTAGAAAAATGCTGTTTGACAGATTTATTGTGTTCCAAATTTAACATTATTCTAATAGCTTTTTATGTTGGTGAATTCGGTCTAAATGTTTTGTTGTTGTAGCTCCATACATGCTTATACCATAAGACATTTGTGAATTGATTAATGCAAAATAAATAGTTTTCAATGTTTCAATATTACATACCCTCGACATTTGTCGTAGAGTGTAAAGACCAGAGGACATTTTATTTACTTCATGGTCAACATGTTTATCCCAACTTAAGTGTTGGTCCAATATTAGTCCAAGAAATTTTTAGTTTTCTACTTGATTCAGTTTTGAATTTTCTAGATATTTATTTGGTTTCAATTTTGATCTAGTATGTTTTGTTCAGAATGAAATAAAATTTGATTTATTTATATTTATTTGGAGTTTTTTAGTGTCTGAAAATTCTTTTTCAGTTGTAAGGCTTAGAGATGATTTAAGCTCAATTCTTCTTGACTTTTATCTGAAATTGTGATGTTGGTATCGTCAGCATAGAGGCACACTAACCCATCCACCTGTATCACACCCGGCAACCCCTTTAAATAGCAAAGAAATAGAAGAGGGCCAAGTATAGATCCATGTTTTGATAGTTTGAAGGTTTGAATAAAAATTTGGTGTATATTTATATTTGCTGTTTAAATAACTAAAACTATCTTGAATTTGAATACATTGTTGTCGGTTTTTTAAATATGATTTGAACCATTCATGTTTCTTACTCTTAATATTTAAATTGTAAAGTACCTTAAGTAATTCATCGTGGGACACACTGTCAAATGCTTTGGAATAGTCAAGGAGGATTCCAATGACTTATTCATTCCTGCCAACCAAATCTATTATTAATTCAATGAAATTAATACCTGCAGTTATTGTAGATTTTTGTGGTCGGAAACCATGTTGCTGATCATCCAATATGTGATTACTTTCCAGTAATCCAAAAGTTGATTATATATTACTTTTTCAAAAATTTTAGAAAATACAGGTAATAAGCTATAGGTCTGTAACTTGTTGGACTAATTAAATCCCCCTTTTTATAGAGTGGAACAACTTTAGCAATTTTTAATTTGTATGGGAAAAGGCCAGATATTAATGATGAATTGATTATGTGGGTTAATGGTTTGGAGATTAGCGGAAAAGACTGTTTAATGAGGGTGATTGGTATATCATCAATTCCTGTTGAAAATTTGTTTTCAAAAGCCATTACAATTGTTTTTAAAATTCTTTTATCGACCTCTTTAAATTTGAAAAAATTTAGGCTTGAGGCGGTATTTCATGACCCGATTGATTAACAAAATATTTCTGAATATTTGTAAGCACAAATCTATCAACAACATTTATAAAAAAATCATTAAATATATTACCAACAAGAATTGGGTCTGATATGGATATCCCATCCTGGACTAATTGTATGTTATTAGTGATTTTGGTGCCATTGTTGATTTCAGATTTAATAATTTTCCAAGTTGATTTTGACTTGTTTGTAGATTTCTTAATTTTACTGTTAAAAACCCTTTTTTTCGCTGTTTATATCAATTTTATTTTCAATTTTCAGTTGCTTATTAATTGTTTTAAATCATTAGTTTTCCAAACCCTATATGGTTTTTTTCCAATTGCTCAATTTTTTCCTTTTTAATCTTTACATCATCTGAAATTCAACTATTTAGGTTTTTCTCTTTTAATGATAATTTAGGAAAGCTAATTTCAAAAACATGAACAAATATTGAGTAAAAAACATCATACTTAGTTTCTACGCTAGCCTGGTAAACTTCTAACCAATTTTCACTAGCCAATAGCCTTAAAAATAAATCTGTGTTAGTTTTTGAAATCTTTCTACAATACCTTTTATTCACATAATGAAGAGTATTTTTTACACCAAGAATTTCAAACAATTGCCCATCATGGTCTGATAGACATGTTATAATGAATAAATGATGAATAAATGATTTTATTCCTCTCAAAAACAACAAAGTTAATATGAAAAAAATGAACATCTTGGAATTAATGCCAGATGTTTTTAATTTCTTACTTGTAATATTAGTGAGGAAGTTATCTATGCTGGTTTCTGACTCGGAGGTAACTCTAGTAGGAAAATTTACTTTATAAACTAAGTTATAAGAATTTAAAATACTGAAAAATTTCTATATGTACTGTCTTTGTTCAACACATTGATGTTAAAATCTCCTACTATGATAATATTCTT
Organism: Homalodisca vitripennis; assembly: GCF_021130785.1. Lineage (NCBI taxonomy): Eukaryota > Metazoa > Arthropoda > Insecta > Hemiptera > Cicadellidae > Homalodisca > Homalodisca vitripennis. The sequence continues at coordinate 40,272,111 of NC_060215.1, read as the reverse complement.
GAATTTATCATTTAATGTATTACACAACAAATCAAGTCTACTTAGAAAAGATTTAAGTAGATTTACTGTGGGGATCTATAAATACATGCTAAAATAAATGAAAATGTATTTACAGTAATCTCTGATAAGCAACATTCAAATTCTTTTTTGGCTGTAAGATCTTGGACTTCAGGAATTAATAATTTTTTACTTTTAATGTTATTTCTAACTAAGATCCAATACACCACCACCAAGTGAGATTGGCCTTGTAAAAAATGAACACATTTTATAATTTTGAATATTTAGATACAGGATTTCTGCTTCAGTCATTTTATGTTCAGATATTGCTACTACATCTGGTTGGATTTCTTCTAAATTAATTTTTAGTATATTATATTAATATGTGATGATAAAAGTGTTGAACATTTTGATGTAATATTTTAAATGGTTGAAGTTGAATGTTGTTAAAAGTTTGTTTATTTTTGGAATTTAGTTTGATATTGGTTTCAGTATATTTTAAATGTTGGTAGTTTTTCATCCCTGATAGTTTAAAATGATTATTGTTATTTGAACTTAATAGTGCATTATTATGAGCCAGATCAATAACATTCAAACTAGTATATCTATATGCAGAACAGTTTTCATTGTCATGAAAGTTTAGTTTAAATCTGAAAAAGATGAACTAAAGATCACTGACACCATATAGCCCATGTTTGGATTGGAAATCAAGATGATGCAGAAGTAGGGCGATCTCCTTATCTCCTTGTGGTCCTAGGTTTGTAGTTATGGTTGATGACAGTGGTTGAATTGAAGAGGTCTCAGGCTGCATGTGATCAACAACAAACGGTGATGGTGTAGCTTGCGGATACTTTGACAAAATATTGTATTTTAAATCAGTGATAAATTCGTCATGTGTTAAGCCATTCCATAATACTCTGAAGGACCACTGGTTGTACAATATAATGTCCACAGAAGCTCCAGTAAGGTGATGAAATTTCATTATTTTGGTTACAAAGTGTTCTATTGATATTTTATCATGAACGCAACCCATAGCCGAACATATGAGCCTTGTAAAACCTCTTCTCTTAAAATAAATTGAGAAATCCTCAAAAGCTTTATCGTAACCAGTCAATGTCAGTTTATTTTTGTATTTATCCTTTGTTATTAATGAATAGATTCCAGCTCCATCAGGGACTTGTTGATAAGCAAGGTGACTGGTTATGCAGTTTGAAGCAAGTGGTCTTCCAAATTGTTGTTTAAAAATCACTGCAACACCAGCAGTCATCTGTCGCTCATCCTCAAAGTCACCATAAATACAGTGTGCAAACGCAGTTTTTTCACAGTCTTTATGTTCAGTAATTATTCAAGTCATGTTCTTTTCTATTATTTTTACTGGAGGTTGAACTCTCTCATACTTGAAATGTAATTCTTGACTGTTCCACCAAGTAAGGGCTTTTAAAATAATGCGAGCCAGTTTTGTTGTGCCTTGCATGTTTTAAGTGCAGACCATGGATAGTATAGTGTTGTTGTCCCAAATGATTAAGATTAATAATGTAAACTCCATCAATCCTGGCAGCTATCTCCATGATGTAGTTATTTACTTTTTGTATTTGATCGTTTTCCGGACCATTAAGAATTTTGTCATATCTATTAGGTACAGTACAGAAGAAAACAGGTCTGGTTACAGTAAGCACTTTTAGTTTACTTTCTAAACTCTCATAGATTTCATTGAAGTTTTCTTTAAGACTATCATTTGTTCCGCCAAGAACTACTAAAGAGCTACTTTCTTCATCAATTTTAGCTGAGTCGATGACTTGCAGAAGAGTTGTGTTTGGTCTGATATAGCCAAAAGCAATTTACTCTTTCTTCACACAGTTCTGTATTTTTTGGATCAAGATTTTTACCTTGGCTTTCAGAGCAAATTGTAAGTTGGTTTTAAAACTTTCTATTTTACTGGGTTTTTGAGATTTTTTGTGTGTTTTAGAGTTGGTTGTTTTTTTTTAATTTTATGAAAAATATGCCCTGAGAAATTCATTTTCTGTGTGGGTTTTATACAGTTTACAACTTTTGGTTTCTGAATTGCACTTCCAGATTTAAATTTGTTTTCTTTTTCAGACTCACCATGTTTTACCATCATTAATGAAACAACAGCACTGCTCTTCTAAATCACATAGCATAGAAGAGAGCGTTTTTGTATGATGTCAGACTGGGTTAAAATAGTTTTTTCGAATAAACTCTGTATTTATTGTGTCCGAAGTCATTATATCGTGAACAATGGACTCAACTGTCCAGCACATAAATACTGCACAATCATGACTGTTTGACTGCTGTGGCCCACCAATATCTAAAAAATTTATTGGCATTGTCTTGTTTAAATAAGTGTTTAGTCTGTTTGCAACCGAGAGAGCAGAACTTTGGTTGTATGTACCAGAAAAGTCAAAATGTAAAAATTTTTGTTCAGACCCAATATATACTAGTGTACTCCAGTGCGAGCCACTATCAGATTGTGTTAAATTAACAGAGTCATTTATTGGTAGAATGATGTAACGTTTTTCCTTGATATTAAGTGGTTCTAGCATAAAATGGAAGTCATTAGTATTTTTTATTGCATGAACAATGAGTGGATTGATTATGATGCCTGATTTTTTATCCAGAAACCTATCATTTAAAATTTGAAAATACGGCTGAATTGTCAAGTCAGTGAGCCATTTATCGTTCAAAAGCTCATCAGAAACTAACATTTTTACAGCTTTAATTTCAGTCTGTGTTTCAAGACTTGAAAACCGTACAGGAGGTTCCACAGCGGGATCAGAAGAATTTGAACTAATGGTTGAGGCTGTTTCTGATAAAATATCATTATTTTGAATTTTAGATGGGTTTTCCATATGTAAAAGCTGTAGAGGGGATTCACAAACAGAATCAGAAACATTCAACTACATACTCGTGTTTGACTTGCTTGATTTTTCACCCATACTAGCTTTCTTAATGCTAACATTTTTTCACTGCCTGTGTATGCTTGAAATCCAATTGTTGAAGTATTGCAGGAAACAACTACTGTAGTCAAATTTCTGAGTTTATCTTTGTGAAATAAAATAATTTTAGATCACAAAACGTCTTCTTAGGTCACAGTCACAGATACTGTGACTGTGACTGTGAGCCAAGAAAAAGAGTGCTTTTCTTGGAATTGAAAATGAGTTTTATAAAGAAACAAATAAAAGAGTGCAGTGATAAAAACATGTGCTTTTTAGAAATTCTGTTACAGGTAATATTTATAATTAATTATTTGTTTGAAACTAGAATAAATGTTAACTTTTAACTGTTTCACAATTTAAGGATACTTTACCACAGATTTTCCCACAACTTTAGCACTGTTTTACTAAAATGTACACTAAATAATAATAATAAAGTTCTTATAGTGCTAAAAACACTAAACACATGTTACTGTTCTATCAAACACCTTACCTAAGAAAAGATAAAGAGAGAAATTCTTTTCCGGCTTATTCACACCTCTTCATATAGTTGAAACTAACATATGGGATTGTGCTGTGGGACTCATCATCCTGTACTGAGTTACTTAGAATATTTCGCCTGCAGAAAATAGCCATACTTATAATGGCAGGTGTGCACAGACTGATTTCGTGTAAAACACGCTTTCAATCCTTCCAAATTTTAACTCTCCCTTCATTATACATTTATGAAATGATAATATACTATATATTTAAGTTTGATTCTATCCAAATTGGCGCGGACCTACACACGTATAACACCAGAGTCCGGGAACAACACAGACAGACTCCTCACAGATTACATCTTGCAACCACGCTAACTGTTGTAGTTTAAACAGTTTTGAGTTACGAATGTCTCAATTACACACGAACCCCAAGTAAAAAAATATAGTAATAAATACGTTGTTTTATTAGTTTAACTGGTTTGGCTTTTTGTAAGTTTTGATAATACTATGTGTATTTTGTTCCCTAACCCCACACACCTTTCACTGTCACCAGGTACATAACTGTGATTACTGATGTTTAGGAAAATCCTTTGTGAGGATGTGCCATGGCAGGACGTGATCTCAGACCTGAACAGGACCGGCCAACCCTGGACTAAGACTCTGAGTATGTTAAATCATACTCAGAGGTTCCAATTGCTTTTGGAATTCGAAAGAAGAGAGGCGGAGAAAAAAATATCATTCATCCAGCAATCTCTTCGAATTTCCAAAGGCAACAAGGACAATGAACTCTTAGTCGAAGTAAGTAAATACTTGTAGATAGCCCACTGATGAAAGAACTCGTCCTTACTTGAAAATTCTAAGTAGCCTATTATTTATTCAACCTTCTATGAACAATCGGTATTAATTATTATAGTAGATGTGGATCCAGAAGTTGATTGGATATTGGGTGTGCTATAGGGGAAGAGGACTGGATATTTTGGAATGGAAGTGTGCAAAACTTTGAATTTATAACTTATAAAATGGTGACTTTCAGAATTTTAAGACAACATGTTCAAGAATTGTTCCTTACTAATATGTGAAAAAGTCATTTTCCAACGTACACAGTTAAAATGATTTGGAGTTGCAATTGATAACCGGCTTACGCAAGTGAACAAATAAAGAAAAGATGGACAAAACGGAAAAAAATTTAAAATAAAATTATAAATTTAATTAAGATTCAATGAGTGGCTGATGGACTCTAAATTTCACTGATATTAATATATAGGAATATCACATTTAATTTACTCACAACAGTAATAAAGCAATAAATGTACTTTTATTATAGGTAATTAATGTTTGGAGGATCCAAGAATCAGTTTATTGTAATAACTATCTGTAGTAAATTCTTGGCGAGGGATTTGGATGTTCTTATTTAGATAGATACTTTTGTATATGTTTAATTGAATCGTAATTGCACCAAATTTGAAGGTGTGGCTTGTTGCTGAATATGCTATAGGGAGCAGCAGCGGCTGAGGCTGACATACAGAGAGAATTTGCTGATTGTGTGACGTGTAGTGTATGCTGACTTCAGGACTTTGTGAACGTGAAACTGGGTCATGGTTCTATTAATTTGCTGCCCCGTTTATTTATTATAAAGCTGGCTCTATGACAATGTATAGAAATTTCAATTTGGCTGAACTTAAAAACTTCATGGAGGAGGGAAATTCTCTGTTGAATGTATAGTATTAATTATTATTAATTTACCTGTTTAGATGGCTTTTGAAGTTTGATATTCTTATGGGTCCCCTTGGGTTCATACTATTACAGGGGAGTACTTTTTTTGGGTTAGTTTGACTCTGGATTTTGACCAAAAGTTTTGTTTTCAAACCAGCACCATTTTATTTATGAATTTTGATTAAGCGCAACTTTCATTCCTTTCATTGTAAGGATTACTAACTTAGGTTTCAGGATATAGTTATATTTAGATTATGTATGGATCTTGACCAACAAGAATAAATGGTGTATGTTTCCTATCTGAGTTACTCATAATATTTAGCAGGAAACAAGTTTTTCTTCTAAGGACACTTTAAATTTGGGGTGTGTTTTCTTTGAAAAACATCTTATACTTGAATCATGTGCGGTTTGCAAAGAGAGTTTAACCTTGACATTTCCCATTGATTATTTTCTTACGTTATATTTGCTATCTTTATGTTTTGCTTAACAATATCCTGTTCATGGCAGTTTTATCCTATTTATTTGTAATTAAATTGGTTGAATAAACAATTAGAAGATGTTGCTGGATCTGGATTAAACGAGGAAATTTAATTTATGTAAACTCAAACATTAAAAAATTTTTTTAAACCATTAATATTCAAATAAAAACGTATTTATTCCTCTCAATAACATGTAATTAATAAATTGAACATACTATGGCATTCGGAGAATTAGAAAACATTTGTAAAAATATTATCATTTTAGAGAAATTTTCATGCGAGACACTTTACCTGAAAAGTTAAAAAAATTTGAATGTAGAATTGTGAATTTAGATTCTTATTTAGGAAGTGGAAGTCATTGGGTTTGTTGTTACAAAAAAGGCAAATTTGCTTACTATTTTGATTCATATTGAAGAATTGGAGACAAACCTGAACTTGAAGAAAAACTTAATTAAATTACAATGATTCTCAAATTTAAGACTATAAAGATCCTCCAATTTGCGGACATATATGTGTATTTGTAATATTAAATGAACTTGCAAAAATAAAGGTTTTTAATAAGTTGTTAACAAATTATATAGATTCATAAAATATTTTTTAACGTGTTTGGTACACCAATAAAAACAGAACATTCACAAAATATAGGTAGACTTAAATACTTTGACAAATAAATTGAAAATGGATTGCCAAATCTGGCAGAAGGTTATAATTTATATTTTTTTATATTCAAATTGAAGATTTAAAATGGGTCTGAATATTTATTAAATTTACTCGAGATAAAACTAGATTTATAAGATAAATTTGAAAAAGTATTGAAAATTTTTAAAAACAGTTTTGAAGATGGAGCATTGTTTGTTACTCCCGGCTTGTGCTAGCATATACCTTTAAAGTGATCATCATTCTCACTTATACAATGACAGAGTTCGTTGAAAAAAGTACTGTTGGAATTGCTATAATGGTTGCTACATTGTACATTTTTTATAACTATACTGTTTTTTGTTATATGACTTTAAACGTTTTCAACAGATGCCATTTTGTTTATAATAAATCAAATAACACACTTATGTTTTTGAATTTTTCTCTTATGTGTTCCAGCTATGTGCCAAATTTTTTATCTATAGCTTTACTAGTTCTACAGATAATAATTGTTAAAAAAAAATCCATACAAAATGGCGGCTAGCTGCTAAACGACACATTTCTCAACCTATGCTTATAAGACAATTGTTGCTCTGAATCACAAGTACTATCAGCCAAAGAAGTTTTTGACAACCTTTTGTTAGGATATGGTTGAATAGGTGAAAATAAACAAAAAATGTTCCTTTAACACTGTGGTCTGTTTCGCTTCATTTGGCGTCTAACTGCCTGTCTTTATATTTAGTAAAGAAAGTCACAACTCAGAAACTGTGAATAATTTAAAAGCAGTAAAATTAAATAAAATTTATGTAAAATTTATTAGAAACCTACGAGAATAAAAATGTTTTCAAAATATTGCCTTTAAAAAGACAACCTTTTTAATATTTTATTTGCTACAGACGGATGATAGATAACTGAATAAATGGATGTTTACTACTCTCAAGCAATTTAAAAGTGCCTAAATTATTGACTGAATCGGATTGCACAACAGTGTTTTCAGACTTACAATACAGGTAATCGGCTAAAGTTATGGTGACATCCTACGTATCTATCAAATCCTTTAGAAAAAGAGTTAAATATAACAACAAAAATCGTTTTCTCAACTCTCAAAGAACATTACAAACTGATAGAAATAGTTTTATAGACAGTAAAAAAATCTGTTCGCATGTAAATTTAATGATTTACATCTGTTCCACTATGTGCCGCCACTTCATATCACGTCGGGACTGGAGCAGTCTACTGAAATCAGTACCTATATTCAGTATACGTTCTCATTGAAAGTTCTGCAGAGAGATTGTACTGTTCTGAAGCACTAAATCTATTAAATCTGGTAATTTGTATTTATTTACTTTTTTTTGACATAACACTGCCTTTCCACATTTTGGGAAGATGTTCCCCCAGCCAGTTCCACCCTATTGTATGGATCCACTCCTCTTTTTAGACATATATTAAGAGGAAAATAAAGGACATATATAAGTAATAAAATAAATAAAGTATGGTATTTTGTAACAATTAGCTTCCAGGACAGATACAAGAAGGTTGTTGGTAGTTAAGGTTTAATCTCCTACACTGACTGAGAATGTACTCGAAGAGAGAGCAAGCCCTCTATCTTCATCTGAGTACGCAGTTACACAGTGACATCTGAAATCTGTTGTCTATTTATGTCTGAAGAGACGAAACAACGTTAAAACATCTTCACTATGTTCGGGGTGTCTACTCCTTTACTCAAATTGGTGTTCACCAGTAAGGCCTTGTGCATAGCAAAGAGTGGTTACCCTCTGCCTTAGCAACTTTTAGGTTGTCGGGGCCCGAGTTTCAGACCTTGAGAAGGTCCTAGGAAACACTCACTCTATAAAGCCAAAGGAGATGTTATGAGTATACAATATGTTCAGTTGTGTGTTTTCAAATCTTCAAATTCAAATTCCTAAACATTTTCAAAGCATTTATTCAAAGCCCTTTGAATAAATTTTCTATAAAGTTTACAAAGTTAGTTAGCTTAGTTTATAAAGTTTTATTTTTAAGTGATTAGCTATTTTTAATATAGAATACAGATTTATTCATGATTCGATATTGAAGTTAATCAATTATCTGCTGTATGTTTACCATAAACCATACCTATTGGTCAAGGAGCCAAGAGCTAATTTGCATTGCATAAGCGCACATCCTGGCGTTTCTTAAAATTTATGAATGAATTTCAGAGAAAGAAATCAAAAGGGTGAAAAAAATCAAACAACATTTTTTCTCAGCTCATATTTTTCTTAACCTGATACACTTAAAACTATCTGGCAGACATGTAAATACAAGTCAGCATCAGCTCACCTGATACAGGCCGACTATTTGGTTGCCCTTTACCTAGTTTTCAGACTTTAATATAACTGTTATGTTTGTGTCTGATGGTTGATTTTAAAATTGATTTGATTTTTAAGCTAAGAAATGTATTATCTGAAATAAAAATTGTTTAATATTTTAACCCTTCTGATACACTCCTATTCTACCACCACCAAAACTAAAGTGGCTGAGCGCTATTGATTTAAAGAAAACCCAGGTTATGAGCTTATACAATACAATTTGGCTCTTGGTTCTTAAGACACAAGTCTTCTGAATAAGTAAAATTTACTTTATTTAAAAAATAAATCAATGTACATTTGTCTTATCTAAAAAGCTAATTAAATAAGGAAAGTAACAGCTATTGTGTTGATTAGGTGGCCGAGCACCCTCAGAAATCTGAGAAACTCCTCCATGGCAAACTGAGAGTTGTCTTCCATAGCAAGCCACTGCAAGAGTACTTGGCTACCATCAAAGAAGTAAAAAAAGAAGGGCTTGTAATTTCCTTGTAAGTATCACACGTTTTAAAATTCTAGATATGTATATTGTCTAAATGTATTATCATCATGAATCCGCATATATGTGTAAGAAGCTAGCAAGCCTGGGTCTGATCCAATGATGAACTCTGTATTGATTTTGACAAGCTAAAAATTAATATCGTTTTGAGAGGCTATAAGTAGGTTGGTCTGAATTCATTTCGCGGTTATACAAGTGTATGTCGTAATAAAGTTATAAACAGCTAAGCAGTGGAAATTTTGGGCATATTTTGTTGGTGAGGACACTTCCTTATGTGCTGCCCCAAAACAAAATGTTTAGTTTAGCCCCTTGGTCTAAAATATGCAACCTTACTACTTTACTTGGCCATTTGGGCACACTGTTTTATCATTAACTTTAGAAATATGTCAAAATTTCCGTAATTTTCATTAATGTTTGCTTAGATACTGTTACTTTTAGTGCGTTTTCAGGCAGTAAACTTTGGAAGATGGTATATCTCACTGAAGCACATCCAAAGCAATTCAGTGCAAACTCATGTTTTTTTTTTCTTCAAGCAAAATTCTTATTGCTTTCTTGCATAATCAATCTTATCACCGTTTTTTAAATATTTTGGAAAATTTTCTGTATTATATCCGAACAAAACTATTTTGTACCTTAGACTCCCCTAGAGTGAAGATTACATGGATTTTAATGTATTAACTAATTTCCAAAATGTATGTACCTCAATATATACAGCATGTCCCAGAACTCTCAACAAGGTTTTCAGGTATTATTCCTAGACCAAAGACAGATCAACATTTCATATTTAAACTTTTGAAAACTCAATAATTACACAAAAAGCCGACATTATATTTTTTTGCACTTTACTTTTTATTTTTGAAAATGACTTTTTATAATAAGTTTAAATTTGGTATAAACATTTATAAATATAAGGACCGAATTACAGAACATTTTCAATTTGTTAGAAGCTTTATTTTAGAAATAGCGGCTACCTTAATTCTTTAAGCTTAAATATCTTTAAAAATTTGTATGATAAAAAAGCCACAGTCTTATTAAATTATATTTAGACAATGTAATCACAAATCCATCAATACCAAAAGTTTAAGAAAATCTGTTGAAAGTCATTCCCCACACGTCAGTTGGTGTGTTTTGGTAAACAGCGTCTACATACCTGTAGATTTCATTCTTGTCTTGTCAGGGTCCATCCTGCCGCGCCACCGCCTGGGCCGATACGGCAAAGTTAATCCCCACACTTGAGTTGGTGTGTGTCGGTAACAGTCAAATTTCAAATTGATTTACCTATTTATATATTATCCTAGACAAATAACTAATTAAAGAGGGTACAAAATAATATGATTAATATTATATTATTTATTTAAACATTATTGTTTGACTACGTAAATGTTACAGAGATGAAACTTCTGAGTTTTTTGAAGATGATGTAGCAGATGTAGAACTACTGCCAAATTACTTCTACCTAAAAACGGTGTTCAAGGCGTGGAGATTACTGGAGAATTTCGGCAGTACATATCTCTTCCTATTTTTCCCTGCTACGATATCAACAGGATTCAAGAAATACACAGTAAGGTAAATATCACTAGCAAAGTGAAAATTCTACATTACACTTTAGTTAAAGCACTTTTCATTTCATTCAACCAACAATTTTATTCCTTATTTATAACCTGGATTTCATTGAAATTTTAATTAAAGGAAAGAAAATAAATTTATTTACATTAGTTCCTCTAAATGGTGTGTGGTTTTCAATTGTTCAAATCAATATTGCATTTATTGTGATTGCATAACATCACAATTGTAGAATAACATTTGATGGAATGGGTAGTTTAGATGTTCTAACCATTTATAGAGTACTATTTAAAATTTCAACCAGTCATGTAATTTCCTTCTGTTTAATCAGAATATTTTTGTTTTTGAGATAAAGCTTGTTTACTGGTCTATATTTCAATCAATCAATCAATCAATCAAACAAAAAAAAACTGTATGGATGTTGAAATTCCAACTGGTAAGCGTTATTGGCCTTGTGTCTGAAGATCAGATTGGCATTTGATCAAATTAACAGTCTGTACACTTTAACAGGTAAGAGTTTAACAAATTAAAAATAAATCTAGTCAGATCAAGTACCTGGGTGTGACTCTTAATGAAAACCTATTGTTGAAACCTCATCTAAGTTCTCAGTAATTTTTCATGGCTTATATTTCCTTGGTTCTAGAGTATGAATTGTCTTTGTGGGGTAGTTCATATGTTTCAATTTTGTCTAGTTTAATAGGTGTTTAGAAAAATGCATAACATTTATATGTAATACTATTATTAGAGAACATTCATTTTCATTTTTGTCAGTAATCGTAATTTGCCATTAAGATACTTGTGTTTTTAAACTTTTAGTACTTTTTCTATATTAAGAGGTAACATTGGACTTGTTATTGACAACTCTAGTTATACTACTAGACTCAGTAATGACATGCAAAGGTATTTGAGAGACTTGTCCTGAATAAGATTATTTTCCAAGTCAGAAATATGCTACATCCAAGTCAGCACGGGTTCCTGTCTAACAAATCAACAACCACTAACATCGTACAGTTTCAAACCTACATCATAGAGGCTTTTGCACAAAGACAGCAGGTGGACTCAATAGAGCTGTAGAGCAATAGAGGATATGCCACTCCATCTTGATCCGCAAACTTGAGGCTTATGGCTTCACAGGACCTCTTCTCAACTGGTTTGACAGTTACCTGCGTGGGCGCATGCTTCAGGTTAGATACAAGAATATCTAGTCCCACAGCTTTCCAGCTTCATCTGGCGTCCCACAGGGTTCTCACCTAGGCCCCATCATGTTCAACCTATATATTAATGATGTCGTTAATGCCCTCAAATACAACCACCTGCTGACGATATAAAATTATTCATGAAGATTTCTACCGACCATGATGCGGCTCTGCTGCAGGAGGACATCAACTTGGTTGTCCATTGGTGTAGTACGAACAAAATGTCTTTCAATATCAGCAAATGCACCTCTATTACTTCGCACCATGAACCCAATCATATTTGATTATTCAATCATGGATACACCATTGGTCAGGGTTAGTGAAACCAAGGATCTTGGTGTTATATTTACCACCAGTCTAAGTTGGGAACAGCACGTTCTGACCACATGCAGCAGAGCCCTCAAAGTTCTTGGTCTTCTCTTCAGAGTTTCTAAGCCTTTCTCCGACCTGCGCATCTTGAGGACACTGTATTGCTGCTTGATAAGACCACACCTTGAATATTGTTGCATGGTGTGGTCCCCTCACCAGTTGTACTTGAGGGATGGCATTGAGAGGGTGCAGAGGAGGTTTCTTTAACTTACTTTCACTTGAAACAAGACACTCCATCCAAGACGTTCTCTTCTTGTACAAGCTGGTTAACGGAATCATCGATTGCCCAGACCTGCTACAGAAAAAAAACAGTAGCAGTCGTGGGACTGCCGATAGAAGTGAAAACGGAACTATTAAGTTGAGAGTAACTAAAACTATATGCAAAAATTATATGAAAATTTTTAATGTTTTATTTATTAGTTACATATGATGGGTTAAACAAATCATGAACAAAATATAAATACAAAGTGGTTGAAAAAATAATTAATATACAATTATCTTAACAATATCTTACTAAAAAAGTACTGTAAGTATTAAAGAATATTATTTTAATAAGAAAAAGTTCAATGCAATCATTATACTTGTTGTAATTGCTCAATATTAATAGTTAGTTAAACATAGAATACAAGTGAGTAAACACCGAGTGAACAACAGTGAGTTGAACACCGTTGTAAATAATACAGTTATTGCTACGGATAAAGTATATAATTGCAATAACAATTAAACCCACAATATGTTTAAAACTAATAAATTAGTTAAATTAACTTGGTTCTTTCGTAAAGGTATTTTTATTGCACAATAAACTAATTTATTGAGTTAATACGGTATCAGTGAGCCAATGCGCCAACTACAGTTCCGGCAGAAACGTTCACTCATCACTTCATACGCTACTACAGGCTAAACTAAACTTCCAATAAAAAAATGATAAATTACAAAAAAAATATTCATCTATTTTCACACAACTTTCTCGCTGACAAATTTTGCCTGACCAAAAAATAAAAAAAATCCTCGCTTACTACTTTTTTCTTGTCATTGTAAACGCTATGTAAAATGTAAACAATAATCAAAATTATTTCGAAATTTTTTTAATATTTAAAAATGTAACCAATAGATTGCCAATATTAAGAGCTTTAATTTGACGCATCTTACAGAATTGTACGACATTGGCTTCACTTTTAAATCGCGAGAGGAAGCCGTAAAGGTCACTGATTTTCGCAGTCTGTTTTCATACTCCGCCGGGACAGTTTTAACACAGCGAGACTGACTTTTTCATGCAGGTTAGTAGTCCGCGGCCAAGTCTACGGTTAAAAAACACAGCGAGACTGACTTTTTCATGCAGGTTAGTATCATTAGCATGTCGGTGACGCGAACCGAGGATTTTACCCTCTACCAAAACGCTCAACGCGCCTAAAGAAGTTTTCACTTCAATAAATTTCCAAATTCCCACTGGCACAAGATCTAGAGTCCTTTTTGCAAGAACTTCGGTGACAACTTCCTATGCAGCCAACAGTCCTGTGATTACGATGCAGAGGCTTGGATGCTTGCTACCAGAACACATGGACTTTTTCTGCGCTTCCTTCAAGAGAGCTCTATGTGCTTCTCAGTGCTTGACCACTCAACTATGAATTTCCAAACACACATGTGGACGCACACACACACACACACACACACACACCTGTGCTCGTGTTTGGTTTTTGATGGTGCTTTTAGGGGGCCATACCCATAAGTGCCTTATTGCCTGGCAGTGGGCATTTTTGTTTTGTTATTGTTATTTACTTATTTATATTGTTGTTAGTATATCCAATTTATTATTTTTATATTGCTCATATAGTTTATCTGTTTCTGTTTGTTGTTTTTATTAGTATTTACGGCTGTTCCTTGTTGCCTTTTGTTGATATTTATTATTGTTGCCTCATTTGTTTTTTAGTTTTGTGTTAGTCATTGTTGCTAACTTATTACTATAATTATAAATTATTATGCTCGCTTTTTTAATGGTTGATCCATTGGAAATAAAAAATTAAGTTAAATAAAAAAAATAAAATAAAATGACCAATATTTGTAATTACCTAAGCCAAACTGTTCTTTATTTCAAAAATGTTTTCTATTTTTAAGTTATAAGTTTTTTTTTATTTAATTCCAAGTGAGATTAAAACTAATAGATCTATACATATTTTTCAAATGCTGAAGGTTTAGCTGTTGAGTAAAAGTGTTGAAGATGTTGAAAATGTTTAGTTGTTCAATTAAAATATTTTGTTCTTACTATATTTGGTATCAGAAAAATGAGTGCCATAAAAATTGGCTGGGTTATTATAATTAATATGTGTAATTTTAATGGTGTAGTGTAATTTTAGTTAAATAGTGTAATTAAATTTGTAATTAAGTGTCAACTAAGAAGCTAATGATGACTCCTAACCAAGGGCAAGATTTTATTCTTTCTCGGTTGGTGTTTTTGTTTCTTTAATCTGTATATTGCTGTGTACTGTATTTACATTTATTTGAATGAGAAAAATAAATATATTTATTATTATTATTATTATTTATCAAATTTTCTTAACAAAATCTCATTCTTGACTTCCAAGAAGCCGCTCCCCATATAACGTCAATTACCTATTTGTTGAGAGCTCTCATGAGTAACAGTTTTCCCATGTACAGGCAATGTAACTGATTCTGTTTCTTAACCCTTTGATTGCAGTATATTGTGTGGCTAGCCGAGTAGTTGTGCTGTTTTTTTATTTCTTTTTTTCTTTTGTATGAACCGCTCAGACGACAAATTGTTGGTACTACGATCGTTTTATTCATTTTTCGTAATCTAAGTAAACATATGTGTTGTATATAACTATTTTGTTGTATTATTTGATAATTATCTTCTTTTGCATTTTGTTTTCACCTTTGTCAAAAAGATCTTTGAAAGCATACAAGCCCATTTTAATTAAAATTTAACTAAAAAAGTTTATTCCAGTTGTTTTACTTGACTACCTTAATTTTACAAAACAAACGAAGATGTTCTATTCATGCATAAAGTTATTATAACATATAAACTTCGCTACAATATACTTCTTAGAAGATATCCTAGAAACACTGGCGTGCGCACAGGGGTTGCCAAAGGTGCACAGGCACCTGCTAATAAGTTAATATTTTTGTTATATAACTTTTGGTGCGAATATTATATTGTTCAGTAGTACAAGAGTTACGTTATTCGGCTCGCCAGTGCATGGTTTTATGTATTATTTACATTGATATGTTTGTAATGCGTTTTTCCTCCCTGTTCTATTTCTTGCTGCCTCTCCTCACACCACTTGAATGATGTATAGCCCACTGCAAAATAGTTCTGTGGATTTTAAGAATTCTTTGTTTCAAAATAATTGTCAAAAAGCTTCAAAATTCATAATTTTGAGTACAATTTCCAAACATTTTTCGGGGGAGGCCCGGAACCACTCTTTTTGTTGAACTAACCCCCACTCCACCAAGCCTCTTGGTATGTCAAGCACCACCAAACCATGAATCGGGGCAAGCATATGCCTAAAGTTATTTAGTTAAACAATAATAGACATCCAGTTTTCACTCTGCCCATCATACCACCCCTCCCCAACCCACACACAATTGATAATTGCCCCACCTCTGAACATCCATCTAGAACAAACATCAGAAAGGTGAATGTCGCGGCTATATAGCCTAAGTGATTACCAGAGCACTGATACTGCTGTACGAGAATACTCCACACCAGCGGTGATGGCTCGTGGTTTGCTTGTGAGTTACTCGTCTACAGCAGTTAAACTGGCATGAAATGTAGACATGTACATTTTCCAACAGCTAGAATTGCAATCTTGAATATATTCCCTATTATTTAATATTCCAGAGTATTTAAAAGGACTATTTTTGTTTTATAATTTGATTTTTTTCTTTATAGTAAAATTTTTATCAGTATATCTTTAGGTATGATAGACGGGGCAACACACAAAAAATATTAATCTGTCACTTTTGTAGACACTATTGATGAACATCCCCTACATTTCATGTTCCTATTTCTAACAATTCCAAATTTAGCAAGAGGAGATTGTGTATGTGCAGGCATGTGTTTTGGCTTTTTTCTATTCTTTTGCACAATTTGTTTTGGTTTCAATTTCGGGCTGGTATAGAGCAATAACAGCTGTAAAAGTTTTCATTTTTTAGTTAATTTTTGAGTTTTATTTTTACTCATGACTTTTTTGCACTCATGAGCACTATATAGTAAGTTACATTTTGTATAATTATTAAATATGTGTGTTTTGTACTAGTAGATTTGTTTTCTGATAACATTTGGTAACTTGGAAAAACTATATTCTAATAAATTGACCTTTATTAACTATATTGTAAAATTTTCATTTTTAAGTTTGTATTTATTTATTACATGAACGTTTGTCAAATTACAATAAGTAGAATCAATAAGTTGTATTGTTCATAAAATCCAGGAATTCTTCAGTTGTGTACACAGGATTCTTCAGCAGAAATTCTTGAACCAAGCTCTTCAGTCTGTTTTCAGTCAGGTTTCGGAGGTGGTCTGGAAGGAGGTTTTTCAGCTTTTGGCCCTTGCATGATAGTTTTTTCTCATAGAGGGCTGCTTTATGTTGGTGTAAAAAGAAACTGTAGGCATGGCATGTGGGGTAGTTATGAAGGCCCATGTAAGTCTGCAGATTTAGTTTGTCTGCATATTAAATGGTTTCATAGATACAGAGCACAGGTACTGTGAACATGCCTAGTGTCTTATAGGCTTGATGACAGCTTTGCTGGGACTCCAGATTCACAATGGTCTTAATTGCTTCTTTTGTAGTACAAGTACTCTCTTGAGGAGCTTCCTGAGGAGCTTCTCCAGATTGTGACCTGTATTGAAAACTTATATTTAATGTGGATAACGTTTTTTTTTTAGACAATGGCAGAACACCCAGCTCAATGAAGAGCAGAAAACAGCTGTCGAGAAATTTTTGGGAATGCGTAAAGTTCACCATTCTCCCTTCCTGCTGTTCGGGCCTCCAGGGACTGGAAAGACAACTACTTTGATTGAGATCATTGTGCAGGTATTAAATCTTTAAGCTAGTTGTACACTGTAGTACACAACTATATTAATAAGGAAAAAAGTCACTCTTGTAAACTAATAGAAGATGTCTAGAGTACATGTGGTTGTAGGTTGATTGTGTGGTGTTTTTAAAAGTTAACTAAACAATACTGGTTGATGGATGGGACAGTTAAAAACATATAGTACATGTGTTTAATATTACCTCAGTCTGAATTATTTTCCAAAAATAAATGTTAAAAGATTTGTATAAAATGTCCTGTTTAAATAAGTAAAATCAAACTCAGGATAGAATTCGAATAAACACTAGAGCTTTTATTAATTTGAATGAAAAACAGAGGACAGCAGATAGCGTCATAGAAGGTAACACCTAAATTAAATGATTAAGTAACAGGACTGAACATCAGATGCAGTCCCAGGATTTCATTTTGGAGGGATCTCATTTCCCCCCAGAAAAAATTGAAGGCCTAATAACGCATTTTTGATTGAAATCTTAGCTTAAAAATACCTAATCTAATAGTAATTATGTTAGCAATTATTTGCTTTCTAACTGACTTCCTTTTACAGTATGTTACTACCTAGGCGGAATATGACCAAATCTTTGTGAAGATTTTTTTGTTTTGCTTAGCTTTCGATACAAGAGCTACTGATTTCAGGATGATATGATTTTTATGAATTATTGTGATGATAGTTCAATTATGTAATCAATATTTACTTACCAAGGCACAGATGAACTAATGCAGAAGGTCTGAGCACTGCTGGTTTTAGGATATTGGGTGTTTAGGGGGAAAGGTTTGATAACAAAGAGTACAGCCAATCCAGGTTGCAGGTTCCACAGGTCAACTGATTTCACTAAGGAAAGTCAACTTAGCAACAGTATGTGGTAACCACAATACTCTCCCAATGGTGGTGAAATTGGTTTTGCAATTTAGCATATTGCCAAGTTTATATTTTTCTCTTAGAAACCACTGCAAGAATATTATGTTATTAAATATTCATTTTATTATGAAAATTAGGTGTCTCGCAAATTATTATAAGCACATAAAGATAACGGTCAGAAATTGACCATCTGTCTGGAAGACCCCTGATATTGTACAGTACAATTTAATACACTTTAATAATATGTCATAAATCATGTGCAGGCAGTGTATTTACCTATAAAATAGAAATACACAAATCATATTTGAAAACCTTCAAATGTTATAACAAAATATTTATCCATTGTTCATCAAACAAAGATGTCCAATATTTTGTGGCAACTAACCTAATAATAAATTAAAATCATAGTTTTAGTACTCACACACATGCACTCACACATACACACGCACATTTTCAGGTACATATAAACAAAATATGAACATTTAGGAGGAAATCAAATGTTCTGATTCAACGTTTACAAAACCCATATAATATTTGATTATGTGTAATGTTCTATGTGACAGGTATGGTATAAATCACAAAGAAGACAGCTGATATGTGGACCATCAAATGCAGCGTGTGATTTTCTTATGCAACGCCTCATTGCTGCCCTGCCAGATGCCAAGATTTACAGATTGTTTTCAAAATCAGCCACAGTAAGTTACAGTGTTTTGCCACTCATGCCATTTCTGTTTTACTAATTTGTTTTAATCTTAAAAACCTGTAGATGTAGTGTCAGCTGTTGGTTGCCAAACATGTTTCTAGTTTGCATTGTGCCAAAGTGTATGAGGGGGTACCCAAAAAAAACCGGAATTGTATTGCTGGCAGCCGGCAGCGTGTAGTACACATTCCTGCCGCTATGCGTGTGTCGCGCAACCCATTGCGAGCTCAGTGACCCCAGTTCCGTTGTCCTAGTGCATTCTGTTCGTTCGTATTGACTGTTTTCGCTAACCCTGTTTTGTTCTTGTTTCGTTTTTTGTCATGGCAAGTTTAAGTGAACAACGTGCAGCTGTGAAATTTTGTTTTTTACTTGGTAAAAATGCTGCAGAAACTATTTTAATGTTGAATACAGCTTACAAAGATGATGCTATGGGGAAAACTCAGGTCTACGAGTGGTTCGCTCGATTTAAAAATGGCGACTTGTCGATTGAAGACAAACCTCGTTCTGGACGTCCATCAACCTCTCGAACGGACGAAAATGTTGAGAAAATTCTTGATCTTGTGCTCACCGACCGTCGACAGACAATTGAGGAACTATCAGAGAGTAGTGGGTTAACTTGGAGCTCGGTTCAGCGAAAAGTTCGCCAGAAAAGACCCGATTTGTGGCAGACTGGAGACTGGTTCTTCCACCACGACAGGCACCGGCACACACAGCCATCTCAGTTAAGCAGTTTTTAGCCAAAAACGGCATGGTTCCGCTGCCCCACGCACCTTACTCGCCTGACCTCGCTCCATGCAACTTTTTTTTTATTTCCACACATGAAAAGAGGCTTGAAAGGTCAACGATTTGACAGCGTTGAAGAGGTTAAGAAAAAAACGAAGCTCAAGCTTGCAGGCATTTCTAAAGATGACTACAAAAAATGTTTTGATCAATGGAAATACCGTTGGGACAAGTGTATTAGTTGTAATGGAGATTATTTTGAAGGAGATAAGGTCGTATTGTAAAAAATTTGATAATATATAATTTTTATAAAATAATTCCGGTTTTTTTGGGTACCCCCCTCGTATGTCCCATACTGTATCAAGGAGAGCCAGGCCAAAAATTATTTTTCTACAGTCGTCCACATTAAATGTTATAACTTTGTTACTTTTGGGACATAACAGTTATTTTTTGCATTTCTCCATAAAGATATATGTTAAACTAATTTATAACTTAGTTAATTGTGCATGCTTTAATAATTATTCCTGGTGGTGTTCCACAAGTCCCACCCCTGGTATCTAGTAACTATTTTGCTCCAAGAAATGCACAGCCCAAACATTTCTCAAACTGTAGAAGGTATAGTAGTTTACACCCACGGGTGTAGTACTTACCTTCAAAAATTGACTGAACTATCTTGAAAAATCTTTTTACACTCAATTATATGAAAAATGTGTTATTATAGAAATTCATGATTTAGTTATTATATAGTATTTTGTTTTTTAGTATATAGCTAAAACACACAATAATGTGATTTTCAAAAATATTGTTGTGTAATGAATACAAACAATAACATTGCAAACATTGAACTTATATTTAGTTTTGGCGAATCTTTAAACGGATCCTGGCTTTCCTTACACATCTTATTGACATCCGTAAAAATGGACGTAGACACATATTTTAAGCATCCATAAAAACAGACGTTGGCACTAAAAGGGTCAAGAAACTCGCAGTACACAAGTTATTTGTTTAAGCAAATTGTGAAGAACTTGTGTTGATTAATGAGTAGTCTGTTTAGAAACATTAATATTCATAAGTATTTACTTCTACAAATTACTTACACACATTTTACCACCCGTCTGTAATACACTATTGGCAATTTCTTATGCATTCTTGCAAAAGATTAATTCATATTCTTTGAGGGTCAGAGATTGTAGACAGTTTTTGCTAAGACCCGAGGAGAATATATCTTATCAAATTCATCATCAATAATGTACTTAAAACAGAAAATACATAGGCCCTACTACTGTACTTAACTAACTTTAATACTTTTTTATTATTTTACACATATTTATAGAAAAAAGAGTCTGTAGTATAAACGTTTGTAAATACCTATTTTTAGACATTTTATATCCTAGCTGATAAAAATTATTAAAGTGTAATTGGACTTAATATCTAGTGTAGGTTATATTGAAGTATACAATGTAAGTTTAGTTAATAAAATATAGAGGTTATAAAGATATTCTATGTAGTTTATATAAAATTCAAGTGTAAATTATTATTATTACCAATCTAAAACCAGATACAGCTCTAAAAATAGTGGTACAAGCATATAATTTTTCATTATGATCTAATAGATGTATATAAATAATTTTTAAAGCTTTATTTGAGGTGATGTGTGAAATAATTAAGAGAAGAATGTTAACGATATAGCTCCAGGGAATTCTGAAAAAAACTAAAAATCACCTTTTTGTTATTGTTTTGTAAAATTTGTTAATGTTTTGTGTTTAAATCGTATTTTAGAACAAACAGTACTAAACTTCAATACTTTATTTAACTGTATTACATTATGTAATGATTGCAAAAGCTGATTTCACTTTCTCTTTACACTTAGTGTATTATTATTACATTGTGGCTTTATTTGATGGGAAAGGACTTGTTGAAAAAGATAGATTCCACAAACAAACTTGGTGCTATTCTGTCATCTCCTGGATCTAGTATTGGCTCAATCTCCACCAATGAGTTGGTGTGTCCTTTCAAATGAAAGCAATGAGTGAGATTAACTTATCCTTAAATTAGTTGAACATTTAATTAATAACTAATAATATAAATGGTAATGTTGGTATAAAGCGACAATTTGTACTTTAGGTTTATATTGCAGGCTATGTAAAATATTAGCTGTTATAAGATGTTCAAATTATTTGATTAATAATTATTATTCAATTGGTTGTTTTGTTTCTACTCTTGTTATTTACAAGGAAATTAAGTTCATTAGCAAACAATCTGTGTTAATAATGTGGTGTATTTATTTTGTACTTCAATACGTAATATTCGTGAAAAGGGTTCATTTATTTTGTCCAGTGTATATGCAGTTTTTTACATTAAATTTATAAAATGTATACTGTTTATAAATTTCAGTTTTTAAACTTTTCATACAGTTTTATGTGATTTTCAACTTTTAAATAAGAGAAAATAATAAAAACTTTTCCTAAAAAACACTTGAAAAATATAGGTATAATACTAGAAAAAGATTTGATTCTATAAATGATTTTCAAAATATTTTCGGGGAGTCACCCTTGAAACCCCCCTCTCCACGACAGCCGTTCCTCTTTTTCCAACATTAGTTGGTCACTTTGAGATGGAAGTTTCAAGATGATTTCATTATCAATAGCTAACTGGATGTTATTTATATCTCAGGTGTATCTTATTATTATTATTGACTAATATAATAGATCTTTATGGAGCACACTTTCTTACAAAGTTTCTTCCATGTAGTTAAAAATTGAAATCATTTATACAATTCAATGTATTATCATCAAATGTTCGCCCCTCTATCCAATCCTAAATAATACAAGAGTAGTGATAATAACGACAATTTTGCTTTATTTAATATTTTGAGCACTCATACGTAGTATACACAAAGTGATCTAATTTAGTAGTTTCCAATCAGCATGTACATTGTTCAAATATGTAGTTTATGGTAATAAAATTAATCATGTCTTATTGATTGATTAATAGGCAGCTCAGCCACCTCCGGAAGTGGTTGAAAACAGCAACTACTACCAGACGAAGGATTTGTTTGAGGACTATCTTACACCTGATGTCCTGGACTGTGACATTGTAATCTGCACCGTTCTTACATCTATGAAGTAAGTTATATTTTAGGTCAGCATTTAGAATAATGCTGTAAGCCAAACCAGCTATAATGAAATATTTGTACACTTAACTCAACGTAGGATTCTGGTTTGGATCTTACACTAATCTACTTTTAATTATCTACTTCTATTTTATGAGCTCTTGGGAAGAGATTCTATCCCCCTAATCCTCCTTAGTTACATTTCTGCACAGTAAAATATGTTTTATGTACAGTACGTATTGTTAAATATTTTGTTCTATAACTAATATTAATTGCAAAATCCTTTACTGTTACTCCTATTGAGAAATAACCAAGGGATAATTGAACCCTTTAGGTATTAATGATTTATTTAATGTTTTAGTTTCCCTATCTGGAGAATGAGATACAAATTAGTCAAATTTCAGCTTTCCCTGATGCTGGGAAGTAGGAATATTAGTTATTTTGTGAGAATTTAGCCTTTTAAAGCTATAGGAAAAAACCTTTACATAAGTTACAAAGTGTTATATGAGACACACAAAAAGATCAATTAAAGATTTAAGATCAACACCATGAAAGAATAGTCTATTAATCCCAATTTAATCTTTTTGCAGTAATAACACAATAAAATGAAAAACGTCTATTGTACATTCCATTGTAGAAATATGTTTTGTTACTTAAAATTAAGATTTATAATTTTACCTATTATTGTAATATTTGAATTTGGTTACAGACTGGCAAGCATCACCAGACTGCAGTTTGGTTATTTGTACATTGATGAGAGTGGCCAGCTTAGTGAGCCTGACTTAGTTATTGCTGTTTCGGTGTTACTAAGTGGGAACAGCAGAATTGATTCCAGCAGAATACTTCTTGCGGGTGACCCTTTGCAACTGGGGCCAGTTATTCACTCGCAAGTGGCCACGGACTTTGGCCTTGGTGAATATAAATAATTTAGTGTATTATTTAATATAAATAAGTTAGGTAATTAGTGACCATTTCCAAAATATTTTGAGGATTTATCACTTTTAGCTGTTGCTTTTTTTCTTTTGGGGATAGGATGGATATTCTATTTTGAAATTAAAATTTCAAAGAAAGCATGCCAGAAAACCTAAACGTTACTCATAATTCTTTGAATCTTAGAAAATTTGGATGATTTACATCACCTAATCCATCACAATTATTCAAACTGACCAAATTAATCTGGCCTTGTGTGCTTCTTACTCTATACGAGGTCCAATCAAAAAGTATCCGACCTCGTCGTGTATCGCGGCTTCTGCTGCCAATAATGAGATAAGATTTGTTGCGACAATAGTTCCTATTATGATAAGGAAAGGTACAAAGTCTTATCTTGATCCCCCGACTGGTTCGCCGGAGACGGGTCAGTATGTACTGATAAGTCAAGTGCGCGTATCGGTTTTATCTAACTGTGAAGATGACGGAAAAAGTGGAACAACGTTATTGCATTAAATTTTGCGTGAAACTCGGAGAAAAACAAAGTGAGACCATTCGGAAAATTCAGCTAGCATTCGAAAATGAGGCAATGAGTGTTACGCAGATTAAAGAGTGGTATAACCGTTTCAAAAGTGGTCGAACCTCGGCAGAAAGTGACGCGCGTTCGGGCCGACCAAAAACAAGTCGAACTCCGGAAATCATCGAGAAAGCAAAAGTTTTGATCTGTGAAAATCGTCGAATGACTGTGGAGGAAGTAAGTACTGAGTTAGATGTCAGTTTCGGATCAGCTGAAGCAATTTTAACGGATGACTTGGGGGCCGGGTAGCCGCAAAATTTGTGCCAAAATTGCTGACAGACGAGCAGAAGCAACGGCGATTGGATGTTGCCGAGGACATGCTGCAATGTTGTGAGGATGATGCGGACTTTTTGACATCGATAATAACTGGAGACGAAAGTTGGGTCTATGGATATGACCCTGAGACCAAATTTCA
The DNA here is from genome assembly GCF_021130785.1 of Homalodisca vitripennis. Lineage (NCBI taxonomy): Eukaryota > Metazoa > Arthropoda > Insecta > Hemiptera > Cicadellidae > Homalodisca > Homalodisca vitripennis. Next base: position 40,247,510 of record NC_060215.1, on the reverse strand, counting down.
GTCATCACAATGGCAGTCTCCCCAGGATCCTCGGCCAAAAAAAGCAAGGCAAGTTCGAAGCAATGTCAAAGTGATGCTTACTGTTTTTTTCAACCACCGTGGAGTTGTGCACCATGAATGCCCCTGAGGGTCAAACTGTGAATGCACAGTACTATTTAAGTGTCCAATGTCGTCTCCGAGATGCGATTCGCCGCAAAAGACCTGACTTGTGGGCGTCTCAAAATTGGCGGCTACACCACAACAATGCGCCAGCTCATTCTTCCCAGCTCATTCAAACTTTTTTGGCGAAACACGGCACTCCGCAAGTTCCTCAGCCTCCGTACTCTCCAGATATGGCTCCATGCGATTTTTGGCTCTTCCCCCACCTCAAAAAACCATTGAAAGGCACCAGATTTGAAAGTCGAGAAGTAATTATGAAAAAAAACGACGGCTGATCTCATGGCGATGCCGAAAAGTGATTTTCAAGACTGCTTCCAGAAGTGGAAACGTCGCTGGAATCGTTGTGTTGCTTCTCAGGGTGCTTATTTTGAAGAAAATTAACGCCAGCTTTTTTCAGGTAACTTCAGTTTTACGTTGCACCAAAAGGTAGGATACTTTTTGATTGGACCTCGTATTGTGGTTTAATAAAAAAGCACAAGTTACTCATTTCAATTTACTCATTACCAATCATTAAAACTCACAAAATAATGTTTTATGGTTATAAAGTGTATACATTAATTTTAAATAGTGAGTAGAAATTCACATACCATCGTTCCAAACACAAAGTGGCATAACTGCCATAAATGTAAAACAATAATTTTTCAAGGCCTGACTATAACCGTGAATACATTCACCATATGATGCAATTACTATTTATGAATATAAATACACATGTAATCATAGCCATGAGTATATCTGTTGCTTATCAAACAACTTTAAAACGAGGCATAATTTTATTTTTACCCTTTTGAAAAATTGTGTTTTAGCACATTTGTCTTAAAGTTATCTATATACTTTCAACAAATAGGAAGAACAGACCAGAGATTTATCAAAGTGTTTCTGAAAATAAGTATCTTTTAAAACACATTTGTAAAATTAATTTTGCAAATCTGAAATTGTTTGTGAACAAGATCCAGCTATTGACCACAATACTTGAGACACCACATGCAATACAGCAATCCAAATCTCTTCTCATGACTCATCGACAGTACTCCTCTATCAGGCTGTCTCACACTTTGTTTTAATCAGGATAAATAAGATTTCTTTGTTATTTATCGTTATAATTAACATGCAAGTTAATATTAATAACAAAAAACTGTCTAAGAAGTTTGAACACGATTTTTTTCAGGTGTCAGTTTGCTGGAGAGACTGATGCAGTCAAAGTCAATTAGCGAGGAGTGTTTCGCCCACTTAGTCAAGTCATACAGATCACATCCGGCCATTCTGCATGTTCCAAATTTATTATTTTACAACAATATGCTCGAGGTATGTAACAAATTTTTCGGTTTAATAATCAGGATAAACCAGGGCATATCTGTGCTTGACGGTAAAATTTTTGGTCAGATCTAATGTAATTAACATTTATAGTCGAGTAGTTCTGTGCCATAACTAATAATTACCAACCCTTTAATGAGTACAAAAATTACCTACAAATTATTATTATTTAATGAGTTGCATATGCTGTGCGTCATGACAATTGCACTCAGGCGTATATTTGGCCGTAAAAGACCGCTGGGGTGCAAAAGTATACCAAACTCTTACACACGAGATAGATCTACACATTACCACTAGATACCACCATGAAACAGAACTATAATTATTGTACATCAATACCAGTGAGATAATAGAACCATGATTATTGTACAGCAACACTAGTGAGATAACTGAACTATATTATTATACAGCAGCACCAGTGAGATAACTGGTCTATAATTATTGTACAGCAGCACTAGAGAGATACCTGAACTATAATTATCTCCAATAATCGGTTACTATTGAATAACAATGCTACTGACACTTGCTACGTGACATCACGTGGTCTATGTATTTTATTCCATATGTTGTTAATATCTGTTTGATAACTTCACGTCACTGGTTGTGTATTCATACCCTACTATATTAAAAGTGTAACTACTTTTACCTTTGCGATATGGAAAACAGTAGGCATACATTTTGAGAACAAAACAAAAAAGTCAAAAGCCCCAGGCGTCATTGTTACTCAGCAGTAAGTGTAAATGTGATTAACGTGAATATTCACGAGGGTCTGAGAGAGTTAAAAACTAGGACTATATATTAGTCTTTTTTTATAAACTGTAGTTGTGTTTGGTGGATATAAACTTATGAAACAGGTTGAATGAATAGTAATTTGTTATTACATTTATCTTGGCTAGCCTATTAGTACGTTGAGTGAAGAAACTCAAAACCGATTTTGTAGTTACTAAGTTAACTAGAAGCAAAGTCAAAAAAGCACTATCAGATTACAGTTAAATCAATGATTTTCTGGTCTTTTCAGCAAATTCGTGAATTATAGATTCAAAACTAATGCTTCTAGCCAGTTTGAATGCAGTTGATAAAATTCTAGGATCAAGATCGGTCAACCTAAGTGAGGGTAGGGTGGCATGAGGCTGGTGGGGGCCCACACGCTGTACTATGAGCTGTTTCTAGGTCTTCGTACTCCACATAGCTTAGATTTTATATTTGGACTCACCGGCCGATCAGGCTAACGCCCTCTGTTTCGTAATAGTATAATTTTTATGTTGCCTTAAATTTTAAACAAATAATAAAAACTTTTATCTAGACCTCCATACAAAAATTTTAAAATTTAATTTTACATTCTATATTATACTATATTTGTTCTTTAGTGGCGGTGAGTTCTGTCTAAAGCTGCTGGGCCCCCTCGACCTGAGATTTCGCTCTCCCTGCCCCCCTTCCTGTTGGGCCTGCTATTATGTATTAATTTTACCTCAGTAAAGTTCTAGTTAGTCTGTACCTGTCTGTAGGAAGAACAATGGGTATAAAGTAATTTGAAACTCAGTTGATGGCCTGTGGAGAGGCAGAGTTGACATCATCTATCTTTTGTGAATGAAAAGAAAATCATTGTGATGGAAGGGAGTGTTAGAATTCTAAGTAATGTGAGACTAGCCAAACGTAGATTTAATCCTAAAGTGGGACAGGCAGGAGAAAATTATGATCTGATAACCTGCTAAATGGAAGGACCTTTAGGTCACCATAAAATATTCTTCGCTCCTGTCTTTCTAGTGCAAAATAGTTCATCTTTTTCATTTCGATGGTCAGGGTTACCATGGGTTCCGCGTCACTTGCTAACAACGATAAAAAAACTGTAATTTCACTTAAACTTAAATTAAATATTTTTTACAGGTGATTGGAAATAACACCCAAGGTGTAGGTTGGGAGTCACTTCCCAACAAATCATTTCCTGTCCTATTCCATGGTGTGGAGGGAGATTGTAACCAAGATGCAGATACATACAGGTGAGAAAAATAAGTTTTAGTTTCATTATTTTCACTGTAGTAAAGAGTAAATAATTTAGGGTTTGTCGTTCTTCCCCATAAGATAATTGTGATCTTCCCAAGTATAGCGGCCACCATTAAAAATGTGAACAGTTCTTACCACAGCAATGATGTAAGAATATAAGTGAGTGAGAATAATTATTGTTAATGTATTGACAAAGTCCTCTGTCTCCCTCCCCTCAGTGGAGCTGGCTGTCCTGCTTAGTGAAGGTGTAATTTCAAACATTGTTGGGCCTCCATAAGAGCCACGTACCTCAATTAAGTCTTTTTTTCAATTGTAATTGATGACTAAATGGTAAATGTTTTTGATAACAGGATTTCAGACATTTGCCATTGTTATAGGTTACTAAAGTGTTATAACAATATTGCAAATGTCCAAAATCCTGTTATCCTTTCAAATCTTCCATTTCCAACAACAAACTTTAAACAAAGAATGTTTTTGATGTTGCAACGTTTTATTTTCTGCAACCCCATGTTGTCGCGACTGGAAGAGGGCACCTTTCCAGAGGAATAATATTTAAACGTGGATCAGCCACTAGACTTCCCCTATCCAAACCCAACCAGCTTTGATGACGAAAGATAAACTAATAATTTAGATACGGTTCCAAAAGTTCTCTAACAATTATACTTAAGCCTAGACAACACAACACATCCTCCGCTTTCCATTTGCTAACCTAGGCAGGAATCATCGTACCAGAACCTGTCTACTAGGATTCCTGAAATTAGGAGGCTCCCATTGTTAAAACTATGACCAGCGCAGCTGGCTATCGTGTTTGCATCTACTGATAAATTACGCGCGCCAATTTCAAATCTATAGAGGCACTCGCCACATCCTCCCCTCCTTCTCTGAGGAGTATGAGGGAAATTTGGTTAGCCATTACGAGTGGTAGGAAGGGTATGAGGAATGTTATCTGGATAGAAGTGAATCAGTTGTACTTAAATTGAGCCAAATATCTTAAACTAGAAAGCAGAGCTTGCTAAAATTTAAAAAAAAACACTACCATGCAAAAGGCGGTGCAGAAACCGCGCCCATTCTCGCTGAACAGCTCCAGTCCTCAACCACAGACAAATTCAACCCATAAGTGGAAAGCAAAGAAGAGCTATCTATCACCAATATGTCACATGCCTGCTATATACTTCTAACTCTTCCACTGTTAAGGTGGTTTACTTTGAAAGGTTAAATAATTTATAGAAGATAATCTAAGTAAAAGGATTCAGGAAACCGTGTTTGACTGAGAATCACAACCTTCATTCAGCCCCATCATCAGAGTCGGATTTCTCTCCCAAAAGAGGCCAGGTAGGAAAGGAGAAGTTAAGGAAATATTATTCTTGTGTAACTCATTAGAATATTTCTTCCATCGTAGCTGGCCAATAACCTAGTCCTGTTCCCCTTACTTCCCTCTCCCCCTCCCGCAATGGGAGACAAGCCTGCTACCAACAAGCAAATCCACCAGACGCAGAAGGAGTGGGAGTGAAAGGTCCCCATGACCTCTCTGGAAGAACATATACAATTGTTTTGATCAATTTCTTTCATAATTTCAAATACAGGAAAGGTAGTGAAAAGATGATATGGCCATTGGAAATGTAAATCCAAATCTAACTGATGAGGTCTCCTAGTGACTACAGTCATAAGAGGCAAGGATAAGAGGAGAATTGGTCTGCTAAGACATTTCTTTAAAATTATCTACACTATTAGTTTCTCAAGATTGTTTGGTGACATATGGCGAGTAGTATTCCCTACATGGAGTGTTCAGATCGAGAAGTAATGGGCCAACAAACAATAACTCAAATAGAAAAAACTTCTGTTAGCTCAGAGTTATGATAAGTTAGTAGGCCAGGATAGGATTGGTGATAACCATTAATTTGTGGATAGGATGACCACTCTATATAACTAACACATACAAATAAATGGTTGTAAATTAACACGTATGCTCGAAAATACAAATTAATACTTATCAACAAAACATCATACACGAACACTAAATTACACAGAGATAAACATTTATATTAATAAATAAAGTTTGACTAACAGGTGTGTGTGCTTCGCTATAGCTTTAGCCTAGTTGTATATAGGATATTACTTTGTTGAATAGTCGACTATAAAGGAAATGTTAAATAATGTCGGTTCTTATACCATTTATCAATACAAATTATTCTCTATTCCTAATTGCCTTACGTTATAACTTAACAAAAAATAAATCGATAGGATAGAGATAGTAAAAGATGTGTCAATGAAGTGTGTTTGGGGTTGTGTATAGGAGGCAATGGGACTGTCGCTGCTCCCAATATTGATTACAGAAAAAATATATAAACAAATATCAATTCATGGAAGCTGTAATTACTTAACAAAAATTTTTAACGGCAGACCTTATAACCACCCATCCCCGTGTAAGTGTATAATAGACAGTTTGGACCAAACACCAGAATTGCCAAACCCAACACCAGGTAGCAAGAGGAGAGCACACGCAGGTGAACTCCTTAGCCAAATCCACCCCAGTGTCAGGCACAGCCACCAATGCGGGGTCCCAATGAAGAGTAGAAGAAGAAAATGGAATGTTATTTTGTAAGGTGTTATAAGAAAGAAGAATGAAAATAAACCCAAATTAAACCTAAAGTCACAATGGCTTTTTCAGAATAGAGGAAATCTCTAGTGGCAGATCATTGTCGTGGAGTTGGGAGAATGCAATTTTAATATGGGATACATGTGCTGATCTTACCAATTTCTTAGTTTTTGGGTCACGCAAGGCAACTGTTACAGGGGATGTAAAGGTTTCAATTTCCAAAGGTTTAGACCACATGGGCTGCAATTTGGCTGAGACGTGTTTGGGTGCACTACTCAGGTTAAATAGTCGATACATTACTTTATCGCCCACTCTAAAGGGAACTTGTACTCGACCTTTATTATACTGTTTGGATACTTTATCCTTAGCACGGATCAGATTGTCAAGAGCTTTACTCCATCCCTATTCCATGTTTCTTGGTTCAGAATTACATTCTAAAAGTTAGTCAAGATTCCATTTATTTTCCAAAGGAGTGCGGATAGTGTACCCCAAAAATATTTCAGAGGGTGATGTGCCAGTGCTCTCGTGCTTAGAAGAATTAAAGGCGGTTTGAAAAAATGTAGGTTTTCATCCCACTGAGTATTGTCTTTGTGGTGGAAAATTCGCAAGGCAACCCCGATATTTTTGTTCACACGTTCAGCGTGCAAACTTTTCGGGTAATAAGGAGAAGTCCTAATTTGTTTAATCCCAAGATCATCGCACATGTTTTTGAACTAATGAGATTTGAAATAACTGCCAGAATCAGAGACAATACATTGGGGAAACCAGAAGTAGGAAAACAGGCCTCATTTAAGAGCATGTACTGTAGTTAGAGCTGTTGAATTCTTAGTTGGGATCATGACTGAAAGTTTGCTAAACGCGTCTACAATGGTTAGTAGCCATTGGTGACCACATTTAGTTCTAGGGAGAGGACCAACATAGTCAATCATGATCTTTTCAAAAGGTCTTCGTGCTAGATCTGACAATAGATAACCGTATTTAGTGTTTGGGGCTTGCTTACAGCGCTGGCACTGTAAGCATGATTTAACCATGTTAATTATTGTTGATGTAAGATCAGTACTGTAAAATGCTCTTTTTAACCGATTTAGTGTTTTAGAGATTCCAAAGTGTGCTCCAACTGGGGACGTGTGGTACATGGAAAATAGCTTGTGGTGTAGTTTTTTGGAACAACAACACGCGGTCTGCTCTGAGAAGGGGTTTTATAAATTAAGACATTATCAATGATTTCATAGTTTGGAGGGTGTTGTCCAGACTTATTGACTTAATTATATTTTTTTAATTCTGGGCCTTGATGTTCTCTTATGTCTTGGAAGGCTTCTGGTAGAGAGGAAAGAACTACACATTTTGAGGTTGTATTTTGGGGTTTGCTTGTCGAAGGTGTTGAACTGGTGTCATGTTGTTGGGGAGTTGTGGGGTCTTCCTCATACAATCGAGAGAGGCAGTCTGCAACAATGTTCTCTTTGCCCTTAATGTGACTGACTTTAAATTTAAATGTCTTTATTGAGGCAATCCATTGTGCTATTTTTCCAATTTGCCTGGGGTGGTTCAGCAACCAGGAAAGTGCACTATTATCCACAAAAAGAGAAAATTCTCTATGCTCTAAATAAGTTCTGAACTTTTCCAAAGCAAACACAACAGCGAGAGCCTCCAGTTCAAATGTTGAGTACTTTTTTCATGGAGGTTCAAGGCACGACTAGCGTAAGCTACAGGTGCTAAAGCTGCCATCCAAAATTTCCTGGAACAAAACAGCACCCACAGCCGTGCCAGAGGGATCGGTCTGCAACGTGAAGGGTTTTTCAACGTCGGGTAGCCTCAAAACAGGTGAAGATAATAAATTGTTTTAAGGGTATTGAATACCTCCACCTGAGAAGGTTCCCATATGTATGGAACGCCCTTCCTTTTTAAAGAATTTAAAGGTTCTGAAATCTGAGAAAAACTTTTAATGAATCTCGAGTAATATGAGCACATTCCCAGAAACCTAGAAAGTTGTTTTAAATTCTTTGGTGTTAGGTAGGACTCGATAGGTTTACTTCTGTCTGGATTTAGACTGATTTTACCATTATGAAATATGTGACCCAGGAATTCGATTCTAGGAGATGCCACAACCATTTTTTCAGGACTGTCAGACCAGCATCTCTAAATCTGTCTAAAACTATTTTAAGATGATGTACATGCTTGATGAAACTGTTACTGAAGACAACTAGGTCATCAAAATAAACAAAAAGAAATTTGAATTTTATATCTGCAAAGACTTTGTCAAGTAGATTTGCCAAAACCATACCACCGGATGCTAAACCGAAGGGCAGAGATAGATATACCCGTAACAACCTGTGCTTGTGACAAAAGCTGTATATTTTTTGGAATTCTCACAGGGTGATTTAGGTACAAGGTCCAGGTGGGAAAAATAAGAAGCCTTTCCTAAATACTCCTAAGACTCCACTGTTGGCATGGGAGTGTTCTCCAGCTCAACCATCTTATTTATTATACAGTAGTCTACCATCATGCGACTTTTACCATATTTTTTTTGGGACTAAAAACGCCGGACTTGAATATGGAGAGTTACTAGGACGAATAACACCCTTACTCAACAGGTCTTTAATATGGCTGTTTTGCTCTTTCAGTTTGGGTGGAGCATAATGAAAAGGTTTTGAGGTTTTGAGCGGACAATCTTATTAGTTGTTATACGGTTGGTATAAGATATTAAGTTGGTTTTGCCGAGGCAGGATGTTATGGTATCTGGGTACTGCTGCAATAGGTTTTTTAAAATGTGTTTTTGTTTTGTGTTCAAGTTTTCTCCTAATATGGTGCTGTATGAGTTGGTTCTATGTTAGGTTGAGCTGACTGGTTCTGGAATTGGTTAATAACTAAGGTTGTGTCAAAGGAAAAAGTTATTTTACGCTGAGCCACATTGATCACCATTTTACTGTGATTTACATAGTTCAAACCCTAAACAACTGCCACTGGTAGGCTATCTGATACAAAAAAATGAAATGTCCCAGATAGGTGTAAAATTTTAAAATGTAATTTAATCTGTTTTTGGAAATGTATGTAAGTTCCATTTGCTGTCATGGCTTGAGTTCTGGTGTTAAGTGAGTTGACGTAAAACCCTTTACCTTTCTGAAGATCCTTAAAGACTGACCCGGATATTATTGAGTATATGGAGCCTGTGTCAATTAGTGCTTCAAGTTTTATTTCTTTTATGGATAGCCAGATAGTAAGGGGATCTACTTTGGGTGAAGAAGTTGCCCATAGATCGGACAGGTTAATTCACCTTCAGTTTAGTGGAGAAAATTTCCCTGTCTAAGAATGCCCCCCTGGGAAGTTTAAATGTCTTTGGCTTGGAATTGAACTGACCAGAATAATTAGCTTGCCTATTCTGCTGACCGTTTTGGTGGTTACCCTGACTTGTGTTGTTTTATTGGTGTATTATATTGGCCTGAATGGTTATTTCCTAATTCTGAGTGTGAATGACAGCCATTATGACTATTTTGAGGTGTATATCGATTAAAGTTATGTGGTGTTGGTGGTATTTTGGTAGTGGTGTTGACCATTAGTGTGGTTAGAGTGGCCATTGCTTCGGTTGTAAAACAATCTGTTGTTCTGTTGAAAACTTTGATTATATGGATTGGGACTATTAAGGGATGTTGGTAGGGGTACGTTGGTTGTTTGTGGAGTTTCATAATATGTAAGACGTAGATCATCTACCTTGGGGGCCAATTTTAAAAGATCATTAATGCCATATGGTGTTATAAGTCCTGATAAGCAGGCTCTAGTGGAGGGATTGAGACCTGCCATAATAGTAGTAAAGTCAACTGTAGGGTTTAAGAATGTAAACATTGCACTAATGTTGTGTACATAGTCAGCTAAGGACTCTGAGTTATTTTTCTGGCAGTACAAGAACTGATTCTGAGCTTCCCTCAGTGTTCTATCAGTTAAAAGTGAAGTACATATTGTCTGGACCAGTGAGAGCCAACTAAGATTAGACGTGATAGCATTTAACTATATACCTTCAGTCCGCGGAATAGTATTCATAATAAATAGTTTGTCACTTACAAGGTTCAAGTTGAATATTTCTGTAGCTTTAATTACAAATTGTAAGATGTCTGGGAGGGATGAACCTGATGTCATAGGTAGGACTCTAATCATTTCACGAACAACAGAAGGAAATGTTGCATCACTATCTCTATTAAGGCTTAAAAATAATTCGGCAATCTGTGAAGACACTACTTCTGTAGTGCATTCAATTGTTGTTTGTGTAATTTGTTGCATAGCAATTATCAAATTTTATATATTCAGATCTATTGGCTGTAAAGGTGTGCATGCTATGTTGGGCACACAGAAAAATAAACAAAAGGTTTTAATTTGTACCTCCGAATGTTGTGCGACTTGGTGTAACATCAGTTGAGGATGTTGTAGTTTCTAGTTTGGATTCATTAACATTTTCGTCTGAGTCAATTTCACCTAATTTATGTTTTTCTAACATAAACACAAAGCTGAGCTATCATTCCCTCAAGTGTACCCGCTGGTGTGATGTCCAATAGAGAGCACTAATCACGGGCCTGAGTTGCTCTTAACTCTTTAATCCACGCTACAGTTTTGGGAATATTGTCTGGTTTATACATATTTGATGAGAGAAAATAGGAACACAATAAGCTAAACAAAGCAAACTGGTACCAAAATATGTTTACTTTTGTAATTATTAGACTGGAGGAGGAGTCTGAAAACAATAATAGTAATAAGAGTATTATTTCAAACGAATTGTTTGGGCTGACCTAGCTTTGAGGAAAATATAGCTAACCTACTGGGGAGGAAAAATTCAAGTAGTTAAAACAAAAACTTTAAAATTTGATAAATTAGTTTTACATTGATACAGTAGTTTAATTTATATAACAACTACTCTGTAAACTAGCATGTATATCTCTTGTAAATAAATAAGTTGTTATTAAATTAAAGTTGCGTTGTTAGAATTATAATTATTGTAACAACTGTTTAAGTGCCTGAAACAAAGGCTCCTATCCAAACTGTAATGCAAAAGTTAACCTATTATTATTAAGTTTAATAGTAAACTGTCATATAAAAATAAAGGCAGATGCTAGTTCACAGATAGGCAAAAAAAAATAGTTCTTGCAATTTACAGATAAAAACTTATACCTCCCAGAGAGTATTTAACAATAAGGGTCACATTTGTGTTCATAACTATTAATTAAACATATTTCGAAGAAAAGAGATATTTACACCACAAAAGTTAAGGTTCTACCGAAAGTAAAACATAGGCAATAACAAAAAATAACAATGTCACCAAATATCTTACCTGTATTCGTAACTCAAGGTTAGTTACAAATGATAGCAAGCTGCAATTCACAACACAAAGGAGAGCACCAGTCATTATTATGTGTTTAACACTAAATATTTTAACCAATATCTTCACGTATATAAGGCTACGTCGTAAATTAATTTAATGAAATCATTCCCTAAAAACATATCCAAGTGAAAACGAAGTCAATTAACGTTGGCCTACAAATATAACTTACGTAGTACCTTAAAACATTGGCCGGAAATTATAAAATATTCATGATTAACTGTAGTAGTAAAATCTATATTAACCTCTTCAAATACACAAAGTAGAGTAACATAATTGAACTTCGTTATCTATGGAGTGATACGAAAACCGGATCTGAGGAACTCTGCTTACACAATTACGTGCCTGCAAGGCAAACTGACTAATCTTTGTCGAGACATTTTACTGTAGTTCCGAAAATAAGAAAATCTAATTCGGTTAATAATTGAAGTAATATAATTATAACAATTGCGAGCTTATAAAACTATAAGTATAACTACGAGGAAAATTGACAAATTAAATTTGTAAAACTGTCTTAAAATGAAACGAGAAATTCTTGTTTAGAACAGACAGACAGACGGAAATTACGAATGTGAGAAGCTAAATTTTTAAATTACTTAAGCCTTATGGAAAACTTTAAAAAAGAATTGTAGCTGTAAATAATAAATGGCCAGTTATATAAGTAAAAGTTAACAAAAGAAAAATACTGCAAAACACCTATAATTAGTGAAATAAAAACAGAGTTACAGTCTAATACAAAGCGTACTTCAGGTTACTAGTATCAAAGAAAATTATAGAACTTGGTTATACAAATCGTAGCTCTGATTAGTTAAATTTAAAGGAGACTTTACTGTTAGTAGTTAAATTAATAAATGCTAAGTACTTTACAAAAGGGCAAAAAATTTAAAATTATTAAGGTTGAGCTATTAGTATTGATGAATAAATTTTAAATTAAGGACAAAAAATACATGTTTAATTCAATGTATGTAAGAGAAGTTTATAAATTGAGCTTAATTTAAATTACTAAAACTAATTTAGTTATCTGATCCTGTTGGTGAAGGTCGCTGCTTCCCTCGTGGCGTCGGTCGTTGCCCTGGGGAGATTTACTCCATTGTTTGAATAATTACGTCCACTGGTATGTTATTCGAAAACGAAAAATAGGACAGTATGCGTGAATTTAAATTAAATGCTGGTTAGGAATGGTGTTGGGAATCCGAGGCGGACGGCTCGCGCTACCAATATTCGCCACCTCGTGTCGTCGCGACCGGAAGAGGGCACCTTTCCAGAGGAATAATAATTAAACGTGGATCAGCCACTAGATTCCCCCTATCCAAACCCAACCAGCTTTGATGGCGAAAGATAAACTAATAATTTAGATACGGTTCCGAAAGTTCCCTAACAATTATACTTAAGCCTGGACAACGTACATGCACTTCTACCCGGTCTACTCTACCCGATAGCCGCACAACGACTCCCACACTACCTCCGCTCTCTGCTAACCTAGGCAGGAATCATCCTACCAGAACCTGTCTACTAGAATTCCTGAAATTAGGAGGCTCCCATTGTTAAAACTATGACCTAAAGGTCAGCGCAGCTGGCTGTCGTGTTCGCGTCTGCTGATAGATTACGTGCGCCAATTTCAAATCTATAAGATGCACTCGCCGCATTTCTAATACAGCTTGATTGCAAAGCATACCTGTACAAATGTTTAACATGTTACCTGAATCTGCCTGTCACATTACCTTCAAATATTTTAAATTAAAAATAACAACTTGTTTTAAATCATTGTCATACATACTATTCAAGAGTTTTTACAAGAGAGGATTATGTGAATTTTACTAGTAATGTTTTATTATAACTCGTTTGTCCTATATGTTGCCGTTTTTAAATTTACTATTTATTGTTATTATTATTCGTATGTATTTTAGTGTTTTAACTATTTTAAATTAGGTTATAAATTTGGCTAATTTAATTTCTAATTCTGTATATGGGTTAATTAATTGTGTTTATTTTAATATAAGTTTTTAAACCTGAGAGTATTCCAAATTCAACTCATTTGATATTCTTAGGTTTTAGTTGTAACTTAATAATATTGATATACTGTATGTAAACATGTGCAATTTACAATTTTCATTTGATCAATTTGCAATAGATTCTGATTCAGAAAATTATCCCATCCATTAAAAGGAAAAAAATGTATTAGTTAAACATCATAGTACATTTTGTAGTGTTTCAATAAATATTTATTCATGAACTAAACGTGACAAAACTTTCTTTTAAAATATCCAAACATTTACATAAATTTACATGATTAAAACATATGAGTGACTTTTCCAAATTGAGAACATTTACATAAAATATATGGAATAGGAAAATATGATTTCAATATCAAACTATTAATTTGATTTCTACACATGATAATCTTTATCTTTTAGTCACTTCAGGTACAGACCTTGGAGTTTTAAATGAAACATATTAAACTGATTAATGAAACCCTGATATATAATATTACGTTCCTAAAATTAAATACAAGATTTTCTTAACTTACATTTTGTTTGCACTTGACACTATTTCGCCTAAAAGAATTTTTTGCCACACACAAAGACTCGCACTCACACTCCTGAACGTCGCCTTCCGAATCCACTCCCAGACTTCCTCCATCTCCCTCGTTGTTCCTGATTTTTTGTCGCCCCTCCAGCTCTCCTGACCACGCCTCTGCCAAATCTCTCCATCGTAATTATTGGTGAGTACCAATATTTTGATATCAGTATGGCTGTCTCTTACATAGTCAGGTTATTTTTAGAAATAAGCATTTCCGCTGCTTAAACAAGCATTTGCTATTTGTTCATCATCAGTGTCTGGGCGGATGTGCGTATCCACTTACATCCGGAGCATGTTTGTTTTGAATTGTAATACAAGACTTTCCAGCAACTATCTGTACATTGATTCTATGAATTTTTTTATACTAATAATTACATATGTTTTACACTACAGTGTTGTAATAAGTATAATATTCCAGCTACTACAACATGCTGGAGATCCAGACAGTAGTGTCTTACTTGGACACTCTTTTCAAGAATGGGTTGCCAAACAGAAAAATCGAACAGAGTGACATCGGAATAATAACTCCTTACTTGAAACAGGTGAGCACCAGAGGATCTTGGAAGTATATGATAGGATGTATTAATAGGTGTGGGTCAAAAATACCACATCGACATTCATGATAATTTCAGCCTTTACAGAAATTATTCTCTTAGGCAAATACTTTGGTTTCTTACCATTGATCCTAAAAAATACTGAATTAATAAACTTAGAGTCTAGAACTAGTTCAACAGTCTGGAAACTTAAAACATGAAATATAGATTTAACTTATTTCTTATAGAGGTTGTTTCTAAAATCCATAACAAAGCTTTAACATGTTTTGTTCTTTGGCTTGAAGTGTGAAAATACAGCTTTAATAAACATGGTGTATATCTTAGTCTTATGCATCTAATGTTTAGTGCTGATGTGCAGAGATTTTAAAATTAAAAGTATATTTATTACTAATATTAAATTGTAATTTCACAAGAATACAAGACTCACAATCTAACCCAATACAAAAATGTAAATAGCTAACTTACAAGTGGGTAAGTAGTGCTAGTGTGATGAGCTGACTCACAGACAAATACAATGAATCCAATTTCTGTTTATTGGAGCTACATGTATTTAATTGGCGAATTTCTTTGGTGTCTACAGGACGGAACAAAATTACCAACTTCCTTGCTAAATTTTCAGCATCTGCCAGTAGAAAAAGGAAGTTTGAGGAATAGTTCTAGATCAATGAGATCTTTGTGCACATTCCTTACAAAATTTTAAATTGCATCCTCTTTTTTATACATTTAGCCCTTTCCTATGAGAAAGGAAACAGGTATATAAAAATTTTCTCATATTGAAAGCTACTATCTTGAATTAATTTGAGTGTGTGTGTGTGTGTGTGTGTGTGTGTGTGTGTGCGCGTGCGCGCATGTGTGTGTGTGCGTGCGTGCATGTGTGCGTGCGTGCGTGCGTGCGTGTGTGTGTGTGTGTGTGTGTGTGTGTGTGTGTGTGTGTGTGTGTGTGTGTGTGTGTGTGTGTGTGTGTGTGTGTGTGTAAACATAACAAATACAATACACATGTTTAATTAATTTTCAATAGTGTGAGAATTGAGTATTGAGATTTCTTTTCTTTAGAGTCCAAAATGTAAGTATATACCATGATATTAAATTTTATAAGTTAAATTTTCACCATGCAACTTAGTTACAATGTATGTGCTGCCAACTGAACATTCTGTTTGTATCCTTGGATTTTTCTTTTCAACATTCTCTCTAAAATTGTGTAAGCTTGTTTCAACTTTTGGGTGTAGTGACTTTTGAGTTCTATAACTTACTCTAAACTGATGAAATTTCTATTTTTAACATCAAAATTTGCTTTTTTTTGGTTAACAGGTGAATACATTCCGTGAGAAATTCTCTTCTCTTGGCTGGAAATCAGTCGAAGTAGGCTCAGTCCACCAGTTCCAGGGCAAAGAGAAATTGGTTGTGATAATCTCTACAGTGAGATCATCCAATCAAAGTGATCCTTCAATGAAGAACTCACTGGGATTCCTTACAAATCCTAAGGTATATAATGTTTGTTACCCAATAGTCAAAATTTTTAGGAACTCTAATATCTCAAGTGTGCACCAATTAAATCATGTACTTTATTTACTTGCATTTTTGGTCCCTGATTGACAATTTTCATGTTTGCAACATAGTACATTGTTTTTATCATTACTTATCACTTCTAAGGTCCAGAATGTGATTAAGTAAATCAGAGATATAATAAGGCCTGTAGCTAATCTGACATACCATCAATCAAACAACAGCTGGAATAAAGGAAGAACTATGACTTATCAATATAAATTCTGTATTATTTTACAGAGTACCGGATGAAATAATCATCAAACTTTGATAGTTACTCTTAAAACACATGAGGCTCATAAAAGTGAACTTTTAATGAATTATAATAATACAATATAGCTTATGCAAATCACCTATAAGGCATACAATATATTTGATCAATTATTGGTTGAACTTGCAAACGAATAGTTGTGTTTTATATTTGAAATCTGTTTCAATATATGTCTTAGAATGATGGTTTTAAGTAAGTTTGCCATATAATTATTTGTAAAATTCCTGACAATGTCTGCTTTCTGGTTGCAGCAATTTAATGTGGCAGTAACACGTGCTAGAGCCCTGCTAGTTGTAGTGGGGAACCCCTGCACACTAAGCAGGGACCGATGCTGGAATCAGCTGTTGACTTATTGTCAACAGAACAATTCAACTATCGGTGTCCAAAACTTACCTTAGGATGCGGTTTGAGGTTAGTACAATTTCATTCACATACAGTTAAATAAAAATGATAATAAGCATATTTTATAATAGCATTACTAGGTGTAACTTCACTAATAAGCATGAGGTTGGTTTGGTCCTGATTTCTGAAGGAATCTCGAAAACGACAGAATATCATTATGACTTATGATAGAAATGCATCACATTTCATACAGCTGGAACAACCGACAATCATATGGAAAAGAAGTGTTATATCCTCCGGCAAACAAAAGAGAAATCGTGTCAGCCTACTGAGTGGCAGGCTTCAATGTCATTCAGCCAAATTCCCAAATTCAGTGGTTGGACATGGACCATCATAGATTTCATACTTGTCTATGTAAACATTAAGTTTCAATACAAATTTCAAGTTTACATAAGAAATCTTTCTCGAGATATTCTGTCATATGATAAATTCATATTTCGTCTTTCAAATTGTGATTTATCTCAGTGTTTAAACAATGCAATTTTACAGATCTAGTCACCATAACATTACGTTATAAGGATAACAGGAGTTCGGAAATTTGCTTTCATTAGAGGTTATAAAAGGTAATAATACAACGTTTGGAGGATTGGAATCTATTCTATTCGTCAGGTGGAGGAGGTGTTAATACAAACCAAAATATCAAACAGAAAGAAGTAAACAAGGGAAAGAAAAAGAGTCAAACATACCCAAAAACTGCTTGGAGCCCAGTCCAGGAGTTGTCATTGCAGAGGATGCAAGTCCCGAGCACTAATCACAAGTACTAGGATAACAATCACACATCACACTAGCACAGGCTACAGTGGGAGACTAAGTTTTAAACAAAGACTTATGTTATATGTGTTTGGATGGTTATTATAATTCGTTGTAGATAGTCTAGTATTGATATAAGGACTCAAGACTAGTTAGTAGTTGGAATAGTTATACTACATGAGTTAATATGTCATATGTTAAAATGTCTTATAAGCGCAGTGGAGTCCCGTTAATCCGAAACATGTTTCATCTGAACATCCGGTTAATCCGAACACGTGCAGGAAGAAATTCTTATATATATTTATAACTATAATGTACAATATAATTACCTGAAAAATGAAAATGGGTGCATCATATAGATAATAAAAAACTTTCAATAAGATTTTATTAGGATGAATTACGTACACTATAGTACAGTAAGTAATAATGAAATTTAAATAAAGTACCAAATTGAAACTTATAGGTTAAGTATGTGTTGAATTAAGAAGTTAAATCGGACAAAAACCGGACGTACAGTACTGGTATTATTTTTTAGTACAATATTAATTGTTAAAGGACATGAATTCAGTAATTGTCTTTTGTCGCTCTGAATGACACGTAGTTTTGCCATTGTGTCATCAACATGATATCGGTAGATGTGGGAGTAGCCTGATGCTCTAGGTACGGTATTGCAGCGTTGTGACACACGTAAGTCAGGAATCACAACCACCATGTTGTGTGTCAACTTCACTAACTCTAAAACCTGCAATTAATAGAAAACTAAACAACACTAATTATTAAAGCTGAACTACAGAATATAGGTCACAATAGGTCTGCAACAACAGAAACAAACTTCAAACAAAGAGCTAGAGGATATTGGCCGCCAAATTTTACACACAAGGAAAATCCATTTAAAACTCCATTTCGGACTAAAAGGGACACAATTTCTGAAACAGAACACCCACTGCACATATTAAACACAGGTTGTACCACTTCACTCCATTGTTCTGTTTAGAATCTTCCGAGAACCAAACTTTACTGAAATTATACCAATACTTATAAATTGGCATCCAACCACATGGGTTTCATCCTACAATATTCTTAGAGTCCATAGCAGACTCAATCCAACCCTGTTACAAATTGACACCACTAACGCTGGACAAACCGGACCCCTTACAACGGATTTTAAATGTTATTCAGTTATTTTAAAAGCTCACAACAGTTTCTGCTTATTTGTTCCAAGGTTTTCCAATAGAAGGTCCAGGTTCTTCTATTGTAAGGACTAGATATTGGACCTGGCACTTTTGAAGAAAATCTGCCGTCCATGGGCTATCTGGAAAGCACCACCCTCAACCCCCTTGTGAGTGCCACCAGCACCTACCTACCACCTTTGATCACGCAATAGTGTGTGAGTACCTTTGTCATAAATATTTAAAATTATTATTTAAACATTTTATTCTATTATTAATATTTAAAAAATCACACAATATTCATTGGAGTTGAATCAAGATGCTTGTATATAACAGAAAATACGCTTTGATCTTAGCCTAAAGGCCGAGAAGCGAACAGAACACTATAAAATAAACTACTTCTAGCAGAGTCAAATTGGAAGTGCTACCTTCTTGAAACGTCAGACAGAAGATGCTATATGGCACTTATTTTATAGTACTTTTTTATCACCAAATTTTTGCAGGAAAAAAATTCCACAGGTGCATCTTATCTATTTAAACTTTCCATTATAAAAAACAGAGAACAAAAGATACCTGCAAAAAACACGCGTAGTGGGAGAGGTACGTGCTATGGGCACCTCCTTGTTCACTAACATGCTATTCGAAACTTTGCATGTCTACCAACTTAAACATTACGAGATTAGTATTTCTACATGAACAAAAGTGGTTTGAAACTTCAACATAGTAGCAAATGTTGGATGGATTGTGGCACAACCAAATACTGTTGACTGAAGTAAATAAATACTTTATTTTTTATAAATTGTACAAACATTAAGACAATACAAATTACAGCATAAAGTGCTTTATCAATACATTTATTCCTAGGTACATATTTGTCAATACTATAATGTTAAAGAGGTGTATAATTACTAACACTTACAAAAGCAGTGAAAGTAATAAACTAATCTTGTAAAAATAATTTTTAAGGGCACAAAGAAAATCCTTTTAGTCACAAAAAATATTTGTTTAACTGACTTAACTAAAATGGAATAGAAGTGTACATACTGTAGGATTAAAAAGCAGTGAATGCATCCCACAATTGGGGGGAAAATACAGCAAATACAAGACAATAATCTATTATTTTATATATATATATATATATATATTATAACTTGTCAAACAGATACGAAAAAGTCAAAATTGACATGACTATACCAGATCTTTGTGTCACCTATCTGCACTGAATTTCTCTGTGTCAAACTATACAAGCGTTTTTAAAGGGACGGAACCCTCATCCATTTTGTTTATAAGTTAGTATCAAAATGGTTGAGGCAGAAATCGTTTATGTAGGTGCAATGCATTTGCCAAGTTGTCTGCATGATACTAGAAAGTTTTTATTTTTTTGCCTTTTATTTGTGTTACTAATTTCATTACAACTGACATCATACAGAGTTGGACGTTGCTCATTTATACAATAAACCTCTCTATATCATGCATAATAAGTTACAGTATGAATAAACTACAACACTGCATACACAAAAACGGTATCCTTCGGTCTGTCATATTTTTTGGACAGAACAATGCACCTGTGAAATTATTATTTTTTAACTGTGAAAACAATGAAAGAGTCATGAATTTGATTATTGAAAGGAAGATTTTCTAATTATTCCATTTAAATGTTTACATACCATTGAAAATTCTGTCTTACTAAATATTCATAAAACTAATAAATGGTTTACAATTATAAGTAAGTCAAACTTGATTGTCACACATTCCTGAATAATAGTAATTTTCTCAGTTAATTAGCAATATTTGTGTTCTCAATATTGCAACCAAACTACCTGTAGAAATGTTACAATATTTGAAACCTGGCACTGACAGTATTTTTAGGTGTAAATCAGAATGTTGGCCATAAAAAAGTTAAGTTTCTCAAGGGTTTTTTTTAAGTTTTATTTGAGAGGAGAACAGAGGTGTTAAAATGAGAACAAGTTAATTTTAATTCTAATTCTTCTTATAATAGCATAAAATAACCCATTTTCCTGCCAAAAATTTGCAAGGGATAGGATCTTAGTTTCATCATCCAGAGAAGCATTTTCTAGGTTGCAGCAATTCAGTAACTGGAAATATTTCTGCTCCTGTATATGGAAAATGTCACTCCAATGTGAAACACTTTCCAGTATTTGTCCAAGACAAATAACCATTTCCTCTGCCTGGTCTCAGGCCTCACCCTACCATTCCCCTCTTGTCAATTATTTGTAATTCTTCTTGTAAATTTACAATTCCATTAAGAAATGTTATGGTGTCAAAATACAAGGTTATGGTTTCTTGAAGAAGTACTTATCTATTGTGTACAGGAGTCACTCCACGTACCAGGCAAAACAATTGGGCAGTTATATTTGGGTTTACCTCATTTACATAATCAGATTTGTTCATGAATAGTAGTGGTTTGGTACCAGGGAGTATCATGATCTAGGCATTGTTATTTGGGATTAGACTACTTTATGTTCAGTGAAAGACATATTTCAATTTCTGGGCAGTTGTAAAATATGAGAAAGGTCTTTTAATTTTTTAGTTTGAAGGTGAGATGAAGCTCAGTAAAGTTGTGAAGAGGTAAAAAGGGTTCTTGAACAGCCAATATATTTTTTTACCAAAGCTAATTTATTTATTGTTATTAATATGTGTTTGTTGTGTCTATGCATTTCTCTAAATGCCTTATAAAACTTTCTACTGAATATAGGTGATTTTTTCAGCCGGAGCACAAATTGCAAACCAGAGATGGGCCTTTGGTGATTACACTGCAGTTGGTTCCCAAGATGTTAGAACCACTTGTGTCAGAATGGTTGCCACATGCTTTTGTTGTATATTTCAAGCTGGAAACTGACCCCGACATCCTCATTAAGAAGGTAAGAAAGTGCTTTACTTAGACATAAATACAAGGTAAGTATAAAAAACTAACAGGAAAGGTATGAAAAATATACTGCAGAAAGTGAATAACATTTGTAAGCTATTAGATATCTTGTGATCATAATTCTCTTAGATTCAAATAATCTTTTTTAAGGTGAATATTTACACACTGTATATAATATTTGGCTTTCAAATACAGAGTGACTAAAAAGTAAGTTTCTCTAAATTATAAGAAAATAAAAAATCTTTTTAATGTTAAAAGTTTGTTGTAATAGAAGGCCATTAGATGTTTTAACCTTTAACTTTTTAAATCATGAAAAAATAGATATAAAATAGATGTATCTTGTTTAAATTTTGTCTAATTGAGAGGGGAAGTGTTGAATTTGTCCATATATTAATAAAGGTTTTTATATTATTTGTCCTTGTTATTGTTATTAACAAGTTTACTGTATTATTTGCTGTTTAACACATTCATTAATATAGACTAACTATATAACTTATAAGTAACTTATAGGTAATAAATATTTTTTACTTTTTCCTTACTAGATAGTGATGTAACATCACAAGAAGGTCATATGAGCTCATTTCATAGCATATCATACATAAGTGACGTTACTAGTTTTAGGTCAGTTTTATCCCAGCTGCTCTTTCTTTAAATCCACATTATTCCATTGGATATAAAATGTTAGTTATTTCCAAAGAAGCGGTGTTATGATTGTTTTTACAGCCTACAAAATAATATTGTGTTTACAGTGTTTTTTTATAATTTCATCTACCTCAATTTGTATGTCACTCTAGAACTTTTTGTGAGAAGTGTCAATGCACCCAGTTAGACAGAACAATATATACATCCTAATTTGTTTTAAAGTATTGTTTTATTTTAACTTGTAATAATAAATTCTAAAAATGTATATTTTTTCAGCTTATACAAGATGAATACGAGGAAACATCAAGTAACAATAGTGGAGGCTGAAATACACCACAACATTCCTATTGCCTAGTATCTCTAGTATTAACTAGTATCTCTAAGTTATCTCAGTCATGTGTATCCTTCTACTGAAGTAGCTCTGAAACCAATGATGCATTTTTTTCTTGTATGCCTAAAGCTTGTAGATTGTTGAGAATATATTTCTGATTCTGGCTATCAAAAGCTTTACTTTGTTTATTTTTAATATTGTAAAATGTTTTATTGAAGGAGGCAATTTAGTTCAATTTTTTTTATTTTTGTATTATATTTGTTTATAATTTAAGAATCTAATTTATAACACTATGTATGTACAATATTTAATTGAACTAAGGCAGTTTGAATGAGATAATGTTTGAATAAAATTATATAGTTTAAGGAGATATTTATAAACCGTTTTTATTAGGTGATTAGTATAATTTATCATGGTGTTACTGTGACAACCAAGCTAACGGTTTGCTCATATAATAGCTTTAAGTTTTGTTTTTGTATTTGTTAATCATTGTAGAACTTGATGTAAGTCTCGTTTTACTTATTGTACTTATATTGTAATAATGCATGTTATAATATCGGTTTATAATTTGAAGTACATATTTTCTTCTTCTTCACTCGTTTTGTGAATACCATCTTATCCCTCCATGTGAAGAGCCATTGTGATAGGGAGATGCCAGTTATTTTTGTGTGTTAACTGTTACAATCAGTGTCAGTCAGTATAGGCAAGTCTATTCTATAATATTGTCCTGTGATTTATGAGGGTTGATTATAGATACAAACATCTATACAACATTAATTTGGTTGTGAGAATTTAGGCATTAAGTAGTAAACATTGTTTTTATATAATTTCTTTACATACTGTGAGATAATATTGTACAGTTGACTTTAGAATACTTTATCTTGTTTTGAATGCGTCTGTTCTCTTATACAACAACAACGTAGAAATTTAATTTACAAAGAACTGTAATGCATTTGTAAATCAGTTGAATTCTATTATATCTCCAATTCTTAAACTTTGTATGCAAACCAAGTGTAATTTTGTGATAATATCCTAATAATGCAACATGTATTTATTGCCTTATTTGACAATTTGAGTGATAATTTATTTTTCTAAACTTGAAATGGCCTAATAATAAAACATTTGAGTAAATGCTAAAAACACAAAAAATAAAAAAAATGTTAAAAATGGATAATATTATAGAAATGATGATATCCAACATTTGTTTAAAATATGAGTTAGATCACTATCACATTAATTTATTAGCCACATTCACCTAGAGAAGTGGGGTTGTTTGAATTGAAAATGCTATTTACTTAAAGATTGTTAAATATTCTTTTTCACTACTGTTCAAATTTATACTATAATTTGTTACTGTACTGTTTTTAATGACAGAAATAAGAATGTTTAATGTGTTGGAAAGTGCAATACAGTTTATATTTTTAATGCATATAAAGTGGTTCTTTAGTAATGATACTGTCATAAAAATTGCTTGTCATTTATTTATGTGATACATTTTTAAATCAGATGACATTATATGTCTCCAATTTTTGTAACTTTTGTATGCAAACCAATGTAATTTTGTGATAATATCCCAATAATGCATATATATATATATATATTATATATATATATATATATATATATATATTATATATATATATATATCCTCGTATGTTAGCATATAGTGATAATTTAGTAAACTTCAATATATGAACATTCCTTTATCAGGGATAGAAGATCCATGTCCTCATCTGTTATGCCGTACTATATGAGAATTATGGATCTGTCCCATATAAAACATATGAAGACTAAAACTGCTCAAGCATTCCACTGAACAAAGCCGGAAGATTAAAACTGAAGCTTGTTACTGAATTGTAAAAGAAAAAGGTTGAGAATTGGAATTTAAAATCGAAGTTAATTGTAACTTTATGCATTTATTGCCTTATCTGACAAATCTGAGTGTTAATTTATTTTTCTAAACTTGAAATGGCCTAATAATAAAACATTTGAGTAAATGCTAAAAACGCAAAAAATAAAAAATGGATAATTTTATAGAAATGATGGTATCCAACATTTGTTTGAACAGGAATTAGATCACTATCACATTACCACATTCACTTAGAGAAGTGGGGTTGTTTGAATTGAAAATGCTATTTACTTAAAGATTGTTAAATTAATACTCTTTTTCACTACTGTTCAAATTTATACTATAATAGGTAAGCAACTAATAAATTACCTAGAATCAAACAAGCTGATCATCAATTCGCAATTTGGTTTTAGGAAAGGGCTCTCTACCACTGATGCCTTAATTAGTTTAGATGACAAAGTTATGGAGTCATTAGAAAACAAAGCCTATGCTGCAGTAACGTTCTGTGATCTCAGCAAGGCCTTTGATTGTGTGTCACATGAGCTTCTTCTTCATAAGTTAAAATATTTAAATGTAAAAAATGTATCACTTAAGCTTCTTGATTCCTACTTAGAAAATAGAGTTCAATATGTCTCTATAGGATGCTTCCTATATTTGTTTAGTAATTTATAGGAATATTTATATTTATGTTAAGAGAATTGTAAATTTATAATATAAGTGAATTGTAAGAATTGTGATCCTTTCAGCAGTGCTGAATATCTTGTTGATTCGGGTTCGAGGAATGCCTAGAAGCTTCCTTTTGTCTCGAGGTATTGGCCATAAGATACAGGTCTGGGTTGGATAGGTGCCGTCCAATTCAGACATTGTGTTTGGTCAATTTTAATTCGCCAACGTTAGGTTGATTGGATGGTGGGAGGTACTTCGAGAGGTTTCCAGTTGATTCAAGTGGGTTTATAGAGCAGTCTTTGCTGTGTGCTCAGGGAGAGAAGTCCGTGGTAGAAGTGATTAGCCTACTCTTGCCGTGTAGATATTTCGGTAGGAAGGTTGAGTTTCAAGTTAAATTCTTTTCAAAATTTAAAGTTTGAATTTTCAAGTAATTGATCAATAACAGTTATTTTGGTTTGTGAAGTTTTCTGGAAACGTGTGAGGTACTGTGAAAAGTTAGAATTTAAAATTTTAATAGAAAATTGCTTAATGGTATTTTCTTGTTCAAGTTACTTAATTTTAATTCAGGAATAGCCTACGGATAAAGAAATTATATTTTATTTTCTGAGATTCTATATATATCACAAGCTCCTAAATTTAATATTCAAAGGCAACCAGATTATTCTGGGTAATTCGATAATCTTGAAAATTGGAAATTTACAGCAAATAAGGATTTATTTAGTAATTGATAAAACTTTGAGTTTAACTGGTTGGACATTGTCTTTGTTCCTACTTAATTATTAATATAACCTTAATTTGTTTGATTTTTATATTGAGAAGAAGTCTTATTTTATTAGTTGTTTCATTTTGTATTTGATGAAGATTATTTTATTTTGAAATTTAATGAAGATTTTTATTTTGAGTTTGTGTTGAAAATATTAGCACTGAGAACTTGAAGGACACAATTATTGAATGATTGTTAATTATAAGTCTGGACATGTCAACATCTGAAGGTTTATAAATAAGAAATAGTGACATTAAATTAAAAGTAAAAAAGATAGCTTGGCGATGGTCTATTATTGGTGTTCATTATAATTAAAATTTCTATTAATTTATACTGAGTTTAAATATTGGATTCCTTTGGGAGTTGTGCATTGTTAAAATAAAGGGTTGTTGGTTTACAAGTCACTTGATCGCTCTTATACTGAAACAAAATAGTTGTAATTGGTTTATGGAAATTAACATTCCTATAGACACGTTACAGTCCCCTTAAGTAATAAGTATTCTTGCCTTTTACCTGTAAATTGTGGAGTGCCCCAGGGGTCTGTCCTTGGGCCTCTACTCTTTTTAGTAATGATAAATGACCTTAGCACATGTGTTCCAACGGAGGTCATCCTGTACGCTGATGATACCACCATCATCAACACACAGAAGATTGGCAGTCGAGCATTGGCATTAGCAAAATTCAATCAACATTTTGTTCAAAATTGATTTACTGCTAATGAATTGGTTTTAAATGAAGAAAAAAACTTCCACAGTTCTTTTTGGAATTAAAGAAAAATCTGGCCCTGCTGATAGTCTTCCAAAACTTCTGGGATTCACTTTGGATCCCACACTTAACTGGTCCCACATGCTCTGAAGCGTCTGTGTGGTGAGTTAGATCAGGATGGCCTCCGCCAAGCATACTGTGGCCTGTTCCAGTGTCATATGATGTATGGGTTGATAGCATGGGGTAGCTCTGTCCATGCACAGGATGTATTTCTTGTTCAAAAAAAAAGCAATTCGTTACTATAGCTGGATTTGGCAGGTATGAACACTGTAGAAATTTATTTCAAAATCTTGGATTACTATCCTTGTTCTCATTGTATATTCTCTAATGTCTGATTTATGTACGGAAAAAATGGAGACAGCGGTACAACAAAGAGGTGAGATCCATGCATATGAGAATAGATTTAAGCATTATGTCGATATGCCTGAAACTAGACTCCATAAGAGTGATAAGAGCCCATTGATTATGTCTAGTAATGCCTTAATAAAAAATTCCTCTAGAGATAAGACGCTTAACAATGCTAGTTTAAAGATAAGAGTTTGAGGAAACTTTTGTTAAAAAATGCTTTTTACTCTATCCAGGAGTTCATGAATGGACAGTGGACAATCTTAGACTTTTAAGATATAACTGTGAATTTAAGTTATGATAAAATTTGTGACTTCCCTATGTATTTTTGTATGAAATATTTAAATGGCCAATAAATGATTCTGATTCTGAACATTCAATTCAACTGCTTTATACTCAGTCTAAATTTGGAAGTCAATTACATTATTGCATTAAATATTTACAGGAAATATAACAAAAACAATAAACCATACATTCACAATTTTTATGAAGAATATTTTTTTAGTTAGTTCATTCACAAAGAGGTGAGATCCATGCATATGAGAATAGATTTAAGCATTATGTCGATATACCTGAAACTAGACTCCATAAGAGTGATAAGAGCGCATTGATTATGTCTAGTAAATGCCTTAATAAAATTCCTCTAGAGATAAGACTGCTTAACAATGCTAGTTTAAAGATAAGAGTTGAGGAATTTTTGTTAAAAAATGCTTTTTTACTCTATCCAGGAGTTCATGAATGGACAGTGGACAATCTTAGACTTTTAAGATATAACTGTGAATTTAAGTTATGATAAAATTTGTGACTTGCCTATGTATTTTTGTATGAAATATTTATATGGCCAATAAATGATTCTGATTCTGATTCTGAACATTCAATTCAACTGCTTTATTACTCAGTCTAAATTTGAAAAGTCAATTACATTATAGCATTAAATATTTACAGGAAATATAACAAAAACAATAAACCCATACATTCACAATTTTTATGAAGAATATTTTTTAGTTAGTTCATTCACAAAGAGGTGAGATCCATGCATATGAGAATAGATTTAAGCATTATGTCGATATACCTGAAACTAGACTCCATAAGAGTTGATAAGAGCGCATTGATTATGTCTAGTAAATGCCTTAATAAAATTCCTCTAGAGATAGACAACTGCTTAACAATGCTAGTTTAAAGATAAGAGTTGAGGAATTTTTGTTAAAAAATGCTTTTTTACTCTATCCAGGAGTTCATGAATGGACAGTGGACAATCTTAGACTTTTAAGATATAACTGTGAATTTAAGTTATGATAAAATTTGTGACTTGCCTATGTATTTTTGTATGAAATATTTATATGGCCAATAAATGATTCTGATTCTGATTCTGAACATTCAATTCAACTGCTTTATACTCAGTCTAAATTTGAAAGTCAATTACATTATAGCATTAAATATTTACAGGAAATATAACAAAAACAATAAACCATACATTCACAATTTTTATGAAGAATATTTTTTAGTTAGTTCATTCACAGACCGTCTTCATGATATAACAACTTAATCCTACATCACTTGTGTGCACTGATCGAAAAAATATAACCATGGCAACATAACAATGAATAAAAATTACAATAATTTTTCTTTATAGCATGACAACAGTAACAACCATAAAATAGAAACCATGTTATCAGCAATAACAAGAACAATTATAACACTGAATAAACAATATATGAACAAATAACATTCAAATGAATTACAGGTCACCTATATTCTTTATCTCTGTTGATTACACTATCAATAAACACAATTTGTACTTAAATAAAAAATATCAACAGGAAAAGAGTTACCAGGCTGACACATGATGTTTAAATGGTGAATGGTAAGCTGGGTTAGTGCGGAAGTAACCAGGGACAAACGGAAAAGTGATGCGTGAGTTTGGTCGTGGGACATTGAAGTCCAGCTGACCGAGCAAGAGGCTGTCGTCCACGGCCCCCCCACTCACCAGCTTGTGGAGATAACATAAGGTGTTGACCTTTCTCCTAACCCCAAGACTTGACAACTGACTGAAAGATGGTCAACAGTTCGCTATAGGGTATATCAATAGTGTAATAACCAAATGATTGGAAGTAAAAAAAAACCTTAAAAACTTCTTTTTGAACAGATTCAATTTATATCACAAAGATAAGATTGATGATTCCATAAACAGACCCTTAATCTAATCTTGAACAAACTAATGAACAAAAGAGGCAATTTGACTGCATTTGTATTTTTTTAAGAAATTACTTGATCTGTAAAAAAAATGGTAAACACTGATTTTAAAATGATAATTTGGAATAAAAAATTACCCTGAGATCTCTAGATTGCGTTTCCCTACTTAAAACATCACCATCCATCACATAATTACAATTAATGATTCCCCGTTTTACTCTGCGAGGAGTAAGTCATGACTGCACACTTTTTGACATTAAACTTAAGATTTTCTTTTACTCCGGGCAACCAGAGCATCAATATCATTCTGCAATTGATGGCAGTCAGCAACACTTCTGATTCTTTTATATATTTGTAAGTCATCTACATACATTAAAATGTTGCTGAATTGTATACATGCAGTTATGTCATTTATAAAGATAAGGAACATAACAGAGCCAAGATTTAATCCCTGAGGGACTCCTGGTTCTATGAGAAAATCTTTAGAACAAAACCCACTATATGTTACAAATTATTTCCTTTTACGCAAATATGAAGAAAACTATTTTAGAGAGTTTTCTGATAAACCATAGTAATGGAGCTTAGACAGTAAGACTAAATGATCCACTATGTCAAATGCTTTGTCAAAATCTATATAAACACAATCAACTTGAATGTTTTAATCAACCATGTTAACTGTGTATTGAGAAAAGTTAATTAAATTGGAGGCAATAGATCTTCCCAGAAAAAAACTATGTTGATGCAGAAGTATTAAACTTTTTACATTTCTGAGCAATCTGTTGTACAGTATACGCTCGAAAACTTTAGCAGGGGAAGACAAAATTGCAATGGGTCTGTAATTTTTTATATCCCCCATCAAACATAACATAATAACCCATAATAACGTTACCCATAAAAACGGGTATCGGAACAACTTTTTGAGTTCAACTTTCAAATGACTGGAAAATAAGGACTCTTTAATGAAAGGTTAAATAAAAAATGTAGTGGCTTGGCAAACGAGTTTGTGCAGGCTTTCAAAACATAAGGCAGAATTTTATCTGGACCCACAGAACTCTTCGACTTTAATTTATTTAAAGCGCTCAATACTTCCTCTTTACTCAAATCAGAAATAAATAATGTGTGGACATTCTCCAAGACTGGAGAGCAACAAGTCATCAAGGTCAAGTTTGTTTGGCTCATAAACAGAATGGAAATAATCAGCCAGCATGCTATCTTATCACCCCCCACGAACTCCCTATCACCCAGGTGCAATGTTGCCAGATCCTTGTCACTCCCTCACAACCTTTCTAACACACTCCAAAATGACTTTGGATTATTTAACAGATTAAATTCAATGTTTTGAATATAAATATTAAAATCATATTTTATTTAGGATCTTAACTATCTAAACTGTTCATGGAAGTGTGGCATTTCTTTTTAACATTTTAGTCAAGTCAAGTGAAAACCACGAGGGGTATTTGTGGCGAACTGCTTTGTATAATGGAACATGCACATCTAAAATTCTGTACACTTTATTGTAAAAAACATTTACAGCTAAAGTTAAAATTTTTTATCAGGTCTGCCCAGTTACAATGAGCAAAGTCCAGGTAAAGATTTAAAAAGTCTGCTTTAGCAAAATTATATGAAGACTTATTGTTACCATAATTCTCAGTTTCCGTCCTTTCTTCAACCAGCCACTCAATTAACAATGCAGGGTGATAGCTATCTATAATTACAAGCAGATTTAACTCCCCTACAACATTATTCTCCTCTCGCCATAGGAAGATGTTCCCTGTGCTCATTATCCACACGTACTTGTAGCTCATCCTTTCCTTGAACACCCGCGTCTCCATCTACAGGACTCCAGTTTCTTTAGTCAGCGACAAATTGATTAAGATTATGTGGTACCCGAGCTCAGCAGCAAAGAAGCCGTTCTTTACACGATCCTTCCTCCTATCTCTTCCATGTCTATGCACCGACAAAATTTAATAATGATACGAGGAGCAGTAGGATCACTCGAGCTCTGCCCTAGACAATGGACGGCATCGATCATTCACTGTTCTTAATTAAAACTCTAAGATCTGGCTACATTCTTGACGACAGTGATGATGTCCTCCTGTTGAGATTGAGACAATCCGTGAATCTGTAGGCAGTTGCTGCAGGAGTACTGATCGGATGCAAGCTCAGGCTTTTTAATTACAGCTAAATGTTTCTTTGATGTTTTGTTTTTAGAGGAGAGTACTTCAATAGTACTTTCACACTGTATTCCTTTAGCTTTGTATTCCTCCATTATATTTAAACAATCATTAATTTGGCCATTACAAAAGTCTATAGAATTATTTATATCAGAGCTAAACTTCTGGTTGTCAGGTTAAAGTCAGTTACACCGGCTAGTAGTAAATCAAGCTGTTGGTCAACGGTCATTTCACTAGCACTGTTGTTCCATGTCTTCCTGATCGGTGGTGCCATCTCAACTGATGGCCGTTAGCAACCCGGAAGCTAATCTGTACAACATGACCTTGAACTGGCTCCCGATACAGATTATAATCTGTTGGCTAGATTATAATTATTACTGTTTTCGGGTTAACTATTAATATCCACGGTGTAGTACTTACAAAAAATATTCATTATCACTTCAGTCAACTTTTGCACACAAAATATCAACACAGCAACTTCAATAAACCCAATTTTTCACAACAAATTCACAGAGCCGTGGCGACACCACCGCGATCACTCAAATATCATGTTATCCCCTCTTTGCATATAAGAGAAAAGTAGTAAAAGTCAGTACAGTACTTATGTCGTTCACATGTAAAGCAAATAGTAACAGTCCAAGTATAGATCCTTGTGGTACACAACAAAACAGTTTTCCAAATCTAAGATATGGCACTCCTAGACAAGACACAATCAATCAATCAATCAACATTTTTTATTGCTATAAATAAAGATCATTGTAAAAGTCTCATTACAGCTTTCATTATAAATGTAGCCAAGTCAGTTATATATCAATCGTAGATTATCTATATCTTATATTACACAAACATAAACTACAATACTCACATACAGCCAGTGGCATTGGGGAATTTTATAATAAAATGTTTTTTAATCAGAAGAACTAGTCCAATACATAAAATGAGTTATCTAACAGCCATAAGTAGTATTTATTCAGAAATATGTTTTTATTGTACTTTAGGACTAAGGGTAACAAATGGTTGTATACTCTCAGTGCAATAACAGAATGGCTTTCAAGAATTTTGCTCAATCTATTGAAATAATTAGACGCAGCGTTTTTATTCCTGATATTGTGGGAGTGTTTTAAACTGCTATGTTTAACTAATTGAGGGTTTTAAAGATATATTTCATAAGATTAAAAAGTACAGGTTTATAATGGTCTGAATTTTCTGAAAAATGATTTCTAAACACGATTGATACACCAGCATTCAGTCATTTCATGAGGACTATTGAAGTAACCCGAGATGCTGTGAACAAAACCTACTTTTTCATGTTTGTGTAGTTTGATTACATCTGCCCTGTGTGCCTCAATTATATTGATACGTCTGTCAGCTACACATGACAATACATCTGTTTTTGAGGCCATATCACTGCTCCCTTGTTGTAATGGCCCAAATGTCTTCTTCACAAAGTCTACAGTCATATGTGCCAGTCTCTTTTTTCTTCTGTAGTTTAAGTGCATCTCATGGTTTGTAAAATGGTTTTCTTTCAAATAATTCTAAATCGATGTCAACGTTGTTTATTCTAGAGGCAATTTCTCTAATATAATTGTTATCTAGAGCAATTTCATACTGTACTGCATCGTCAGGACTAATGTCATAGCGGGGCAGAATCGTTGTGATACAGACTGGCCTTGAACAACTTAGAACTTTCAACTCACCTTCCATTTTTTTGGTAAATGAATTTAGGAGCTATTTTTAGACAGTAATTAGTTCCAGCAGTAGAATGAGAGGCCTGTTATGCGATTTTGTAGCTTGACTATAAACATATTTTGCATCAGCACCAGCTCTGACTAATCCATCGACAGACACACTTCTGTTACTACATGAGCCCACAAGTTCTGGGAGCCCCTCCTTTGGCTATCAACAATAAGTTCAATCTTAACTTGTTCACACCAATGAGGTTTGAGAGAAGCCCTGTTTGTCCCTCCTGTAATCCTAGCTTTTGATTGATTTGTTTTACGTTTTTCTAAATTATCCTTATATGTGTTTCCATTTTTGTTTTGTTGAAGAACATTAAATCTGTTATACAGAGATATGCAAGATTTGTTTCCACTTTCATATTTTATTAGATTAGAATATTTAGAATTGTTTACCTCCTGCCATTCTTCTCTATATGTGTTTTTATTAATATCTTGATAAGATGAAGACATATTACTGGTTTCAACATCTATAGGCTGAGGTTGGAAGGATGTGGGTACAGAGGGTTTAAACATCATATCACAGATTATCTGTGATTTTAACAGTAGATGTTGATGATTGTGCCACATATATGCTAGCTGGGCTCGCTTAATCAAGATGTCTGCTTATTTAATCATGCACAGTAGCCTACTTCCGGGCTCACCTAAGGTATTAAGGAAGCCAAGGATTAATAGTTGTAGCATGATAAGTCAAGAGTCAAGAAGCTTTCAAGAGTCAAGAAGCTTTATTGTCATTAAATACACAAATTGTATAATAGACATAGTCATAAACATAGTAAGCATGTACTATAATACTAATATAAACTATATTACACTAAAATGTTTTCCTTTAAACTATTAACAAATTTGTGGTCTGAAGAAAAACATTAATCTAGTGGTAGAAATTAAAATTTTATCAAATAAAATACATAATGTATTAAATAAAAATGCACAAAAGAGGAAGATAAAACAACTTAGTACTATCAGTGTGACTAGAAAGCTTCAACGTTAACACTTAAAATTTAAACAATTAAAATGATCACTTAAACAATACTAATAAATAACAAAACAAAGTTACAGACAGATAATGAAAGAAATTTAAAAACAACAAAGTTTACAGTTAAAATATTAAGGTACTTGTATCACAGGCAAGATGTCCATAAGCAGAGTTTGACAAATGCCACAGTCAAAGGTGTTTGTCTGTTGTGGCACTCCCACAATTTGTATGGAAGTTTCATTTTCAGCCCCGAGAAATTTATTTACTTTCTTGAATATCTGCTTGGCTTGAGGCAAATTATATGTTTGGCTTGAATCAAAATACATAAATTTATTTACACTTCTAACAAACCCCATTAAGCTTTAGTGGGAGCCTTCGGTTTTGTAAAGGTTTTGTTTGTCTTCAGTGTCGTTTGTGTTCACCTCATGGTGTAAGTCGTGAATAGGGAAAAAATATGTGATTTTTCATTTAGTTTCAGGGACTCAAGGAGGTGGTCATAATCTTGAAGGCATATTATTGCATGCGTTACAACAGCATTCATAAGTAAAACTGTAAGATTGTAGAAAAAAGAGAGTAAGAATGTTATAGTACAATAAGATTGTGTCATCTGTCACTCATTTTTTTCCCAGAACTGAAAGTAAACTGTTTTTCCTTATTTATTTTAGGTGCCACGTCGAGTGAAGTTGGTGAGAAATCAGTCTGTGATGATTTTGTGTTGGTGTAGCTTAAGGTTTTTTTGAAGGTACATTCAAGGATAGACTTCTTTTATTAAGAACTAGTTGTTTATTTGATGGAGTTTTCTGTTCCTGTGTTAGAGATGAATGGATTTACTTACTTGCTATTACCAATGACTTTTCTATTTTTGTAATAGCTGCTTTATAACTTTCTTTGTAACGTTTTGCAAAAGAATCCAGTGTGTATTTCTGCTTATTAAGTTCATTATGATAGTATATGTCTGTTTTGTTTACAAATGCTGATTTGTTGGTTGAGAAGAAAATAACTTCAAATTTAGTAAGATTATTGTAGCCAACTATTTGAGCAGGCCAGGCAGGAAATCCTTTTACTTTAGTGAAAACTAAGTCGTTGACTTTAAATTTATTTGCAATTTTAACCATTTTGTTTATGGATGTATATAAAATATTTTTGTTTATACCATAAATACAAAAAAGCATTTAATTTGTTAACATTTATTCTTGAAAATTAAATAATTATTTTTAAATTGATGTCAGAATCCAACTATTTATGCAATAATTAATTTATGTATACCAGCATAAATTTTATTTATTCGGAAGTAAGAAAATGACTTCTATTCATATATGCCAATTAATTGAAATCAGATTGAAGTTCAGTAGAATCAACCAACAACAGCAAGAATGCAGATAAACAAAGTGCAGAATACTACAGATGGCCTTCTAAGCAGAAGACAGTAAATCAGCTGATTTGACCTAGAGAGATCATTATACAACCAATGACAACACACTGCTGTCTACCAATAAGAAAAGTCGACTCATAAAAACCAAATGTTTTAATTTGGCTAATAACAGGGCGTGTTCAACTGAATCGAAAGCCTTTGAATAATTGATCAAAACCATCATAGTCCACTGTCTTTTGTATGACAAGCCGAATATCGTCAGTCACATGTATGAGTGCAGCCTCTGTACTGTGATAACGACGGAAGCCAGATTGATACATATTCAGAATATTGTGAGACAGTAGGAATTAACTTATTTAACAGTGAATTATTCTCTCTAGTCCTTACAGAAAGCAGGGAGAATACTTATCTGTCTATAGTCCTGTGGGAGTGAAGCGGATGAGATCTTGCTTAAAGGTCGGACAGAGCTAACTTCCATTTGTCAGGAAAATACCAGACCTTAACAATAGATTAAAAATCTGTACAGTACATACAGTCAAGAAAATGTTCATCTATAAGTGCAGGAAGAATAGCAAAGAGAATCTTTTTCACTAGAATAATTTAAATATTATCAGCTCCTGTAGCATTTGATCGTATTTGATGAATAGATTTAAAAGTGTATATCTGTAATACTGGCTTAAACTGAAATTGTGGGATATGCTCTGCACGAGACTATGTTCAGTGAGGTAGAATAGATTATTTGGCATTGCTTCGTTTGGTTTTGGTGATGATGGCTGTGAAAATAATAATTCAATTAATTTAAAGGGATGCTGATCCTCCCTCCCCTCACCCCCCCCCCAATCAGCATCCCTTTAAATGAATGCTGCTTACCAAAACCCAATTTACTTATATTACACCACATATCATTCGAAGACTGGTGTTTTCTGTTGGAAAATAATGGTGTTTATGTATAGTCTTAAGTTGAGAAGACCCTGCTTTACTCTGTTCAAAGTTGGCAATATTGGTCCATGACTACCACAACACCAGTCATTTATGCTTTCCTTTATATTGAGTCTCGTTGAGCCATAAGGTTAAGGATATCATGAGTGATTCAAAAAATAAATCTCCTTTTATTTATTGTTTTTTTTAGCACAGGAGCATGAACTGAATGATTGAATGTGATGGTGTTTGAAGAACATCGGTTAGGAAAGCTGTTTCATCTATTCGTTTAAAGTCTCTGTAGCTAATGAATCTCTCTACAGATTTAGTTTCTTGTACGATAATACACAAAATATTAAGTCATGCCTTGATGTTGCTGGAACTGGAAGCTACTCTTTGTGGATGTTATCTTTTACATCACTTACAATAATAAGGTATAGGATTCAGCAGTGTGATTCAGTGGGAGTATCGCCATATTACATGATTCAAACATTGAAGTAAATTTCAAAAATGTAAACAATTACTTTTGTGATGTGTCTGACGAACATAGCCTTGTTATCTAAAGACCTCACAAAAATAAAAGTTTTAAGTATTGGTTTGTGTGTTCTAAATGTAAGGATTAAGTTAATAGTAGGCCAATACAAGCTCCATCTTCAACATTTCAAAATCATTGTATATTCATTTGGTATAATGTTTCTTTTGGTGAAACACGCACAGCATATTTAAATTGTTGCGAGTGACTTGCATGTCAACTTTCCACATATAATGCTTCAGATATGAGGGAGTTAAACTGCTAGACCCTGGTTCACCTGTCATGGTATGAACGTATGCCTGGTAAGAAGATACTGGCCGAGCTGTTGGTAAAGAGCCTGATGAGGGGTAAGCAGGATCTGGAGGCAGGCAAACTATCAGCTGACCAGATACTGCCTCTAAGCGACTTCGCCTGGAGATACATCCCCACCATTTGCAGACTGCTGCTGCGTGGAAACTGCCTCTGTCGGGTAGGTAGTACCACTTCTTTTCCCTCGGACACCAGCACTGCAGCTACGCGGAGACCGCTCACTACACAATCCAAAATTATGACAGACTGACCATCACCAAATTAATTCTGATTTTTAAGAATTAAAATTAAAAGACCAACTTAACAGCAAAGGACCAAATTAACTGACGTAATTCAAGAAAAAAATGGACTAAAAATTATTTAAGCAGATTGCAAGCTGCAGAAATGAGATTTTTAAGAGGGATAGAGAAGACTACAAGAAGAGATAGAATAAGGAACGAAGTAACCAGAGAAAGATTGAAGGTAGTTTCACTGCAAGAGACAGTGGAAAGAAGAAGAATACAGTGGATGGGGCATGTGAAGAGGATGGGAGATAATAGAATGCCTAGAATAGCACTGGAGAAGGAGGAAAGAGGAAGAAGACCAAGAGGAAGACCGAGAGGAAGATGGGAGGACCAAGTGTGGAAAGACATAGAGAGAAGGGGACTACAGAAAATACAGGTGGAGGAAGAGGAGACCTGGAATGACAGACAAAAGTGGAGGAGGCTGTGTACAACGACCCGTGATAACGGAAACGTCGGATGATGATGATGATGATGATGAATTCAAGAAAAACAGACAAGCTCAAAAATGTTACAAAAAAGATTCAACATGACTGCTTCACCAAAATGCACAATCCGCCACCAGCAAATTAGATGAGTTACAATACTTGTGCGAGGATTTGTGAACAGACATTCTAGTAGTCACTGAGAACGATTTCAATACCAAAAACATTGACCATTGTCATATTTCAAATTTTATACTGGACAACACATATTGCTGACAACTATCCAATTTAGAAGGAGTGGCAATATTTGTAAGACAACATTTTTCTGAAGGCATTTTTCCACTCATAAAAACAATTGAAAAGCAGTCGGAATCAAATTTTTATTAAAAAATCAAAATCAATTGTCACTAGAATTTATAGGTCACCCAGCAGAAATGAAGAAAACTTTTTCTAAATTCAAATCCATATGACTGACCTAACTGATCAACAGGATTTGTCCTAATGGGGGAGTTTAACATCGATGTGTTGGACACCCATCCACAAAACGATTACTCAACTTGTTAGGGTCATTTGGCCTGGAATTCTCATCATAAACACTAATGTACCTGGTGGTAACATCACAGACAGTTAACTAACAACATAATTAATAACCTTCTAAAAAGTGTCACAGTATATGTGGTAACCACAGTTAAGTCAAAGTCAAAGTCAAAATCTCTTTATTTACAAAATTTCATAGAGAAATGTATTGGCGTCAATAATACAATGTTAAAGTTTAAAATTTACAAAATAAATAAGTTGAATTGAGCAGTCTTGATGTCTAAGATGGTCATGTGTCTTGTAGATATTCTTCCAGCGTGTAGAATGGCCTGGTCACCAGCCATCTATTCAGTGCCATCTTCAGTTTCTTGCCCTTCTGAGCCTTTATCTCGGTTGGCAGCAGGTTGTAGAGCTTGCGTCCCATGTACGATGGCTTTCCTCCCGTACAGTGATAGATGGTGTGCTGGCAGGATGTAGTTGTCAGCATGTCGAGTGTTGTACTGGTGTACATCTGTTCCCCGAGGGAGTTCATTCATGTCGGCAAACATAATCACTTCCTGGATGTAGAGGGCCACAACTGTCAAGATGCGAAGATCCTTGAAACCTTCACGACAGCTTTTCCTTGGGTCCTAGGCCTTTAAGAAAAGTTATTACATCTAAGAAGCTATACTCAAATGATATAGTGGAGGAAAATCGATAGGGAATCCAGAATTTCTTAAACAATCAGGTTCACACAGCCAGATTATATTACTCCGCTTCTCTTTCCAAAGAAAAGTTGAATTTTTTCAACTCATTTTAGTGAATAGAGCAGCAATTAAATTTTTTTTCAGATTCTTTAAGTTATCATCTTAGTGTATGGCTTTCTAAAAAAATAATCAAAATATGCCCCAAAAGAATAAAAAAATAAATGGATCACAAGAAATTTTGTTTTTGAGAGAAAAACTAAAATTGTTTCAGATAATAAAAACATCCATAAATAAACAATTCTAAATTTGTTTCTAAAACTAGAACAAATTTATAGAAAAGTGATCTAAGCAACCAAAGCATATGATATCTCAAAACCAATTATCTTGTCTTAAAATGTTTCTAAAACACTTTGGGACATCATAAATAATAAAAATAACTTCCAGAAAAAATCAGAGACAAAATTGGGGACAGACTGGTGGAAGATTCAACTGAGGTTGTGGATGAATTTTAAAGGTTCTTCACATCCGTTGCTTGTAAGCAAGGTCCTTGTCCACTGCCCCTCAAGGAGAAAACCCATACGTAAGCAGAGTCCAGTTATCTCATTGGCACTGGCTCTTATCATTGAAGATGAGCTCAAGAAACCCATCCAGCTAATCTCAGCCAAAAAAAAACCATTTTAATTTCATGTTAGTAGGGCTCATAAAAAATGCTAAATGTGTATTGTGAGACCATTAAGCCAATTAATCAATCTGTCTTTTAAACAATGAGTTTTTCCCCTGCGTATTAAAACGAAGAAAGTAACTCCAATCTTTAAGAAAGATGATTGATTCTTAACTAATAATTATAGGTCTGTCTCAATTTTGCCGGTTCTTAGCAAAATATTTGAACAACTTTTTTGACCAGAATGCTTCTGTTTTTAAACAAACATAACCTGTCATCAGAGAATCAAAATCCCAAATAAAGTGTCTTCCTCAGCCTATCTAAAGCATTTGATTGTTGTTTGACCACACCAAATTGCTTGACAAACTTGAATTTCATGGCATCAGAGGTGCATCTCTGCAGTGGCTTATCTCATTACTAAGCCATAGAACACAAATTGTCCAAATCTCAAATACATTCTCTGAACAGATTCAACTAAGTTTAGGAGTCTCTCAGGGATCAATACTCAGTCCTATTGTTTTTCTAATCTATTTCAATGACATAGTGTCATCATTACTGCATGGAAAACTTGTACAGTATGCTGATGAGACAACACTCTCTTTCAGTTACAAATCAAAAACAATCCTGGAAAAACAGTCTTTTGTTGACATTAACAATTGTGTGCAGATTTAATAGCCTCATTCTCACTGTAAACTCTTCAAAACAAATTTCCTGACTTTCACATTGCTATCAGGAAATTCAAATGACTTGCCTGTCGGCTTATTAAATGATACTATGATCAATCAAATTGGTATTTCTAAATTCCTTGGAATATTCCTAGATCGGGGATTGACTTGGAATGTTCATATTGACCATGTTTACTTCAGATTGTCCTCTGGCAATTTATGTTTTGAGGTCTTCAGCCAAATACTGCCCTATTCAGGTTCTGATGATGGCATATTACGGCTTGATTTACCCACACCCTTACCTACGGTTTGATGTATTGGGGTCAGTGTATATAGTCAGTTTTTAAAAATCAAAAATCAAGCGATTTGGATAATTACAGGCCCTGAAGTTCAGAGAATCTTGCTGGGAAGTCTTTAAAAAGGTACAACTGTTGACTCTAGCTAGTCTGTACATTTTTAAGACAACATCATTTTGTATATCTAAATGTTCTCTGACAATAGACTGAGACATACATAGATATGAGATAAGAGGCAGAGACACTTCTGAACTGGGAGATATGGGATGGGGATTTACGAATACTTACCCTCACAGGGGGTTTGTTTTATCAACATGTTTCAAATACAATAAAGAATTCCCTAATGCCTTAAAACTCTTTGGAATGTTTTTAGTGTCCCAAGCATTTTATAGTATTGACAAGTTTATATGACTGGGTGACTACACGATCAGTAAGATTGACAACCAGCAATGTAAGTGGAAAATATTGGCAGGAATGAGTGGGGTATGAGAGCATATTCTGTATATTAGACTGATACTTTAATGTTGTGCACTTGTTAAAATTTTAAACAAAATGATTCGGACAATTAACATACACTATGCAATGTCTACCGCATTAAAGAAATTTGCTATAACTCTGGCTCAGTACATGCACAATATCCGCTTTAGTC
Source organism: Homalodisca vitripennis (assembly GCF_021130785.1). Classification (NCBI taxonomy): domain Eukaryota; kingdom Metazoa; phylum Arthropoda; class Insecta; order Hemiptera; family Cicadellidae; genus Homalodisca; species Homalodisca vitripennis. The sequence continues at coordinate 40,206,155 of NC_060215.1, read as the reverse complement.
ACCCTCTTATAAAGTAATCTTTTAATTTTGTTTTGCTGTTCCATCAGACAGTCGTCAAACATAACCAAACCGTTACAGTCACATTCTTCCACCGTTATGAGATCCTCACCATTGCTCTTTACCTATCAACCAGCTAAAAAGCTGATGTGTATTGGCTGCTGTGTATTTTTTTTAAATTTCCTATACAGCTTTTTTCTCGATAACAGTGAATGTCTGCATAGTGTATATGTAAGCCGTTTGATGTATAAACTGCTAGAATATGTAGCGCTTTTTAAACTTGACTTCTTCTCTGTTGTACACCAGATTTGGTCTTGCCACATCCTGATATACCGACAATCAGACACCGAAGTGGTTGCGGTATGAGGTTGTTGGCTAGTGGTTCTTTGCAATATATACTTTGGTGTCAATTTCTGCATTAGTGCACAGTCATGGTTCAAACTGTATACAATTTACAGTACTGTCTTTTGTAATTTCTTATCATAAAAAAGAACCTTCTATTTCTTCACCATGAGTGTCAGTTTTTTCTGTATGTAATTGGTCTTGTGTCAGTGACTTTGGACACTGCAAAGATCTCTCACTACCAGTTGCTTTTATATTTGTTGGCAAACGCAACTTTTTCACAGTGATGGTGGACATGGTCACCATTTTCAGTTTAGGTTTCCAAAGTCAGTATCTTTGATTTCAATTTAATAACTTTTGTAATATCTCGTTTTAAAGACTTTCATCAACACCGGATAGTGTTATGCTGTTGAATCTGTAGATCTCCACCTCATTGTAACTGTGCAACTAACGCTTACAAGATGTTGATCCACTTGAACTAATTTCCCACCTCAAACTCTACTTTCATTTTCTTGTTAATTGGCCCGGTTGAATCGTTCCTCTGCCCTTGGCCACATCCACACCACTCTTTGACTTTAGCAGTTGTGACCAATCGTACTTACATTTCTATAACGTTCAACATGTATTTGAAGCCACTGTTGACTCTGGAGTATGCTGTCATAATTGTTAAGTTGGCAACCTACAGGTCATTGATACCTTAAGTCATTATGTGTCATCTTAGGGACTTTTTGGTCACCGGTCTGTGCAGCCCCCCCACTCGCTTCTGCTACAGATGCAGATTCTGCTCGTTTTATAAATGTGCTGCACACAAACACATTCTGTATATGATATCAGCAATCTTGTTATATGTGACTTTTTACAGATGTCAGTGACTTACAGAATGAGTGAGTTACACTAGGCAATGCATGGTATGGGTTATCCTCTGGATACCCAGAGGAGGAGGAGGAGGTTTTAACAGTTGATTTGGATTTCAAGATTGAGAGTTTTGTTTAAGGTCCCAACTTGATCCCTTGATGTAAAACTTGTCCATCTCAGCCAACAGTTTTTCTTCTGTTTTAACATATTCAGTAATGTTCATAGTGCGGAGAAGAACAACGCTTGCAGTCTTGAAGTTCATTTTTGAAAAACGTCTTTATTAATGTTTGTTTTTGGTATACTCGGTTTTGAAACAAAGTTAGCTTTGATTGTGTTTTCCAAAATGTTATGTAAGTTTTTGATATCGGGTCTCTAAGCCTTTCAAGGAATATCTTAGAATCCTTTATAATGTGATAGTTTTTCGTCTATGTCATTTTCATATGATTCTAATGCTTTCTGTACCTATTTAATTAATTCCACCACCTGATGTGCACACATGGTTCAAGAAGTTCATTACTTTTGGTGAAGGGTTTAAATGGTAGCCAGAGATGATACTTCATTATTACTATTTATGAGAAAAAGGCACTAGAAGCAAACATTTTGCAATGTGATAACGTAAGCTAGACATGGGTACTGATTGTTGAAAACATGTGCATGGCATCCAAGGTTCACCAGTTGGTTTCTTGCATACCTTGTCATGGCGACCCATGTTGTGCTCTGTTAATGACTCGTTGCATTGGGCACATTGTTCTTTTTCCTCTAGTACTTTGACCTGCAGCCTCTTGACCTCTAGTTGATTTGCACTTGTCAGTGCTGCAATGCCGTCCCACGTTTGATTTTGTCACCATTACGCCACATGTATCTCACACTACATATGTCATAGGTTACACGATAATATCACAAAGAGAGACCTCAACTAACATATCCTATGGTTCGTGAATGCAATACGTTTTAGCAAATACAATACATGGTCACCTAACACATTTGTATACAGAAACATCAGGTGCACAATTGAATGCACTTAAACAAAGGCTACACTGGATAGCTGCTGAGTAAGCAGACTGAGCCCCTTTGTAGTCTGGATGTATCTGATGTCAAAACGATGATGTAGCTTCGTCACAGACTTTTTATAGATCTCTTCAGACAGACGTGGACTCCAGAAGCCAGAAGTCAATCTGTACCATTGTCAGATTTCAGATGCTGCACTAAGCGAAAGGTGAAAGGGAGCTTAACTGAATATTCACATTGAATCAACCCTTCCCAATATAGCTATATTATGTGTAGAAAACAATTGTTCAACGGTGATTTGGGATTTTGTCTAAAATATTGTAATGCACTCATACCTCATCATCTAGGCTACATTGTATAGCTATTGGCAACAAAACTAGCTCCTTTGTAGCCTATGTGTCTCTGATGTCGAAACAATGCAAGGTGTTTGTATTAACATCCATTCCAGTCAATCTATACCAGTGTCAGATGTCAGATGCTGCACTAAGCGAAAGGTGAAAGGGAGCTTAACTGAATATTCACATTGAATCAACCCTTCCCCAATATAGCTATATTATGTGTAGAAAACAATTGTTCAACGGTGATTTGGGATTTTGTCTAAAAATAATTGTAATGCACTCATTACCTCATCATCTAGGCTACATTGTATAGCTATTGGGCAACAAAACTAAGCTCCTTTGTAGCCTATGTGTCTCTGATGTCGAAACAATGCAAGGGTGTTTGTATTAACATCCATTTCCAGTCAATCTATACCAGTGTTAGATGTCAGATGCTGCACTAAGCGAAAGGTGAAAGGGAGCTTAACTGAATATTCACATTGAATCAACCCTTCCCAATATAGCTATATTATGTGTAGAAAACAATTGTTCAACGGTGATTTGGGATTTTGTCTAAAATATTGTAATGCACTCATACCTCATCATCTAGGCTACATTGTATAGCTATTGGGCAACAAAACTAGCTCCTTTGTAGCCTATGTTGTCTCTGATGTCGAAACAATGCAAGGTGTTTGTATTAACATCCATTCCAGTCAATTCTATACCAGTGTCAGATGTCAGATGCTGCACTAAGCGAAAGGTGAAAGGGAGCTTAACTGAATATTCACATTGAATCAACCCTTCCCAATATAGCTATATTATTATGTGTAGAAAACAATTGTTCAACGGTGATTTGGGATTTTGTCTAAAATATTGTAATGCACTCATACCTCATCATCTAGGCTACATTGTATAGCTATTGGGCAACAAAACTAGCTTCCTTTGTAGCCTATGTGTCTCTGATGTCGAAACAATGCAAGGTGTTTGTATTAACATCCATTCCAGTCAATCTATACCAGTGTTAGATGTCAGATGCTGCACTAAGCGAAAGGTGAAAGGGAGCTTAACTGAATATTCACATTGAATCAACCCTTCCCAATATAGCTTATATTATGTGTAGAAAACAATTGTTCAACGGTGATTTGGGATTTTGTCTAAATATTGTAATGCACTCATACCTCATCATCTAGGCTACATTGTATAGCTATTGGGCAACAAAACTAGCTCCTTTGTGTAGCCTATGTGTCTCTGATGTCGAAACAATGCAAGGTGTTTGTGTATTAACATCCATTCCAGTCAATCTATACCAGTGTTAGATGTCAGATGCTGCACTAAGCGAAAGGTGAAAGGGAGCTTAACTGAATATTCACATTGAATCAACCCTTCCCAATATAGCTATATTATGTGTAGAAAACAATTGTTTCAACGGTGATTTGGGATTTTGTCTAAAATATTGTAATGCACTCATTACCTCATCATCTAGGCTACATTGTATAGCTATTGGGCAACAAAACTACTCCTTTGTAGCCTATGTGTGTCTCTGATGTCGAAACAATGCAAGGTGTTTTGTATTAACATCCATTCCAGTCAATCTATACCAGTGTTAGATGTCAGATGCTGCACTAAGCGAAAGGTGAAAGGGAGCTTAACTGAATATTCACATTGAATCAACCCTTCCCAATATAGCTATATTATGTGTAGAAAACAATTGTTCAACGGTGATTTGGGATTTTGTCTAAAATATTGTAATGCACTCATACCTCATCATCTAGGCTACATTGTATAGCTATTGGGCAACAAAAACTAGCTCCTTTGTAGCCTATGTGTCTCTGATGTCGAAACAATGCAAGGTGTTTTGTATTAACATCCATTCCAGTCAATCTGTACCATTGTCAGATTTCAGATGCTGCACTAAGCGAAAGGTGAAAGGGAGCTTAACTGAATATTCACATTGAATCAACCTTCCCAATATAGCTATATTATGTGTAGAAAACAATTGTTCAACGGTGATTTGGGATTTTGTCTAAAATATTGTAAATGCACTCATACCTCATCATCTAGGCTACATTGTATAGCTATTGGGCAACAAAACTAGCTCCTTTGTAGCCTATGTGTCTCTGATGTCGAAACAATGCAAGGTGTTTGTATTAACATCCATTCCAGTCAATCTATACCAGTGTCAGATGTCAGATGCTGCACTAAGCGAAAAGTGAAAGGGGAGCTTAACTGAATATTCACATTGAATCAACCCTTCCCAATATAGCTATATTATGTGTAGAAAACAATTGTTCAACGGTGATTTGGGATTTTGTCTAAAATATTGTAATGCACTCATACCTCATCATCTAGGCTACATTGTATAGCTATTGGGCAACAAAACTAGCTCCTTTGTAGCCTATGTGTCTCTGATGTCGAAACAATGCAAGGTGTTTGTATTAACATCCATTCCAGTCAATCTATACCAGTGTCAGATGTCAGATGCTGCACTAAGCGAAAGGTGAAAGGGAGCTTAACTGAATATTCACATTGAATCAACCCTTCCCAATATAGCTATATTATGTGTAGAAAACAATTGTTCAACGGTGATTTGGGATTTTGTCTAAAATATTGTAATGCACTCATACCTCATCATCTAGGCTACATTGTATAGCTATTGGGCAACAAAACTAGCTCCTTTGTAGCCTATGTGTCTCTGATGTCGAAACAAATGCAAGGTGTTTTGTATTAACATCCATTCCAGTCAATCTATACCAGTGTCAGATGTCAGATGCTGCACTAAGCGAAAGGTGAAAGGGAGCTTAACTGAATATTCACATTGAATCAACCCTTCCCAATATAGCTATATTATGTGTAGAAAAACAATTGTTCAACGGTGATTTGGGATTTTGTCTAAAATATTGTAATGCACTCATACCTCATCATCTAGGCTACATTGTATAGCTATTGGGCAACAAAACTAGCTCCTTTGTAGCCTATGTGTCTCTGATGTCGAAACAATGCAAGGTGTTTGTATTAACATCCATTCCCAGTCCAATCTATACCAGTGTCAGATGTCAGATGCTGCACTAAAGCGAAAGGTGAAAGGGAGCTTAACTGAATATTCACATTGAATCAACCCTTCCCAATATAGCTATATTATGTGTAGAAAACAATTGTTCAACGGTGATTTGGGATTTTTTTGTCTAAAATATTGTAATGCACTCATACCTCATCATCTAGGCTACATTGTATAGCTATTGGGCAACAAAACTAGCTCCTTTGTAGCCTATGTGTCTCTGATGTCGAAACAATGCAAGGTGTTTGTATTAACATCCATTCCTCCAGTCAATCTATACCAGTGTCAGATGTCAGAGAAGTGTGCCTCAATTATCCATTTCATCCCATACTACATTCCAAAAAACAACAAGACTTCTACAACGCAAAACCTTATAAACAATTATTTTTGTAATATTGCCAGGATTTCCTACTTATACCAGAAGTAGATAGGAAGTAGGTAGGATTTCGCTCTAGGCCACAATAGGCTTCTCAGTCCTACGGGTGTAGGTATATTTTCTTCATCAGGACAAGGTCCACTCAACTATTGCACTGGAAGTATATTTTAGACCAAAAGTAGATTACAAGGGCTGGAAGTAAATGCTTTTGGTCCAAAGCAGATTTCCGAGAGCTACATATTATTGTATGTAGTTTTTTTTTTTTTTGGACTATAAGTCAAACTAAACTGTGGTACCGTAAGTGAATTTAAAACGGCTGAAGTAGGCACCTCTTAAACTGGTTTTCTCAGTCTTATATATTTTTTTTTTACATCAGGACAAGACAAATTCTCTGTGAACTAGAAATATCTTGACAAAGTATATGTCAAGGACTAGAAATAAACACTTTTTGACTAACATAGGTTTCCGAGACCTCTGTATTTGTTGACTCAGCTGTGACGAGGTTGGAAGTATAATTCATTTGAACCAGAAATGCTCCTACATGTGCAGAACATCACATAAGAAGTCAGGTTAAATTCTGATACTCTTAAAAATGGGCACTTAAATAATTATTTACTTTATGTACGTCTACTTACGTTTGAAAAATTTTATGAAACTCCATCATATTATATCATAAGTGCTTTTACAAAGTTGTACAAGGACTTTGATTTTAAAAATAGCATATTAAGCCGCAGGTAACAGCTAGTAGATTTGTTTTGATGCTATTTATTAGTTCATTCAATAATAAGTCAGAATAACCACTTTACTCCTGTAAAATCATTCTTCAATGACCAAAAAAATTATAACTGTGTATTTTAAAACAATAATGCTTATCGTCTGAAATATTACTACTGGGAAACTCTCATTCTTAAAACACAAGGCATAGAGTAAGAATTCCTTTTGTTCAGCACAATCTGGAAATTTTTTTAAGAATCAAGAATTGTATTGCCATTGAAAACTTTACATTGAATAGGCAAAGTCAAATTATTTTTCTAATTTTACTTAGATTTAGATATTGTGTTTTTTTAAGGATTAGAATATAGTATTTATTAGAAAAAAAAACAGCAAAGAGCATGCTCTTCTGCTTGTTTAGTGATATGTTTTAAATAATTAAGATTTTGTAATGGGCTATTAAAGTGGTGTCATCAACATAAATAATCGAATGAACATTTAAATTTTGAGGAAAATAATTTATATATACTAAGAAAAGAAGGGTTCTTGAATGGAGCCTTGAGGCACACCTGTCTCAATGGGTTTTATAGATGAACTTTTATTTCTTACTGAAACAAATTGACTCCTATCAGATAAATAAGACTGAATTATTTTTTAATAAGCTGTCCTCAATACCGTAGACTTAGTTTATTTAACAGAAATATTAAATGGAACACTATCATAAGCCTTACTAAGATTACATAGCACTACAGAAACTGACTCTTTTCTTTCAAAAGCATGCAGAGATAAATCAATCAAATTAAGTACTACTGCAGAGGTAGTAGATTTACCCTGCCGAAAAACCGTGTTAACATGTGGAAAGTAAGTTTTGTGACTCAAAAAATAACTAAGCTGATTGTACATTAAAGATTCAAATATTTTAGAAAATATAGGAATGATCGAAATAGGTCTGTAATTTTGGGGCAAGTTTTTATCTCCTTTTCTGAAAATTGGGGTTATTTTTTTAATTTTGAGTGATGGCACAAAATATCCCTCATACAAGCATTTGTTTGAAAACAAAAGCAAGCGGTTCACTAATCAGATGAATGGTTTGTTTAATGGTAGAGTTAGAAAGCCAACAGTAATCCATAGAATTTGAGTTTGAAAATTTTGAAACTGCTTTAATTACACATCCGATGAAGATATTTCAGACCATGTGAATGATAGTTTGATTTCCTCCCCTTTCTCCAAAACATTCTTCTGGATTTGGGCTTGGATTTGTTCCTTTGCGTAACTGATTAAACAGAGTCTAAGAAAAAAGAATTTAATTCTTATGGATCAAAGATTGACCTCATTACTATGAGTTGGAGAAAATTCATTGCTTATCTCCTTCCACGCTGCCTTGCAGCAGGGGTTTGCGCATTTTCCAATATACTTCTCGACTACTAATCTTTTTGCTTGCTGTAATTCTTTTTGGTTGTGGGTAGACATTATATGCAGCCTCACAGTGCACAGACCCTTGCTATGGTTAGATTTTTGTAAATTGTATAAAGGGTCAACATTCTAGTTTTTGTTTCTGCAAAGGCAGGAGTATATCAATTAATTAGTTTTGTAGTTTTTTGAGCGAGTCTTATAAGGTATTTTAATTAGAGGAGAGCAAAAGTGCCATAGATTTACATACTTCTTAAAAAATTCATCAAATAGCGTTTTTTACATTAATTTTGTTCTGCTGAAAGTAATTTATCATCTGCCAATTTTCTATTTCTAAACTAGATTTAGAAACCTAATTTTTTTTTTTTTTTTTTTTTTTTTTTTTTTTTTTTTTTTTTTTTTTTGCCAATGGCCCAGTGTAGTGGGTACGGCGGTTATCGCAAGATAACCAGATCAAGCAACGCCGAGCGTGGCTGCTGCTTGGACAGGTGACCGCTGAGCGATCCTGTCCTTGCAAGCGGCCCCGCCTTGCCCGGCCCATTGGTGGTGGTTCGGAAGTCACCTCTAAGCCGTTGGTCCCCAGGTTAAGTGTTAGAGAGGGCTTCTTAGCCCTAACTTCGCCTGGTAAAATAAGACATTCTTTACTTTTTTTTAGATTTAAACAAATCGATATATTATTTTTTTTTTAATGTAACATGTTTTTGAGACCAGATATTTATTTTGATTTCCTGAAGGATTCATTACAGAATACATATAGAACAAAAAGTGGTACATGATCTGAAAAAGAGTGGTCTGCAAGAGTGATGCTATAGAAGTTCCTATTAAAGTTAACAATAACATTGTCAATACAAGAGTTTAAGCGAGTAGGTTGATTATTAGAAGGAAAAAGATTTTAATGCTTTGAGAAGGTTTTAAAAATCTTAAGGAAACTACATTTATTTCTACTTATGTTACCCATTTATATGTTGAAATCTCCAGCAATTACGAGTATTAGCTTTTGATTGTGTTTTTGTAACTTTTTTATTGTACATTCAAAACTAGTCAGAAACTATCAACACGGTACCCTTGTATCAGGGTGGTAAGTTTTATAATTATTTGCATGGTAAATAAAAGAAATAACAAACAAAACTAAATATTTTAAAAAATTAAAAGGAATTTAATAAAAAAGACTGCTGTATAATTTTGATGAATATTTTGACACTTTATTTAATACTCTGTGCATGTAAAAATGCTCTTTATTTTATTGTGGGCTAGTCAGAGAGGACCTATGGCCTCGTTGCATACCACCAAATTGAAGGCACTAGCCACCTCTGTACAGACTCTTAAGTGTAATTAATGCAATAATAGTGCAGACGTCATTTGGGAATCCAAACTCCATATAACGATTACAGTTATGAATGAAATTATGTGATTATTTTGTAACATTACATAGTTTGATGTTCTATAATACTTAAAAAATGTTAACTGTAAATAACATTTATTTAGCACCGCATAGAAAATTAAATTTCAAAACTAAGACAAACATACAAAGACTACTTTGTGATGATTAAAGTAGTTAACCATAAATATTAGCCATTTAATAACTTAAGTTAAATAAATTACGAATAAGAAGAATGCAATTTGGAATACTAGAAAATGTACTACACTTAAATAAATTGTGCTAGAAGTAATAAAGTTATACTCTCATGAAAATAAGTTAAATGAATTTATTTTATCAAATTTAGTCCTGAAGATGTGTAGTATAGAATTGATCAATTATAACATTGTTTTAATGTTGTACCGTTATTATAGTACATATATTATATTACTTTGGAGCTAATACTTTATAAATCAAAACAACTTTTCGGAAATACTTAATTTATTCCGAATTAAAGTTCACCCAAAAATTTAACAAAGTTTACAAACTTTAGATTTGATTTTCTTCAAAAACTTCTCACAATCGATCAAATCTAATTAAGAGTCTGATCAAAATTAAAATGTATACTTCTCCAAAATGGTTTAAATTAACAAAATAAACTAAAAGGTTCTCTTCTCAAAATATTCAAAATCAAAATAACACAAAACTTGATATTAACTTTACGATCAAAATCTAATTGACAATACTTCAGAAATTGAATTAATTCACAGACTCTGTAATATGGGAAACTTTAGAAATTTAATCACAACAGTATAAAAAATAAAAGATATTAACTAAACGCTGGTACGGGACTTACTACTTTGAAGACTATGGAGGCTGATAGGAAACTAATACGCACTAAAGAAAATTAATAACTTGATTTAAATTACACCCGATAAAAGAATTACTCTATATCCCAAACTAGAAGATTAGAGGAAGAACTACTGCTTCTCAACTGGACGTCTGCACCCTGTCGTCGACACTCCAACACTGCTCCCCCTCTCTCAAGCCAACCGGCTCAGGATCGTATCACCGTAAACATCTCGATCAGCTGATTTACTTGTCTCGAACCTACAAACAATGTCCACGCACAGCGTCTAGTTAACAAAAGAGCCTACTTCCTACCGCAATTCAGCATAATAATTACAACTACGGTACAATGTAACCAAAATTATTTCAGTGCCATCAAATGTAAATATAACTAAATATTCTTTATTTCTTCTAGGGTATAATTATTTTATACTAACAGGTGGCATTGACTTTCATTCAAACTTAACAAATTACAAAAGCTAACCTAAAAATAGCTTAAACTGACATCTAACATTGAAACATAATTAAATGAAGTCAGTATTTTAAGGGAATCTTTTATGGTAAACATTTAATTCTATTTACATGAAATAGTTTTTGAAATGTTGCCATGTTGATGTGGGAAATTTTATATATATATACACACACACACACACACACACATCACACAGTCTCTAAGTGATTTTATTTGTCATAAATATTAGTACCTCCAATTTATAATGTCCGCCCGTTCTATCAAGACTTTCCTCTTCTGACCACATTTCCTCCACTTGAATCTCATTTCTTTTATAACAATCTTAGTGTCCAATGTCTGTGTGTGTGTGTGTGTAGGTTTGCCCTATTTCAATCCTACTAGTACTGGAAACAATTTCTTACAAGTTGGAACAACCTTTTTGTTAATATAAAAATCCCTTATCACGTCAAAAAAACCCTTCTACCAGTCATCTACAACTAAATTGTGATTATCAGATAGGTTCCTATTTTTCCAGGGCTGCGAAGATTTTCATGTGATGTCTTCTTTCCAAATCCTTTTTACAGTTTTTTCGGACACATTTCAATATTTTGCAGCCTGCGCAGTTTCCTCTGACATAGGACAAATCAACGATTTTTCCCACACTTCTTTATTTATCACAATACTCAATTATTCTTCTGATCACTTCCCCACTACATATCATTGTAATAGTGCTTTAGACAGTAGCCATTAGTAAAGGAAATAACTACAGTATAAGCATGAGAAAATTAACCACGACAACATAACAAAGACACATCTATTAAAGCAGTCACTTTCACAATTAGCTTACAGGTTTGCCACTGAACAAACCTACCATTAACAAAAATACCCTCTTACATCAATTTAGGTGTAATGCTTACAAACGGTTTACTTTATACTTTGTACATTCATTATAGTTAGTTTAATGATTTATTGCTCAACAATTAGAGTAAATAATGGTATACCAATTCATTGTTTTCTAGTGTTATAATGGATGACATATTTTTTTACAAAATCATTTGAGCGTGTTACTGATGTTAAGTGCCTGCAAAATCAGGTGATATCGTTATAATAGATAGCTGCACCATGTGCTGGGCCAGAGATCGCCTTGTGATTCACCACACAAATATTTTAAAACACAATTCGAAGAACAGGACATATAGTAGTCCTGTTGCTATATGGAGTTTAGGGAATGATTATATGGACACATTCCATAATGTTCTTGTTTCTCTAACTATTGTAGATTGCCTACAATAGTTTTAATTAATTATTAATGTATTGTATCATTAATTTAAAAATAATAGATGTTTATGCTTTGCATTTGAAGTAAGCGTTCATCATTTCTAGCCTTGCTTTTTGCTTTACACTCTATATTTGTATATTGTGTAATTTTATAAATTTTTTACGTAAATCTTATGTATTCTATACCTATGTATATGTTCTGTACTTTAAAAAATAAATAATTAATGATCCAAAATGTCTGAAATCCTGTTATCCTATCAAACCTTCCATCGTCAAGAACAAACTTTAAACAAAATATGGTAAGTATTTTCATACATTATGGATGCTACATGTATAATTTAGATTTTGCAAATGACGTATGCAGAAAATTGTAATAAGATTGATTTTTACAAGTGTATTATATATGTGGTGAAGTTCTAACGCACTATTCCTTGCAAAGTAGGATGCTGAGAATAAAACTGCCTCATGTTGAAATCTGGTTATAACTATGGTTATAAATAAATGACAAGCAAGTTTTATTACAGTATCTTTATTCAACAACCACATTATAAACATTAACAATATAAACTCTATTGCACTTTCCAACACATTAACATTCTTATTTCTGTCATTAAAAGTACAGTAACAAATTATAGTATAAATTTGAACAGTAGTGAAAAAGAATATTTAACATCTTTAAGTAAATAGCATTTTCAATTCAAACAACCCCAACTTCTCTAAGTGAGTGTGGCTAATAATAAACTAAGGTGATAGTGATCTAACTCCTATTCAAACAAATGCTAAGGAATGTTGGATATCATCATTTCTATTAAATTTTCCATTTTTAAACATTTTTATTTTTTGTATTTTTAGCATTTACTCAAATGTTTTATTATTAGGCCATTTCAAGTTTATAAAAGTAAATTAACACTAAGATTCATCACAGCTTGTCAGATAAGGCAATAAATGCATAAAATTACAATTAACTTCCATTTTAAATTCCAATTCTCAAACTTTTTCTTTTAAAATTCAGTAACAAGCTTCAGTTTTATTCTTCTGGTTTTATTCAGTGGAATGCTTGAGCAGTTTTAGTCTTCATATGATTTATATGGGACAGATCCATAATTCTCATATAGTACGTCCTAACAGATAGAGGACATGGATCTTCTATCCCTGATAAAGGAATGTCCATATATTGAAGTTTACTAAATTATTACTATGTGCTAACATATGTTGCATAAAAGGTTTAAGAATTGGAGACATATAATAGAATTCAACTGATCTACAAATGCATTACAGTTCTTTGTAAATTAAATTTCTATGTTGTTGTTGTATAAGAGAACAAAATTTGATTTCTACTATTGTTGTTGTATAAGAGAACAGACTCATTCAAAACAAGATAGAGTTTTCTAAAGTCAACTGTACAATATTATCTCACAGTATGTAAAGAAATTATATAAAAACAATGTTTACTACTTAATGCCTAAATTCTCACAACCAAATTAATGTTGTATAGATGTTTGTATCTACAATCAACCCTCATTAATCACAGGACAATATTATACAATAGACTTGCCTATACTGACTGACACTGATTGTAACAGTTAACACACAAAAATAACTGGCATCTCCCTATCACAATGGCTCTTCACGTGGAGGGATAAAAAACAGTGTTCAAAAAACAAGCTCAATTCGTTATGTAACGCAATTTCTTACCAAATATACAAAACTAATAAAGAAATACTAGAATCAACGAAATGTTGATCAGGACAGTCCTTAATTTCATAATATAACATGCTTTAGACATCACATAATAGTATGTTTTCTAGAGTGTGTTATTTTATCTACCAAAAATATACACTTCCTCTGTTTTCTTTTAAAGAATTTGTATGAATATTTAAGCTAAAGAATAAATTAAGATTATTTGTTATGATAGGCAAGCTATAAGTTATATTACAATGTACTTAAGTAGGTTAATCTAACAATTGTTAATAACTTATTTATTACATTAATACTTTTATTGATTTGATTGAAACTATGCTATTCTTTGTACCCTGTGCATATAATGAAATATAACAGTAAGTTTATGATTTGAACTAACAGTTATTGCCATCTGACATTATTAGTTTTTGGTAAGCACGAGTTGCAATGAGAGTAAGTTATGAACTAAATGTGTACCACAAAAAAGCATATACTTTTATGCCATATACAAGTTATCTAATGTAACTGTAACACCGACACCATACCTCCTTTTTTTGGAAATTTTTCTGCCTGATTAAACATGCTCTCAAAAACTAGCCATTGTATGTAATTTTGACTCCTCATTTACCAAATACAAAACTGACTGTTTCCTGTGTTATTTAATAAAGTCATATTTAAAATAACAACATAATATGATAGGACTTGTTTAAATATCTTGATGAAATGAGAACTAGTGGTTGGCTTTTGGACCATAAGTTCTAATACAATATCTAAATTCTATGATCAATGTTAAGCACTTTACTATTTTGGGTTACTAGATTTGCACTCAATCATATTTGACAATGACAAGCAATAAAAATTATATATGACTGATACTCATATTTCATGGCTTCTTGCTTCTGCTTGATAGAATGCTTTCTTGATTTCTGTTATGGCTATTTGTTATACCAATTAAAACAATGAGAGCTAATTATAAAACAATTGACAGAAAACACAAATATACTAATGTGCTAAAATATTTTCATGTCTTTGGAGAAGATCATTGACTATTTTTTCTTCTATCTCTGCCCCTGATGAAATTTCAACATCGGTAAGAGTAATGTTGTAGTGTGTTTCTGGCTCCACTATTGTTACTTGATGTTTCCTTGTATTAAGCATATTCCCAATTACAAGCTGAAAAAATATGCATTTTTAGAATTTATTATTAAAAGCTAAAATAAAGCAATAAACAGTATGTTAGAACAAATTAGAACGTTTTCTACTTTTAATATGTAGTAGTAATAGCATAATAAAGAAAAATCAAAAGGAGAAAAAGTATGATTCAAAGTCAAAAAGGATGCAAAGAGAATGAGAAGGCGCTGCAAGGTTTGTTTCTGGGATGGTAAGGAACACCTGTTCTTGTCTGTTGTACTTGTGAAGAATATCTATTGTTCTGCCCAACTGGGTGCATTTACACTTCTCACAAAAAGTTGTAGAGTCAGTGCCGGTTTAATGGGCAAGCAAAGTACGTGGTCGCCTGGGGTGCCAAGCAAAAGGAGATGCCTAAGAGCTCTCCAATGTTCAATATTAAAAAAGGACACTAGACTACTATTAAAATCGCCAAATTGTAGGAGTTGAGGAGTTAGGGAAAACCATATATACCCTTGAGCATACTCTGTGACGTGTACTTTTCTGTTTTACCTGAGCAATTGTTATGTAGAACTGATCACTCTACATAACGAAATTTTACATCCAAATGAAGAAGCGCGCATTCATTGTTGCTGCAATAACAGAACGGTCACTGATTAGACGCCAATCAGCTGTTCAACTAAAGGAGTTAGGCTAAGGTGAGCCATTACCATGCCATTGATATTTTGTCGCTTGCGTATGTCAGTTAGTAAAATTTCAGTATAATAATTTTGTCTTTACAGAATTAAATATCTACGGTAAACTAAGCCTTGGGCCTCGTAATAAGATTGTCAAGTCCTGTCGATAAACGTAGGAAATTAATACGTTATCTGTAATAAATTAATACTAATCTAGTCTTTTAATAGTTCACGGAGATAAATAGTTGTAAATACGTGTTCATAGTGTCAAATACTGTAACCACATATTGTTTCTGTAAATTGTACATAATTAGGCCGAGATATTATCTCGTAACAATTGCATCGTCTCTCATAAATTTCCTTACTAAACTTGTTAACTGTTCTATAAATAATTGAATCGGTAACTTTTAATGTTTGTATATTATTTAGTTTTACTCAGAATAATGTAAAGGCAGTTGTCATGAAATTTATACCTACCATTGCCGTGAAAGTGCATACATTAATGCATTATGTTAATACTTCAATACACTTTACTATAATTATTGTAATTAACTAGTTTAAGTAAGAACAAACGTAATTAATTTTTCTGTGTCAGAATAATTATGCTTTGTGTTTAAGACCAATATTGTATATCATTGTAATTGGCAGATTCTGGGCTTTTTTAATGTACTTATGTTTATACATTAAACGTTTCTTTACATTTTACTGGCCGCTGTAAGCTAAATACGAGTATGTTAGACACACCAACAATAGTGACAGATGTTGCTGTTTTAGTCAGCTGGTTTCTTTTAAGTTAAGTTTGAGATTGTTTTCATGATTGATTATAAGTAATGTTTACTGATTTCAATGAGCTGCAGAAAATGAATAAAACTGACTTTATGAAATTAAAGTTTCAATATTGGATTGCACGGACGATACAATCGACGGCTCGTGTGTGTGTTTTGGGTCCGCCCAGTTGGTGAGTAGACTTTACACTACTTATTCCATCGTGCTCCCCTGGGAGGTCGGACTAACTCCGTCAATGTCATTGTGGAGCCTCTACCTATCGGACTAGGCCTGAATAACTGCATCAGGGTGGATCCAGTTTCGAACTTTGACAAATGGGACTCAACTTTAATTTAATGTCTAGCCATTATGTATTCATGTGAATTATTGTTTTGTAATTTTGTAGTTCAGGAATATGGTCATCATGATTTTGGCCACTGTAATTTTGTATTAGTAATCGGAGCGCTCCTACCGTAATAATTTTTCGTATTTTTATTTCAATTGGCCAACGAGTTAAGTTTAAGTTAAGTTAAATAAATATTTGTTTATTTAGTTTAAGACCTTAGCACTGTGAGAGAAATAGGCAATACAGAATGAAATATGTGAAATATTGGTTTTAATTTCTAATTGCCTGATATTTAATTAGAGACCTTGCAACTTACTATTAGAAAATAATCAACCGAAATCTGTGGCTAATTTAAGTACCTAAGGCTTAGTGTCGTAAACCTAATAGTTCTTGCGTGCATGGTAGTGGTCTCGATTGAGCATACCTGAGGGCAGGAAACTGTTCCTTGTTGGAGACCTGCGACTATCACACCCCATCAACAAGGTGGCGCCCTTATTACCGAGCAAACCGTAACCATCTGGGTATCCGTCAATCTTAGTAGTCCTCTGTCACTGCGCAAGAACTTGGTTGTCCTGGCGCTCTACCAATACTCACGCCCTTCTCCACTGAGCGAGGCCGACAATATTGCTAACCCGCGAGGAGGGGTGGCAAATCCCACTACCTGATTTATTGTTATTCTCAAATAACAATAATAACAAATGGACTCATTCGTTGGGCTCCCCTCCATCATCTACTTGAACTCGTCTGGCAGACGCTCCTCCCCCTTCATCGCATTTTGCGTTGCTCTGTCATCTACTGCCTCATGCCATGCATTACAATGACATTCTTCGTTCGATCCTAACCGTAGAAAACAAAACCGCGCTTAACCATTCACAATCTAGTGCTTCTTTGTTTATTAAACGTAATTTAGGTCTAGTACTAGTGCTGGCAGTAGTAGTAAAAAGCTCTCTGGGTCATCCAACCACAAAAGAAAATTGCGGCACGCAAAAGAAGATAAAATACAATCAAAAGCACTACAGAAGTTATTACGGCTTCAACTTTCTCAACGAAGTTGGACAAGGACGATACTGCTATTACAGCCAATGTAAAAGAAGATGAATTGACAATATTGGAGGCTGTAACTACTACAGTCGACAAGTCATCAAACAAATGAAACTAAGTTAATACTTAATTCAGGCCTAATTTTACAAATTTTATTTACATTTAAAATAAGTACAAAGTTAAGCTTGAATACGGGTTTAGGTAGTAGGTTTGGTAATAATAAAAATAGGTTTGGTTAGGTAGGTTTGGTTGTAGTAATAAAACATTAATTCAAAATATATTATATACCTTTTAACTTTGTTTAGTCATGTTTATTTACAAAACAAATAATATTGGAGAGCCTATATTGGCCTAGTAGTATTGGCGCGATATGGGATCGGGATATGTATGACTCATCGGTGGTTGGTGAAATAAACAACAACTCTATAGTCTGTGCGCAGGATGATGGGCCTCCTCACACTAATCATCTTAGTTGCCACTGTAATGTGCATTTAACTTGCGTAATTTATTTATTTATTTATTTGTATTTATTTGTTTGCGATCATGGATAATCAGGAGTCTACTTTATTCTTATGCAGTCAATTGTATGACAACGTTTATCTTTCATTGGTGATATATAAATTTCCAATAAATCAAAAATCCATATGGGCAAATTTAAAAGTTGTAAAACATTGTTTTTGTCCTTCATCCTTGTTATTGCCTATTGCCTCTCTGTTGTGTTGCTGGCCATGTAAAAAATAAAATATAAACAATGGATGTTGCAATGTTTGATAATATGTTGCAAAAACCCAACAGCTGCTGCCAATTTAGGTGAGGTACTAGAAATTACTTCTTTTACAAAGAGAAAGCTTATGTAATAATTATTGAATTGAGTTACATTAATTAAATATTCAAAAAACGAAATACCTCATTAAACAACAGTTTTTAGTTTATGCGACCTTAAAGAAATTTAGAATTGGATTTGTATTGTAGCATCAGAAGCTGTCCGGAGGCATGTCCCCACTACTATCTATGGACTGTGGAGGGTGGTCACTATCAATCATACGGATGAGATACGAAAACTTCTTACTGAGCGTAGTCCTGTGCAAGTTACTGACATTGACTTTCCCATTAATGATAAGGGTAGGAAATTCTCTTCACTTCATTTCACAAGAAAAGTTAGCAATAAGGAAAAAGTCCATAGGAATTGGTTGATGTATTCAATATAAAAAAATAGTATTATGCTTTGCCTGCAGTCTTTGGAAATGTGCATTCATCTCATGCCGGAGACCAAGGATATTCCAAGATTAACCAAGATTTTGACCAGTCATGAGAAATCTTCTACCCACATACACAATTGTCAATCTTGGCGTGATACGATTACGTTTGGATAGAATGATCAACAAAGAGCATGAGAGAACCGTTCGAGCTGAAACAGAACATTAGAACCAAGTGTTTAAACGTTTACTTCGTGTTGTCCAATTTTTAGGATCTCAGGAGTCGGCTTTTCAAGGAACAAAAGAGACTCTTTTCGAGCGTAACAATAGTAACTTTTTGAAACTTGTAGAGTATATTTCCAAATTTGATGTTGTCATGGCTGAACGTGTAGGAAGAGTTACTTCTAAAGAGATGCTGCGAGCCCCACGTTGGGTGCCAATTTGCTGCGAGCCCCAGGTTGACTGCGTCAATTTGCTGAAGATCCGCTCCTACGTTGCAGTGCCAATTTGTCACGAGATCTGCCCGTCGTAGTTGTGTCAATTTGCTGTGTCGGTTTTTTAGTGTTGTTGACGCCCCATGTAGTTGTGCGCCTTTTTGTTACCAGTCCCACGTTGCTGTACCATTTTGCTCCGGATGGTGTTGGTCGCCATCTTGCTCAAAATCTGCCCAAAGCTAGCTGCGTTCCCTTGGTACTGCTTGAAACTCTGCCACCTTCCAGATAAACAAATTGCTGTCCCAATCCTCTGTCACAATCACTACTCAAAATGTGCTCCCTCTCATTGGTGATGTAAATTACTTCGTATTAGCTAACTCATACTATTCCAACTTAATATCAAATTACTATTAAATTTGAATGTCTGTGATGTTGTCACCAACAACAAGTCTATGTCTATCTCAGGTTTTTAAATAGGTTAAGTAGTGGTTAAAAAATTTAATATCACTCCATTAAAGTTCCTATCACACTTTTGTATAAATGGGATACTCAAAGAAAAGTCAAACCAAGTGACCTTGACGTTAATTTATTCCATATTACACTGTCCATACATATATAATTCCACTCACCTTGCTTTGATAATTTAAGAGTCTAACATAATATCCCATCCTTCATTAAAATTTCAATACACCATATTACAGTTTCCTATTAATTTCACCACTACTATCTCAGGAGAATCCACACAACCTCCTTGCTTCAAGTCTGGAAAGAGAAGACGGAATCTCCGTATAAAAACTACACATACCGACTCAAAACAATACTCATCCCCTCTCCCGTTCAAATCAGCGTCTTCACGAATAAATATAATTTGATTCTTTTCTTATAATTGTCGAAATTTATCACGTTTACTATAATTAATCAATTTAAGTCTTTCTATTTTCTTTTTATTATTTTTTCAAAGCTTTTTATTTAAAATTTTAGCAACATGTGCTTTATGACGTCATCAATATACAAGTCATTTATCCCACAATTGGCTTTTCTGCGTAATTCTATTTAATACTTTTGTAAAACACGAATTTTGGTTATGTTTATTTCATTTTAATTAATCAAATCTTTTCCCGTATAAAGTTTAATATATTTCTTCGTTATTAATTAAATAAATCTCAATTCCGACAACATGTGATTCACTGACGTCACAGTCTGCCGATTCACTGACGTCACAGTCTGCCAATTCCCCGCGAATATTCAAATGTCGTAATTTGACCTGTTACAGAGACACATGTTCTCTATTCGAGTAAACTAATACACAATGAGTTTATTTATCTCTTGTCCACAAAGATCCAAAACCGAATCATAAATGACCTAAAACAAGCAACATATTATGCTATAATACTAGACTGCATGAAATTGTTCAGACATTTTTGGAAAATACAAGATCTGATGAAGGTGTCAATAGCATTCTCATAAACGCTTCAGAACTGGTAGAAAAAATTGTGTTTCTGCTGAATTTGAAAAAGAAACCAAAGTTCGCCCAAAGAAAACAAAAAGGCAATTCTCCTATGAGAGTGAGGATGAACCGAGTCAGGCTGGACTGGCATCATTCAAAGTGAAATTTTTCTTTGTGGTGCCCGATACAGCATTCAACTCAATGAAAGAGAGGTTTGAACTCATGGAGAACCACAGCAAGAGTTTTAGTTTTCTGTATGACATTAAGAATCTTCAGACATGGGGCAAGAAGACCTTGAAAGACACCTGCATACAACTTCACAATGTTCTGAGTGATGGACAAGAACGTGACATAAACGGAGTTGAACTGTTCGAAGAGCTTGTAATTTTTGCGCCAATCTTGCTACCCAGAAGTTCTCCAAGTACGGCCTTGTCGTATATAACAAAAAATTATTATATGGACACATTCCCTAATGTGTTTTTTTTTTTCTCTAAGAATCCTTTTGACACTTCCTGTTTCAGTAGTAAGTGGTGAAAGAAGTTTTTCTAAGTTGAAACTAATAAAAAACATCTCAGATCCACCATTTGTGAGGAACGTTTGAATGGACTGGCAACAATGGCCATTGATAATGAATTTTTAAACCAAATGGACACTGACTACGTTCTCAACAAATTTTCCAAAATGAAAGCAAGGAATATCTCTTTTCAGTGTTAAATGTAAACGTTTTAAGTTTGTTTTTATTTAACAAGTAAATAAATGGTTTAATTTACTTAAAACTGATTTGTGTTATATTTATTGATGTGTTCACACTTAATTAACTTTGAATTTTTATACATGCAATTGGTTTTTAAATTTGTATATATGTAATTGGTTTTAAAATTGTTTTAAATGTTACATTTGATAAATAAGGGCAAGCATATTTAACATATGCTGATAATTACAGTAAGTCTCTACATTTCTTCATATTTCGCACGTTCCCACATTCTTAAGCATTTATATTTACTCGTATTTTTTAATGAATCGAGACACAGAGATAATCTTAACTACCATATAAGTCTTTTAGGGGGGGGGGGGCACCAGAATGTTGTTCAAGTGACCAACATTCACACACACTGTGTGGTTTTTCACATTGTTCTAGAAGCACTAGCAAAATGTCTAGAACCGGCCCTGTGTAGTGACATAAAAATTCAGGTAGATGAGATTGTAAATAACATTGTAAACATAATTTCATTTTGTAGGCTGTAAAAACCATCGTAACATTGCTTCTTTGCAAATGGCCAACATTTTCGAGCTAATGGAATATTGTGGACTTAAACAAAGAGCGGCTGGGACAAAATTTACCCACAACTTGTAATGTCACTTATATATTATGATATGCTACGAAATGAGCTCATATGACCTTGTGATCAACATCTATATCACCATCTAGAAAGGAAAAAGTAAAATAAAGATTTATTACCTATAAGTTACTTATAAGTTATATAGCTAGTCTATATCAATGCATGTGTCAAACAGTAAATAATACAAATTTTTTAGTAAAGTGCATATTGTTCTGGAAGTAAACTTGTTAATACCAATAACAGGGAAAACAAGTTTAAAACCTTTTAATAGAAGGACAATTTCAAAATATTCACTCTCAATATGAAAAATGTGAACAAAATACATGTATTTTATATCTATGCCTTTCATGATTTTCCAGTTTGAAAGTTAAGAATATCTGATGGCCATGTATTAAAAGTTGAGTTTACTTTAATATTTATTTATTTAGGGAAATATACTTTTTGTCACTCTATGTATTAAAAACAAAACAGTATATATGGAGCTTGGCAGGTCAGAAAAGAACATAGACAGGCAGATCTTACAGTGAACTTGGATAATTAGAGCTGAAGGGACCAATAAAAATTTGAAATACCCCAGATTTTGAATTATGGAAACTATAATAGTATAAAGGTATGTTAAGGAACCAAAGAAAAAGTTCTAAATAACAAAAAGTATGAATTAAAAATGTTTGAATTATCCTAATACAATTGCATATTATCAATCTATCTGGTCTTTAAATATTCACCATAAAAAGAAAGATAAGATCATTTGATTCTATGAGAATTGTGAACACAATACATCCAATAACTTTTAAATGTTCTTTATACACTTTTTATAGGATATATTTAATATCCTTTCCTGTCAGGTTTTTGTACTTGCCTTGTGTTTATATCTATGCAAGGCAAGTCTTGCCTTCTTAATGAGGATGTCGGGGTCAGTTTCCAGTTTGAAAGATACAACAAAAGCATGTGGCAACCATTCTGACACAAGTGGTTCTAACATTTTGGGAACCAACTGCAGTGTAATCACCAAAGGCCCATCTCCGGATTGCAATTTGTGCTCCGGCTGAAAAAAAATCACCTATATTCAGTAGAAAGTTGTAAAAAACAATTAGAGAAATGCTTAAACACAACAAATATAGCATATACATTACATAAAAAATAGCTTTAATGAACAAAACATAGGCTATTTAAGAATCTCTACTAGATACCTCTTGACAACTCTACTGTGCTTCATCCAAACTTCAATCTCAAAAATTAAAAGACCTTTCTTCTATTTCAAAACAAAAACGCAATATAATTCCAAATAACAATGGTTTGAACATGATCATCCCTAGTGCCACTACCACTCTCATGAACGAATCTAATTCTGTCAATGAGATCACATTACTGTCTGATTCTTCTGCACAAAAATTACTTAAGTTAGACCCACTGATGAGCAAAATGTACTGAAACAACTTCTTTCTCTTAAGCCTTACACCAAAATCTGGTCATGACCCCAATATCTTATTATAAATTCATATGATAAATCCTTTCCATGATACAAGTAATATCAACCCACAGGAGTGTAATCTGCATACACAGTGTAGCAGAAAAAGACTACTGTGTATTGGACATAAGCTTTACAATTTAACCCTTTAAGGAGTATGGACGTCATATGACGTCTTCCTTTGATAGTCTAAAATGAGTAATGGATGAAATCCAAAAAAAAGTATCATAAGGAGTAAAAAATTAAAATCTTTAAAATCTCTTAAAAAATGTTTATTTACATTTGAAAGCTTAATAAAAAAGGACTACGTGTTCTACAAGTCAATATTTCAGTACTTTTTCAACATCACTTATTTCCTCACTACGGCAGACTCAATCAGTATTGCCTGCCATTTGGACAATAGTAACAAACTAAATGGTTGTTTAACAAATATGTCACTCTCACAAGATAAATATAACCACAGTATGCAGTATACAAGGAATGGCTAGTATAATGTGGTGACATATTCTTACAGCAAAGCAATGCGTGCGAGACGCGACCTTGAGTCGGTGGCTTCTACCGGGTGGCTACTACGATCTGGTGATAAAATCATCACAAGTGAATGCGAGCACAAACATGGAAGTTAAGTATGTTGCCGATAGATGGAACCACTTTACAGACTAATCTACCTAAAGGCAATCAGTAATAGCAATGCATTTACAATAATACAAAAATAAACTAAACATCATATGACGTCTGTACTCCTTTTGGCCACTATAAGAATATACGTCATATGACGTCCTTACTCATTATGTAGCGTTTAGACTCACTCCTTAAAGGGTTAATACCTCAATCTCAGAAGAACTAAACACGCAATAACTCAAAAGCAGAAGGTAGTTACATGTCTGGTAGGTGGAGTGATTCCTGTACACAATAATGAGTAATTCTTCTTGAAACCATAAGAATTATAAAGCACAAGGCACAAACACAACCTTGTATATTGACAGTATTACATTTGTAATCGAATTGTAAATTTACAACAAGAATTACAATTGATTGATTGATAATAGGGGAAGGGTTGGGTGAAGTATGAGGCCAAGCAGAGGAAATGGTTTGTGTCTGGGACAACTGTTAGCAAGTGTTTAATATTGGAGTGATATATCACGCTGATGACATAGCTCTAGGCTTTAGAGGAAATAACATCGAGCATATTGAGACAGAGTCTGCTGCCTCGCTGTCGGGCGTATGTGAGTTTTTCAGAGAGTCATTCCTGAGTATAAGCACTCTAAAGACCCAGCTCATTTCATTTCTAACGAGAGGGAAAGATGATAGCATCTCCCCTCACATATTCCTGACAGAAGACACCCCTATTCCTAAGGTGGAAAGCTACGGGTAATTGGGCTTAGTAACTGATAAATACCCTATCTGGGTACTGCACATTGATTCTCTCTGCAAAAGAATCTCGTCATCCCTTTTTTTGTTCTTCACAGAAATACCAAACTGCACAAAATGATCTACTGCTCTTTGATAGAGTCAAGACTGAGATACTGTATTCCACTGTGTGGTGCAGCATCATACTCAATCTTAGAACAACTCTTCATTCTTCAAAAAAGAGCAGTTTGCATCGTGGCCGCTTTAGAAAAGCGGGACTCTTGCCGGGATGGATTCAGGCGGCTGGGTGTGTTAACAGTAACTGGGCTCTATCTCCTGGACGTGATTTCCTATGCTCGCTTTCACTGCGAGACCCCCACAGGAGAACAGATCCACGAACACTTTACCCAACACAATACCCAACTTTGTCCTCAAGATTAGCAGTGGGCTTTGTTATGTCTCAATCTATGGGTGCTATGTTTTTTAATACATACAGTGTTTTAACACGTAAGTAATTAACGTCTAAAGTTGGTTGTATTAAACTACATGCAACTGGCCATACACAGAATTAAATGCAAATTCCAAGATTTTAAATACTGTCATCAGGTTTATGTTGAAAGTAAAGCAAACCAAAAGATTTTCAAAAAGATAATTGTGAACCAATTAATAATTTGATGAATATTTGGTAAGACAGAATTTAAATTCTTAAAAAAATTTCAAGTGTAATAATTAGAAAATTATGTCACTTTACATGTTATTCATTATTAACTGTTAAAAAATAAAAAAGTAATAAATAGTAAGTAAGTAGTTTATCTTATTGTTGTTCTTAAATCCAACTGATGAAGATGGGGTTTTGCTGTGCCTCTTCTGAGATACTTTGGCAAAACAGTACAGAAAAGTATTACTTTGAATTTATTCATCTATTAACACGTTCGCTACCACCATGTTAAGAAAAGTCGTATACCTACAGACCAGCCGGCTCAAAATATGAGCCGCACGGTTTTCTTCCCGTGCACCGGCATCCCAAATATGTGCCGCTCGGGGCACCTCAAATAGACTGACGTCCCATATTTGTGCTGCTGTTTGCATGCCACTATTATTGCCATGAAAAATCACTGGTCTATTTTAGAGGCTTGATACTTTTGTATTGGTCTATGGGGATATCTGGCTCACATGTGGGACGCTTGGTCTCTGGATATCTTAAAAATTACGTCCTATCATGGCCTATCATGCCAACTTGTTATAACCAGTGGCACAATAATTAGACTATGAATATGTGAGCACTTAAATATAATGTAGCGTGGAACATTCTGACTATAAGTGTAAATTTAATAACTTATTTAATAAATGTCCACTTATTTTGTTAAATAGTTATGACATATGGGTTAACAGTCATGTATTATGTCTTGTAGAGTAAAAAGAACCCCATTTATGTTTTTGTACCTTGAAATAAAATAAATTTTATTTCTACTACTTAATTTTCTTATATTCTACTTTTTTAATTTCTAAACTTAAAATTCTTGTAGGCCTATAGCCTAATAAGGTATGTATGATAATACATTCAATGAACTTGTATTTATGACTCTGTTGTTTGAGTTGTACCATGAATTAAAATACTATCATAATAAGATATGCATGTTTGATTGAAACTTACCCTAAAACCTAAAGTAATTGAGCAAATAAAAAGTGGCTTATGGGATGCTTGGTCTACGCTAAGATTTTGATGCTATAGACCGAGCGTCCCACATATGCGCCGCCGTAAAAATTACGCAAATCAGCAATATATCAAATAAGAACAGTACAGACGTACATTTTAGGTTATTTGTTGAATTATAGCTCAATTCAACAATATTTTATCCTTGGTCTGTGGTTAGTCTCACACCAATCATTTCTCGGTCTGTGTAGAACAACCACATTTTGTAACGGTGGTCTGTTACGGTGACCCGGGCGGAGCAAATATGCGCCGCCTGGTAGCGAACGTGTTAAAGCATTACAGAATCCAGTATATCAAGGACAACCACTTACTATTTTATCTGCAGGAATGTAGAAGTCTGATACTGCAGCTGCAAGGTATATAAGAGCCCTTTTTTGCAATGGTGCCAATTGCAAGCAAGCTTCTCGCAGCAACCACAGGTAGTCAGAGAGTGTGGTGAAGTCAATACAGAGTAGCCGGCCTGTCGAGATGGCGGACTGGTAGTTTTTTAACAATGGCAACATCTTGGGGACAAAGTTGTCTGACACTGTAATAATAAATTAACTAAATTAACAGTAATTGAAACTTGTCTGTAGTTTAAAATGTTTAAGACGGTTCTTATTGAGAAGATAAAACTTTAAATTGGCTTTAGTCTTGGAGCTCCGGTAATTGAGGGACAGGACGTTGGCTAGTCTTGAAATGTTTTAACAAAATGAGTATGAATATTTCAAGTTTCATGTAGGTATTTCAGTGTTACACAGCTCAATTGTTTATTGGATATTCTTACATTTAGGCTCTATACTCTGCTAGAAGTAAATAAATTATATATTACTATGACTAATTATGGATGTAAAATATCCTCTAGATGCCTTAGAACACTGCAGATTTGAAAGACTGTTATTCAACCCTGATTATGACAGCTCTCCCAGCATATAGAGATACAATTATCGTGATATGGAGGTTCTTGAACTTTTCACGTCCTAAGCCTTTAAGAGCTTTTATTACATTCTTATGAATCAGAATTCTATATTGGCAACCGAGGTGTTTCCTATCGTAGTAGTGCCATGATTGAGATGAGATTGATTGAAGGGGTATGTCTTCATCGTGTCCAAACCATAAGACATTGTACATGATTTTTGTGACATAAATATTGGTGTTAACCCTCTAAATTCATAGGTTGTTAATACGCCCTACAGTGAGGGTTTCATCAGTTATCAGACCCAAAATTTTGCCAGTAGTTCCATGTCAATTTCTGGCAGAGCAGCAATCTCATCCCATTTTCTACAAAATATCAGTTTCTCAGTCTTCATCATGTTACACCACCATGTAATTTGAATGGTTGTATTGAGTGGCTCTTTTGAGTCCTGTGTATGAGCTAGTTCGTCTGTGGAATTTTTCTCAAGTAGGCAAGTGTTATGTCATTAGTATACATTAACCTCCTTACTACCGCCAACCTCAGATTTTTCATAAATTGAAAAACTACAATTGAGAAACTGTCAGCATCAGAAAAATAAGATATTGGCTGTTTAGAACATTAGCAAAATTCTCTCTCTTTCCCTCTCCCTCTCCCCCTCTACTCGCTCACCCCTACATAATTATATCCACCTTTACAACATTATTCCATTAAAATGTAGAATAATTACTTAAATAAGATAAATAAAACATAATTTACCTTGGATTTTAGGTCTGTCAGGATCATCTCCAACAACAGTAAGTGTATTCAAAAATTGTTGACCAGTGAAATGACGAACAAATGGTTCCAGAGACTTTAACCTGCACAAAAATTTTTTTAAGGAGAGTTAATTAGATGCAGAACAAACACTAAATATCTATACTATCTCGATCAGGAACTACTTGAATTACCAACTAACACAACTCTTGAAAATCTAAACAATTACTATTAACGTATTATCAAAATAAAACAAGTGTACTATTACTATTTACATCTACAAGTCAAAATTAGAGTAAAAGTAAATTAGCTTCAGTCCAAAATTAAATCATATGCCATCATAGTTGGATCAATTCTAGACTATCTATCATTTGAATCCATAGTACTTAAATATTTGAAATATTAACTACCAAGAGCATGTGTTAAATATAAAATGTTGTAATTTTGCATTGTAATATATAGGAGACCTGTACTTTTGTAAGAGGTAATACTTTAAATATATTCTCAAATTGGATTTATTAAAATGGTGGGTATTTATAGTTATGCAAAATTGTTATTTCACCTATGGTCAAAGTGGTGTCAAAATTGTTTTAACTTTTTTTAATTGCCTAGAACATAAATGGAAAAAGAGAATACGGGAAAAGAAATAATAATAAAGAGGAAACATTTTTTTATACTTGAAACAGCACTTAAAGATTGGTAGATAAAATAAGAAATTATATGAATCTAATGAATTTTGTTTTAACCCAGTATTTGTTAGAAATGTATACACATAACAATTTCTTTCTGAAAATCTGTACTAGTACAGTAAAAAAGGGCCCGTTATAAGTTTAATATATATATATATATATATATATATATATATATATATATATATATATATATATATATATATGTTATACCCATTAACTCATGAACAGTAGAATACAAAACATTAGAAATCTGCTTGTTTTCTCATTAGTTTCTCATAAATGAATTAAACATCAAAATTTACAGTATAATTACTAACAATAAAATGAAGAAGCAGGATACACATATTATATTCGGTTCCTGTAAGAGAATTATTGCAAATAACAATGATGGTCTAATTTTAGTAGGCTTATCTTAGCTGGTAAGCTTCAAGTTTTTATTGTACTGATTAACCTCACTTGTGAGAACTCTAAGAATTGAAAAAGAGTCAGTAACCTAAGAACAAGTCTGAGAGGTCTCTCATAGACTTAATCTCTTTCAATTTTACTACAGTGAAGCTTCAATAAGCATCAAAAATCCTGACCGTCAATAATCCGGATTCGACTATGGCAAAAAAAATTGCATCTAGTAAATACTTGTACTGAATCACATTTTTTGCATGAGTTGCATGCAAATTCCGGTTATCTGTTAACTTAGATGTACTATTTCATTACATACATTAGAAAACAGAACACACACATACATTCTATTTTTAGATGTTTTATTTCCATATGATGCAGAAATAGTACCATCGGATGAAGACTAGAATGAAGGTGACAATCGACAAGCAGGGCCTAGACATTTTCAAGCATTTGCAATAGCCGGATACTGATGTTATGACTTGAAAAAAAAGTGCAAGCACACTCGTAACTCGTAGAATACTTTTTGTTTTGTTAGTAATAGAAATTAATTAGGTCTTTATTTGATTTTCTTACTAAACAAATGAGTGATTTAGGTTAGTTGGAAAAAAGACAACAAATTCAAAAATTACTTTTGATTAATTCGAATTATTGATGTTGTACTGTATTCCTAATGTGTTCAGGGAATAACTTTAGATTACAATAAGCAATGGATTAATAATAGTTTTTTCACTTTTACTTACCTGTAAAGAAAAATTACTGCATACCCTGAAGCTAGGAAATATTCTGTGGAGGCCGATCCTCTAGTTCCTGCACTGAAGTTGTCAACGAATCGGACTGTGTTCAGTTCTAATGGCACTGTTGTTCCACCAGACTGTTTGAAAAAAAGTGTGTTATGGTAAATGATTCACTTTGCATTTCAAAATAAAACTAATTAAAACTTAATTTTTGAAATCGAACCGCTTGCTCCATCTACTAGACGTAAACTAGATGTTGCTGGTCGGTTGTTGACATTTTCATAGATGGTGTTAGTAGAGAAAACATTGTTTTCCACAGTTTATTGTTCAAAATGTTGCAAGAATTCAATGCTTTCCACTAAGAGCAAAATGGTTGAAATTTCATCACTGACATTTGTACTTAAACCAACTAGCAAGGAACTACCATCTCATTCATTCATTCACTATTGTTAAAAACACCATTTTTTTCTTACAATACTCTATCAAACAATGAGGAGAGTCGATACAGTACAAGATAGATGGTACTGATAAAAAGTGCAACGGTCACAGACAGGATTTGAACCTGCGCAATCTCCAACTCAGACCCAAAGTCTAACGTCTTAGACCGCCCAGCCATCAGCACTCCCATTGATACTTTTGTTTCCACGTTAAAATTTGTGGTGTTTAAATTGTCAGGAATATTATGAAGGTGGTTTTAGATCGTTATCAGTGATGCTCCAAAACACACTAAAAACTGGTATTGTATATTTTGTTCTGTTTGTTGTGCACCACTAATATTAGAGACAGCTTATATTGTAATAAAGGTTGGGGTACTTTGGTATTATCTGGAGGCCACTCTGTCCATATCTACTATTTGTTATTATGCTATATATACATATGTATTATAAACAGAAAAAGTTAAAGCTACAATTTACAAGTGCTCATGTAATCTGAGCTTGAATTAAGGTACTATCTTGAGGGACGTTCTTTTTTCACCAGAAGTGCGGGATGGAAGGCGCCACTAAAGTCTGCAATGATGGCCAAGGGAATTTTTAATGTCAGATAATGTTGGATGATCTGGCATGTAATCTGAGGTTGGGAAAGTACGAATCGGAAATGCCCCTGGCCATCAGTGCAGGCTTCGGTGAGCATTTTTGGTGCCATGCGCACTTCTTGCGAAAAATAAAAACAGTATCCAAAACCAATCTCAGATCATGTGTGCTCTTTGGTACTACTAGTAACATATTTATGATAACCTAATCTAAGCCTACTTATATCACATAATAAAAAGGGGTAGATAGGGAAAGAGGGATCAGATAAACAGATATATTTATCAAAATAGATACGGAACTGTACAGACTTATGTCTGGACACATTAAAACAAACCCAACTCATTTGTCATTCACATGTTCATTCTCAGTTAATATTAATTATAAATAGTATATTTTAAAGTAGTCTACTAGTCTAAATATTACACCATAATAAGTTATTCAAATTTTGTTATAATAAACAATAATTGTATTGTATAGTGAAAATTTGAAATAATCATTTTATAACTTTATAAGCCTATCAGTCAAATATTAGCTACATTACAGTGAGTTTGTTTTTTTTTACACTGTGTGTAAATAGACCCACACATGTAGAGTTTGTCTCAGTTTATTCGCAACTTAGTAACGTCAGTTCATTAACAGCATAATGCTAATACCTAGAATGAATCAGCTGGTATTATGTTACCACAGTAACATATTACTAAAATATAATACCTCACCAGATAATTTTGGTATTAGGTTATTGACAAAGAACAGTATTTCCCATCTCTAGCAGCCATTACTCAAATACCATACATATGATTTAAGTTTAAATTTGTTTGAATTAATTTGGAAAAAAAAAATGTGTAACAGAATTATATTACTTTAAAGACTGTACGAAACAATATTGTTTTTCTGTAAAATAAAACAGCTGACATTAATTATGAATACCTACAGTTGAAATGTTTTGTATTTTACAGCTTAGATATTTCTAATCAATAGTTGATTTGATTGTCATGTTGGACACTTATTATACTGCAGCCCTCATCAGCAGTAGTGACATTCTTTTAGTGTGGTTTGGTTTCATAAGTTTGAGATTTTGTACGTATTTCTTTAAACTTTATCCTGAAAATTCTGCATAAAAAATCAAGGCAGCATTTTGGTGTTCTTGTTATTTTTCATTCTTCATATCTTTGAGTAAAAGTTGATTGAGTTTATAAAATGTTAATCCTAGAATACTACTGTGCGTAAGTTTTACGTATATGCGCCACGTTTATTGCGTACTCTCCCCCCCCACCCTTCTGGTTCAAGCTTTGGGCAGTACTTCTACTGATCTGTAGTTGTTCGGCCTCCAAAGTATAAGAGTGCGTGTAAGTCTTTACCTTGTCTCAATATTGATTTTTATTTAGGCTGTGCATCAATTTTAGGTAGTATTGCTCGATAAATAAAATATGTACATTTTACGTATAGGTAAGTTTGTATAGTAAAATAAGTAAGTAAACCTATTTTAGGTTTTTTTTTTGTTAAACAAAGTTTATCTTAGAGTTAGTAAAGACAATCTGTATTATCAAAATGGCAGATTCGAGTATTGTCAAAGATGACGAAATTCTCAATTTACTCGAGGAAGACTTAGTAACGAGACGACAATATCTTAGAATTCCAAAGCTCTTCAGAAGATGAGTATGACAATGATGCAGACCCCGAGTTCGTGCCAGACGCCAATGAAATTTCAGATAACGAGATTATCGTGACCATAAAAATTATTGAGAGAAAACAAACCCAGCCAGCAAAGAAAAGAAAAGATAACGGTGCAGTGGCAGTAGGATCGTCAAAATTAAGAAAACTAACTGATGTTAGGAATCAAGACTTGCCTGTTATTTCTACAGAACAAGAAAAAAACTGATACTACCAAAATTGTCAAGCCAGATACAGACATGCTTTTTGGAAAGGATGAGTTCCTATGGCATTGTAGATGTGAAGATAAGATTAGGAAAACACCTGACAAAAAAGTTGTTCACATTAACCCTGGTCCTACCGCAAATGCACAACAAGCTCAAGATCCTGTAGAGAATGTTTTAAACATTTTTTTTCACTCAGGAAATAGTTGACAAGATCATAAGACATACAAATGAAGAAATAAGTTTGAATAGAGCTAAGTATAAAGATCCATCACATTTTTCGCTCAAATATGTAGACTCAGAAGAAATACACGCATTTTAGGGCCTACTGATTTTGTCTGGTGCTCTAAAGGACAATCGCCTTTCATCAAGGCTTTTGTTTAACTTCTCTAACCTATGTGGAAATAAATGTTGGGCTACAATGTCTGAAAGAACATTTTGTTTTATTGCTGAATGCTTGAGATTCGATTCCAAAGATAGAAGAGAAGAAAGGAAGAAAGAGAACAAACATGCAACTATAAATGAAATATGGGAACTTTTGGTGACTAACTATGTATTGAACTACAAGCCCAGTACTTACATCACGATAGATGAGCAGCTCGTTGGATTTAGGGGGAAATGCCCCTTCAGAATGTATATCCCATCCAACCCAACAAATACGGAATAAAAATGGTTATGATGTGCGACAACAGCACAAAATATATGATTTGTGCAAAACCCTATCTTGGTAAAGGCACGACACTTCCCAAGGTTCCATTAGCAGAATATTTTGTTGGCCAACAGATTCCCCAACAACATCAGGGAGCAATCGTAATGTGACCATTGATAATAGGTTTACAGCCATTCCACTCGCAACTCGGCTTCTAGAAAAAAACAAAGTAACCTTGTGGGAACCATTAAAAAAACAAGAAGGAACTACTGATTGAGTTCACAGATACTAATTACAGAAATCGATAGTAGCCTCTTCCTGTTTCATGATGACATTACAGCTGTTTCTTATAAACCAAAACGTAACAAGATCGTTACATTGGTCTCCACAATACATCCAAGTGCTGTAGTCAATGAGTAATCTGGAAAACCAGAAGTTATTATGACGTACAATTCAATAAAAGGAAATGTTGACAAGTTCGATTAGATGTGTTAAGGAATGAACTGTGGCAGACCAAACGCTGGCCGATGTGTTTTCTTTATAACATGATAAACATTACCTGCATAAATGCCTATATTATTTATGTCCTCAACAGCTACTGCGCTGGAAAAGAAAAATTAAAATCCAAGAATGGAGTTTATGCTGAGTCTGCATGAAAAGTTAATGTTTTCCAGTCAACAATCTAGACTTAAGAGCTGAACTCTATCTGTTGACTTGAAAAAATGTATTGAGAATGTTTGGAGCAGCATCAACAACATGCAGTAGTTGATCAACAAGGACCTCGAAAGTACAGTTCATTTTGTGACTACAAAAATGCAGGTATTTATTTTTTATTATATATGTCATTATACTTAGGATTTAAAACATAATCCACATTTAGTAGGCTAGCTACTATATGTTTTGCCTGTCATATTGAATTATTTAAATCTGAGCATAAATTTTTAGGAAAAATTTTAACGTTTGCTATTTAGTGTAAGTATGATTTGTAAAATCATTCTTCGTTTTTAATGAGATTCTATTTGTTTTCTAGAAAGACTACAACTTACTGCCCTTGCGGAAAAGCTATATGTGGTGAACACCAATCCATACACCATTCACGCGCATACAAAGTCTCACACGCTTTGACATACGCATCCCCACCTTAAGCAAGCACATAGGCAAAAAAAAAACACAACACAGAGGCATACAAATAAACCTTCACATAACCTAAAAAGAAATAAAAATACAAATGCCACGTAAAATTTACATATTGGTAGTAACAAAGGTATACCAAATCATGGTAGTGTTCTAGGGTTAATACACATATACTTGCAAAACAAAAAAGAGTTAAAATATAAATATTGTTATGGCATATTCTTATCACTGTACATGAATTACTGCAAAATATGACACGTAATTTTAAATACTAGATCTAAACATAGCTTAGGCTAATCACTTTTAATTTGAATTCCACAAAACGCTTGGCACTGAAAGTGTTAAATAATGAGTAGCCGCCGGATTCTAACTTACCGTAACCAAAACTATTTTGTTATCAAAATGTTTGTTCACAAACGTTGTTATGTTTGATTTACTTTCATTAAAATTCGATGGTGGTCTATAGGATGCATAAAACTCTTCCCAATTTGCCATTGTATTAAACTCAAACCATACAACAAACAATTTACCTAAAACAAAACTTAATTACGAATATGTAAACAAACCGAGTTACAAAACAAGCAACCAACTCAAACAGAACGCAGAATAGTGAAAAATTGTTATAGGTCAGGTGAGGAAAAGTTTAGTCAGTTTTTTCTGTTATGTACGAAAAAAAACCAAAACTCAGCTGGGATAGTTTGTACTGTACAGGTTAAAATATGTACTGTAGCCACTCAATGGATTACAATTGGTTTCTTTCTATCATCTATTTCTCTAGAGTACACTCAAATTTTATACCATGCTGCCTCGCTGTTATCTTGCGATTGTTTTGTAATTTGTATCAACTCCTTTTTTGTAGCTGGAATAAGAAATTTTAATATTTTCTATTCAAATTTGACTATGTGTTTGAGTTGGGATACATTAATATTTCATTTTGGGGTTTATAAAGAGAACATGATTAATGTATGAATCATTGTATAGGACTAAGGTCTTCTTGACAGTGGCTCTTATGTTGATGACCTCATTTGTATTGATTAAATTTAAAATGGTTGGTATGTTGTATTCTATAAAACGGGGAGAGTTTGTTCAATATAAAATGTAAAAGAGCTAATAACACAGCAAAACGTATCAATATCACAGCTTATTATATAAAATAACTTTCTAAATATCACAGTCATCTGAGGAGTAAATAAAAATGTAATTATTGCAGTTGTCCTATATCCGATTAAAACAATTTTAACTAATCTATTGGCGTTCGGCGTACCATAAAACCTTGTACACTCCTATGGCAGCAAAAAAGTGGTACAACCGATATTAAGTTGGAATAAATATATTTGAGTTTTAACTCCGGCAGTTGATAATTTTAAGTGTGTTCACCGGTTTTGTGCTCTCTGCTATGGTAAGTTGGATGAATTGTTTCGTAACGTTAATCAAGTTGATGATCTAATCTATGTTCACAGTTTAATTAGTAAGTTGTTCAGTATTGTAGGAGGACTTGCCAAAGACAATATTGATATAAATAATAAACTTGATCATGTCGTTAGTCAAAATGAGAGGTTAGGTGACCAAATCGTTAACCTCAAACAAAAACAATCGCTTGTCAAAGCTGTGACTATCGATTTAGAGCAACCCACAGATAGACTGGTGACTGTGAATGAGGATATAAATCTAAACGTAACAAATGGATCTAACGAAAGCTACCAAGACATGGATATCAGTAGGCATAGACCTTTATCTACATCCAAATCTTTGGACAATGTGTGTGAAGCTAAACGCCCAACTTATTCTTCTGTTGTGGCATCAAAATCTAGTGCATTAAACATAAACACTTTTAAGCCTACTAAGAAACAAGTAAGGCAAACTGCTACACCTCTTATTAGTACCAAGGCTAGAGCTAGTGAAGGCGATAACAACCTGAAAACTGTAGTTAGGTATCCAACTGAAAGGAAGTCTTGGGTGTTCGTGTCAAGATTCACCCCAGAAGTTACAATTGAAAATTTGAAACGGTATTTGAGTGACAATGGTGTTGAGGACGCTATTTGTGAATTGCTTAAGACCAAGTATGATACCTATAAGTCTTTCAAAATAGGTCTCCGCGATCGTGATCTGGAGTTGGTTTTGAATGAGGAGTTCTGGTAGTAAAGCGGTAGTAATGCTGGAATATTCTTAGACCAACTTGATTTATTTTTGGATTATTTGCAAATATTTTAGTGTAGTATTGTTCTTTGTGGAGATTTTAACATTGAAACTTGTGGAAATGAACTGAATACTCTTAGACTCCACAATTTGTTAAGAACAGCTAGGCTCTATTTGCACAAATTTCAAACCAACAAGAGGCCTATCCTGTATTGACTATATTGTCACTAACAT
Source organism: Homalodisca vitripennis (assembly GCF_021130785.1). NCBI lineage: Eukaryota > Metazoa > Arthropoda > Insecta > Hemiptera > Cicadellidae > Homalodisca > Homalodisca vitripennis. The sequence goes on along the minus strand of NC_060215.1, from coordinate 40,169,032 downwards.
TGTAAACTCTGATTATATGGTGAAAGTTCATGATTGCCAAATATCGGACCATTATTTTTTGAGTATTGAACTGTCTATTTTGTGTAAAATCAAACCAGACATTAAGGCTAATGAGGGTGTTGATGAAATTAGCTTTCGACCTCTACCATCTTTGAAATTCATGGATTTTAAACAGTGCTTGAACGGCTTCGATTGGGCTTTTTTGTTGGGTGGCCTTAGCTGTGAAGATATGTTTAATAAATTTAATGACATATTCATTTACTGGTTAAATATCTTTTTGCCTGTAAAACATAAGAAAAGTACCATTAACATCCCTAAAACTAAATGTCAACGATGGTATACAGCAGAATTGGCCGCATTGAAAGATGAGGTTATGAGCTCCTTTAGACGATCTTGTACTACTGGTCTGCTCCTGATAGAAAGGTCTACATAAAAGCCAAAAAGCTTCATAGAGATGAAATACTTGAAGCTAAGAAAAGTAGTTATGCTAACTTTATTCTCAACTCAGACAACACATGTAGAGCTGCTTGGCAGGTTGTGAAGAGCGAGCTGGGCTCAAACAATGTCTATCACGATATTCCAGCTGCCGATGTTTTTGCCAACTTCTTTTTGGAGGCCGTAAATAATGTGAGGCAGAGTATCCCCCAAGTGGATACTGCGGAAGCCGATCTCGTGCAAGTCGCAACCCCTCAGATTTCCTTCAAATGGAGTACTGTCTCTTCTATGGACATATGTAATATAGTAGCCAAAATGAAACCAAAGAGAAGCTGTGATATATATGGTATATCTTCTGTAGTACTCAAGAATGTAATTGATGTAATTTCTTTTCCTTTAGCCTCATGCATAAATACCAGTCTACTCGAAGGTATTTTCCCATCCAAGCTTAAAGTTTCTAAAGTAGTGCCAATATTTAAAAAAGGTGATAAGGATGAGGTCAGTAACTATAGACCGATCTCTCTGGTACCTATTTTTGCTAAAGTCTACGACTCACTAATGAAATTGCAGTTAAGCACTTTTTTGAGCACAATAAGTTGTTTACCAATAGTCAATATGATTTTAGATCTGGACTGTCCACGGTGGACGCGGTCGGGGATTTGGTGTCCTATGTGCTCTACAGTTTTGAGAGAGAATGTGACACCAGTGCGGTACTTTGCGACCTTTCTAAGGCCTTTGACTGCGTTGACCAGGATATTCTGCTGAAAAAGCTTGAACACTATGGTACAATTGTATAATTGGCTGTGAAAATTCACTGTTTAACTGTTACCTCAGCAATCGGTTTCAAAAAGTTTATTCAAAAGGCAGTTTCTCAGATTATGCTGAGGTATCCTCTGGTGTACCACAGGGGTCGGTATTGGGTCCACTCTTGTTTCTTGTTATGATAAATGATCTTGACAAAAACATTAACTGTAAAACCATAATGTTTGCAGATGATGTCACTCTTTTGACTTCTAGAACTGATGTAAATGTTTCTAATTTAATTGAGCAGGCTGATGCTTGGTATAGAGAAAATATGTTTTATCTAAATCATGACAAGACCCAGCGTATTTTATTTACTCTATAGGCAAATGATAGGAAATGTGATTTTACTCAAAGTGTGAAGCTGCTTGGGATTTTTTTGGATTCCAAGTTATCCTGGCATGTGCATGTTTAAAAAAAAAAAATTAAGTAGAGTTGTAGTTTTGTTAAGACATTTAAGACCGTTGGTTTCTAAAGACCATTTAAAAATGGTATATCACGCTTTATTTCAAAGTATTTTCTCATATGGTTTGCTTTTGTGGGGGAATTCTTGTAGAGTAAACAGTATTTTGTTAGTACAAAAGAAAGCTATCAGAATTATTACAAAGGCTGATTTCAGATCTCACTGCAGACCACTATTTATCCAAGAGGGTATTCTGACTATCGTTAATATGTTTATTTTTCTCTGCTTGCAGCATGTAAAGAAAAACCTGCCCCACACCACACTAAACAGTAATGTACATAAACATAACACAAGAAACAGTAGCCAAATTGCTAGACATTTCACCAGGGTCTCTAAAGTACTAAATGCTCATGAGGTTGTGAGTATAAAGCTTTTTAACTGTTTGTCTCAAAGTGCTCAGCATGTTAGTTTTATAAGATTTAAGAAAATAATGCATGCCTGGTTGATTGCAAATCCGTTCTATTGGCTGTGCGAGTTTTATGAATCAAATGTTGCAGATGTAGACTTTGTGTAAATATCCTCTTTTTTAGATTTTTTAATGCTTGTACAGTTTGACTTGTTTCACATAAACATTGTTTATATATTATTTGCTTGTATTTTTTTACTTGCTTTGCATGCAATGAAATGCACTATTGTTTTATGATGTTTATCTTCATTATAGTTGTTTTATGACTGACATGATCTGATGCATGTTTATGTCCTTGAGATCAATAAAGTTATTCTATTCTATTCATTAAAAATGCTTCAATAACGGCTTTGAAATCTAAGAAGACGGCCACTGTCTGTCTATAAGCAATGAGATACTTTTTGCTTAGAGCAGAAATGCTGTTTTTCCTTTCACTGAAGTTATTTCTATTTTTTATTTATTAACTTTTATAAAACTAACATGTCCTTGTATTTAGACAATCCAATTAAATAACTTTTATACTTTGGCACAAATATCATGAAATACTTAGTGACTGAAAAAAATGCCTTTATTAAAGAGGCGGTTTTGTGACTGTTTCAAATAACATGCGCTTAGATAGCTTCAGATAATCCTGAATCTTAAATAAATGTAAACTGGCCATATGACTGTACGTTATTAGTCTCCAACACATTGATGAATTCGGAAAATTATATATAAGAAACAGAAGTAGGATTCCGCAAAAAATATCATAAAACAAAATCCTTACAATTAGTCAAATCTAAGGTTGTATAGGATATTATTTATCCAATATTGCTCTCAGATTACGTTAACATTCATATTGTTACAAGGAGGTAGAACCAAACTTCTCAGTAATATGGTATTTTTCTATTTACTCTAAGGTTCTTGTCAGCTGGTAGTTAAAACATATGTCATGGATGTCACCTAATTTATTGTTAAAAAAAACTCTGGTAGTCAGGATATTTATAATAATTTAATAAAAAAATGTTATTTTTTGCTTTATTGGTGCGTTAACTAATTGTATAAACCTTTGTTTTTACGAAGGAGTATTTCCTAATATTTTAAATCGTTCATAGGTCTTCCCCATTTAACAAAAATGGTCTAAGAGATAGACCTAAGAGCTATAGGCCTGTATCATTGATTCCAGTGTTGTCTAAATGTATTGCAGTTTTAGTATACGATCAGCTAAGTAGTTTCCTGGAAACCAATAGAATTCTTTGAATGATTCAATATGGTTATAGAAAATGGGTAAATCGACTATTGAGGCAATAGAGCAAACAGTAAGTGATGTTCTCACGGCTTTTGAGAATAAAACCTTTGCTTGGGCCACTATGTGTGACCTCAGTAAGACATTTCACTGTGTAAATCAGAATGATCTTACTACGAAATTTAAATATTACGGTGTGCAAGGTGTTCCACTTTCATTTCTCAAATCATACCTTTGTGACCGTACACAGAAAGTGTGTGTTAATGAAGTGTGGTCAAAAGAAACAGAAGTTAATTGAGGTGTCCCCCAGGGCTCTTGTCTTGGGCCCGTTGTTTTAATATCAATTGATGACTCACATTATTCACTAAATATATTAACGACTTTATATGCAGATTACACTACTTTTTTAAATATCAGCCAAAATATGAATCAACTAAGATATTGTTCATAAAACAGTGATTGATGCTTCACAGTGGTTTATATCGAATGGATTTATACTAAATACAGAACAAACTAGAAATATACTGTTTAGCTTGAGACCAGTGGATGTTGATGATGAGGATTTGGTTAGTAAAGTTGTTTTTAAGGGTTATCCTTCATAATAAATTGAGTTGGGATACACATGTGGATTATATAGCTTAAAAATTGTGAAAACCAACTTATTTTTTAAGACGTCTTGTGTTTTTTGTTCCTAAAACTATTTAAGAACTGATTGTTTCTCCTTTTCCAGTCCATTCTAAGATATTGTCTCATTGCAGTAGGATAAATGAAATTTTAACTGCTCAAAAGAAAGCTGTAAGAATTATTTAAGGGTCAAACCCTTTAGACTACTGTAGGTCCCCTTTCGTAGCTCAGGAAATACCAGCAGTAATTTGTATATTTTCGATTTGTTAGTGTGCGTTATGAAAATCCAGATTAGACTTCAGATCCAATAATCATAACTACAATACCAGGAAAGAAATAGTTTAGAAATTGAATTTAACCATCTTAGTATAACCATGAACAGTAATAGAGTAATTTCATTAAAAGTTTTCAATAAATTAATACCATTGGTTGATAAATATTCTGACAATTTTCAGACAGAGGCTTTATAGGTGGTTACTGGTTAATCCTTTTACAGCCTTCAGGAGTTTTTTAGAGTTAGTCAAAATGCTTTTTGAGAATTGTTTACTCTTTGATGTTATTTGTCTCAAATCTTTACTAGTTGTTTTTTTCTTGTTATGTTAATTTAGTCTATAACCTCTAGTTGTTATTTATTTGTAGATATTGTTAGTTTATTTATAAATAAAATATAAATGGCAATAAAAAATGTTAATAACCCTATTATTGTTTTTACATTTTTCAATATAATCTCCTGCGTGATCTACATACTTTTCCCTGGTAACAGAAATTTTGAAGGCGAGTTGAAAGCCAACTGTGCAAATACTCCTTGACTTGTTTTGCTCCCAATGATTCCTTCATAGGACCAAATACAAAAGCTTGTCACAGAGGGACAAGTCAAGGCTATAAGGAGGGTGTTCCAAGCCCATTTCTTCTAGGGTATCCCTTGTCAGAGCAGCAGTGTGAGGCCTAGCGTTGTCATAGAGGAGAATGTCACCCCTGATGTGCATGTCTCGTCTTGTTTTAATATACGGCTTTCACTTACCCTAACAACTGACAGCGCATTCACTGTACGCTGACCATGTAGAAAATTCCCCTATAGTAAAAAAAAAATCGTTGAATTGGCTTTTTCATTAGACAAGATTTGGCATTCACAGGGCAATCTTCATCCTTATTCCGTCACTCTTATACTTGCCATTTTTGACTTAGGAGTGTAATGACCCATGTCTCATAAAATATAATTACGCGCTTTCAAAACACCTTGCCTTCTTACTGAAATTGATCCAGAGGCCTTTCAGTGATCTCCGACCTGACCCGTTTTTGTTTTTCAGTCACAACCTTTCAAAAGAATAAAGAATTTTATTTTCTTAAATTTCAACAGTTAACAAAATGTACACTTTTATCTCAACATTTAATAATTCTCTTGTCAGACTGACCATTATTTTATTACTTAACTTAGTAGTTTTGCATTGAAAACAGCCTTAACTATTACAATATACAGTATGTACATATTACAGTAGGTAAATATTGACACAAGAAGGAAATTTAAGAAAATCTAGGGCCTCTAAGGCAAGCCTGTTCAGAGGTTCCTTTACAGTACTTACAAAAAAACAATAGCACTCAGAAAAAATTATTTTTTAAGAAAATTGACAAAGATGGTCTCAAAAAAACAAACATGTTGTGCCTTAGCAAAAAAAAACCTCAGAACCCATAGAGCACTAATTTTTCTGGAACAGAGTTGATCAGTGATAATGAATTGAATACTTTCATACCTGATACGCACTTTCGATAAAATTTCTTCCACAGTTAACCGGCAAAAACTCTCGAACAGTACGAATATTATAGTCTGTAAGACTTGTCCTTGGGCATCGATCATGACATTTTCTACCCATTCTCATCCTACCTGGAATTGTCTTTCTTACACAAACACGATTCTGAGACATTATTTCAAACGTTTTAATGCCTTCAGTGGTTAAAAACTACATTATAATCTGTTGTGCAGCAGACAAAGTCCCTTGCTTGGTCATGGCTATACTGATAGCAATGCTGAGCTTGAACACTAACCAGAACAGTTTTCCTCTCATCATAAACTAATCTACTCCACATATTATGTAGGTAGGACCTGCATTCTAAGAAGAATAGCAAAATTACCGTTTATATTTGATTTTCCCACATAACAATGAACATCATAGCCATAAGAACTGAAAAATCATAAATTATTTTAAAGTGTATAATCATTATAAATTTATAAAATCAGCAAATTCAAATAAAAATATGTTTTAAAAATGTTTCTGCGTGCACTCCAAATAACATTTGGAAATAATAGTTTTACATAACAGTATGTATGAATATTTTGAAGCTAGACATTTGAGAAATCGGAATAAAATTTGAAATAGTGTAGAAATTAAATTTTTCCTCTTACAAAAGATATGTATAACGACAGTTGTTTTGATGCAGTAAAACATCATAATTAAGAAAAATTATGAACAAACTACTTGTCTCTGTTCTTACGAAATTATGTTCTTATATATATAACTTATATATATATATAACTTATATATCTGGAGTATTGGTTGTGGTTGAAACAAGTATAAAGAACCATGCCTGGTTGGCCTAAAATGTGCTCCACTTTTGAGGGTTGTAACCAATAGACAACAAATCGTTTACTGTGACAAGAGGAGTATATGGCAAATTACACTGACCCGGTTGACTTCATGGCACTGATACAAGTAAATAAGTACTCTGTATTTACTTGCTACAATCCAAAAACTATATTGAACCCATTAATACTCATACTTAACACATACTGAGCAACTTGTGTGTCACAAATAAGAAGCAAGATGTAGTTAACACCAAAACCATTGGTAGTATTCTTCAGTGATGCTTGCAGTACACCCTCAAGTTTCTCGGAATGTTTGGCAGTAACAATTTGGGCTGTCTGTTCTAAAGGTGTCATACCAAATGCCTGTTGGTTTGTGTACTTGCATTTGGCAACATGTCACCAGATGAAGTTTTGTTTCTCCTTTTCCCGTTGAGGAGAATACGACAATAAAGAACTGTCAATAATTAGGAATTCTTTCAGAAAGATTTTGAATACCACACTGGTCTACAATTTTGTCCTTTTTGTATTATTCTCAACATTTCTACACAACTCATCAAAACATGACCCCAGAGCTTAAACACACTCTGATCCAAAGTGTGTTTATTACAGACACGTGTGAAATTACATTTAGAAATTATCAAAACATTATGTAATAATTAATGAAACTAATACTTTTCATATTATTTTTTTGATCTAATACAACAAAACGGTCATCAAGAATATAGTTGTATTTGAAGCTATTACAATATATATCATAAACCTAATTTAAAATTGCAATTTGATTTTTCAATGTCCATCAATATTTAAATTAATGTAATATTAAAAGCAGCTCTTGTTTGGCAACACTTTTAAACTTTTTCCTAGACAAACAACAAAACACTGAAAGTTTTGAAAACATTTGGAATGAACTTTTTGTAATAAAGTTACTCATTTAAGAAAACTAGTTTTTTCATTATAAAAATAAAGTGAATATCCAATTACACATTTTCTTGGAATGTCAGTATAACTTTTACAGAGAAATTTCTTATGGTTTATAGGGATAAGTACAATCAGGAGACAGGGACAATAATATAGAACATGTGTCTCTAGATGTACCTTAAATGTGGTTATTTTCGAAATAACAACCATATTTAAAATGAACTTAAAGAGAAAATTCTAAATTATTATCCTAGCCTCTTCAGTACACGTACACCACCCTGTGAATTGTAAAATATTTTGTATAAAAGCCATATCAACATAACTAAAGGAGACTTTTAATCCTTAGCACGCCATAGACGGAATAATCCGCGATGTTGTTTCGTCTTATAACACCAAAGACGAAATAATCCTCCAATCGATAAACATATACAGTATTTTATTACTGTTTTTGAAGTTTATAAGCTCAATATATAAGCCACAATACTAAGTAATGTACTGGCTTGACCAAATAATCCAGTTGCAACTGTCAGCAGTAGGTAAACAATAAATGTTTTGTTGCTGGCAGCTGTTCTCCTACTCCCGCCTGTACGCCGATGACGATACTATCCGCCATTACAGACTATCAGTGGAGCACGCATTGTGCCTTTGGGAAGTGTTCTTGCGTTGCCATTCCTTATACAGTTGTAAAAAGTTATTGTTACCATGTTTTAGGTGTTATAATAAAGTTTTCATTGTTTCTTTTCTGTTGTGTAATTATAGCTGCAAGTCATGTCTCGAGACCCCATGGCTTCATCCCGATTTTTGTTTTGAAGTTTACCATACAACAGCCTAAATCTATTATTATCAGAACTTAAATCAAGATCAGCATATTACACTTAATTTGTTTTCTTATCCTTGTACATAGTTTTAATCACATGTATTTGATTACTCTGTAACCTGAATTTGATTGAAATATTCCATTATTATGAAAAAATGTGATTATTTTAATGCAAGTAATACATTATTGTAAAATTTATTTTTTTGTGTGACTATTATTCATTAGGAATGAATAAAAAAATAGCTTTAAGGAATTTTCATTTTTATTTTTTCACCTTAAATGAGCGTACCAAAAATACTAAATTTATATCGGCGTTCAAAGGGTTAAAGGTCTACAAGCTTTTGTTTTCAGTAACGAGAAAGCTTACTTTTCTTGTAGATTCAGGACTAATACAGTAAAACATTTTTTATTAAAACCTTTCATAGTTTTAGATTTTTTTTAAATCTGAATGAAATAAGTATGTGTTCACAATAATTGGTCACTATATTAATGCAGCTATTTACAATACACTGAAATACTTTAATTGCACCTCTTATTGTACTCTCAAGTCATAGTCAGTCACTGAAATATAAACAATGCTTCTCCTGTCTTGAGTCCATGCGATGTATGAGAGGAATGCACCAGCCATATGACTTAGCTGCAACTGCTGCCCCATTAATATGCACACAATATAAAGTTGCATGGCAATATCATACAAGTTCCTTTGTGTACCTGGCCTTAAATTATACATAGTGTCAAACAGAAGTTTACCTTTAAATGATATTAGACTTAGTAACAGAAATCAGTTTTCTTTGTGTCCTTGGCTTTATTATTTCAAGACCTTAATTTGCAGTATCAATTGCTCATCTTGCTTTTAATTTCTTTTTATTATCTCCAACCAATTCCCATTTTGGAGAATAGAAGGATAATTTTGAAATTATAAAAAAACAATCTCAGATGTTATTGCATAGGTAGACGCTTTTGTAAATTTACAAAATTTAAAATAGTTATTACAACTTTTTAGTATCTTGTATGACCTTAATTTTGTGTGTTCAATAATAAATTTGTAAACTGTTTTAAAACTGTCCTCTTTAAACCATGGTGTTAAACATGAATTTTAAAAATTTGATAACCAATAGCTTTTAATATTTTTTATTGAAAGATAAAGCCCAAAAAACAACAGAGAATAACCATTGTGCGACTTACCCAAAACATTACAGAACTTTTGTAATACCACAGATTTAATCATTGATATATTATTTTCATTTGAATTAACGGTTGGATCTCTACAAAATCGCTTTAAAAATAGTTGTTAATTAAGAATACAAATGTTAAGATTGTTTAACAAGTTATTAATGGAACCATACTGCCCGTTAATTTTTTGTTTTATTATATAGGTATGTACTAAGATAATATTCCCCAGTCAATTATTTTTCCCACAAAATCATAACTTGTAATTTTCCACTACAATTCCTTGAATTCTGTAGGTAAAGCCAGTGATACATCAGCCTGATCACATCACTCACATGATGAAATAAGTGCAATAGGCAAACATAAAAATTAATACATTAGGACACATGTTTGAAATAGAAAAACATATGTTTAAGTTTTGGATAATTTGAATAGCAGAGTCTTTCAACAAATAATTATACTGTAATATTTAACTTTCTCAATTATTGCACCAGTCAAAACATGAACATGAAAGAGATAAAACACAATATAGAACACTCAATTTCATAATGAAGGAACTAAGGTAATAATATTAAAGGCATTATATAACTAGCAAGTTTTTTTAATTTCTAACTCTGTACAGTGGAATTTCCGTACTTAACTTAAAAAGAAGGAAGAGGTATATTTATGTAATCCAATGTCCAATCGTTTCCACAATGGTATATTTTTAAAAATAACAATACAACAATAGCGTAAGTCGGTAGTCTCAAGTCGCTTAACTCTAGACAAAATCATATAATACAACAAAGTATTGATTTTTACAAAAAAATTTTGATACTTTACCAATTAGTTGATTGGTCTGGCCTTCCTGAAAGCTGGATAAAACTCCATTTCATTAAGGCCGGGACAAATTTATAATATCTACGTGCGAACCCACACCATGGAATAAACTAGACCCATATGCATTGCAGAGAATGTTCATTACAATGTTGACTCAGAATTTTGAATACATTCCCCACAGAAGCGAGTATTACTGTTTGTTCATGTCTCTATGAATGACCCCTTTATTCAAAGATACATAAAAAAAACCGATCAAAGACAGTTTAATCCACGGCAAGGTTAACTTTTAGGGCAGTGTGAAACTAAAAATGCAGAAATTTAGAATGCGAACAGCAACAGGAAGGCCATCATGAGGCAGAAAAGACCCATAGCCTCAGACAAGGCGAACCCCAAGATAGCATATGAGAAAAGCTGCTGTTTCAGAGAAGGGTTCCTGGCATAACCAATGATGAGGGAGCCGAAGACTGTTCCAATACCAGCTCCTGCAAACAGACATCAAAATTAAATCCATTACTAATAAAAACCAAGGAAAAATTGAAGTTTGTGTGAAGTAAATAATTATGATCGCTTATGAGTTAAAATTAACCCATTTTATGTTAACAAAACGAAGTACATGAAACATTTTCTTAAATTAAAGTAATATGCTGTTCATGAAATAATAGGAACTAAAAGTTATTTAAAAAATTTAATTCACTATAAAATTATTACCAAATGTAAATAGACTTGTTATATACATATAATAAAATCATAAAACATTACAATATTATTCTGTAATTTTATGTTATGATGCAATGTTTTGTGTCTTGATATTCAGTTTCTGATTTTGATAAGGTTTCTAAATCGTCATATTGAAGGTTAAGTAAAATAATCAGAACAATGTATATTACCTGAACCAGCGACTCCGACAGTAGCAGCTCCAGCTCCAATGAACTTGGCTGCTGAATCAATGTCTCGAGATACAGCTGACGTTTGGAAACTTCGTACGAGGGGTAACTGAAAAATCATAGACAACACTGTACAGGAGTGTAACATATTCTTTGAATCATTAGAAAAAGGTAATCAATCAAATTAATATTTGCCTTTTTACATATGACATGCATTGACAAAGTCAGTTTTAACAGTTTAACAGATATTAAATTTAAAAAATATTTTAACTGATTGCGCGTGTGAATTACTACAATACTAGCACAACAAATTGAAATCTTTGGATAACAGGTTACGATATAAGATTCTACAGATGAAATTTACAATATTGAATAAAATAAGACAGTTTCTAGATCAAAATTGAACAATTTACTGAAATCTCATTGTTGTTACAAATATATGTTTTAAATTGTAGTATAACAGATTTAGCGAGCCGTGTAATGGATCCGGTTTACATTATTAACAAACTAAAATTTAATATCCTTGTAATTAAAAAACTCTGATAGGGTATAGAAAGGATTGTTCAAAAGCCAATGATAAAACTTGTAAAATAAATCACCATTTCATTATTTTTAATGATTCTTTAGCAAAGAAACTCACCAAACTAACGGCAGGGGCTGGGGATGTGTTTTGTTGGCTAATCTGGGTCGTCTGTGACACGGCGCTGCTCAGAGGCCTCATGTACACTGTCCTTGAGCCGGAGACCAGCTGAAACGAGAAAAAACACATCAAAATGACAGCATCAGCAATATTCAATAACAATTAAATGTCAAATATGCTTAAATGCATCTTAAATATACATATTGTGTCAAAAACCCCTTGACACACACAGGCTATTTTTTCTGCAAATATTTGATATTTAATTGTATGAATGATAGCTCATGGGTTAATACAGTTATTAGGGTTGGACACAATACAATGTTACCACTGGTGTTTTGGGCCAATCATCAGATATGTTACTTTTCCTACTCTGAAAACTTTGTAACCAACGAGATTTACAGAAGAGCAAAGCTTAAGTTTCATGCAAAATAAACTTTCTTTAATTTCTTGGTATGCAACTTAAGCTGTCTTAGCAGCAATCAAGGAACTCAATAAACATACATTCTGAAATCAACTTCCTCAAATTAATAATACTAATCAACTTCCTCAAATTAATAATACTAAGTTTTTCTTTGCTTGATAATTAAACATAACACTGAACAATATATGAATAGCTTAGTGTCACTTTACTTATATAAAGTATGTACTTATAATTATAATACCAAACACGTCAAATTATACTTCTATGACCTACCACTGCAGAAAGGGGTTATCTGCAGGCTTAGTAGGGTCATTTTCTAACATTGCAATAAACATGGCAGTTTGCTTGTAATGACTGCTAAGTTATCATAACTTTACAAGCAGCCAGCCTATCCAACCTTTTGTGTTGCAATACCGCCAAGGTGAAAACCTTGTACAATTTATTTCACATGTACAAATTCTGTTTCTTTGTTTCGAAAGAAAAACTTTAAATTTTGAATGTAACATCCATAAGGCACTTTGTAAGCACTTATTCATTATTTTTCTTAAATAAAACCAATATCAAATAATTTGTCACCTAATGTGGAAACTCAAGAGGATAGTAGGTTTAAAAAGCCAAAGGTCACACACTGAATGACTGTGTTCTTTGTTGAGGAGCAAATCAACGTGATATGGGATAAGAAACAAGTAAAGAAAATATTTAATTCAGAAGAAATTAATTACCCACCATTGTTTCCATATATTGTTGTCCAAATATATTACATATATGATTTTAAAAGATAACCTGCCGAAGCTGATGTATATTTCAAATTATAAGCATAAAACTTAACAAACCATTTCCTTAAATATTTATCATGTATACATAGTTGATGTCTTTAAAACACTTATGACTTGATCACTTTGGCTCATATGCTTTTAACCCAGCTGAATTAGTTTATTTTAATAAGTAAACAATTTAAAGTAGCCTGGAATTAGACAATAGACAAATTTCTTTACTACATAGTAAGCAATAAGTTACTATCATAAACACAAATACAATAAATGATACACATTTACTGTTTTAAATATCATTGTAAAACCATTTAATTGAAAAATTGTTCCTTACAGCACTTCTGAAGTAATAATTCAAAGTTATACAATACTGGCAAAAAGTAATTTTTTTTTTAATGTACCTATGAACATAAATTATAATTTAGCCTTTTGTTTGAATTATTTATTCACTTCACTTTAGTTAAATTAAACTGGAGGATTATTATTCCGTGGAATAAACATTGATTAAAACGAGTTAAAATTTGAATTAATATTTTTACTGATAAAAATTACATTACAAATCTTGGAATAGAACTGTATGGTTTCATTAATAATTGTAAACCCTAGCTATAAATATTTGCGCCACTGGAGCCAAGTAAAAATGGCAATTTGCCACAGGAAATCCTCTGCTCATTCATAATACACTGCTAATGTACGCTCTGCTTGTAATAATGTTCTAACACTACAATGGCATCTTAAGTATGACTGTAGAAAAAGTCATGCTATATTCCTTTTTCTTTGATAGCCACATATCGGTATGTCTTCTTAATTTCTCACACATGCAATATTTAATAATATACAGAGAGGGGTAGAGATCCAATACAAAGAATGCGACTTGGAAAATCTCATATCACAATTTTAGTAAAATTCATTATAAAATAAGGATGGGGAGTTAAGGTAATAAATTTGAGTAAATTTAGTCTTCCGATCACGTAGAGATGTAATCTTTCAAAACTAAAAACATGCAAGCTTAGGTTCAAAAACCGTTAAAAGTAACCAATGAATAAATTAAAAACAGATAGGACCGCCAATGTCATAAAATGTTTTAAAAAAGCAAAAATAGTTGCAAATACATTGTACTAAATAAATGTGAGTTAAATATAACCAAACTTATATTTTTAGTAAAATAGAAATAATTAAAAAGTAACCCAAAACTAAACAAAAAATTGTAGATTTTATACAATACAATGAATTGACTTATTTAAAGATGAAATAATCATATCATATAGTGTAATTTACCGTTTGTGTAGCTTTGAATTGATGGGCAATGGTGAGCTAAATTAATTACCAGTACTGTAGGTAAATAAAATCGGACATGTTTCTGCCTGGTATATAAGCTGAATAATAAAACACATACTAAAATAACATTTATATCCAAAAACATTTTGAAATATCCAGCCATTTAAAAATAAGGAATTGATAAATTAACATTTGAATATTTATAGAATGGGTTTCACTGTGTGAACAATTTTAAATTTGGGATATTTTTAAATTTTAATTTTAAACAAAAGATTAAAGCAATATATTGTTTTTGTAGCATGATGAGACTAATGTGACAAATTGGTTTGTTAGTTTTTGTACAACTACAGGGGAATAATAGTGAAAATTAAATATTTTGCTGAGCAATAAAGTTAAGAAGAGCAACATGGCTTACTCTCCTATCTAGCACTTAATCACAATAGTGAGAACATAATCACAGGCATTTTTAGTGCTACCTTCACTATTGTAATTAACATAGGGGTCAACCTATGTACATTTATTCGTGTTGGCCAGTTGCTAGTACTGATGTTAACTACCTTTGCTATAGAACAAGTTCATGTTAGGAGTCTGTTCTGAAGGTTATAGTGAAGGATGTAACAAAAAAACCTCACTAGTGTAATATACTCTATGTATTCTGAAATCCAAATGTTTTCATGTGACAAGATAGCAATTAACAACTCATGTCTGACCTCAGGGAGCTATAAAATGTAACTGACAAAAGTTGTTTTCACACTGACGGCCACAGTAATAGTTTTAAGTTCTGAATGGCTACTTTCCTTGAACAATTAATTCATAACCGTATAAAAGCATGATTTATTATTTAAACCAGCAAACTTTAAAATAAATTCACTGAATTTGTCGTTTTCAACTAAAATTAGGTGTAAAACAAAGAATGAGTAGGTTAAAAGCAGTAAGTAACGTAAATACTATTGGTCTATAATCCTTTGAGCTTCAGGTTGACGATTTTATTGCTACAAATAAATGTGTGAGAAACCCACAAGTGATTTCCGCCATAGCTATTTTATTATTTTGTATTACTTTCAAGACTGGTGGTACAGGTAGTCTACACTAATCCAACTATTTGGAGTATTGCATGTTATACAGCATTTGATGAAAATATTTAGTTGTCTGCACATCCATTTCATTTTGATTGAATCCTTTTAGCAATGACAGTTTGTCCAGCTACTCGTATTTAATCATAAACATATAGACTATTGTGTAGCATTGCAAAATTTTTAGCGGCAGACATTATTTTTTGTTTAGGTTTGATTTTTTTTTTTTATCTTAACAAAATTATAAGTAATATAAGAGTTAGTTTTGCAGAACATTCATTCCATAACACGTTGATATACCAAAGCCATAAAATTTTACCCCATAAGGTACCTGAAAAGTTAAAAAAAATCTATCAAAAACACTTTTACTCGTTTTAACCATATGGCGATAAATAACCTTGGAACATTCTGCAGAATGTTTTCCAGCTAACGGTTTTTCATTCAGTAAGACAAAGCCCAAAACATCATCTTCAGCCTCAGACAGCTTCCTCATCTTTTAAGCCCATAGAGGCCATTAAGTTTCTGAGTAGACATATTTACACTGACCACCAACTTACCTAGTCCCAACATACTGATGAACTGTGTGCAAGGCTAAATAGACTAATTTCCATTTTTAATAGACTAGATGACTTAGTTCCAGAAGATTACATTAAATACGTTTATTATTTTGTACTTTTCCACTCAATCCTTAATTATGATTTGGAGTTGTAGTCCTCATATCAAGAGGTTCTGTTGATTCAAAAAAAATTATCTGCATTACTACAAAAGCCAACCCCTTCGAACTTTGTAGGCCACGTTAAGCGTTTTGATAAGCTAAAAGATATACAAATAAGGGTCAATCCATTTCAAATCACCCAATAAAAATAAAATTTGTTGCTCAACATTTTTAATTTGCCTAATTTTTTTTATTATGAGTTCCCTATGGGTAGACAATCACAAAACACTATTTGAAAAAATTTTACAAGCCGTAGTTTTTTCCTAGCGGCCATTTTTAAAGATATCAGAATAATCCAAAAACCAGTGTGTTCAGCATAAAATGAACTTCAATTTGACATTATAATAATGTTTCTTTTGTGCTAGAAAGTCAGTCAAACTTGTTCTGCAAAATCTCGGAAGAAAATCGTCAATTGTTACTTTTTAAGACCCTAAAAGTTTAAGAAGGAAAAGAGACTCACTACTAATATTTTATTTCTTTGTTGAAAACTAATATAACTACCTACTGAAAAAGTTTTAGCCCTGAGAATGCTCTCCTTTTTTTCTAGAG
The DNA here is from genome assembly GCF_021130785.1 of Homalodisca vitripennis. Classification (NCBI taxonomy): domain Eukaryota; kingdom Metazoa; phylum Arthropoda; class Insecta; order Hemiptera; family Cicadellidae; genus Homalodisca; species Homalodisca vitripennis. The sequence continues at coordinate 40,152,446 of NC_060215.1, read as the reverse complement.
CTTTTCAAAAATGGCCAAAAGCCTAATAATGTCAATTTTCTAGGGTTAATAACTCAAAAGGGACTGAATGAAAATAAATAAAAATTTTACACAATGTTCTTTATACAAATAGGAATATCTCATAAAAAAATTATGACTGAGACTTAACTACATTTAGAGATATACAGCATTGAATTTCAGTTAAAAGCGCTACCCTTTTTCTCGCTTGTGCGGTACCAAGTTAGCAAACAAGGGCTTGTTTAAATCATTATGTTAACAATAAACTTATATTTAATGCTCAAAACATTATATTCCTTGCAGAAGTAACAAAACATCTTATTTGGTTGCCTCTTATGGGGATGTATCCTGTGATAGCTTCTTGTTCCTTTCACTGGTAAATAGCATTCAAATCTCTCAGTAAGTTTTGTTTCCATTTGCTTGATTTCGGCTGAAGGAACAAAAAATATACTGAATTCCAGTAACATTTTCTCAACAATATTTGAACATATCTTGTGGAGTCAGGATATGTTCAGTGTAAGGTCTTTTAAGTGAAGCTAGTGTAACTTCTCGTTTCGTGGTTCCCCAATATCATCGCAAGAATTCTTCCCGTGTGATGAGGCAAAGAAATTCCATTCTGCTTTTAAACCGAAATCATTTTTGTGTAGGCAAACATTAATGAAGTTTTTCTTATTTTTGTACTAGCTGCTTGCTCCAACGCTAAAGTAAATTACCATTTCAAAATTAGGGTTTATCTTCTTTATTTCACTAATTAGGTGATGTTAAAATGTGTACACAGTCGTGGTATTGTGATCAAGATGGTCACTAATTTTTATTGTAAATCCTAAGTAGGTTTAAATAAGGAATATAATGTTTTGAGCATTAAATATAAGTTTATTGTTAACATAATGATTTAAACAAGCCCTTGTTTGCTAACTTGGTACCGCACAAGCGAGAAAAAGGGTAGCGCTTTTAACTGAAATTCAATGCTGTATATCTCTAAATGTAGTTAAGTCTCAGTCATAATTTTTTTATGAGATATTCCTATTTGTATAAAGAACATTGTGTAAAATTTTTATTTATTTTCATTCAGTCCCTTTTGAGTTATTAACCCTAGAAAATTGACATTATTAGGCTTTTGGCCATTTTTGAAAAGCTCTAGAAAAAAAAGGAGAGCATTCTCAGGGCTAAAACTTTTTCAGTAGGTAGTTATATTAGTTTTAACAAAGAAATAAAATATTAGTAGTGAGTCTCTTTTCCTTCTTAAACTTTCAGGGTCTTAAAAAGTAACAATTGACGATTTTCTTCCGAGATTTTGCAGAACAAGTTTGACTGACTTTCTTGCACAAAAGAAACATTATTATAACGTCAAATTGAAGTTCATTTTATGCTGAACACACTGGTTTTTGGATTATTCTGATATCTTTAAAAATAGCTTGGCAATTAAACTTTTCGCAAACTGCGTATTTTACTAAAATCTGCAAAACCGCCATTTTAAAAATGGCCGCTAGGAAAAAAACTACGGCTTGTAAAATTTTTTCAAATAGTGTTTTGTGATTGTCTACCCATAGGGAACTCATAATAAAAAAATTAGGCAAATTAAAAATGTTGAGCAACATGACCTGGGTGATTTGAAATGGATTGACCCATAATTATGATTTTCTTGTAAAATAAATCACAATTTCCCTTACTTAACACCAAACAAAATACATTCAAGCCATCAGTCTTAGAGGGAAAATTTAGTATTAACTTAATATCTATTTTCTTGGCACATTTTCTACAGTTAAAAAGATAAGTTTTTAATTGAAAGCATAAGTGAAGAATGTACATTTCATCTGCTTAAGAATTATAATTCTAAAGGCTAGGGGTGTATTAAAATAGGAAGAATTTAGGATTAATTCCATAAGAGGCCAACTATTAGTAGATTATACCTGTAGAAGACTTATTATGGAGATGAAACTAATGCCTTTCCACTTAAACAGTATAGAGTTTTGTAGAGGTGTATCAGTTTTAAAAATATATCATTAATAAGATGACGTTTAATGAATTAACAACTCTAATAGTTGCATTACAAGTTAAGTACTTTTACAGTTAGCTTTGCATCTAAATGTAAACTAAAAATGAATCTGTCATCTTATATTGTATTTCGTTGCATACTTCATGTAGACTGCATATTCATGTTATTTTGTTTTTAAATTTCAACCCGAATATCAATATGACTTTATGTGACCCCATTGGTAAAATAATTTTAATAAGATAGCTGACTGGAGCTCTAACAGAAATTTTCCAGTCAACAATCAAAGGTTCATGAAAAGACTAGCCTACTGTAACTACAACTTTCAAGCGAATTGTTAATATTGTAACTTACGAAGAAATTATGACAATAGATAGTAATAAACCAGAACAAAATTGTACATGTATTTTTTAATATATGAGAGACAGCCATATTGATAGACTATACGGTACTTTAATGGCAAAGCAGTGTTCAGAGGTCACTCCCAGAGCCCACTTTTCAATAAGGAAATATCACCCTTAAGCTTAAGGTACAACCACCTATCACCCTTAACCTGAAGGTACAAACACTTATCACTTATGATTGCCTACAAATTTTTACACTAAATTCCTGATAAATCATTTTCTGACCAAGTACATGATATGACATGCTCAATGTAACAATTAATGGACTAAAATGGTTAATAGGCTACAAATCCCAAGTGTTCTATTTAGTGCATGATATGGACTACATAGATCTGAAACAATAATCTGTGGAGTAAAGTAAAGCAAGCACAGCACATGAATGGCAAAATTTATTTCTTTGAGGACAGACCGTCATAATTTCAAAAAAACAACCAATACACTAACACCTGCAGTATACTAAATTTTATATGTACATTCTCGATTAACAATTGAAACTTAGACTTAAGAGTCACACTGAATTATGAATCCTACAGCCAACAAGATAATAAACAACAAATTTTCTATAACCTACACTTAAGTCAATAAACGCTCAATTCTTCTCCAATAAATGGCTTAAAATTTATATCTCCATTAGGATCAATTTAAAACATAAATTATACTTCAAAAAACTACGGTGCCTAATCCTTAATCACATTATTAGCTTCATTCTGTTGATCCCTAGTATCATCTATACGGTGCATACTAAACTAAAAAAAGTTAGGCTATGTTGTGATATATTACTAGTTTGTATTTTAATGATGAAAAACATTATTTCTAAAATTTCAGTTCTCTTAATCATTTGTAAAATTTGAACTAGGCATTGAAACTAATAGATAAGAGCAAGGAGGAGAAGCGTCTTGAACTGTTTTAAGTTCAGATCAACATAATATGTTTTTTTTCTTTCATATACTAAACTTCAATAATGAAACTAATGTACAAAAAGTAAATAATCATCAAACTTATTAAACTCTTATAATATACAACCACTAAGTAAGAGAAGTTCTTCATTTGACCCACAATTGACCTTGGTCTCTTAACTGTTGTTTTAACAAGTAAATTGATATAATTTTTTAGCCTTTGTTGTTAGGAAATCAACATTTAAATAAAATTAATACTCAAACCACATGTTAGGTCAAACAGTCTTACAGAAAAAAAAGAATTTTATCCAAAGGCTTATATAGATCCAAGTGGGTTCCATTGGCTTAAGATTGTAATCTTCAAATCATACAATTCCATTTCATGATTAAACAAGTATGAAAGTTTAATAATCGCTACAGTTAATTTATGAGATTAATACAAACTATCAGTAAAATAAATTTAAATAACTGTACTGTACTTACAGCAGTCCTGGCAGCAGGGGCGATGAGTTTAGCAATGGAGTACATCTTGAAGGTTAGGATTTGTAGTTCTAAAAAAAATAATGAAAACCACTAAGTATATTGATAAAGTGCAGAGATATTTTGAACACTAGACAATATATGCGATAACGAGAACGAGCACGAGCACGAGTAGAAGTAGAAAGAGGGTAGGCGAACACTAAGGCAGAGGAGGGACCAAGTTAAATGGAATGTATTGCTACCTCCCGAGTGAAACAACAAATGAACCAATGATGAATGTCCTGTGCTCATCGAAGCAGCACAACGAGCTGCATCTGCTAAAATTAGAGTTAAAACTTAACCATCAAAGGATTGTCTTACCGGTTGACCTGAAAAATGGCGTCAAGGAAATCTCGTCTGCAAAGACACAACTTGAATGAACGTTTTCAACAAAATTAAAATAAAATTTAAATTACTAACTCATTGAAATGATCCTGCCCTGCCTAATTAACATTTATTATTGTTAAGAACTAGTAAAACCACAAATAATTAAAGATTTACCAAGATTAAATGTACTCACTTCCTCTGCTGCTGCGAAATCGCCAAAGAACAGATGAGAGGAGGAGGAGGTAGGTTAGCTCTCAGCTGCAAGGGAAAGGTGATTCTAAGAGAGGAGCTCTAAAACGGAATCTGAACGAGTTGGCCAATAGGGGACGAGTATTTACTCACGTTCCGTTTGGTGTGATGCGGCTTTTACTTGCAACCGACCCTCCCATTTCTATTGATCAACTAAATTTAAGTCCAAAACCGAAGTCAACAAAGCGTCTTAAGGCACATTAAATTGCCTGAAAAAACTTTAATTGTAACTTTAAAATATTAAATGGTTGTTGGAACGTAAAAAAAGTTACAATATACAGTAAGACAGCATCAAATTACTTTTATTAGGTCGAATAAGTTTAGAAATGTCATATCTATTGTTTGACTTTGAACATATACCTTACTCACGAGCTACTACAAAATCAGCTGTTTATCAGTGTAATGGGAATGGCAGTGTTCATGGTTAACATCTGTAAATTTAATGGCTGTGGACTTACTTTTCAAAGTTTAAGCGATTTAATATGGCATATTGAAGATAACCACATTGGTAATTTAAAAATAAGTATTAATAACAATACATATTTATCAACCCATATAACCCTTATCGCCTCATCCTTTGTTAGGTTAGGTCAAGGTCTAGGCTACTAGAATCCAAAATCGAAGACGACCCTAGCCTAAGCACTTTCATAGCTTAAAGCCTCTAAACAGTATCTTCAAGAGATAAACTAGTGTTAAGAACACTAGGTATATACGTTGGAATACCCGGATTTATATGACGCATAAACAATAATTAAATCATAATTTGAAGTAGAAAAACAACTAAAAGCCTTGCTAATTTAATCAAATAGCCTATATTGAAATGTACAATAAAATACTATGTTATCATATAAGAATTATAAGGTTTCCTTTACCATTTTACAAGCTATAAATACTTATGGCTTTATTTACTTCTGCTATATTCTAGGTTAACTTTTAGAGTTTACTGTTTGGCCTTTGATAAAATAAAATAAGTTTCTTAAAGTCATCCAACCGAATTCGCCTATTAGTGAATTTGTTCAGTCGCAACTAAATTGTTTAAAAACTCTTATGTCAAAAACAATATTTAACTATGTAATTTAAATGTAAAACCCAATAGGCCTAAATGTCAAAGTAGTAGTTAACCTAAAGTAGATTATTTTGTCTGTTTACTGATATTATATGTTAAAGGCATATATTTATTTTAGAATTATATATGAACTAATTATGGATTTGCTTTAGACGTGATGCCCAAGTATAAGATCGTTAAGTTTTACTTATTAGTAAACATAATTTATGTAAGCCTACATAATAATATTAATATTCTGATATGTTGTCGGGGTACGCATTTGGTGGTAAAAGTCTACCCCATTGAATTGTTAGGTTAACAAAATACAATTAATGACAAGTAGAAAATAGGGTACTAAAAAAAAGTATTAATTGGTGCCAATTCTAGCAGACGTCGATTAGAAAAGGAGAATTAGTGTTTTTTATGTATGGTAGGTTATGGACAGCATAAATCTAATCAGGATTCAAGAAGGCATAACCCTCAATAATCCTACATTATATGTACAAGGTAACAGTATGCCACACCACGTGTCATGTAATAAGCTTTGCTGAGTTTCCATGCAAAATTTCAAATCCGTATATGTCATTTCATTCTCCAGATGTCCTACAGACACAGAAACATACATACAATTGTGCAGATAAGAAATGTTTTCATCCTTCCAGCAGACAAAAGAGAAATAGTGTTATCCTACTCATGAGCATCAGTCATACTCAGCCAAACTCCATGGTTGGACATGCACCACCATAGATCTAATTCTTGTCTATGTAGAAATGAATTTTCATGCAACATTTAAAGTGTAAAGTATTTCTCAATATGTCTTGCCACATGACTCATTTACCTTTATTTTTAGTAAATTAGGTTTTATAGCAGTGTTAAAATAAAATATCCCGTAAGCATACAAGGGTACTACAACATAAGACTGCACTAAAATCATATTGTTATTGACTTTTAACATCGACTCCAGTCTATTTTATTTTCTATTTATCCAATGAATAAAAGTGTCACTTTATGGACACTTGGTCTTATTGGTATCCGTGATAGAATAAAGGTTAATAGCTGAATAAATAAATCTTTAAACAAACTTTGTATATTCATATGAGTGTTAACAAGCAACACTTTTATTCATTGAGTAAAAAGAAAATAAAATAGACTGGAGTCAATTTTAATAGTTGATGACAATATGACTACTGTGTCAAAGTGGTCTTAATATGTATCACATACTTTGCACATACATTAAGATCACTTTGACAAAGTTACTGGACTGAATGTGTCTCATGTACTAACTGGTAAACAGTAAGAGATGACATTGCAAAACCAGCTATTGTATTCCCAGGACTTCCTAATTGCCTTCGGTCAGACAAAACCAAACCTAACAAGTGCAATGTTAATCATGGTTGTTGTTTGTTGAATCTTTTAATAACTTATTTTGTGATTTTGTGTCCCAAGTTCTCAAAATAATTAACCAGTGAATGTTTCTATCTGCCATGCAATAACTTTAAATGTAATTTAAACTGTGGGGGTTTTATAACAAAATTCAAATTTTAATTGGCCACCAAATTTGATAAACATCAGAGACCTGTAGTTTGAACCATTATTCTTCTTTTTATAATACCTTTAAAATAAGGTTTCACTTGCTAGGGGTTCCTATTTGAAAATTTTGATTTATCCCTAAAATGTCCCATTTGGGGGGAGTCAAACATTTTCATATGTCAATAAGCTCCTCAGTTAATCATATAGACAACCCCTAAAGTAAATCACTCCATCTCGATTCATAGAAAGGTTAATCAACTTAACTTTTTATGGGGGAAGTGGGACTTTTAAGACACCTTGTATTTATGTTTAAAGATTTCCAAATACATTGAAGGGAAAAAATTCCAATTACTTCTTGATGAATCCACTAGGTCTTTGTCTGTAAAATAAGTTAGAATTCTTATCTCTATCTTTATCACCAAGCACAGCATGCCCAATTGATAGTAATGCCTTTGGCCATCATGATAAACACCCCTCAACATATATCATTCAGTAAATTATGAAAATCCTAGAATCTGAATTTTTCTTTTGAAAAAAACAAGAAATAATGTGAATAGTAATGGATTATTTGAAGCCATTCAGCAGCAGAATCCTCCTTGTGCCTTAAGAGTAATTCTAAATAATATTTTTATAGTGTTATAGTGGTTCATTATGAATATACTGTTTTTAGATTTATCATCACATTAAAACTGATAATTTCATATTTAGTATTAACATATGGTCAAAAAAGGTTACAAATTTATATTTGGTTAAGGAAAGTAAACAGCTGTATTAAAGGTTTTGAAGTTTTCGAGTTGTATACTTATAGGAGACTATGCCTTCTGTGATAATTTTTATCAACCTTATGAGATTGTCTGAGCCACAGTAATTCTCAATAACTGTATGGTTTCATCAGTTTATCTGTGTGTCAAGTTCAAAGTCGGTAACAGCTCTTAAGCATTCAGTAGTAACTGAATGCAACTTCTTAATTTGGGATTAGTTCATAAAACCCTTGATCATAAAACCTTGTATCATCTTCATGGGACGAGTGTAAACAACCAATGTACACGATTTGACCTGGTTCGCGTACAAGCCACCAGAGTTGCTAACAATGCTTCCACTATCAACCCCCCTCACCAGCTTCTCACCAACCAACAAATTGACAAGTATCACAGCGTGTCCAGATGCTCGGGTTTTGTCATTGGTAGTCGACTCTGGATCCCCACACTTTTGCTCAGAGTCCGTTGATCAGGCCTGTAACTGCACTTCATGTTAAATTCTCTGGAATAGAATCATTCGCTAGTCGCTAAGAACAATACACAGTCTGAACATGTATAAGCTCAATAGCCTAACAGCACAACAATCACACTATCCAGGACTGTGGCCGCTGACAGATTATAAATCCGAACTCAACATTCCCATCCAAATTTTTTGCTATACCATATGTTATTTATATAAATCTAATAAAAGAAAGAATATTCATTTCATGTGACAAATATGATTTTTCATAGATTGCTAATATCAAAACATTAAGGTAAATAAAGATAAACTAGTATGGATTTAGGTAATAATAATAATATTGAAGTGTTGAAGTTAAATTCATCCTTTAGAATTAATAGGTTTTTAGCAAAAATGTAATAAAAGGGTAATACAATGCATGTATATAATAAAAACTGTATTTCAATAACAATGATTAGTTAAAAGGCAATACAGAGGCTTCAAACAACAATAAAAAACACTTGCAAGTTTTATTATTGCTATAAGAAAGAAGAAACTAATTAAAAATTGCAAATAAATTATGCTTAAAACTTCATCCTGACTTTTATGGAGCAACATTTTTAAAATATCAAGACAACAATCAAGGAGTGAATTGAATTTTGGTTTCATAATTTAATAAAGTATAATCCTGCCTCTTATGTTTTGAACTATGCTAATGAAAAATGATGCGACTTTCCGAGCCGTTAGCGGCAATTTCAAATACTTTGAAACATATTGCAATTATTTGTTTAGGTACCCACGCTAGCTATCTAGAATTTTTTTAATGTGTCGCACAAAATTATCAATAACAAAATAAAATTCCACTAGCTTTTGGGGTCATTTAGTGAATTGGTGCCACTACCGAAACCAATTTTGTTTATTATTTAACATTTCACTCATGAATTCCAAACAAACCCTACAAATAGCTAGACAAAACCTTAATAAACGCTAAACAAACAGCTCTCCTAGTATTTTGCTTATTTATATGAAAGTTTCACTGTTACTTACATTAGCTTCAATGGTTTTCGGTTTGTTGCAACTTCTCAGGCCTGTCGAGCACACAAGCTTAGAATCAAGGTAGGTAGTCAGTAGTAGCACAGAGAAACTAGGTTTTGCCTGTGGTAGCAGGGAGCAGAGTTGTGTCAGGTAGCTATTGCAATTGTGTGCATGCGCGTGGGTGTGTTAAAATTGCTCCATCATATGACATCAGTTCTTAAACTCTAGTTCCACGACACTCCGCTTGGCGTTGTTTGTCGTGGCTGATGGCGCATGTTCCCGTCATTCAGCCATTGGATGGAACATCCGTCCAGGGATTTCAATAGGAAACAGCTTATAGCATTGAATATTTTTTTTTCTTAAAAGGTTTCATAATCAAGGGTAAAACTTCTATTGACAATTTTTATATGGGAAAGAACCTTCTCTGTGATTTAAGGTTGGATGCAGCCAACAGTTTTAACATAGGAAACTGTGCACAGACATTCAAAGATGACAAGCACAAGCGATGTGTTTATTGTCTATTTATTATGAGTACAAGAGCATATAGCTTTTTTCTGTTTACTATTTTCTTATAAAAAGCACATACTGAACTAAATTACAAATACAATAAAAACCCCTTGTTTACGAGATATTAAAAATACATTTCAGAATGTTAGTACTATTTTTATACAAATTAAAAAATTATATTTTGGAACATCAACATTGTTTATTAGCAAATACATGTACTCTTAAAAAGGCAAAATGTTTTGAAAATTTCTATCCTCTTGAAACTTTTGTTATTATTAAATTTATAACCAATTTAAACTATTTTACAAAACTATAATATTGTAGCATACTCAAGTCCCTAAAAATAAAGTATTAACACCTTCACTGCGGCTCTATATTGAATGATACCGAGTACTCTTGGCAATCCAGTATGCTCTAGGGTGTCTGCCGCAGTGAATGTGTTAAAAACTATAAATTTAACAAAGCTCATGTTCAAAGCACTTGTAAAATGTTTCTAACTTTAAATTAAAATAAATATTGTTTATTTCCAAATTATAAATAGATTTATGACGGTTTTTTGTGAAACTAAAAAGATCATTGAAATAATAAGCATTACTAAAGCAAAGTTCAATTAATTAATAGTTCTTAAGTATAAACATAGTATGGAAATGAGTCTACATGGGCAAGCAGTCCGTACAGTAATACCAAAGTTATTGTAAATGACATGTTGTATTTTTAGTAGTAATAAAAATTGATAAATATTAATAATAATCCATATCATATGAATATATATCAAAATACTTAATATAACAGAAAAAAATCAATGTGAATTATGGATAGAGATATAGAACATAATAATTAAATGGGGAATAACATAATAATTATGACAGTTTCAGATTCATCAAAATACACATACAGAAAATCTGTTACAGTGATGATAGGGGGTGGAACGCTATAGATCACCCATTGGTACCGATAGTAATAGCCTCAGTCCCATCCAATCCAAGCTGCGATAACATATCATTAATACTCTTTTTGAACACAGAAAAGGAAGGCGATTTAAAAATATTAGAATGAAGTGTATAAATTGCTGACATGAAGGGCAGCCTTCCTGATATGTTGATTATATCGGGTATTATGTGACATGAAAAATAGGGTGGAAAAGTGAATATATATATCTTGTGTAATACCAATTGACTTCAATACTGTTCCAAGTAGTTCAAAGTTAAAACAAAAACCAGTGTTCATGTTTTATTTCTTATGTTATATTTAGAGTCCCCAGAACCTTTCATCAGAAACACGCTGATTTAATGAAGCAAAGAAACAGGACCCAAACCAAGAATTAAAAACACAGCCAAAAAGAATTTAACAAATAAATACCATAAACAGCAAGATTCCAATCAGCTGATGTAGAATATTTGTAAATGTTTACATAGAACTAAATATTTATATAAGAAGGAAAAGAGAACCGACTTAGGTTCAACTCATCTAGTTGCCTTGATTTTAAAATTAATTAGCTCAAATTAATCAACCCTCGTCTGAAGATGTCTTATTATGCACTGTTGATGTAGAATCTTTGTATACAAATATTCCTACAGATGATGGTCTCAGTGCTGCCCAAAATTACCTTGATTCATGCCCAAACGATAGCAAACTTGTTACTAATTTCATTCTTAAACTTATGACCATGATTTTAATCCTAAATAATTTTAAACTTAAAGACCAAAATTACCTTTAAACTAAAGGAACTGCTATAGGCAAACAGATAGCTCCTTCTTACACCAATCTTTTATGGGACTGTTCAAAAAGAATTTTTTAACCAGTTAAAATTATTAACCTCTAATTTGGTTCAGGTACATACATAGATGATATTTTTATAATATGGTAGCATGGTATCAAAAAACTTAATGACTTTCTTTTTTATCTCTATAAATTTATTATTTTAAAATTTGCTTGGTTTATCTCATCAAATTCAGTAACATTCTTGGACACTAATGTAAAAATTGAAAACAAACATCCATATCAAAGACAGCAATAAATGCAATATTTCCAATTCACATTAAAAAGTCTATCCCTAAGAGTATCAATAAGGACAAAAGATCTTTGTAGCAATCAATCTGACTTTCATAACTACATAAATAGACTGTCTAATGTACTTTTTGGAAGGGGGTGACCAAAAAATCTTGAGCCAAGACAAGAATATTAAACCATCTAGAACAGGACCTACATTGTAAATGTTTTAATCTTCAAACCAGAGTAATTTATTAAAAAGTGAACCTTTTGAGGTCAAATTTGCAGCATTGTACCTATTAATAAAGACCTTAAATTTGATGTAGTACATGACTTATGCTCTTATTTAAGATTCTGAATCTTTGCGAGCATACATTCAATCTCATGACATGACAAAAAAATAGTAGTTCAGAATCAGAATCAGAATATAAGGGTCCTTATAAGGTGGCAAACTTGTGTACAGAAGGTTCAAAGAAGCTGGTGCAGTATTTATAAAAATGTTTTAACAGGAATAACAGTAATGTACAAAAGTAAGATAGGAATGTAGAAAGTTATACTGACAAATAGAAACCTTTTCTCACAAAATTAGGTTTGCGTTGTTTTACTCAGGAAAGATACACATAGCTCAGTGCATATCCTCGTATTTGACTTCCTCCACAATGCTTTCTATGAGGGTGATAAATGTTTTATATTTTCTTATTAGTTAGTATTGTTCTTTTCTGTTGCATTACTAACTTCAATAATAAAAGTTATAAAAATGTTTATTTTGGTCTTTTTAGTTGATGAGAATGGCAGGTACACCTGCACTAGAAAAATTAAGATTTAATTTAAATAAACACATGTGAAAAGCAGTTTTATTCAATCTAATTGACAAACCAAATTGAAATAAGACAATGGTATGGTGATATTGTTGTTTATTTCCAGATTACGACCCCCTAGTTATAGAACAAAAAGAGCAACAGCAGCCGCAGTGCATGCCCCTCAGCTATATCCTTCCCTTCTTTACTGATGCAGCTCGGAAGGATCACAAAGACGTGAAGCCAAAAATAAACAAGCCTGTGGTCAAACCTGCCCCCCCACCACCAGTTCAAGTGCAGTCATCCACACAGTCTGTAACACCAACTGGTAAGTAAAACATGTTTTCTTTATCAGAGTCATTAAGATCTTTGTCATAAGGTGAGAGGTATTTTTCTATGATAATGGCTAATTTTTTATGTTCTGTAAATTGCCACAGTGGAATTAAGCAAGGAAGAATGGAAAGTGGAAGACAACCTAAAATTCCAAACAATGAATTTTGTATACATTTTACCTCTATCAATTAATGTTGATTACATTTTTCCAAATATATCAAATAGTTAAATAGTGATTAATAAGGTAAATTAATTTGCATAATATAGTTTTAAATTGTTCAGGGATACACCACCATAATCATTAAGATTTTCAATTGTCTTGCAGTACTGGATTTGAAATCCCATCCTTAAATAATTTGCCAAGTTTTTCTCAAAATATCATTCTGAGTAACAATTTTATGATTCTCAGAAGGTACACTTCTGGCTGGTTTATTCCCCCTGCCTGTCTTGACCAGTAGATCCTGAAACGGAGATAGCCTCCTCTTCATCTTATTTACACATTCCTTCTCGTGGTGGCTGTAGCAGGAGGCCCTAATCCCCCACCCTTACCCATTCACTCTTGAAACTGTATTGAAGTCCTTATAGGATTAGTTACATCAAAGTTTCCCCAGGTTCTTGTCCTAAATAAAAACAATTGTATTAAAGAATTCGATCATCATTTTGATATTATGCAACAAGTTAATTTATTGTCAGTAGTATTGTCTTCAACCCACTACCACAAACTAAAAAATAAGCAACACAGTTGTTGAACAAGCTTAACTGTTCAAAAAATTTAATTTAATTGTAAAACATTATGCAACTGCTCTCATTATGTTGTTTTAGTGAAACAATTCTAATGACAATATGGGAAGGGGAAGGCTTGTGCTGATACATGAGAAAGCACAAAATATTCAACCTGCATCATGTAGTTGAAATCATTAACAGTTATAGAATACTTTAGATTATACTTATAGATATTTTCAGTTGTAGAATTTAAGGTTGCATATAATAATTACATAAGAAATTGAGTAATTAAAGGTCTCTATTGGGAGAACACAATGCCGTAAATCTGACCTCAAAAGGTTCACCCTAGCCAAAATGGCAGCGGTTTAAAGTTATAAACTTGAGCTTGTTGAATAAAGCTTAGTTGTCATTCCTACTATTAGATAAAATAATGAAGCCACAAACCTCACAGCATAAAAAAAAGAATTTTTCCAAATTGTGGATGGCTTTACACCACATTCAGAAACAGTCTAGAAGGAGACCTTTGACAATTTTCTGCATGTCACAAAATAATAAAACTTTCTGTAGGTCCAGATTAGGTTATTGTTATAGCTTACCTTTTTTTACAATAGATGTTCAAATGTTCTCCCTCGGCAGTTTGACAGTGAGCAAGACGATTGTAGTATCTATCTATACAAGTTTCATGACCCAAGAAACTACAAGGGAAGTCAGCCAAACTCCTTTCAAAACACACAGAACCCGGACATGACCAGGAGAGACAGCCAAACTCCTTCTGAAAAACTGAACCAGGATATGACCAGGAGAGACAGCCAAACTCCTTCTAAAAAACTGAACCAGGAAATGACCAGGAGAGACAGCCAAACTCCTTTTAAAAAACTGAACCAGGATATGACCAAGGAGTGACAACAATAGATTAGAACCTGACACGGCCACAAATAAGCAGTCCTCACTTAGGAAAATCACAACACACCATCCCCCCCTAAATGCAAGACTACGATCACACACAATGAAACAATAGAGGAGTTCTTCAACAAAAACATAGACCACTACAGGCAAATCATTAATAGTTACCCAAGCAGAGTGACAACCATGGTTCTGGAGAACAGTACACAACCTCGAAGTGATCAAAAGGAATCATCTTTTTTAGACTTGAGCACTTCAAAGCAAGGCAGACAAAAATCTCAAAAAAAGGAAGACTTGCCATCCTGCATCAAAACATAAGAGGACTACAAAGCAAATCCCATCGCCTCCTTCACTTAGCGGAGCTGGAAAAACTCAATGTCATCATCTTAACAGAGCATGGACTCCGACAAAACCAGATAGAGTCCATTAAATGGTTACCTGGCTTTGAACTAATAGCCCACTAACAGCCGCACCCATCACAGACTTGGAGGTGTAGCTATCTTTGTAGAAGATGCTCTACAAGCTTATGTTGAGGAGGTTGATATGTCACAATATTGCCAAGAACTTTCATGTGAGGTCGCAATGATCAAGATAATTTTTAAGAAAGACATTACTTACATCATAGGCACATATAGATCACCTGATAGTAACTTAGAAGATACAATAGCCACATTAACTCGTATAATAGATTACACTCATGTCGAAAATAAACATCTCATTATCATGGGAGATATAAATGTTGATATACTGGAGCCATACAGAAACACAGCAAAATTAAACGAAATGCTCGCTTACCATAATATTCAAAGAGTTGATCTGCCAGCCACAAGAATTACTCCTATATCAAAATCATCTATAGACTGGATTGCTTCCAATATGATCACTGAAGCACTTGACATATCAGTCTTTAACACTGGACTCTCTGATCACACAGCCCAGAAGTGCACTATCATATCACCAACTTAGAGGAAATAAAAAACACCTAAATCAGTGCACAGAGCAATTGGAGGAAGAAACTTGGATGAGCTGAAATGGTTGTTAATAAATGAAAGGTGGGAAAAAGTGTATACATCTTTAAACTCAGAGGAAGCTTACAACAACTACAGAACCACGGTAACAATAGCTCTGGACACTGCTTGCCCTCTTAAAACTGCCAGGACTAAAAAGACCAAACCTAAACACTTTGCAGATGCAGAAGCATTAATTCTGAAGAATGATTACCTAGCTTACCTCAACCAGTTTTGAAACCACAGGAAATCTTGCTGACAGAATCAAAGCGACAGACTTAAAAAAAAAAGTATGACCAAAGACTGAAGACCCTAAGAAGTCAAAGAATCGCAGATCAAATTACCAACTCCCAAAATTAAGTCAAAAACATCTGGGAAACGATTAATAGTGTCCCGATCAAAAAAAACAAGACACCTTACCTCAGCTCAAACTGACCATCAATGGACAACTTATTGAAGACACATATGCTGTAGCTGAACAGTTCAATGATTATTTTGCCAACATTGCAAAATACACCATTGATCGTAATAATGGCACTGCCAGGAGACCAGTTTGAACTCCCTGGAGGGACTCACACCAGTGAACTCAGATCATTAAGACCCACAACCCAAGAGGAGTTAAGATCAATTATTAAAAGCTCTTAAAATCCAAAAACTCAGCAGGAATAGACGACATATCCACAAAAGTACTAAAGCACTGTGCAGAAGAACTAATTTGCCCCCTCACTGACATCTTCAATAAATCTTTCAATGAAGGGCCACGTTCCCTCCGCTTTAAAAAATATCCAAAATATATCCAAAATTTAAGACTGGTAGTAGAACAGAATTAAGCAACTATAGGCCCCATATCCTTACTCCCAACGTCGCAAAACTCTGTGAAAAAGTAGTACTCACCAGGCTTCTAGAACACTGTACACTCAACAACCTGATAACAAGCTCTCAGCATGGGTTTGTCAAAGGTAAATCAACTACCACAGCAATGATTGAATTAACTAGAATCAGTAATTGACAGCTTAGAAAATGGGAACCTAACTACAGCGATCTTCCTCGATTTCAGCAAAGCGTTCGACCTGCTTAGGACACGACCTCATACTGAAGAAACTGAAATGCACTGGGTGTAACAGCAACGGCCCTAAAATGGTTTGAGAGTTACCTCAAAGACCGTAGTCAAGTAGTTGAAATTAAGTCTACAGTAAAAGGAACCACCAAGGCATTTCGGTCGCAACCTCTGCCAATCCAAAGAGGTGTGCCCCAAGGATCTGTGCTGGGCCCAGTGCTGTTCATTCTTTTTACTAATGACCTCCCAGAATACTTAAGTGAATACACTAAAACTTTTGATGTACGCAGACGACACAACTTTAATCCTCGACAACCATTCTCCTGAAAATTCTGTGCCTGAATGCTTATATTGCTGTCAATATGGCATATCAATATTGTGATGGAAACGACTTAGTGGTGAACCCCTCCAAAACTAGCCAATTAGGATTTGGAAGAAGATCAGGGCAAATAAACTCCTTACCAGAAGTGAACTTAGTTGACCAAACCAAAATTCCTTGGGGTTTTTAGTTGACTCTAACTTAATCTTGGACCCCTTCATATTGACCAGCTATGTAACAGACTGAACTCAAGCTTGTATGCCCTCAAGCAGATCAAAGCTATCGGAGATCTGACTACTGCACGTACTGCCTACTTCGCTCTGTTTGAGACACACATAAGATATGGACTGGCTGTATGGGGAGGAACCTCAAAAACCAACATGAACAGAATTCTAATCCTCCACAAAAAAGGCAATTAGAATCCTTGCAAACCTTCATCCCCTGGAAAGCTGCAGAGAGGCCTTTCCAACCCTAAATATCTTGACTGTGACAGCTCTCTATATCCAAGAACTCGTGATGTACGTGACGGAGAAAAAACCTTACAAGGCTTGAAGACATTCACTACTACAACACACGCAACTCAACAATGTACCAACTTCCCACTCACCACTTAACGCAGTATGAGAAGAAAACCGACCTACATGGGAAGAAAGCTGAGCAACTGCCTACCAACAGAAATACGGACGAAGAAGGGAAAAGAACTGAAGACTGCACTCTGGAAACTACTCTCTCAACGGGCCATCTATACACTTCAAGAATTCTATCTGGATGTCTCAAACTATCAGACAAATCATGAATTTTGATGCTATCGATTATTATTATCACATAAATGTAATAACTTACTTTTTGACACTATCTCTGTACTTGATGTATATGAATAAAGAAACTTTTGACTTTGACTTTGACTTTGATCTATAGCAATTTGTAGCATCTCAGCAGACATACCTGCTGCTTCATATAGTATTCTATTTGTTTAGTCATTTAGGTTGGAGGTCTTAGACTTATAAACTTTGCTTTATATATGACCCAATAAAAGTAATTCAATTGGATCTCTTTGACCTATCCATCGCTGTCAAAACGTATGGTTCAAAACATTATGTATGCCTGCTGCACAAGGAGGGAACGCTTCATCTTGTTGGTACCAAACAGAATCCCAGTTTAATCCTTCTACATTCATGTTGGCAGGAAATTCTATTAACCAACATGTCGTGGTAAATTTCTTTCAAATTTTCATCTATAATAAAAATGTAAAATAATATTTTGTTCTACGATGTCTGCCTACACATTCAGTTTTTTGAGATACTGGGAGTGGACCTCTATCATCCAGTGAGGGTTTGTATCAGCCCAATATCTACTGTTATGTCGATTGACATTTCCATTTAACAAAAACAGTAAAAACTATGTTGTTCATAAAATTCGGGTCTTCATCCAATTTTTATATCATTGTATCGTAGTATTCAATACGCTGATCAAAATGGTCTTTAGATAGTTCATGCACAAGTTTTATTTCGTAAGGGTGGTATTTGTTACATTTTAAAATATTAAACAAAGAACTTTTACTTATGTCATGCTCAGTAACAACTTTTGTAATTGAAGAGTGGATGTTCAACGAAAGATTGAAGTACATGATTAGCCATCTCACTACAGGTCATTGTTTTAGATCTACCTCTGTGTGGACGATCTTTTATATTTCCAAATACTTTGAAGTAGACTGTAGCGTAAACTGCATGTTTAGAAATAGGTGGTCTGTTCTGAAATCTATCATTAAATAGATCAGCTAATCTGTTGGTAAGATCACTGTAGACCGCCGTATCCTCTCATAATCAATGCAATCAACTTCATATAATGCCATTTTGGTTTTGTATTATTCAACTATTTTCTGGAAACTGACAAACTTTTAAGTAGAATTAATTAAAGTAATCAACTAGAGGTCCACACGCTCAACAAGAAATGGTATTTCCCCAAACAGCAATGATTCATGTACTTCTAATAGCCTATTGGTGGCCACAACCCCAGCTGATTAAGAGTAAATCTACAACGGTATGTGCGAGATGCCTGATAAAGCCAGCTTGACTGTTGAGTTGATGTTATTTATTTTTAAATAATCTATACATTTCTTAATTTTGTGATCGGGCATTGCTGGCTGCGTCACTCATTTTTTCATGTTGTTTACATGATGATTAACTCAAATGGCAGTTTAGTTTAAGGTAATGTTTGATAAAGATCTACAATAAAAATTTCCATAGACCTCCTCCAAGACGGTTTCTGAAGAAATGGTTTTGTGTGGTTCTTTAAGGGGGATTTTTATTATACTATTCGGATATTTAGTAAACCTGACTAATATTTCACTTCACTTAGTCTTAAATCAGCTGTTTAGTTAAACATAGAAATTATATGATAAGGTCAGTCTAAAAATTATTAATTAAATTACTAATAAACAAACCAAAAAATCTACCAAGTAGATTAATAATAAAACACAAACAAAGTTTATTACACCATTTTTTCCTGGGCTACGCAAAATTAACAGTATTATGAAAATTACCTGTAATGTTTTACTTTCTTCTCCAGATACCCAAAATGCTATGGCTAAAACATCTAGAGTAATACTTTGCAAACCTCCATATTTGATGTACGAACCTGTCCAACCTAAAGTACAACGACCCGTTACTAATGGATGAGAACCGTGCAACAAACCACGTTGCTGTTCCTGTAAAATTATGAAAACCTCTAGGGAATTCAAAAGTATGCGAAATTAAATAGTAAAATTCAATTCCAGTACAAAATTACAATAGCCAGCTAATATTTTTTATTATTTAACTTACTTTAGTTCAGTAGAAATTAGATAAAAGTAATGTATTATATCTGCTATAATTTCATTAACCAAGAATGTTTTTTGTAAAGGACACCAAAAGTTGCATTAAAAATGTTAACAATCAGTAAAATTAGCTAATAAGCTAAGCTAAAATAAACAAGACAGTACATAAAATTACAATAAATAAAAAAAAAAAAATACCATAAAAATTATGGACCTTGTAGAGACATGCAGACTATTATAATAGTATTAAGTACTAATTTTAACTTCTTTAAGGTGAAAGATCTAATATTCTGTGGTAATGCATTACATAAGTTCAATACATTAATTAAACTAAAATTATTTTGGGTGCTACTGTACATGTACTTGACTATACTAATGTTGTGCCTTTGTCTGGTTTCACAAGCGTGAACATCGTTTGGCTTGGAATATCCAGGGAGGTTACATGATGGACAGAACCGTATACAGTACATACAAAGATAGCAGAATGTGAATCCCAAGGCTAATGAAAAGTGGCCTACAATGTGCATGTATCGGAACTCTAGAAATTAAATGCACAGTTTTTTGTAGAATAAACATTTTACTTGCTAATCCAACATTACTCCTCAAGGAAAAACCAGAAAGTTAAATGACTGTGAATATTAGAGTAGTGGGCTTTCAACATAACGTCATGCGTAACACTATCTTTTAGAGAAAGTAGCATAAAAAGTCCCTTGGCCAAATGAGCAACAACACTGTTGATATGATTGTCATTTGAGATTAGGTTGTAATGATTCCTTGGAATTTAAGTGAAGCATCATCATTTCTGTAGCCAAGTTTATTCCTGAGATCTTGGATCTTGTCACCATTTATACTTAATTTATTTGGACAACACCAACTTAATATTTCTTTAAAATACCCACTTCTGTGGACCCTTTATCAATCACTTTAACTGAGCTTAAGCGTATAGAAGTCTTAACACACAAGACTAGATCATCTGCATATAAAACACAATTTAGGGCAAATTTTTCTGCTTTATCAAAGCAGCAATACTTGGCATTTAATGTACGTTACAAACAAGATGGGTCCCAGAACTGACCCCTGGTTATCGGCTTTCCATTAACATAGACTGACTGGCGTCTGCCCTCCAAATAATTTTTGAAAAACTTATCAGCCATGTTGTTGAAAAACAAATGTGACAATTTATCCACCAAGACACTATGGGTTACAATGTCAAAGACCTTGAATATGTCAAAGGATCCAAATATCACATTTTCTTTGTAATCTAAACCATCTGTCATTAAGGAATGCACTGTCTGTGTCGTACTATGGTTGGGTCTAAAACCAAACTGACAGTAGGACAATAATTTATTAGTTTCTAAGAAGATGAGGGTATGATGGAGATCGGTCTAAAATTGGCACATGTATACGGTCCATCTTTACTCAGCATAAGTGTATTGGGAAAAGATCCTACACTACAAATTGAACTCGTAAATCAATATCTCACTGATGTTGTAAGAAGATATTTTAAAAATGTTTGCATTAAGACATCATACATCAAGACTAGCACTTTTTCTTAGATCATTAATGACTTGAGTAAACCTCCTCAACTGAGAATTTTCTGCTCTTAAAATGTTCAGTTGGCCTACTTCCCACTTCCCTTTTGCTAAGATAATGCTCATGGTCATTAATACTAGTGGGAACATCATCACTTATGTTTTACACGTGTCTTAACATAGTAAGAAATCCATTGTCAGGACTTATCTATTATCAGAGGTCTTAATATTGTTACATTTAGCAGTAAGTTTGGTTCTTTTTTTCCATTCTACATAGTGTTTTAAGAGACCTGTTTGTTCCTTTCAGCAGGATTGTCTCAGAATTAGTGCATTTTAGTAGATGATAAAGATTAACTAGGCCATTATGATAACCAATTAATATTAATCTTAATTGCAACTGACTTTTGAGGAATAAAACTATGAACCACCCACACAAACAAGTCTAAGACTAATTTGACTTACAATTTAAATCATTGTTACAATTATAAACATCTGACCAATTGATTTGTTGAAGCGATAGTCCAATAGACAGTAGTCAGCAGTCCTATTTATCCTAGTTATATTTTTAACTCTATGGAAAGTACTATTTCTTCATGCTGATTGTATATATAAGGTCAATGTCAAGGTCAGTGTCATGGTCCAACACATCACCTGTATGGAGGACTTCAGCACACAATCTTTCCGGAGGTACTGAAGTTATAATATTATCAATACAACAGCCATGTTAAATTTTGAACAGATTAGTTCTAGTAACTTCGCCCACTGCAGTTGCAGTCTTGCCCTTTTCCCAAAAAGGAAGAGTCACTTTGGTGACCTGAAAGTTGTTTTGAAAACCAGAAGTGATTTATAAATGAGCCAGAAGGCCAAATATTTGGATTATAAACCTTCTCTCTCAGAAAATCTGGCACTCCAACTTTAAAAGACAGATTTTTCAGTTAAGTAATAAAATAGTTACTTTTATATTATTTATTAAGGTATTTACTGATAATCACAATCAACACTGATTGCCAATCTAGTCACAAAAAGATAATAATATCTTTCAGCTAAACCTAGCTGACTGTCCACCATACTGCTTATAAAATACTTCACGGACTTCAATAATTTTCAATATTTGGAATGATTTAATAATTATTCAGAAGCTTGACATAGGAGAGCTTAGTTAAGTGAGGACCAAGCTTTCGATAATGAAGTTGAGCTCTTCAGGGGTGTTTACCCCTTTCATTTCCCTAGTATTGTTAAATGATTTAAGCAGTCAGTCGGCTGTTGCAGTCTCTCTTCGTATTGAACTCTCTCTAAAGGTTCTTGAATTCTTGGTTCCAGTCCAGTATATATTTCTTCCTGAAACTTATGATATACACACATCAGTGAGCTATATAAATAGTTTTAATTTCTTATTAAATGAGTTATGAACAATTAGAATTAGAATTGTAATTACTCTAGTAACATTTCATATATTTTCTGTAATTAAAACTATCAGTTGGCATACAATGTTTCTTGCTCATTCAGTTGAAATAGTGTGTGAAACTGATTTCTTGATAACTCAGACTGTGGTATCTACAGAATTATCTGCTATAAATTTTCACAATAATTTATACTAAACATAAAGTGGGATTGAGTACTTATTGGAAACTTTAAATGTATTCACAAAGGTGATTAAAACACAGAGACCAAAGCTCAAAATGTTAGGAGCCAATTATTTAGAAATTACAACCCAGTTTCTAAAAAACCTCATTTGTTTGTTTGTTTTTTTTTTTGTATACAACAGAAGTAGAGACACTTATAATGAGTTATATTCTTAATTTTTATTTGCATTTAAATATTCACCACCTCTCTTTAATAAAACAATTGAAATGTATATTTTCTTATTCTCTCATGTTACTATTTTGTATATCTGATAAATTTAAAAAGATTTGTATCTGTAATAGATGTTGCTGTTTCTCGCCCATCTACCACAAAACCTGTTTCGGTAGCAATAATTGAAGTTTCTTCTTCAAAAAATAAATTTTCTCCAAGTGTTCATGGAATAGCGGGCAAGTTATTATGAGTGCAGCCATTTACCTGTTTAATTAACAACAGTGTATTTTTTAGTTGTAAATGAATTCTGAAAATAATAGCCTTTTGAGTTTTTTATTACTAAGCGATCGCTCCTATGCTAAACCTCACTAAACAAACATATTTAAAAAAAAGTATAAGTGTTTCTATAGGGATTTCTCAAGTTATCTAAAATTCAATATAGGAGAATCGCATAGTACTAAAATACTGTTTGTTCTCTTCTCAATATTAGAGTACTTACATTAATTTTTGTTATTCTAATCTGTGCACATTATTTTAAACGGATTGAATCAAGTAAGTCATAGTAAACTGATAATGTCACTCTAGTTTTTGTTGTGTTGCCCAGTACTAAACTAGTAACATAATACCCCAATCCAAATACTAAAGCATGTTTTTATAGTGTGTTGTAATGCATGTTTTCTTGTTTTTTTAACAGATGAAAAAATGTGTTTATATGACCTAAAACGATTAATTTGAAAAATTGAGTGGATAAAAGTCTTGTTATATAATAAATTCTACACTCAAAGTATCCGTGTGTTCTTTTGTTTTAAATGTATATATTTTGTGAGTTATATTAAGAAAACTTATTTAAATCTAAATAAAACAAGTTTATAATAAAAGTAAAGTGTAAAGTCCTTACAAATAAAAACTAAATTCAGATAATAATTCAGTAAAAATTAATATTTCCTTATTTACAGTATGATAACAATGTTACATTGTAATGACATCTTTGGCCTCTTACTTCACAATGCAGTATTATTGTCTATGACTAAAACTACTCTTTTGCAGTCTAAATGAATTTCTCAATTTGCTAATTTTGTAGGCCTTTCTTGAGTTTTACTCACCAAGGTTCTGAAACAAATGCGTAATGAGTTTTCCTCCCACATAAGATGATTTTCTACTGTATAAGAAGGTCGTCAGAAAGTCAACTTACTTTAGAGATATTGTGAATCCATAGTCATGGTATAGTAGTCAACAACTTATTTATGTAACATAAATGGTTTACCAAGCCACCCTGTATTCATCTCTTGGTTTGATGCATACTGTTGTATCATTGCCTTTTCTGGAGTGTTAGTGCCAAGATTATGTATGATCAGACATTCCATTGAAGTCAATGAGATTTTGTGTAAGCTTTGGAGCTAGATATAAAACGGGCTTCCCTCTTCAAATCTCCAGGATTTTTGTTTCTCTAAAGTTTGCACTTTTTATGTTAATTTTTGCAGTTTCTTTATGTATATGCGATTTACAGATTATAGCAGAAAGACTATAACAGTTACAGAGTTTGTCTAAACCAAAGCTTGAAAGATGATAATAGTTTTTGATAAATCACTGTATGTTCATAAGTGACTAATTCAGTGACTAAAACCATTGAATCTTATTAACCAATTCTTCATTTGCCTGTGTTTTCATTGAATAAACACAGTTCATCAGTCAATTAGCTAATCAAGATCAGGTTGAATTTATCTCTTTCAGTGTCGCACATCCAGCCTGAAACACCCCATGTTTTATTATGCATTGCTACAACCAATTTGACATTAAGGTTTCATCACATCAGATTCAGCTAACTATCCATCCGTAGAAAAAAAAATAGTTTTTCTTTACCTAACCTGGTTTTTTTCCAACGGGTATAGTCAGAAATTCAGTAATGGAATATAAATGTGCCAGAATTTCACACCTTGTTAATGAAAAAAATACTTACAGTTATGTGAAGAATGCTATCAATAGGCCATCAAATAAGAAAAGAAAACTGAACGCCTGTGTCATAAAACCAAAGTTGGTTTAATGCCATTGATTGTAAAGTCAAGGAACTCTTTTATATTTAACATTACCTCTGTGAACATTATATAATTGTACTAGCTATTATCTGCATCTCTATATGAAATTCTCCAAAGTACAACTGGCGCATAATTGGCAACAAATTATCCTAGCAGTCATAATTTGCTTAATTATTATTGGATATCTCCATCTCTATAACCACTTTCGAGTCTTTAAATTTAAAGTTCTTCTTGTTGAATATATTCTTGTGGAGATGCAGTTAATTCGAGCATGAACAAAGTGAATATAATTCCGATCCATGATTCAAAGCTGACATTTGGACTCTCCCTGAGTTCGAAAACATCTGTTGACTGTGAAAAAAATCTGTAATAAGAAAAATGTGCTTCCACTCCTCGCCTTTACACCAATGGTGTCATCATACTCACCTTGAGCACTTTGTTTATCCAGAACCCAGGAAAGATTACAGTGGTGACTGGATAGTTTTTAGACATATCCAGACTAATGAATCGTCAAAGCACGGCCAGAGAGCCTTCATTTAAACTGTTGATTGAAAGCCTAATAATTGTGCTCCTGAGCCAAGACCAACACTCCCTTGTTATCTTTAGTTCACTATTTGAAAACTTTGTCATCATCCCCAACTACAAGAACAAGGAGGGTCTTGGAACACAGTGGGTGTGTAGACAACATTCCATCTCAATACAAAGATTGTGTGGCCGCAGAACACATATTACGATGACTGAGAAAGAAGATTTACAGATCAGTCTACAAGAGACAATGAATCAGTGAATTTTCAACTTTGCTATTTTAAATTAAGTGTCCCTTCCTTAAATTTATTTTGTAAGGAAGTATAAATGGACCAACAATAATGCCATTTGGACTCTTTTCTTTAACTAGCTTATACCACCTTTAATATCGTGGATTGAAAAAAGAGTAAATCTTAAGCAGTTTTCTATGTATTATGTTTATTACACAATTTATAAAAATATCACTATTCCTGAAAACTTCACACGAACCCTGAAAACTATTGTGCCTATTTGATTGTACAGCATTTTGTTTTAACATGCTGCTACATCTTTCAGGTAGTGAGGCTGATGATGATGAGCTCATGAGTGAACTGGAAGATAGTAATGACTCTTGGACAACTCCTGAAGAATTCAGTTCAGAGTTTATTCTTAGATATGGCAGCAAGTAAGTATAACAGTGTATAGTATAGTATGTATATTTAATATGTTAATTATTTTCTAAATCTAATGTGCGTTTCAGATTAAATTTACAAGATAAAACTGTGTGTATGTTTCAAGATATAAAAAGGGATATATTTCTACAATTAACTGTTTTCAAATTCGTTATATTTTGGACACAGTTGACTATCTTTTTTGTGGTAGTTATGTCTAGCTGAAAGTCATGTAATCTATAATAGAAGTTCATGTCAGGGGATTTTTCATCCAATCAATAAATAAAGTAAAAAAATTGTCTATTAAGTATTCTACTTACAAGGTCCTTACATATTTGGTGTACACATTTTTGTTCATGTGGTTTTATCATATTTTATATAAACATTTATAAAGGTATATCGAAAGGTATCATAAAGGATAATTTGTGATCAAAGGTGTATTGTCAACAAGTTAAATATTCCTTACAACAAAATTTAACCCTTAGAGCTCTGAGTTGAACTTATGAGATTGTTCTTTGAGTTCGGGGGAAACTATGGATGGCCATATGGGTTCTATGTAATATGTAGGAGGTTTATGATCATGTCCTGTCTCTGTTTTGGCCGTTGAGGCCACTTTGTGTAGCACACTGTATTGCACAGTTATGAAATTCAATCCTTATCCAGTTGTGGCTGGAAAGTGCTGCAATCTCTTGGCCAAGTAAATAACTAAATTAATATTTCTCTATTTGCTGCACATACCATAGTAAACGTTGTCTATAATTTTTTTTTAACTGTGTGCCAGTTTTCTTGTAGCTGCTATAGTGTATCCTATCAATTTATTAAAATATTGTGCATTTGGTGGAGATCAATCTCAAAATATGGAAAAGAGTTTATACTGTGTTTATATTAGAGACCTACTTGACACTGATCGTATTTTTATCCTGCAAATAAATATACTTTAAAAATAAGTCAACGCATAAATTAAAACTAACTAATATTAATTAGTTCGTAAAAAAATAACCAATCAATAAAGTTTTAACCTTGAAAGTAATAAACCTTGTAAAGTGTTTGATAATTTAATTTATATGTCAGTTATTTAAAGAGCCGAATGTCAAATACTGTCATTTAAACCGAGTCGAAGTGATGTACACGGTTACGCAAGTGTGCCAAGTTAGAACCCAGCCGGTCCACTATGTACTGTCCACCGAGCTTAGAGGACAACTACCTGTGATTCCACCTGAGTTGAGCTATAAAGGAGTATGGGCCATACTTAGTGGCCTGCATAGTGCAATGGATTAAAGTATGTGATTAAGGTTACTTATTTTATTACTACTTACCAATCAAAGCATTCACATGGGTTAACTGTAATAACTTAAAAACAGGAGATGTATTTAAAATGTTCAAAATGAAAACAATGAGCTAATGTAATGGCTACATGTACTTTCAGGTATTGAATGTAATCATTGCTGTTGTAATTTAAATTACTAACCAGCAGTTGTAAAACATTAATAACCTGATGAGTGTATTTTAAGTGAAGGATGGCTTTCAATAAATCCAATATTACTCCCTTACTATGTGTTGTAGTGAAATCAACTTGCTATTAAAATGTTTATCTAATAGTCATATTTTACTATTATTATAAATATTTTATACAATCTCCCATTTTTCAGTTATTACAGTTTGAAAATTTTGTATGGCCACAATTTTGAAAGCTAAAATTATACATTTTGAAACTGCTCCTCTTCTCGTCATGCAAGTCGCGTGAGATTTTGTTATATCAGATTGCACAGTTTTTATGAGTATGGGTTTAGTATCTTGAATATAGCTCCCTAATGTGGCCAAGTGAACTTCAGTTAGTAGAATAAAATGACCACCAGTACTGCAGGGGCTGTGTGGATTTAATTAACCTACCCACCTTTTCCTCTTTCACATGAAGAGGTGAACAATATAGTGAACTGATGATGTGGATATATGAGTTGAAGACATGGCTCTAATGGGATTGAAGCTCAATGTTGTTTCACTACATCCAGCTCTTATATCATTCCTTTTCTGCCCCATTAGGTTCTTACACACTTTAATTACCATAAATATATATCTAAATAATCATGCTAAAGCACTTTTTCTATGTGATTTCAGTTCTTTGACAGTGACCAGTATAAAGTTACAGAAAAAGTGGCAGGCTGAGTTTCATGTTGATTAGCAGCAGATGTACGCAGGGGGGAGATTTTAATATAATCCTCCAAAGTTTTTGGTAGAAAGAAAAGTTTAAATCAGCATTATAAGGTAGTATAAATATTGGAAATTTACTCACAAAATGAATTATTCTAATAACATTTGAGAAGTATAAAAACATTTTTCATCTTTTAGAATAGGATGATTTGTTACTTAGTAGGATTTTAGTACCTTACCAAAAGTAGGTTATATGCAACATTTATCCTACTATTTATTTTTTTATTTATGTAAATAAAAAATTATTACATTTTGAATTTATGTCCTGAATTAAAACAAAATTTCAAAATCAACCCAAATTTGATTCTAAATTTATTTTATGAAAGCTAGCAATATTTAGATAAAAATTAGAGATCACATAAATGAACTAATTTACAATTATCCATTGAAATAGCTGAATTCAGCTATTTTTTTTTATACATCGATTAAACAAGGTCGATCTGTTCAAGGATGATGACTCCCAGTTCACCAGGCCCAAATGGTATAAACTTAGAAAAGCCGTTTGCTTGCCCGGTACCTGGCTGTAAAAAGCGGTACAAAAACGTAAATGGAATCAAATACCATTCGAAAAATGGACACAAACACGATGGGAGGTAAGTCAGAATTTATAATTTTTTTAAAAATCAGTGTCTAAATTGTTGTGAACTTTTTAAGATTGGTTTCGTCATCAACGTTTTGTTATATATCAGGATTTGTAATTTCCAGGATAAATATCTTCTACAGATTGTTCCTAGTTTAAAGCTGTTCATTGTTGAATGGGTTGTTTTCAAGAATAAAAAAAATGACACTGACCTTTGCCAAAGGTATAACAGAAATTGTGTACCAGAAAGTTTGTATTTGAATAAATGTCAGATTTCAACAATTTTGGTCTCATTATGTGATTTATTTTTCATTAAAATGTTTAGATCACTTTATCTGTTTTAGTGCACTGAACTTGGTACTTTTGTGCCAAACACTGTTTTAAATATGTTTAATAGTTACAGACATGCCAAGATTTAAGCGGCTGTTGAAATGTTTGTTCTTCTATGGAACAGCCAAGTACTTAAACCACAATTTACTATTGCATGTTTTGAAAGTATGAAATGAAGCACTAGCAGTTCATAGTTTCTGTAGACCTACAAATGTTGGAAGCAACTAACCAGGTCTTCCTTAAGACATTTACTATCCATACACAAGATAGTCAAACAGCAGTTTAGTGTTGATCATTGCATAGTCTACAGAATTATGTATAGAAACACTGAATTTACGAAGATGTCTCCTCCGATATGCATGCACTGTCATCATTTCCAAAATACGAGAAAATAAAAATCTGCTCATTGCTGTTGATTACACACTACCCTATGAGAAGATGAATACAGAACAAGGTTACTCATCCTTAAGCTTGTCAACTTTTTCTATTCTCTTATGTGATCATTTTGATCCAGTTCGACATAGCTATAAGTGCCAGACACCATAGAAAAGTTTCCATTGTTTCCATAGAAAAGTTTCCATGGTTTCCATAGAAAAGTTGGTCTTGTTATGTTTGAAGCTTAGCCCAAGTTTGCCGAAACATCAGTTCTTTGATTTCCCTTGATTCCCATGGCCTGGAACCAGACAAACAGAGATGTTATTGATCCTGGTGAGAGAGGAAACCACCTAATAACAATATTAGACAAGTTTTTGAACTGAACCCAACTGATAGTTAAGCAGTAAAAAAAATTAAAAATGAAGTAGAAAACATAACAAATAATTAAAATTTCAGAAATAATGGTTATGCGAAACATCAATAATAATACAGTTATTACATAAAGGAAGAAATACTGGACGATTTTCAGTGGGAGCCTGTCTGTTTTAATATACCTAGATAGGCAAATACTAAGTACAGTAAACACGTGTTAAACAGTGATAGGTTGCTTTTAGCTATCCAAAGTGAACAACAACCATTCTCTTATTTGTTCGTTTCCAATTCTTCATGGATGATTTTACATACTCTGTAAATTTGCTTTATTATCTTGGTTGAGTTGGGATAACCAATTGGCTTGGTACTTTAACGGAGGATGGCATGCTACAACTGGCAGGGCAGCTTTTGACGATCTGACCTGTGATTTACAACAAATCATGTAACTGAAAGACCATACTATGGCATATCAGCCCTTTGAGTACTGTGCTTGGTTGTGGAGGACGACATGGCATTAAAAAAGAATTCCTGGCTTGATGGTGGGGTGGCTTTTTGTAAGCATCACTGGTGATGCAGCAACCTTTTTTTTCTGTAATTGGCTGATTGGCTGATCGTGAAATACTGTCTTTATTTACTCCTCCCCATGCAGTAATTTAAAATAACATGGGTGACTGAATACATATGTAATACACCATTTTTAAATCACCCTCTATTAGAACATAGCTTAATTGGCAAAATTTGTAAATAAAATAAAATATTAAATTTAAACATAAAGAAATCAACATTTTCTTTCCATTTAATATCATATAAAATGTATCCTAAATATTTATACTAACTTGCTTTTTTTAATTGTATCTCACAATTATGAACATATGTGTAGAAAACTCGGTTGCTTCACCCTACTTAGAGATTTTGTTTAAAACTTCTTAGTGTATTCATTCGTGCACCTGATGAGACAGGGGAATACCTCTTCACCTATATTACATTATATTTTGTACTCTAGGTGTATCTGATGTTGAAACAATGTAAAAAGTTAATTTCGAGCTTCTTCGTCACAGACTATGTTTTGGAACTCCACACGAACATGACACTAGATTCCAGGAGTCAAATCTGTGACAGCATCAGATTCCAGATGCTGCATTAAGAGGAAGGTGAATTGGAGCTAAACTGAACATTCACGTTGAATCAACCCCTCTCAACATAGCTATATTGTGTGAATCATATTCATGATCCATCATTATAACATACTGTAAGACTATACAGTGAATATCTAAGCTGCTGGCTGATGACAAGCTAAACAGACAATAAAAATCAACAGAAATCAGGTTTACGTTACTCATGAAAATGGAATGTGGTTGGTTGTTGCATCTAAAGACTTCGCAAAGCATATGCCAATGATATCTAGTGAAAATACAGCGAATAAAATGAATAGTATAATATCAAATGCAGACCACGCACCCAGTGTGTGACTACATTTGGTCCCAGTCAAACCATAACCATAACCACCATATGTATCTACCCCAATGGGTTAACAATCGTTAGCTGATGATCATTGTCCACAATGAGGCTGAAACGTCCCAAAATTTTTATTGTGTTAGCTTCTTTTTGGTTTGAACTGGAAAACTTAGATAATAGTCATGTAACTGGCATCGTGAGCCTTAATATTAAAATAGTTTAA
Source organism: Homalodisca vitripennis (assembly GCF_021130785.1). Taxonomy (NCBI): domain Eukaryota; kingdom Metazoa; phylum Arthropoda; class Insecta; order Hemiptera; family Cicadellidae; genus Homalodisca; species Homalodisca vitripennis. The sequence continues at coordinate 40,120,727 of NC_060215.1, read as the reverse complement.
TGGTCATTCCAATTTTCATTTTGTTAGTTTTAGGTAGATTTTCTATACGAAATCAGCTTATTGCATTCTCCCTCAGGGTATCACTTACTAAAAATTTATGCATCACTTTACTGAATATGACACCCAGAGCCCAAAACCACTCCCATCCAAAATGTTTATATCTATATCTATGTCGTATAACTTGCCTTGTGATATAGCTTTATCATATGATTCACAGCTCCGTTACTTATGAAACTAGAGAAAAAGCTATAACTTTTCTGGAATGCTTATATTTCCTAAACCTTTGTTATAAACTTTTTTGTATCTCGAGCAGCAGGTTTTGAAATATGGAATACATCAGAAAATCGGCCTACTTTTTCCAATTGAGCTGGAAGGAAAACGATGTAATTTTAATAATTTTGGTTGGGTTGAAAATTAAAGATGCTGTTATATGTGTTAGAATATGGCCGCCTATCAGTGTAATTGTCATTAAACTTTAGTCATACGTTAATTTGGTTATTCCAGTGTAGAATTACCTCCGAGTAGATGCTGTTGAAAATGTTTCCTTTGTGATCTAATATATGATCCTTGTTTCAATGTTACTATGAATAAAATTTCATTTGTCATAATTATATATTAAAATTTAAATTATGCATCCTCCACATAAAGAATAAATAAAAAAAAATTATTCATTTAAAGTTGGCTGGCACGGCTCAGGAACAACTGGCCTCTGTCAGTATTCAGTTAGCTTATATCGATGGCTTGTTAACAGGTGCTGTCAGCTGTAATCTTATTATGTTTCTTAATCACAAATAGGGGAACGTTAGGCTTTGTTTTATGAAATACTTTTATGGTTGCATATGATCCGGTTGTTAACATTCGTGTATAATTTCTGTGTTAGTTTGATAGTTACTAAACTACTGTTGTATTTTCTAGGGTGAGGAAGGGCTTCAAGTGTCACTGTGGTAAGAGTTACAAAACCTCTTCTGGGTTGAAAAACCACACAGCAGTAGTCCACAGTGGTGCCAACATGACAACGATCACAACACAGACAGGCGAGGTACTGCAGATTCCTAGCAGTCAGGTGACGACGATACAGCCTGTTCGAGCACTCACCTTGAAACACATTGCCAGCCTTGGTCTCCCAGTGAAGACCCTAGTTGTGGCAACCAAGCCTTTGGAGAAATCTCCAAGAGCTATTTCTCCCCCTCCCCCTCCCTCACTCGGTGTCCTTACCCCAGCAACCTCACCACATTCTCCTCTCCCCTCCCCTTCTAGTTCTTCCCCGTCCAGTGTAGGTGATCCTAGCATAAATATGTAAATAGCTAGTCTTATTTGTACTTACGATTTTCTCATCTGAGTTAACAGTGGCCAAGACCTCATAAATTGTAGATTTTGTTAAAGTTATATTTAATAATACGAATGAATAATTAAGTTGAAATCATTAATTTATGAAACATTAAAGCATTGAGATTTTTTTCCCTTTTTTGTGAAAGGAAACTATCCATTATGTCCAGATATGTTCAGAACATTGGTTAAATTTGGAATGAAATTTAAGAATGCTCCCATGTGTGTTCTTATAACTGTGTTTTTGCTTCCCAAAAATCGTCTCTGGGTTCATAGATAATGTATCTGACTGTGTCAGGGATGGTAGGTATTTTTCCTTTTTGGAGTGTAACTTTTATTTTAAATTTATATTATTGCATCATTGATCAATTATTTTACATTACTTTTGTTGATCCAAGACACACTTACAAGAATTCATATTAGTTTTGTTTTATTATACTTATTGTATAATGGGTTATTTTATTAAATTTTTTTAAGTTTTATATGAATAAAAATGAAGTAAAACATGGATTTAAGATTATATTTATTATTGTTTTAAAAACCTGGTTATTTTTTGAGGAAATTGGTCACTTTATCACTTTTTTGCCTTTAGGCTGTTACCATCCCCTGTATTTCTCAAAGACATTTGATGGCAGTAGTTTCTTTTTCTCCAACCAGAGAGGATTTTGATTCTAATCATTTATGGTTCGTGCTTTTAGTTGAGCGAAGTGCACGCAAGCAATTAGCTCCTAAATATACGCTTAGTCGCTCTTAGCTAGACGGTATGATTAGTCGTTTTGTAAATTTAGTATATAGTCAATATGGCTGAAAGGTCACTCAAAGTAGTGTAGACTTATTTATTTTATGTACATTACTAAATGTAGTATCAGATTTATTTTGTCATGTTTTTGGCTCGGTTTTCAACTATTAGAAAACAGTGAACTGTTTCCTTTTCTGGGAGTTTTATTTTAGTTTAGTTTTAATATAATGGGCTGTTTCTGGAAACTTCCAAAAGATCTTTACAAATATTACAGGCTTCTAGCTAGAATATAATTGATTTGGCCATATTTAAAACATATATATATATATATATATATATACACACTCTCACACACACACACACACATATATATATAAAGTTAAGTGACAAAATTAAGCATTAAAGTTCCAGTTATTTTTAAGATCACATTCCATAATACATTCCTCATGATAACTATGCATTGTTTGGCAAAGATATACCAAAAATTCTGATTTTGGTCAGGTTTTATTTTTGACAAAGCAGTTAAAGTGAGTTGCTTTTCTACTGAACAAGCTTTTTCAAGTATTGACAAAATTTATTCAAATTATATACCAGCACAAGCACCACTAATTTACTTTTGATTCACAAATAATTAAAAATATAGGCATGTTGAAAACTGGGCTAAATACATGGTTATAGTCACATTAGTCATTTGTATGTTCAGTGTTAGTCTAGTCAATATCGAGTTACGATATTATAATTCTAAAACAGACATGGCCGTATAAGAACTGTTTAATGTTATATGTTATAAAAGACCCAGGAACGAAGTACGGCTGTCTGTTCCTGTCATTGCCTATGTTCTAGTCCTTAAATAAAAACTTCCTATAGGCCTAATTTTGAGTGTGTGGTTTTTTCATAAGCCTTAATTTACTTATATCGCAAGATTAAGATCATTGTCTATTTTAGACAATTTTTCCTTCCAATATATACAGCCAACTGTTTAATTTAAGTGCTATGGTTAATTTTCATTAATTAACTGGTTAAAATAAACAATTCACTATAGTTAAGTTGTTGTAAATTGATTCACCAGGAAAGATATTCAAGAATTTATTCTTGTTTGAAGACAACATAACATATAAAGAATTTAAAAATAAATATTTTGTAATATTAAAAAAAGGCTATGTTGGTTGGATGGAAAAGTTAGGCAAGGAATCTACAGTGATAGCTTGTAAATCAGTCGCTGATTGAATGTGTCTTAAAAAAAAATTAATAACATGCCATCAAATAATTTAATGATTGTATTATAAAACCATATGAGACCGTTATATGTTATCACTTAATGTGAATTTACTATTTTTATATTAACATCACCGTTTGTAAAATAGTTGTCTAGTGGGTACAGTGGTATATCACTTAGATAATCAATGTCAAATAAAACGTATGGCTTCCTTTTTAAGAGGTTACTGCTGAGCGATCCTGTCCTTACAAGCAGTCACTTACCTGGTCATTTCTGGCAGTTTGGAAGTAACCTTTAAGTTTTTAGTTATTTGTTTATTAATGTGATGGTGATTGGCCTATATTATAGAAGCTTTTAGCCTTAACTTGGCTTGCAAAGTAGGTCAAAAACAAGCATATTGTCTCATCTGTGCTCAATTTTTACTTCTGTTTTTTTAAACATCTGTCCCACAAGCTTCAAAATATGCAATACTGTTGCTTTATATTTATGCCATTTGCAATTTTTTAATTGTTTGGATTACTGACTTATTAAACTCTGACTATTGTATAATACATACTTATCGCTTCAAAAAATGTTAGTTGAGCCATTTGAAATTTCACTGAACCAGTAAACTCATAATACAAGCTATCACTGGTAGATTGAAATATAATAAAACTACCATATTAATGGTGATATATGCTTGGACATAAATATGTCTCAATACTTGTAAGACAAATCTCTGGGCCAAGTAGTACAGGTCAAGCAAGATATAAGATATTTTTTCCATGATTGTTGTAAACTTATGTGTTATAAAAGAAAATGTACTGCCAGTCTAAGCTAGAGCATCCTAATGTTTAGGGGAGTAAGGTTACACAGTGCAAGTTTGAGGGAAGGGGAAATTATAAAAAATAATGAATCCATTAAAAAGAGATCAAAATTAAGAGAAAAAAAAGGATATTGCCAATTAGTTAACTAATCCAAGCAAGTACGTGGCAAGTCATCAAGTAAAGTTTTAGCTTTCAGTATCTATTCCTCCTTAAGCAATAAAGCCTCAGTCAGAGCTTAAAATCCCCAAGTCTGGACGAAGTACCACTGTAAATTGTGCTATAGTAAACTCATACCTACCTGGCAAGTCATCAAGTAAAGTTTTAGCTTTCAAAAATATTCTTCCTCACACAGTAAAGCCTCAGAGCTTAAAAATCCCCCAACTCTGGATCAGGTACCACTATAAATGAAAAAGTGGATAAAAAACTACTGCAGATCCCTAAATCTAGTGATTTTTAATGGATAGCGGATGGGAAAAAACAAAAAAATTTAATTTTCCTGAACTTTGGGCGGCTCTAGCTGAGAAGGTATTATTTGTGGACACATATTTAAAGAAGAATGTCTTTTTTTTGAGAAATTGACCTAGAAAATTGTAACATGTAATCTAGATAGCCCTATATAGAATATTTATGTTGGTGTTAGTGGGCATACAAGTGATTTTAAAATTATTAATTGAAACATATTTCAATACTCATTTTATTTAACATTCAATATTATTCCTTTACTACTTCAAACATAAACACAATTGATTTAAGTTTGTTAAACTCATGCAGCTTTAAGTGTTTCGTTTTGCATTAACTTTCTTAGTTGTTAAAAGTTTAAAATTAATTTTATCTGTATTGAATTCACATTTAGGATTTACCAATGTAGCATTTTACTTTAATTATAATATCTTGTTTTTATTTAGTGAAGTGAGGTGTACATCAGTTATTAGTTTGATGTTAAAGAAATGTTCTTTAATAGTTTAAACATAATATTAATTATGGTAAGAGATACAGTTCACATGAGTTTTAATTAGTTGCAAATGTCATTGTTAATAAAAATTTATTTTCCTGGAAGAGAACACTCAATTTAGAGCATACACGTATTGTTCAAGAGTTGTGTTCAATGTTCGTATACAAACTCCATGTATTTAAGTGTAAATAGCTAGAAAAATGTAGACAACATTAAGTTGAGCTCTTGTTACTGCTTCAACTCGCTCCTGCGAAGTGTAAAAATATTGCTGTTGATTATTTGATATTATTACATTTTTGTTGGTAATTTCTCTCAGTGCCTTTTTTGGTATAAAATCTATCATTTTCAAGGTGCTACGACCATAAAATTTCACACCCTTTTCTTTTATTTTGTGCTTTATATGTATCTGATACTACCATATGTCTCCATAAAAATGTTTATCCTGGTAGTTTTGTGTTAGTTACTTCAGTTAATAAATGAGTCTAATAGTGAAAGTCATTAATTCATGCTTTTTCTGTAACTCTTTGTGGCAATGTGATGCACATCGTTCATATCCTTAGGACATTTTTTCTCTTCTTGTTTTATACATCCGTTAGTATGATGTTTGTCTTCTGCCCTCATACATAATGTTGTAGTACCCTACACGTCCACAGATAACGTGCTATGTAGTATTGTTGCTTAAATCATTGAGTGATTCCCATATTTTTCTAAACCCAAATTTCAGATCTAAACATGAGACAACTATCCACACTTGCAACATATTTATAGTGATTTAGCAGTTCTCCCTTACCTGGAATACATCTTTATTTACAATAAAATAGTGATCAGAGTTCAACAATCTTTTAAGTGAACCCCTCTTAGGCTCTCCAGATGAGTATAATATCGATTATGAACTTTTGAAATTTCCAAAAATGCCTGTTGTTTGGAGTATGTTAATCTCCATCCGAATTCTACTAAAATTTTATGCAATTAAAACCATTCTAATAGTTATGTAAAAACTTCAATTGGTATCTGTTATATACATACATGGAACAGTTGTTTTGTTTTTCCTACAGGCCTAACAGGTTGAATTGCTTTGAATCCAGATTTTAATTTTTTGTCAAACAACAGTTTATAGACTGTCTTGTAAGATGACAGCCATTCATTTTGAGATTTTCGTTTTTTTTTTTACTTTTTAGATTATTTCTCGGTTATGATTAAAAGAAAAGTCAAATGTGTGACAATATGTGCTACTTTCTCTCTGTAAATTACCTTGTGTCCCATAATTTTTGAATTTTCATCCTGTTTAGGTCTGTGGGTATTTTGTGATTTTTGAGAGAAGGAAGACATTTTCAAATTATTTATATCATATGGTTACATTTAGATCATTGAAAATGAAATTTGTAACAATGTGTGATAACCTTTACCCTTTAAACACTTTATGTCCTTTAATCTTTTCATGTACTAATGTTGAGATTACAAGTAATTAGTTATAGGAAGTAGCACATAGTTCTGTTAATTTGGATTTTAATTGGGTTTGGGAGGACCCTGTAGGCCCAGTCCTTCAATCCTATTTTGTCAACAGAAGAGTGTAGTAATCCTTCATTCTCTTCCAGTCCTTTTTTGACAGTCCAAATTCCTCTTTCTTCATCTGGCAAAGAACAAATTTGCATCCTTCAGTAAAGGAACTTGTTAATTCTGATAAGAGCTTTAGTAGACCTAAGATGATCCTTATAATCTCGCACAGTCACACCCGCTCACATCGTGTACAAGCTCCAGCGAAGGATCCTTTGCTCTCAGCTAGGATCTCATTTCATTACCACAAGTAACAGCTAGAATATTCTTCTACAAGTAGGTTGCCAAGATCTGTTGTAGTGAAAGATGTCTTCCTCTCTTCACATCTTCCATTAACCTGAAATCTCAAAATTCCGCTCTGAGAAACTTACCTTAGGTCTCTGGATCAATGACCATTTTGTAGCTAGTCATTTATTCATGGAAAGAAGGTCTACTGTTGTTTCTCCTTCTTGTTCACCTACTACTCTTGGACAACACCCTAACCTTTTCTTGGTCTGTTGGCCATAGAATTCTGTACCTCATGTTGAAACACGTTTGAGAGGCCCCTCTTGGATACAATATTATCCTTCTCATTAGCCAACCTTCTCAGATCCGTTTCCCTTATCCTTACCCTCCTATGCGGCTTCAATCCTGTAGACTTCCTTTGCTGTTTGTTATAGGTCCAAGTGTCTCAGCTTCATTCAACCTGCTAAGAATATTTTTCCTCATCCTTGATCTCAACAGCTTCTCACTCGAACCCAGTATAACCCCAATATAAATGTCCAGGATGTATTCACCATCTCTCCATCTGACATATTTCTGGAGGGAACAGGCCCTGTATATAGGATTTGCCACCCTGTGTAACAATTCCAAATTGATTTCAAGTGAAAACTAAAGATATGGAAGACTGCTTCCTGAGACAGGAAACCTCAGAGGTAGAGCCTCTCTTTTTCCATCTTCACTACACCCTCAAACAACAGCTCTAAATACATCATTTCTGTGTCTATCATATATTGAACATTTCTTGGATAAAAAGTTGTACCATAACATGACTCATTCACTCTGTTTCCTGAACTCTAATTTACTGTTTGCTGAAGAACTTTCGAAGTTAGACTTCTCATCGTCTCTGGCATATTATTGAGGTAGGTTTGAATATACCTACTCCAGGAATTCTTTCTCGTTTGTAAATCTAGCCTGTTACATAATTGTGATTTTTGGAACTTGGATTTATTTGTAAATTTTGTATCTATTTTATTTTTATAACCAAGACTTACATTGAATTATTTAGATTCTCAAAACTCAATATTTTTGTTATAAGTGGTTTAGGTTGTACTATTTAAATAAAGAATTTTTCTCAATAGTTTTAAAGTTTGGTCTCGTAAAACTAAATTAATTGAACTATGTGTTAATACTCCCCTCATTACTGCTTTGAATACTCAACAAAGTTTTATTAAGATAAGGCGAGCTATTTATTTCCCATTTTTATACATATTGTCCATTAGTAAGTGTACTTTAATAATAATAAAATTATTATTATGTAACATAAAACTAATAAATTAGGAATCCAGGAAATCTACGTCATGCCTCAGATTTCAGTTATTCAATCATTCTGTAACATTCACTACAAAAATTGGTGTGATTGTTTAAAACTTTTAAATTTTAAAATAAAAAGCATGGTTAATACATATTTGTTTAACTTGTTAAGAAAAAAGTTATAAAATACTCCTTTCATTGTCAATATTATAAAGATTGTTTTTTACATCTAGTGGGACCTATTCCCACTTACAGAGTTGTAACTTGTAGAGTTAACTGGGTAAAGACAAAGTTGCAAAGCTGTATCACTTTCATTACAGAAGTGGCTATTATTTGTAAATCAATCTTGATGTATATGTTTCAAAAATATACAAACTTGGCAGTCAATATTTGTGCTAATGTGAGTAATTACTTACAATGTATCATGGGTGGTTTTTGTGTGTTTAATTATTTATGCTCTCTTTTGTGTTATACATATACTATTAAAATTTTGTAAGTTTGTGCTACCTCATGTAATTAAACCATAGTTATAACGTTTTGAAAACCAAAAAGAATATTCTGTGTTTATAATGACTAAAGAAACACAGTTAAATATTATTTTAATAAAAAAGCAGATTGGATCTGTTTGCTTTTCCAACTAATCACTGTGGAAAGAAAAGTCTTTGTTTTGAGTCTAAAAAAGACCAAGAAACTTGGTGAAAGAATATGCTGAAATATTGTTGCCCATAATAGGCAAATCTATCTTATTAAAATTAACCAACATCCATCAATTGTAAGGAGCCAGTTATTCTGTTCAGAGATGTCAGAACGTAAAGTTTGAAAAGTCCTCCTCATGACCACATCTGATCTCCGTATCAGTGTAAATCACATTTTATTGTATTTACAGTTGAACCTTGATAACTTAACCCTCATTGACTCAATACAAAATCCTTGATGAGTAGCGTTCTTTTCAAGTTCTTATAAGTCCGCTATTAATTTTCACCTCTAAAACTAAAGTGTTGTGTTATAATTACTTGATAAAAAATTACTTGATAGAAGTCAAAATTCTATTATCTGGAACAGTGCAGTAACTGTGAAGTTCCAATCCATTCACCTAAGACTTGAAGTATATGTTGAGACAACTCAATAATTGAAGTGCAGCAACTGCACTAGTGAAAAGGCCAACAATTGCCTTGTGCCTTGCAGAAGTGTCATGTATTCTTCACCACTTGTTTACTGCAGCGTTCTGTACCACACTTTGTGATTTGCTATTGAACGCGTTTGTGAATGTGATGCATTACCTAGCATGTTCGAGTCCAGTAACCTGTAGACCCTCTATAATTCAAAGTTGGTGGTTTTGACCCTCGGAAACTCAAATGTTTTCCCTGTTCCTTCAGGTTCAGGTTATCAAGGTTTGGTTTATAGTTGTGGTGGTTGATGTGTGGAGTTGGCTCCCAACGTCATAGGTTCAGACTGCAGTGTCAAATATACCATCACCTGTTGGTGGGCCTACTATTTATTTGAAAGACAAAGTCAATTGTCCCTTGTACCTAAATAAATATGGGTGCAGGTCTGAAATAAAACTAAATATGGGTGCAGCTCTGAAGTAAAACTAACACCTTACATCAAGGATCTCAACCCAAATCACAATTACAATAAAACCAGCATGTTCCTTCTCTATAATTTCACACTAGGAAAATAAGCCACAAAAGTATAGGAGAAATGGCTACATCGTTTTTATTTATATCCAAATATACAAGATATACTCGTATAAATAAATCTTGGTGTTAGTAGTTTAAAATAAACTTCTCTACAATCAATTGAATGTTTAAGTTAAACTTTTAAGGACAGTAAGTTTTAAGGAGACATAGCAGGGACCAGGAGTTAAATTACTAATTAGAGCTTTAATCCTCAAACTGGCGACTATATTTTCTGTGTGCAACAGGATGTGTGCTGTAAAAAGTAAGTAATTCCTAAAGATTTGCATAAATATCAGAACCTGACTTTAAGTACCGGTACGGTAGTGACAATGACACACATACACACACACCCACACGGCAGTTCGAGGGTTATATAATGTGCATAAATACTCTTTACGTGCAATAAAAATGTAAAATACGTATTAATTTAAATCTTCATTATTATGCAGAAGTAATGCATATTTCTTTATTTCAGGTTGGAAAATTCCAACAATAAAGTTGCTCATTGTGTTCTTTTATAGATAAACTTCCACTGTCATTAAAGTTGCATCATCAATATTGTTTTTTGAATCTGTGCATACAACTCGGTACTAAGATGATGGTACAGTTTATTGCTAACTATCTTATAATTAAAATGTAAAGTGTATATAAACTAATGTGAATATTGTTATGGTAGTTCTGTGATAGAAATACAATGAAATCCTTGCAGCAATAATATAATTTGTATGATTTTCATTTATTTTGTTCCTTTATTTTTATATAATCATTAATATAGAAAAATAATTATAAATACATTGTAAACTCGATCATTTTAATTTAGATTTGTTATATTATTGATTTGTTAATTATGCTATTACAAAATGATATAAGTATATTAGAATCGAGTTCATTAAAATAATTGTATTTATACAAAGGTTTCTCTAAGCATTTGATTTCATAGTTTAGAGAAATACATTATAACTTGATAATTTAGTAATGGTACATTCACAATGGAAAGTTATATTTTAGTTAATAGGTTTCATAGTATTACATTAAATTTCAGAGAATACCCATGTGTATAGCTTGTAAAAAATAGAAGCCAATATATTTTAAAAAGTATACTGATTTGTTGAGAAAAATGCTAGAGATGGAGTATATAATAGTTACAATTTTGTGATATTTAGTATGATTTATTTAAATTTACATAATTGACTGTATGTTTATTTTGTATGCCTAAGAGTTGATATAACAATTGGTTTGTTGATTGTTTTTTTCAAAAAATATTTAAAATTAATGGTATGGTCCGATTTTAAGGCCTTATGAATTTTTAAAATGTCCATACTTAAACAGTTAACATTTGTAGAGTGCTTTGAAATAGTAATAATTGCTAAAATTACTGTTTCTTAAGTGTTAGTTTTAAAATACACCAATAAGTTCTGTATGATAGATTTGATAGAAAACACAGACATCAAATTCACTTACGATTTTATATTGATTCAATACAATCATTTCATTTATGTTGCTGGTAGTACTCATATTCTATAAGAGCGTGAATACATTTCCCATAGAATACCAGTTTATCATAGAATATTTTAATCACTTATATGAACATCATATTTAAGAATGTTAGTATCTCACTAAAATTTAAATCCACTATATGTTGTATATTTTAAACTAAAGGTAAAAACATATTTTGAGAAATCTTATTGACTTTTAGTTTAAATACAGTTCTGAATAGCTGTATTTAACAAAATTAAAAAGCAACAAGCAATGATCTTTTTTTATGTTTTGATCAATATTTTAGTACGACATTTAAAGAGTTTAAAAAATTAAGACAGTCGTATTTTTCATGCCAGTGACTTAGATAGGTTGCAAGAGTTGTTAATTTTATTGTTGACCTCTATATTTAGTTGCTTATGTATCAGTGTACATTTAGTTATGATTCTGAAGTGTTGAGACACAATTCTCCAATCAGGATACTCCAAATCAAGAGACCCATTGTCCGTCAATGTGATTGCAAGTAAAACCAAATGGAATAACCGACTGATTAATTTGGTGCACTTGAAATGTTAGTCATGTGATAGAATGTGTATATCTACTTGTTGCAAACAATAAACAGTTTGTTAACAGTTTTCAGAGTTTTTTCTATCTGTTTTGCTACCACTTTCCACATTAAGATGTTTTCCAGGTCAACAAAAATTACTTTTATACTGAATCTCAACACCGGAGCTATCATAACTCTTATAGACTGTACTTATTCCAAAATAAGAATTAGAGGTGGGAGGTTCATGGGCTACCAATAGATGCGCTTTACATCATGTCATTCTTCATGAGATCACAGTGCAAACTAATCGAGTAACCCAGAATCTAACCTTGCCTTGCCCACTGTTGGTCACATTGACAAATCTGGTAACCCTCAGTCAAGGAAAGTATAGCTACGTAATAGATATTATTTAGCAAACTCACTGTTGGTGTATCCAATAAGAAACTACAATCTGTATTGCCAGTAGCCATTTGAGTCCAGTGCAAAGCTGAATGTACAGGTTTTATATTTATGGTGCAAACAGCAGAGTCATGAACCTATCAGATAGTCAGGTGATTCCCACACAGGAAAGAGTCTTTAAATGTTAACATCAAAATTGTACTTAACAAAAATATTTTTAACGGAAAAGTTTAGGGTACTATCATGTGTGAAGTAGTTAAAACTATTTCCCAGTTATAAATCAGTACTAAAATTGTTAACACGCTTGTAATGTAATAAAACATACAGTGTGAGTTAAAAGTATAGCTACACTCTGTTTAGTTTTTTATGGATAAAGATAGAGGGATGGAACTATAACACCTTTCTAGGAAATAGAAGTGAACTTTTTAATTACTGTTAAAACTTTGCCCATTTCCCCAAAATGGGTTTTGGGGGGAGGGGGCAGCTCAAAATTTTTAAATGTCCAGCTGATAACACAGTTAATAGTAACGACAGCAGTAACAAAACTTGATCCTGCAGTCTTCTACGTGTGCCGGTAATGTATGAAGCCGGTAGGCCTACCGGCTATAATTATAACTGTTGGTTATTTAAATGTACAATGTGAGTTAAGTATGGATACACTCCAATTCCATTTTGGAGAGGTGTTTCAAAATTTTTAAATGTAAAGACGCATTAAGTAACACCTCATTTGAAAGGCCTTGATAAAAGAAGAAAATCAGAAGAAACTAGAGCTTTCTATCTCAACCCAGAACAAAATGGCAGCTCATTAAAATTAATTAAGTTAAAAGCTTGGATGGATCCTGCTGAACTATTAATAGACAAAGATAGAAAAATTAAACTCAGGAAACCCCTCTAGGAAACAAATGCGAACCCTTTCCCCAAAATGGTCTTTTTGGTGGGCAGTTTAAACATTTTTAATGTAGTTACAGTACTAGTAATTACAATTATGTTAAGCAATAATACGGCTAAAACTTACTAACCTATGTTCCTATATGAGATGTTCAAACTGCTGTCACAGGACAATTGGACAATCCCTAAGTCTGTTGTAGAAATTCAAACTGCACGCTGTATGGATCCACACAAGATTTTTTTAAATTTCTGCTACTATTCTGTCCCTAAGGTCATTGATGCACTGGGGTTTCGTTTTATAGACGTTTAATGTGACATCTCACACAAAGTAGTCAAGTGGAGATAGATCTGGCGATCTTGGTGGCCACTCGATACTTCCTTTTCTGCCTATCCAGCGATTTGGAAAAATATTGTTTAAATACTTGTGGACATGCAGGCCATAGTGTGGAGGTGCTACATCCTGCTTGAAACAAATTTCATTACAGTTGTTGGTTGCCACTTGGATAGCTGGATAAACCTCATTTTGTACCTCGGCATTAATGTTTCCATCAATAAAAGGGGACCCAACAGACTGATCCCTCACAATGCTAAGCCAAACGTTTAATTTTCCATGGTGCTGGATGTTGCTTACTCATCCACTGAGGGTTAATATCAGCCCAATAACAAGCAATGTGTCTGTTAACGTTATCGTTTAACATGAAAGTTGCTTCATCTGAGAAAGCAGATGTTGATTAATCTACAGGTAATTGTAATATTATCAATGTTCCGCATCATTATTTCACGAAATTCTACTTGACGATTAAAATCGTCCTCACTTAGCTCATGAACTAAAAGAACTTTTTACGCTTTATAACCACTGTCATGTAAAACTTTAATAAGTGACGTTTGAGATATACCTGATATTTGAGAAACATTTCTCCCTCGTTGAGGCATGAGGATCTTCTACAACGGACTGTAAAACGTCAAGTGACCATGCATTGTTGTGGATTTAGGTTGTCCACGTTTGGGGCCGTCATTAACGCTGCCTGCTTCCTGGAAACGGAATGTTTTTTGAACTCCTGATTTAGATACAGAGTTTTGATTTGGATAAGTGTCATTAAATAAATTCCTTACTTCATCATAAGATCTCACCCGGTCTCCGTAGCCTCGCATCATCAGGATAATAATATGCTCTTGTTCACTTAAACACTCCATTTCAATGTAAAGTATCACAAAACACATCTTAACTTTGTTAATTTCAACCAGAAACTGAACATGACACTGGATTTTCTCGAAACTGATAAAATAAGGGAGGCCTTCCCTGCAGCAGGTAATAACTGTAAAACAGGTTTGAGTTTGTAGGGAAAGTGGTTGTATATTGAAGTTAATTACCTTCTGAATGTGGGTGTTAATGTTTTGCTTCATTTCATTTTTAATTTATTTCAATCAGCTGCCATTTTGTACTGGGTTAAGATAGAAAGCTCTAGTTTCCACTATTCTTCTTTAATTAACTGCATTATCAGCTGGGTGGTCATCTATTAGGTGATAAAAAAACTTAGAGAAATAAGAAAAAATGCTAATGCTGACTTCATCAACTCAGCTGACAACAAAAGTAAAGCTCTTTGGAATGTCATAAAACAATGAAAGAAGAGGAAAACATCAACTACAGCCAAACATATGTCTCTCAGTGAATGGGAAACATGTGGACAACCCCACACAAAACTGCAGACCACTTTAACACCTTCTTCACAGAAGTAGCAGAATTGACGCTGAAACAGAATAACTGCTCCCCAGGGGACGCAGATGATAATGAAAATTACGAAACTCCACTTAACTATGTTGATAAATCTCTATATCTAACCCCAACATGCATCAATGAAGTACGGAACATCATAAATGCCCTAAAATCAAAATCTTCAAGTGGAGTGGATGAATATTCTTCTAAAATTGTGAAACACTGCTCTGAAGAGCTAATGCCGCCTTTAGTCAGCATAATTAATAAGTCCTTCAGCCTTGGTGAGTTCCCTACAGCCCTTAAGCTCTCTAAAGTATACCCAAACATAAAAAAGGTTCAACACTGGAAGTCCAAAATTACCGTCCATCTCTCTAATCTCAACATTCTCAAAAATCATAGAAAAAATTAGCTCTACACAGACTCATGGCTCACCTAAAACAAGAAAATCTGATAACCGAAAAGCAACATGGATTTTTGAAAGGAAAATCAACCAGCTCTGCCATCATCAGCCTTGTTGAACATGTTATTGACCAAATAGACAAAGAACAATACGTATCTGCACTCTTTCTTGACTACAGCAAGGCGTTTGATTGCCTGGGCCACGACATCATCTCAAAGAAATTAACATCATTAGGAATCAGAGACACAGCTAACAAATGGTTTGTAAGTTACCTCACAGGCCGATCTCAAATAGTCGAGCTGCAAACTACCATTTATGGTGTAACTACTTCACATCAATCCAATCCACTACTGTTACCCGCGGGAGTACCGCAAGGATCTGTTTTGGGCCCAGTTCTCTTTGTCTTATTTGTGAATGACTTCCCAGCTTATATACGTGATCACAATACCACTTGTGTGATGTATGCAGACGATACAACATTGTTGATTAAGAATGACTCTCTGCTGAAGGAGTGTACGAAAGTGCCACAAGCTCTCTCAGTAAAGCCCTCAATTACTGCAGAAGGAATGATCTAGCCATGAATCCATCGAAGACAGTTCACATCAACTTCAGCAAGAGGAAGGACCATATCCCTAACCCACTTGATGTATCAAGAAAAGACCATATCAAATTCCTTGGCGTAAACTATTGACACAAACTTACGTGGACTGAGCATGTAAACCAGGTTTGCAAAAAAATCAGCACTGGTATATATGTAGTACGCCGAATAAAATGTATCGGCAACTTGGAGGCAGCAAAAACAGCTTACTATGCTTTGGTGGAAACTCATGTGAGGTATATGGACTTGCTGTTTGGGGTGGATCCTCTGCAGGAAACCTGAACAGAGTACTACTCCTGCAGAAAAAAGCTATCCGAACCCTAGCGGAACTCGAACACCAACAAAGCTGCCGACAAGCATTTAAAACCTTGGGAATTATGACAATTACTGCACTCTACATACAAGAAGTAATTTTGCACGTTGACCAATCTGCATGTACAAACAGGAAAAAACCCTTCATACACATAACACACACGCCATGCAGGAAATTACACACTACCTCTACATCGGACATCACTTTTCGAGGAAAAAAACCATCCTACATTGGTAGGAAGCTGAGGAACCTCCTGCCACAAGCTGTGAAAAAACCTCAAGGGAGCTGCCTTGAAAAGATGTCTTCACAACTTCCTGGTGGACCACCCAATATACACCATCGAAGAATTCACAGAAGTAAACAAGGAAGATTGGAGGCTCTGACATCTTGTATTGATTATTTATTAATATCAATTATGTAATTTGTTAACATTGTGACTCTATTACTGTTCTTGAAGAATATGTTAATAAAGAAAATATGACTATGACTATGACTATGACTATGACTATTGTTTGTGTAACTTTATTCCCTTCAAGGATGGCGTTAAATAGAATGAATAGAGCAATGAATTTGATTCATATTGTTTTATGTCTGTTGGCTTATTTAATTTATTTCCCAACATGTCTGACATTGTTTTAAATTGAAGGTCATCTAATATGATTTTTAATTAAAAAGTCATACCCTTGTTGTCTAGTTTCAGATTGTTTATGTTTAGTATTTTATATGTAAACATCTACAGCTGCAAGTAACACCTGTTTCCTAGTTACACCTTGTTAAAACATTTTAACAAAATTTGAATCTTGAAACGTTTTAGCCTTGTCCTGGGAGCCAATTTCAGTCAACGTTAAATCAATGGAAAACAGTTAACAGAATGATCCGTTATTAAACATGATAACATTACCCCTATATTTACTTTCATGTGTTTACCACATGAAGGTCTAGCTCTTTCATTCATTGTGTTGTTTTTATAAACAAAATATATTGTGATACACTGTCAAACTAAATCTCTTTGTGGTCATAATAATATTGCTTATTGGCAAGGGGCCAAAAAATGAAAATCATGTAAATGTAAATCATGTGAAAATTCATTTTGCTTATATTGATCCACTTTGTTATTAAGCTGACCATCTCCTTCCCTAAGTTATTGGCCAAAATGTTGTATGTTGAAAGTTTTCTTGCTTAAATTTGATCTTGATAATTGAATAATACAAAAATATAATTAAAAGATACTTTATTCAGAGAGTTTTTCTGCATATCAAAATCAAATCATCTTTATTTACATGTACATAGAGTACAGTATTGCGTCAAGATACAATAAAATAAATTAATATATACAATAAAAAGCATTTAGCAAATGACATAGGTTGTTATTTCTTCTAAGTCCTCCAGTTTAGAAATTCTTGCAGGGTGTAGAAGGGTCTGTCCATCAGCCACTGCGTCAGTGATGTCTTCAGGTTTCTCACTGGTAGCTTCTTCAATTCTTCAGGCAGACAGTTGTAGAAGACAGCGCCTCGGTAGGACGGCCTTTTTTCGAAGAGGCTGAGATGGTGTATGTTAAGTGTGAAGTTGTGCCTGTGTCTTGTGTTGTAGTTGTGCTGGTCTCCCAATCTGGCTTGGCCGGACTTCACGGTGTAGAGGATAGTTTCAAGGATGTAGAGTGATGTTATAGTCAGTATTTTGAGTTCCTTGAAGGCGTCTCTGCAAGTATCCCGTACACTCAGGCCCTTAAGTGTCCTTACAGCCCTTTTTTGTATTATCAAGATTCTTTGAAGGAGTGTGGCACTAGTTCCTCCCCAGACTATCAGCCCATACCTCAGGTGTGATTCGAAAAGTGAATAGTATGCTGTCATGGCTGTTTTTATGTTGCTTATCTGTTTACTTTGTATAACAAAAATGCCCGAGTTAAGTTTCTTGCGGAGCTGTTCTAGATGAGGTTCCCATGTAAGGTTATTATCAATTATTATGCCTAAATATTTACTAGATTTGACTGTAGTAATTTCTGGGAGCCCTTGGTGGTGGTTTGGATTTGATGTAAAAATGAGTTGGTAACTTTTGCTTTCGTTTAGGACTAGATAATTTTTATAGTCATTTTGTCTGGCCATGTTGAAGGCTATAAAAGTATCTACTTCCAGTTGTTCTTTATTTTTATTTGCAACAATCAATGCGGTATCATCAGCAAACATCACTGCTTCACAGAGGTTCTGTAGGTAATTTGGAAAGTCGTTTGTCAAAAGAATGTATAGGACAGGGCCAAGGACCGATTCCTGGGGCACTCCTCTACTGATTGGTAGAACGTCTGATTTCGCTTTCTTTATTATTTGGTTGTCTTTATATGTGATCTCTACCAGTTGTTTTCTGTTGCTGAGGTAGCTGTCAAACCACTGAAGTTCTTTTCCATTAATACAAAGATTTTGTAGCTTTTTGATGATCATTTTGTGATCAAGGCAGTCGAATGCTTTGCTGAAATCCAGCAGTATCGTTGTTGCTATATAGCCTTGTTCCAGTTTATCTACGTATTATACTTTCAAGTAGTTGTATTACTGCTGTTGCTGTTGATCTTTTCCTAATGAAGCCATGCTGTTTGGGGGTAAGAAGGTTGTGTTGTTGGAGATGTTCAAGTAGCCTATTTAGGGAAACTTTTTCCAGAATTTTTGAGAAATTTGAAATGAAAGATATTGGGCGATAATTTTCTGCTTCTATGTGATGACCGCTCTTGAATTTAGGGTAGACTCTCGCAGTTTTCAGACTACTCGGGAAGATGCCTTCGTTAAAAGATTTATTGATTAAGTCCTTGAGGGGAATAGTTAGTTCGTCCTTACAACATTTAGTTAATTTGGAAGGAATGTCATCTACACCGGATGATGTTTTGGGTTTCATTGAGTCGATGACTTTTTTTTTATTTCTTCTTCTGTCGTGTCATAGAGCTGTAGGTTAGGAATAGGGAAGTGTTGAGGAAACCTTTGAGTTGTGTCAGCTGTTAGACTTTGGTTAGATGATTTATTTTGTTCCAGTGTCTTCTCTGCGATTGTAGCAAAGAATTTGTTAAAAAGGTTGGCAATGTTTTTAGGTGAGTTATGAATCTCTCCATTAGCATTCAAGCTGTTTATGTAGGTAGCAGTGTTTTTCACCTTTCTCCCAGAATTTATAACCTTCCACAAAGCCTTGGATTTGTTTTCAGCCTGTTCTATAAACTCAACATTTTGCTTTTTCCTCAGGTCTTTAAGTTTAAGGTCATAATTTTTCTTAACGAGTGCCGTATTTCTTTTATCGTTGGCATTTCCTGTGAGAATTTCTCTGTTTAGTGCCTCCAGGTAGGATATTTTAAGTTCTTCACTTTTTGTATCCCATAGTCCTTTTTTTTGATTCTTTGTTTCTCATTTTTATCACTTTGTTTGGGCATGCAATATCCATTACAAACCGCATATCACCTTCAAAAGCACTGGAAGCACTATCAGTATTTTCTCTAGCTGTGACATTGGTCCAGTCTTGAGCTGCTAGGAGTCTTCTAGTTTCTTCCATTGTGTGTTTATTGATGATCCTTCACTTGGTCACATTAAAGGTGGTATTTTGTACCTCTGCTGTAATACTACATACTTATGCAGTGTGGTCAGAGAGTCCCGTTGTACGCTATGTGATCTTCGTTAAGGTTCGTACAGATGAAGTCAATAGAGGTCGAGCTATGATGAGTGACTCTTGTAGGTGGCAGTTACAGTCTTCTCAGATTGTACCCTTCTAGAGCCTCTGCTAAAATTTGTTTCTCTTTGTTGTTTGTTAGATTATCTACATTTATGTCTCCCATTACAACTATTGGGTTGTTAGGTTTATGATTTTATCTAGTTCCGTTGAGATTACGTCTGTTGAATCATCTACATTGGTTTGAGGTGGTCTGTAGATTCCCATTAGGAAAAGGTTGAATTTTTTATAACTAATTTTCAGTAGGATGGGCTCACAGACTGCTTCTGATGTTTCATCGGATACTGAGACAATTGTGACTTTGTTTTTTAGTTTCAGGCTAGCAAATGCAGCGACTCCTCCTTCTGTTCTGTCCTAGAAAAACCTCCTATAAGTTTATAGTCTGGAATTTGTGTATTTTCGAGATTTTCACTTTTTAGTTGATGTTCTGTTAGAATGAAGATGAGGGGTCAATACTGTGCAGGAAGTGTGTAAGCCTCTCTATTTTATTTTTTATTCCATCTATGTTTTGGTGTACTACTACAATTTTCATATCTTCCTTTCCATTAGGTTTAGTTTTCTGTGTCTGAGGTGTTATTCCTTCAGTGCTAGGTTGAGTTTCAGCTGTTATATGGTTAAGCTTGTCCACTTTGTTCCCATGTCCTCTTATAATTTGGTTTTGAATTTTGAATGCTTGTGGTGGTGGTGTCCTAAAAAATGTTGGTGAGAGCATGCGGTAGTTGGTGTTAAGTTATTATCCTGTCTCGATGATTGTGGAGAAGGATTGCAGTTTTTTGGACAGAGTTTGTCTGATTCCCTCGATGTCAATAGTTGTGAGGAAGGGTTACAGTTTTTTGGAAAGGGTTTGTCTGATTCCCTCAATGTCAATAGTTGTGAAGAGGGGTTGCTGTTTTTTGGACAGGGTTTGTCTGATTCCCTCAATGTCAATGGTTGTAGAAGTGTATTACAGTCTGATGTCAAAGGTTTTAAAAGTGTGAGGAATCTTTTTGGATTGGGTTTGTTTGATTCCCTCAGTACGTTTAACTCAGGTTTCTTATAATGGTTTAAAAGATCTGAGTCGGAATACTGCTGACTATAACGGATCCATTTTGTGAGTAAGTCTTCTTGAGATGGAGCAATATACATAAAGGACTTGGTATGTCGTGAAATTGCAACAAGGCAGTGTGATAGTGAGTTGTAGATCTCTTCATTGCAAGTTGATAACCCTGCAACTACAACATGAGGTGCTTGTTTACCCTGGTATTCATGTATAGTTGACACATCATGGCCCAATTTTGCAAGTTGATAACCTTGCAACTATAACATGAGGTGCTTGTTTACCCTGGTATTCATGTATAGACACATCATTGCTCAATTTTGCCAGTTTTAGCTTTTCGGCTTGTTTGAAAACCAACAGTTTTATGTCATTCTTCTGAGTAGACAAAACGGTCGATGTTATCAAGGGAGAGCTTAACAAGTTCTCTCTTTACATGATTGCTTGTCGTCATCCCTTCGGTGTATTATATGGATAGAATGCAGGCAGTGGTCAGTGAACACCTAAATGAGTGGTTTAATTGTTGAATATAAGTTTGAGATGACAAGATATATATTTGAATACTTTGTAAATATATTTAATTAATTAAAAATTCGAAATGTGTAAGCATTCTAAAAATATGGCTTAGTAATAAATAAGTGTGTTAATATTTGTTTCAATATTAGTATACATCTTCAGTATTAGTATACATAAATTAAGAATAATGAAGTTAAAGCATTTTTACACAGAGATAAATCATAGAATCTATTACTGTGATTACTTTATAGTTAATTTTGTGCAAGTTTATCTCAATTATGAAACAGTTCTATTTTGCAACAATAATGGGAAGGCCAGCATGAATGGCTTAGGAAAGATAACATGGGTGTTATGGACAGTTACCGTCCATAAAATATCAAATTACAAATTTTATGAATTGGGTCTCTCCTTTGGATTGCAAATTCTAAAACAAAATGTGAAACATGTAGAATGGTTTAAAATAAAAAACCATGGTACTGAACATGTCAAAGTCAGGAAAAATAGAGAAGTAAAGCACATTCCCAAAGGATTCATTTCTGGGTGATTTATATCTACCAGTGCCTTACATCTAGGCAACCCAATGGAGCAGTTCATCATTAACTGCAAATGTTGAGATTAGAGTAAAGAGATAACTTTGTTATTTACTGTAGAGGATGAATGTTGGAGGGGGTGGGGCTACCATAGTGTTGAAGTTTTTTTTAAAGACTAAACAGGAGAGAGAGCCTTCCCTTACCCACCTTGACTAGAAAAGGCTGAACAGAGCTGGTTTGCCCTTCCACGGTGGCAAGACTTAACAGTACTGACCATCCCTCCTCAAGTTGGATGTAACGTCCTCAAGGTAGGATCTCAGCAGGATGCTGCACCAATCACTGACCCTTACTTATCCTGAATGTTCTGTCGATCTGGCAACCATGCAGAAGTCCTCATAGAATTGGGCATTGAATAAATGTACCTGTTTAATTCCTACTGAAGCACAATCTCCAGCTATGCAGTGATCAAGTGCAGTAGACGTTACCTTAGTTTCTTTTCCTAGTGAACGTGTACCGGTTTTATAATTGAAAACCATAGCAACGGAAGATTAGGCTTCTTTTTACTAAAAGTAGGAGGTTAAGAGGAGACATTAAAATTGAGTTTAATTTCAAGGAAAAATTTGTTTGATTTTCTTTAGAAGTAGTTGAACTGATCTCGTGAATTTAGCGCATGCATAAGGACAGACAGGCCGTGGACTCTGCCAAGCTATCTGAGGCAGATTAGGGACAGAACCGCTGATTCTGATATCTGCACATTGTTTAAATACTCTTATCACTTGTACTTTTCATCCGTCTCCTGGTTGTGTCCGACCCACCTCCTTCCTTCTTCCTACATCTCCTCATAATTACATGTCAAGTTCCAGTTAGTTGCTAAAGATATGTTCAAGTGATAAGGTTTTGTCTCTACAACCATTTGGAACCTCCGTTGGGGATTGGATATTTTATTTTACGAAGATTAAATGAGAGAAATAAGAATGTAATTGTCATTCATTGCATGTTTTCATGCCTAGTGATGCTATCTAGGATTAATATATGAACATTTTACTGACCACTTCATTGACAGTGATTTAGCCGTTCTTCATCAAAATTCCTTGAAACTTCTTCTGATATTTTTTAGAATTATTATACCTATTTGTAACTTCCTGTAGCTACTGTTTTACTAACATATTGTTACATAACAAAATTGTTTTTACAGTTCTTTGTACAAGACATGTAGTCGTATTTTAATATAACAGTACAAACATTTCTTGTACCAACGAGTATTCATTTTGATTTAGTTTACCTTAAAGCCTTAATAATTTTTCAAATACCATCATATTATAGAGAATTTAATAACATGTATAATGATGTATAGAACAGTTTTGTTTGAGTAGAGTTAAAATAATAAAAACACAAGGGTGTTATCCTGCGACAGAGCGGCTCAATCAAATCAGCTCATATTTGCGTTGCGGTAATTCAACCAGGTTAAGCTCTGGAACCATCTTCCTGGATAGGGAACAACAAACGACCAATACCTCTGAAGACGACTAAGCACAGCAGGTTGAAAAAGTTCTTTCTATTCTTTTGTTCAGTATTCTTTCTATTGACCTTACAATACATTTTTGCCTTTTTTTATATTTCCCATATTGTTATAATATATTGTTGTATTATTGTTTTTAATTTATGTATTTTCACACCTATGTATCTTCAAAATATATTATAAAGATACTGCATTACATTTACCTCCTATCAAAAGAGGGAGTTAATAAAAAAGACAAGATTGTTATTTATAAATATTATTCAACATCATATTATCATTTTTAAATGTTTGTACACAAATTTACAACCACTTAATAGTTATTCCCTGTGTTACAGTACAACACTTACAAGTAACGTACAAAAGTGTAAATAGGTTCCCTGTGAGCACACGCTAACAAAAGCAATAATAAATATACAAAGCACCAAACGGCAGTGTTAACAATACAGGAATACAAAATAGACTTAAACTAGATATGATAGGGGTTAAGTTATCACATACAATCACAAATATAGACTAATAACGGGAACAACGTATAGGAGATATCTGAGACTAATGGAAGACAGGTTATCGAGTGAACATCAGAGTATATTACCTGCTAATTCTGTCATCCACTACAAAATCAACAAATACAACTCCGACTGAAATGTGTAAGATGGCATCGCTCTGTTCCTCCTACCATTGCAAGGGAAGTAAGTACTGCAAGAAATCTAGAATTTACTATTAAAATTAATCTTGTTCTAATGACATTTAAGGCTTGTACAAAATATAACATTTACCTCCTATCTTAATTAGTTACTAAAAAGGCACTTAATTTCTGTAACAAATCTCATAGAAGATTTAATGAGATTAATATGATGCTTTGTTACATTGTTCAATCGCATTTAATGTCAACTTGTCATGAAATGGATTAGTTAATTATCCTAATAAATAAACATCTGTGAGCTACAAAATAGTCCTGAACATTTTAACAAGAATATACACTTCCACAAGGTATTTTAAAGTATCTTACTTTTTGGGAAGATACAAAATGTAATGCCTAATGTTGCAACACACACTGTACATTTTATATATTAAAGATAACAGGCAAAGATGTTTTAAAATTTATGGACATTACCAAAAATTCCAATGTCAAGGCTATATGGAATTTCCAGCACGATCCAAATTTATTTTATTTTTAATTGTTTATAATTCTTATAAAATATATGAAAATCTAAGTGCAATTAAAGAAAGTAAAAAGATATTTATGCTAAATGAAATTAGACAAATGCATATTAAAACAAATTATATGGTTGGACAAAATTCAGACATTACCACAATTTCCAATATCAAGGCTTTATGGAAATTGTCGTACGGCCCAAATTTTTTATACCCAAAAGGGAAAAAATTTCTTGGAAGGTAAGGATGGCATGGACGAGCAAATTGTACTCAAGTAATAAATTCCCTTTTGAGTGAAATCGGCTGAAACTTTTTAAAATTAAAATACATTACACAACATTTATTTTGGTACAACTGACCTATTAAGACTATAATCATACATGCCTATACTTTAATTTTAAAACTAACACGTTACATTTTATAAGAGATACAATCTAATGCTTTTGCCTGAGAGGTACATACGTTTATGATTTATTACCTAAAATAGTACTATAAAACGGCAATACTTATATTACTTTAAATTTAAAACTTTGTCCTCTCTTTGGCGGTTTACTACACCTGCTATGCAAACATTAGGCTATTACATACTGAAATATAATTTAGATTAATCCAAAACTATTGGAACATATTATCGTAAACACAAACTTTGTTCATTAAATATTATAGTTAGAAACTGTAATTATCTTATTTAAGTACAGATTTTGAAATATTTTCTTGCTGACAAAGACAGCCTGCTGAACAAACAATTGATGCACTGTGTAACATTTATAAAATAGTGTCAAATATGAGGTATAGTTCTAATTTACTATTGAAGTTGGGAAACGTACTGACTAAACCATGTATGAGAGGCAAATTCAGATATCACCACAATTTCCAATATCAAGGCTTTATGGAAATTGTGGAACGACCCAAATTTTATGACAAAAAGCAAAATTATTTCTTGGATAAAGCAAGATGTTAAAGAAAAAAATGTACTCAAGAAATCAAGTTGCTTTAGGCCAAAACCCAATTTAACTGTAATACTAAGCAAAATAAAATAGCAAGTTTTATTATTGACCTACTAAAAATTTGGTTTTGGTACTTTAACAGTAAAAATAAGATTATTAATTTAGTCATTCAAACTACATGGTTTTGGCTGAGAAACGTAATACACTTCTGAAACTAACACTGCAGCATAAGTCAAAATTGTAAGTCTTTGTCAGCAAACTATGTCATATACTTATTTTATATCATACTTCTACATTTGTTATGATTCAACAATAACATTAAACTATTACAGTCAAATTATTATCATTGATAATAAACATAATGTTAAATAATTAATTTAAATAGATCTAAAAGCGAAAATTGTCAGAACACGACCACAGTAAGTGAATAGTTAAATTTAAAAAAGTTTTGTTCACTACAGCACACGTAAACATTCGTATAACATAGTCAGGGAATTGAGTGTACTATTTTACACGAAAATAGTTGCAAAAGTGTACAAATAACAAACCATATACCATCACCAATTAAAAAATACATTGTAAACAATTTTTTTATATTTTCAAAATTTTCAACGTGCATTTGTTTAGAAAGTTTTTTTTTAGTTTTCGGTAGTTTATACTTTCCTCACTTTGAGACAATGTCCTTAATGCACTAATAATTAGAGTTCGTCTTTAGAGAGGTTCTTCAACCTTTTAATAAATTCATGAATAAGATTTGCAACAATTTCTCCTGAGTAGTCGAGGACAAACATGCCATTTCTGAAGTACTTGAAGGTGGGCAGGGTGTCGACCTTAAGTTCAGCTGCTACTGCAGGAGAGGTGTCTACATCACACACAGCCAAGGTGGCTAGGCCTGAGCCGGGGTCGCTCATACGGGCCACTTCACCAAACACAGCTGTGGCACTGTCGCACTTGTTGCATCCTGAAATTATAAACAGTAGCAAGTTATATTTAATCCATAGATATATTAACATTAGCTTATAATGGATCATCAAACTAACTCATTATGAGGGTCACATAATTAAGATTTTACATATATTGAAAACATCAAACGTACGAGGGCTGTTCAGAAAAAAAGAGACATTCTGAAATTAAAAAATTAACAAAGTGAAAGCAAAAACTTGCATCATATACATTTGAAAGCTACATTCTTAATACTTCACTATTACATTTCTCAATGTAATCCCTGTTAAATTTGAGGCATTTATCATAGTGTGACACAAGTGGTTCAATTCAAATTTGGAAACAATCTGACGCCTAAGTGAGATCTTTACCACTGGTAAATGCCGGCATGAAGTTCAGAATCACTGTTGAATCGCTGTATTGTGAGCTAGGATTCATCACTGGCAAGAGATGGTAATCACTTGACACTAGATCTGGGCTGTACGGATGATTGAATATTCCCTATTCAATATCATCTAAGAGCTGTCAGATACGATTGGTTGTAGACAGTTTTTGAGTTCTGTTTTCCTGACAGTTGTTTTATATCTCCGTCAGTAGATAATATTTTTCTGTATTGATTGCCAAGCCTCTTTCAAGGAAATTAACTAGAATCACGTTATTTTTCCAGAAACTGTTGCCTTTATCTTTTTAGATGACAGAGTTTATTTTAGCGTATCTTTACCCTACGTTCTCACTCTCAGTATACAGTATCTGTTTCTGTGCTCTAGTTGATGGTAAAACACTGCTTTGCAGTTTTCAGTGTGTGGTTTTTTTAACACTTAATTCAGTAATGCCTTAATTCTGTTGCCTTTGTTGAATAGTGAATGCTGTCTGTTTCATTATAAGTGTGTATCAACTACTTTGTGGTTAAAAATAACAGCATGTTATATTTTATTGATAAAGAAGAAAATATCCATGTTGAAATAATATAATATACCTATAAATTACAAAACAAAACATTGTAAAAGCAAATATGCTCAAACTACAGGACAGTCCTGAGTATAAAAAATGAAATCTTAGAAAAATTATACACATCAAAATTTCATTTTTATTAAGATTAAATACCAGATCGAAGCTGTCTCAAAATATATTACACATTATTAGTTAAGGTGGGTAAGCCTTTTTCTGATGGTGCCGCAGCGAGTTAGTAAAACCACTGAAAGTGTAATTAAGATGTCATGTTTCAAAAACAAACTCAAATATTTAATTCACTAAGCTTGTCTCCAAGTACATTTGCGTGCCCAATAGAAGGTATATGCACTGACTGACATTAGCCACCAGTTCGAAGATGTCTTTAGGAAATTTGAGTAGTATTCAACTGCTTCAAATGAGTCAAGAGAAATGTCCGATTAGGACTAATTCTTTTTAAGAGAAGTGTAAATAGTAACTTTAAAATTATCGAAGTTTGGCTGTTGTCTATTTCACAGAAAGCAATGTTACTGGTACAAATATTTTCTGAAGGTAAATCAAACTACACACCTCAAAACAATTAAAGGATCACTTTTATTGCGTCTTGTAAAACAAGTATTAATAACAGAAGAATGTTTGAACTTTGCACACTGATAAAGGAACCTCTCGGTAGCAAAGATAAATAATTCTTGTTTATTTCTGACTAATTCAGTAAAATATAAGAGCGATTATTTCGATATTATGTCCAAACAAGAATGAGATAAGGAAAGGTTCAGGCTCAGTTTTCTCACAAGTTGATCTCGTTCAGTCTGGATTAGGCTTCTATAGTTAGCCCTGTGTGTTTTTATTGTTATGGCGGGTGTTAGACGGTTTTTGTCTGAGAGTGATGTCAGTAGAGCTGTTACTTTGATAGAAGTGGGAGTTTCCCAACGAGACGAGGGTAGGCGCTTAGGTGTGAGTCAGTCAGTAATTTCAAGATTATGGAACCGACATCAGGAGCTAGGAACTCTTCGAAGACGCCTAGGACAAGGCCGCTCGAGATCCACCACGCACATAGAAGATCGATTTTTACGAGTTAATGCACTTCGTAATCGATTTTTAACTGCTAGAGAACTTCAAAACGACCTAAGCCAGGTGACTGGAAATCGTGTGTCGGATCAGACTGTTAGAAATCGACTCCGGGAAGCTAGATGAGATCTATGAGATCTGTCCGAGTGCCGAGATTGACTGTGCGTCATAAGAGAGCCAGATTGCAGTTTGCAAAAGACCATAGGCGTTGGCAGCTGAGACAGTGGCGTAAGGTAATGTTCTCAGACGAGTCAAAATTTACAATTTTTGGTAATGATGGCCGCGCTCGAGTGTGGAGAAGAGGAAATGAACGGTTTATTAACTGTTGCCTAGCTCCCAGAGTTTCGTTTGGCGGGGTGGTATAACATATATTAGATGGTATATTAGTGTGGGGTGGTATAACAATTGACGGTCGTACAGACCGTGTCATAATCCGAAACGGTACTTTGACAGCCCAGCGTTATGTGGACAAGGTGTTAGATGTTCATATTCGTCTGAGAGCAGAGCAAGCAGGTCAAAATCTTTTATTTATGCAAGACGGAGCTTGACCACATGCAGCAAGATTGGTCCGTGAGTACCTGGGCGAACACAACATACCACTGCTGGAGTGGCCAGCCTGCAGTCCGGACCTAAACCTGATTGAGCACGTCTGGGACCAACTAGGACGAAGTATCCGGGCCGCCCAAACCAACCCAGGACTTCGGATGAGCTGGAAATGGCGTTACGAGAAGAATGGGAGCGGTTACCTCAAGATGGCCTCAGACGATTCATCAAAACCATGCCACAGCGGTTATATCAGCTAGAGGTGGCAATACAAGGTATTGAAAGTGAGATTCAAAAGACCAGATAATTTCTTATTACATTTGTACTTTAATAAGAGAGTTGTTTTCGTTTTAATTTTGCGGTTTTAAACTTTGATTACTGTTCTAGCCTTAAGTAAAATATCGTATAAAAAAAACATATACAATGTATTTTACTTTCAACACCGACTTTGAAATAAAAAAAAATAAATAATTTTATAAAATTTCTAACCGTTAACCGAGTACATTCTGTTAAAAAAGTGATCCTTTAATTGTTTTGAGGTGTGTATTTATAAACTCCAACTTGATCTGAATGAATTTAAGGGAACAACAGTTGGAGGTTAAAAGTGTTTGTGTCTCTAAATCAGGCTTAGTAAGATAGGTTTAGAATGCAGTTCAAAATACTGGAAGTCAGAAATCCATTGAATTTCATTGTATTATCCACCATCAAGTCTTGTGCGTTAAAAATAAGGTTTTACAAGTGATGCAGGTTGTTGTTAAGACAGTATATTATAAGGTCTCGCCCTTTGAAACATCGTCAGTTTTAGCATTTTCTTTCAGAAATTGTGAGTGAATATCCAGACATGCCTTCATTATGATATGTGTTGGATAAGCAGAGGAAAAGTGATGTAAAGATTTTTTGAACTGCGTCAATCTATTGATATGTTAATGATTTAACAGGCCAAGCCTGTAAAAGAGCTTCCAGATGAACGCTGTCTTTGATAGTTTGCATCTGTAGTAAATTTTACCATTCATCTCAATTTACATGTGAAATTTTTTAGAACAGAAATTTGTTCTTTGAAAATCAGTTGGGAAAGACAATTTGGGACCATTTCGAAACTTGCAAGAGGTTTGTTAGTTTGAAACTCCTATCCGTCTCTGTCATATTTTGTATGTAGTTGATACCATGAAACCAAATTCCATTTTGATGACTGAATAAAACTTAAATTTAGAAACACTGCTTGTATCGTGGCCACAACCACACTGCCTCTTTACAGCTTACCACTCATATAGTGGCCAAGGCCATAGTATGTTTGTAGTCGTAAGGTTCTATAATCCTTCAGGAGCCAAAATTTTCCGGACAGAGTATAAAATTAATGCAAATCCTTGTAAAAACACACAAAACCTTGTCCCCTCGTACCCAACGGGTGATGAAAAATATTTTTTTTGTTTTCATAGTGAAAAATATGAATCAAATTACCTCAAAAAATGTTTTCCTTGCAACTATTATAACACAAATTTGCTTATGGGAAAATTGTAATAACAAATCTAATTCTATATGCCGCAACATATTTACAAATCTTGTATAAAAATTAATTATCACGTTTTTTTCAATTTTATGTTTACAAAATTTTTAAGATTCTCAAAAGATTGCAAAGAACCAAACTTACCTTTGCCAATAAACATGACAAATAGGTGCTTGTGTTCTCCCACAAGTGTTTTAAAGTTGCCATCTGTCAGCTGGAGAAGTTTATCAGATCCAGAATGGTTTGGAACCTCTCGTTTCTCTGAAAATAAACATATTAATTTGTGAAAACTAAACATATGGAGAAAAGTTAGGAAATCAAAAAGGTATTATTTTATAAAGAACTACAGCTAAGAAGCCCTATACAAAACTTGATTTGGGGACCAACAGCTTAAAGATGACTTCTGAACACCAATGAACGAGCACATGGGATGCTTGCAAAGCCAGATCCATCTAAGGAGCAACTATGCTTGTTGTCGTTTGATCCAATTATCTTGTGATAACCATTATATTCACAAGTCTTAAAAACTTAAAAATGCATGTATACTAATAGTAAAAACTAAATTTATAATTAAT
The DNA here is from genome assembly GCF_021130785.1 of Homalodisca vitripennis. Lineage (NCBI taxonomy): Eukaryota > Metazoa > Arthropoda > Insecta > Hemiptera > Cicadellidae > Homalodisca > Homalodisca vitripennis. The sequence continues at coordinate 40,089,635 of NC_060215.1, read as the reverse complement.
TATTAGGACTTCATTCTATTCAAAAACTTTTAATTGACTTCATGTAAACAATATTATAAACATTTGTGTTATTACACATGTTTTATAAACATGTTTTTGTTAAATTCAAATAAACTTAAATTCTTAGTAAACTGTGTTTTATTATTGACACCCTACCATTACAATGACCCTGAGACCAACTTAACATTAGTGATCAATTACACAACAATCTTCTCTAACGCAGGAGCAAGTGAAACAGCCCATTACACAATACCCACTTTCTATTATGCTGCACAATGAGAACACCCAAACCACAGCATAAGTATTCACTTGATCTAGCAATTAAATTTTAAATCAAGATTTTTGGTTCGGGAAGTCAATGTTTTAAAGTTGTTGTAATGGAATACTATGTGCAAACCGAATAACTCATTATCAATTCTTTTGAAATTAAAATGCTGAAAATATCACAAGGACTATCCAGAAAGTATATTTCATTTTGATATAAACTAAAAACAAAGTAGTCTACAAGAAAACAATTTTACTATATAGATTTCAAAGTGATATTAAAATACTATTTTTCAACATAGTCACCATATAAATTTGGGCACTTATCATAGCGTGTACTAATTTTGAAATTCCAGCGTTATAAAATTCTGCCGCCTAAGACCAGGTAGTCACACCTTCTCCTAGTTCCACGTCGTCATCAAAGTGCTACGTCACAAGCCAGGTCCTCATTACTGAAAACAGGTGGTAGTTGCTGTGTGCAAGGTCCGGATTGTAAGGTGAATATGGAAACAGCTCCATCCGAGTCTGATTTGCTGTGTGTGGTCAGGCGTTGTCGTGCAAAAACAAAATTCTCAAATTTAACTTTTCTCTGCGCTTGTTTTTGTATTGATCTTCTTAACTTTTGCAAGGTTTCACAATAACTCTCAGAATTTATGACTGTGCCGTCTAAGAAATCAACAAGAAGAACTCCTTTCCTGTCCTAAAAAACAGTTGCCATAATTCTCCGTGCCAACAATGTTAGCATGCATTTCCTTGGATTTTTTGGGAGAGTGTGTGCCCCCACCCCATAAACTTGTAGTTGATTTCACAATTCACGTATTTTAACCAAATCTCATCTCCTGAAATGATTTGATAGAGCAACGAGTCACCATCTTTTTCGTTGTGTCCAAAAATGACAATGAAGCAGCCATTCACTAATTTTTATAGGTATCTGTTAGGATTTTCAGTACACATCTTGTACAAAATACATCGTAACCTACCTTCTGCATAACAATTTAGTGTAACAAAATCCTTGAAATTTCAGGAGAACTAAGTGAGAGTTCTGTTATTGTAATTAGGCGGTCTTCTCATCGACTTCAGAGACAATTTTAAAATGCTTGACCATCCACTTTGTTCGTTATCACGCATATTAGTTTGACCATTTTTAAAACTAATGCACCAATGACACATTCCACTTTCATTAATCACATCATTCCCATAAACTTCACAGAGTTGGCAATAAATCTCAATTGGTTTATTGCGCTTAGTCAACAAAACCGTATTACCGACCGCACTTCACAACTCGCGGGATTTTCAATTGCGTTACACATTTTAAGCTGCTATTGTGAAACAACAATGAGCGGCAGTAACCTCTCACTACCACGGCTAGATAGCCACTTAACGGAGAAACACCCTGACATCAAAATGGCTCTGTCCTCCTGTATCGACTACAGAGCAAAATATAATCTACTTTCTGGATAGAAAGAGTGTCCAAACTTCTTTATTTTGCACTCATCATTCCAAACGAAAAAATGTTATATATACATAAATTGATAAATGTCTCATTTAGCTGCTAGCCGCCATTTTGTATTTGTTATGAACAAATTACTATCTCTAAAACTATTCAAGCTGAAGAAATCAAATTTAGCACATAGGCTTGATTAGATTATTAAAAAAATGGCACATGTTAAACATTTTGAAAGTCAAATAAAAAAGTATATTTATAAAAAATGTACAAGACACCAACTACTTTTGAGAAAAGAAATGTACAAAAAACCTGGTACTTTTTACAACAATTCCAACTGTACCTTATACAACGAAATCCGTCAATGGATAAGCAAGCTCGATCACTATATAAATACGCTTGCACTATGAATGTTTATCTAATTCAGAATCCAGAATCGAGACTAAAATTTTGGTATTTGTATCAGAATTGGAATATAATCATTTTTGTATCAGACCACCCCTAAAAAAAAAACAAAAGAAAGACAAATGCTGTACTGGAGCTACCAAGTTTGATACAAATAAAATACAATAGTATTTCTCTGAGGACCTAGTAGACACCCTCAAGAAATAATACAGAAAGAACATAACACCTAAATTGTTGGGGGATTTTAGTGGGTGAGAGCTCCACTAAGCAACACTCTACTAGGAGAACTGATGGTGTATTAGCATTTTCCCTAACAATAAAATGTATATATATACATATATATATATATATCTTCCTCACAGTTTATTCAACACTTAAGATCTTTGAAAACGCTAAATTTGAAAACATTCAATGCCCTCAACAACACAACACTTTTGATTGTGGAATTTATTTATGTCTGTTTGTTGACTGGCTGTTTAGAGGAATAATTGCAAATAAAGTGTCTTACTTCATCGCCAACTGCTCAAGATTTATGAGGATAAGTGAAAGTGACATTGTTTCTAAACGATCTTGTCTAGCTTATTTGTGTTACAGAGACCAGCACCTGCAATTTAACCCAAGTACAATTCAAAAGTTGTTACTGGGAACAATCAATGAATCAAAGTGTCCAGATGTGAACGATAATAAAACAGGACAAAACCACAGGGATGGAGATGGTCAGTGGAGAACTGTTGGAAAAAGCAATATACATAGGAATAGTGCAAACAATAAATCACTAACTAAATTTGCAATCCCCACATCTAACCAATATGACATTTTGGACAAAATTTATAATAAAAAAGACTCTGTTTCGAACGATGATCCCATTAACGCCACAAACGGGTCTAGCAAAGCTAAAGATATGCAAAAGGGGTCTGCTTCCAATGAAAGTCTGCATAAAAAAAGAAATAAAAGTCTAGAGAAAAGGATAAAAATTGAGTTGTTTGCAGACAGTCAAGGTCGAGAATTACCTGAGATTATTGGCTCCTGCAGTAAGGGTTTGGTGTATGTAAACGGACTAATTACATCTGGTGCCACAGTCGGACAAGTTTACAGTAATGCTAAAAAATCTCACAGTGACCCACTTGTCTTAATAGCAGGATCCAATGACGTTGTCAAAAAATCATTTAAATCGATATATGAGACAATGGAGAGGGATCTCCAAATTCTTAGTGAGGCCAGACCAGTTATAATTACTACGATCCCACCTCCCTATGACATTCAGAAAACTGATCCTATTCAGGATGAAATAGCATTAGCCAATAATTATATAAAGGAAATTGCTGTCAGAATGAAAACTGTTCAACTTATTGATTTGGACGATTTGAAAAAAATCCACTTTTCACGACGGGGTTTACATTTGAATCTTAGGGGCAAGAGAAAATTGGCATTCATGATTATACAGCACCTTACTAATATCAAAACAAAAGTCAATACAAGAAGGGAAATTTTTAAAATCAACTCGATGGCTGACTTTCCCCCCTTGGTGCCTCCGAAGGGAGCTGCAACATGCACTTCACCTTCTGTGCAAAAGTCTCATGAGGTTGGTGAACATCTCAAGCCAATTCATGTTAATGAGCTGAAGATGGAGGATGTAATCCAAAGCTACCGATACAACAAGGAAGTAGCTTTTGCTCATTGTATTTCAGCGGACTTGAACAATATCAGAAGCTTAAGTGCAGGAGTAGCAACAGTGTTCAAAGATCAATTTGGCAAACCAGCACCCTCTGACTGTGTCTCTGACCACCTCTCAATCCAGAGGATAGAAAATGGTGCTACAGTTTATGGTTTAATAACTAAACCCCAATATTATACCAAACCAAATTTAACGGATTACAACTTGGCATTTGAAGAACTTACACAGGACTTTAAGAAAAGAGGTCTAAAGAAATTAATCTGTTCCCCAATGGGGTGTGTCAGGGACAGAATTTCCATTGAACATTTTGCAGCTAATGTGATGAAGTTTCAACAAGCCACGGGATCTCATATACAGATAATAACTTACAACGAAAATTCAAACAACAATTTAAGAAATGGACTTTCACACGCAGACTTTTTGAAGGAGTTGAGACACATCATCAGCATTCATCAGGCATCATTCGACAGGCAGCGAGAAACAAACCAAACATCAGATTTGACTTTGGATGACTCTTCAACCTTGGAAGAGAGAAATGACATTCCACACGCAGGACCAGTGCAGTTGACCACCAGTTCTATATTAAGTGATAGTGGAGAGTCATTAGATCGTTCTAGTGATATCAGTGTTCACTTTGAGGAGGAATTGTCATCTCTTTAAACTCCTCAGTCATTCAAAGCCAGACTACGACTTAAAAAATAATGGTAAAAATAAGAATATAAAAATTTTTCATCAAAATATTCAAAATTTACAATCTAGAATTGTACCTTTACAAATTGTCTTAGATGAAATAGATCCGCATATAATTGTTTTATCTGAACATGACATGAGGTCTCATGATATTGACAGACTTTAACATTACATTACTTTAACATTATTAACAATTACAGAGTAACATCATATTTTTGCAGAGAAAAATCAAATAAGGGAGGAGTAATAATCTTAAGTAAAGAACAAATTGAGTGGACACAGGTGGCAATTCGTCTTCCAAAGGGTTTGTGTGAGGAGAGACAGTTTGAGTTTTGTGCAACATTGTTCCTTTTTAAACATTTTAAGTTTGTTTTAATTGGTCTTTACAGGTCCCCCAGCTCAAATGTTAATGTATTTTTGGATAAATTAAGTTGTCTTATAGATTTAGTTATTAAAAAATATCCATATATTATTTTAGCAGGGGACTTAAATATAAATGTTTTAAAAAATAGTAGCGAACATGTAAAACTTAAAAATATTTTAAAAAGCTTTGATATGAATTATGCAGTAAATTTCCCAACAAGAGTATTCCAAGGGTCTGTATCAGCAATAGATAATTTCTTAACTAGTTTAAAAAAATATCAAATATTAGTAACTGGAGTAATAACTATGCTATCTGACCATGATGGTCAAGTATTAGAAATAGTGAATACATGTAGAAATAATGTAAGAAATAATTGTTTAATAAATATCAAGAGGGATTTTTCAGAAGAAAATATGGTAATGTTCAAAGAACTATTACAGAGGGAAACGTGGCAGACGGGTTTTCTTTCACCTGTGCATGAAAAATTTGGTATATTTTACAGTATATTCATCAACTACTTTAATATATCTTTTCCAAAGAAATGTTTTAAGACAAAAAAAAAAAAAAAAAAAAAAAAAAAAAAAAAAAAAAAAAAAAATGGATAAACCAAGAGTTAAAGGAGGAAAAACAAAATATAATTAAACTAAATAAGAAAGCTCGAGTAACAAATGATTTGAATCTATCTAAACTATGTAAGCACAAAAATAAAATCTACAAAACAAATTTACTGACAGCTAAAAAAGATTTCTTTGATCAAAAAATTAAAAAGTCAAAAAATAAAAATAAAACTACTTGGAATATAATAAATTCAGAAACTGGTGACAAGTTAAAGAGCTTTAACAACATCAAAATTAAAAATAATAACCGAGTAATTGTGAATCCACTGAAAATAAGTAAAATTTTCAATGAATTCTTTACAGGAATGATATCTGCCAATGTAAATACGGCCAATGGCACCTGCATAAACAATAATCTATCGGTCATTAGTGGGCAAAATTTATTTGGTTCTAATTTTGAAAAAAATATTTTATTTAACACAAACAGATGAGATGGAAATCCAAAAGATAATAAACTCTTTTCAAAACAAATTTTCAAGTGGCCATGATGACATCCCAATGACAATCATAAAAACTGTGAATAAACAACTGAGCAAAGTATTAGTACATTTAATAAATTCATCATTTATTTGTGGTATTTTCCCTGATCAACTCAAAATTGCAAAAGTTATCCCAATCTACAAAAAAAATGACCCCTTGGATATTAAAAATTATCGACCAGTATCACTGTTGCCATCACTATCAAAAATTTATGAAAAAGTAGTTTATAGCAGACTTATGCAATTTTTAGAGAATAATGATATTCTGGAGACTATTCAACATGGCTTCAGAAAACAAGAATCAACAATCACAGCAGTGGTAAGCTTTATTGAATCAATTATAGAGGCAATAGACAGAGGAGAAAAAGTACTAGGGTTGTCCAGAAAGTAAAGAACGATTGCGCATCACGGGCGGCGCAGTTCCCCCACCACCGCGGTAGATAGCTTGTTCGTTAGCCACACCTTCTGCCTCAGTGTGAGCTGAGTAGCGGTACCGTGAGGTCACGTTTGCGTCTCCTGTGAAAGTTTAAAATGGCGGCGTTAATTGAACATCCCGCCAAGTGTGAACTGCGTAGTGTGATACGGTTTCTGAATGCACAGAATGTTCGACCTATTGAAATTTATAGGCAAATTAAGGCAGTTTACGGTGACAATGCGATGAACGAGTCATCAGTGAGAAAATGGTGCATTCAATTTAAGGAAGGTCGAACTAATGTGCACGACGAGGAACGAAGTGGAAGGCCGTCACTCGTTACTGACGAGTTGGCAGCGAAAGTTGATGGAAAAATTCAACAAAACCGTCGTTTCACTTTGAGTGGTCTAGTGGAATTTTTTCCACAAATTTCAAGGTCGCTTTTGCACGAAATAGTGACTGAACGTCTTGGTTATCAGAAAATGTGTGCTCGTTGGGTGCCTAAGATTCTTACTGATGTCCACAAGACTAAACGGATGGGAGCAGCTCTTGAGTTTTTGACTCAGTATGACGAAGAAGGTGATGCGTTTCTTGACCGCATCGTAACGGGTGACGAAACTTGGGTTTCCTATCGAACCCTGGAAACAAAGCTCCAGTCAATGGAATGGCATCACTCGAATTCACCAACAAAAAACAGGAAAGAAAAACCAAATTTGAACACCAGGAAATTGATGGCAACAGTTTTTTGGGACCGAAAAAGGCCTAATCCATGTGGAGTTCATGCCGAGAGGCGAAACAATCAACTCAGAGGCCTACATCGAGACCTTGCATCGGCTTCGCCGCGCTATTCAGAACAAACGACGCGGAATGCTGTCGTCGAAAGTGGTGCTGATCCACGACAATGCTCGGCCTCATTGCAGTGCACGAACCAAAGCAGAACTCAATTCTTTCAAATGGCAAATCTTCGGACACCCTCCGTATAGTCCAGATCTGGCTCCGAGTGACTATCACTTGTTTCCAAAGTTGAAAGTGTTTTTAGGCGGAAAAAACTTTTTGGGTGACGAAGACCTCAAAGAAGGAGTAAAAACGTGGCTTCATTCCTTGGCGGCAGAACAGTATAACGTCGGTATAGAAAAACTGGTGCCACGCTACAACAAGTGCCTTGACAGTTCCGGCGATTTTGTAGAAAAATAGAGTAAGTTTATAAGTATTTATAAATAAATTTTCATGCTCTCATCTTTTGTTTTTATTGACTTATAACAAAACGTTCTTTACTTTCTGGACGACCCTCGTAATAGGAATTTTTATGGACCTGTCTAAAGCATTTGACAGTGTGAATCATTCACTGCTATTGCTGAAGCTGCAAGAGTTGGGTATAAAAAACAATGCATTAAGTTGGTTTGAATCATATCTTTCTAATAGAAAACAATTTGTTCAAATTAACCACATTACTGAAAAAAATTATGTAGTTAAATTTCAATCCAACCTTGAATCAATAAATGTAGGGGTACCGCAAGGCTCCATTTTAGGACCTCTCCTTTTTTTGTGTTATTTAAATAACATAGCAAAATGTTTAAATTTTGAGCCTTATTCAGGACTTTGTCTCTATGCTGACGACTCTAACTTGAAAGTTTCAGGGAAGACAGTAGAAGGGATAGAAGTTACTGACCTCAATCGAATTGGCTTGTATTGAACAATTTTTTCAAAACCACAATTTAACTCTAAATTCTGATAAAACCAAGCTTGTAAATTTTAAAACAAAACAATCCAATCAAATTTTAGATTTAAATATTGAAATTAATGACAGTGTAATTGAGAGGGTTGATCAGATAAAATTTCTAGGATTATTGGTTGATAGTAATTTGTCATGGGATGAACATACTAAATTGGTTTTAAACAAAATAAATTCAGGTCTATTTGCAATTCGAAAGATGTTAAATTTGTGTAGTTTGGAAACTTTAAAATTGATTTATTATTCTCATATCCAGTCTCACATAGCCTATGGCATTTGTGTATATGGAACAACAAAAATGGAAAACCTCACGGAAATATTGAAAGTCCAAAAAAGAGCAGTCAGAGTCATGTTACATCTGAATTTTAATGATTCTGTCAAAGAAAAGTTCAAAGAATTAAAAATATTGACCGTTTATGGGCTATTTATTTATGAGTGCATAATGTTCCTAAGATACAACCCACTAAGGGATCAACATTATTTTATTCACTCGTACAATACACGACACAAAAATGAGTCTAATTTTCCGTCTGGAGTTCTACAAAAACAAAACAACATTTGCAGGAAATAAATTTTTGAAAAAGTTACCAGAAGAAATTAAAAAAGAGGACAATTGTAATATATTTAAGAAAAAGTTAAAAGCATTTTTGACAGGTTTAGCTTTGTACTCTATAGAGGAATTTGAAAAGGGTATTTTTTAATAATAACAATTGATTTTTAGATTTAGTTTTGGATGTAGTCTTTATTTTATATTATTGAAACTTGACACTATTCTAATGTAAGAAATGTACTATATGTTTTTGAATAAAGAATATTTGACTATTGACTATTGACTATTGCATTAACAAAAGAAATTCACAGACAGTCGAAAATTGTAAGTACTACAAATAACTTTTACACCTTTTAAATATAACTATTTACCTGTTTTTTTATTCTCTGAAACTGGCTTCTGTTCCTTGGCAACTGAAGCCTGGGTGGAAGACTGTTCACTGTTTCCTGTCTGAACCCCCGAGTCTCTTTCTAAGTTCTTCAAAAAATTTACAAAATCTGCAGCCTAAAACGATACAAAATTATTCATGTGTTATGTTGAAATGTTGGTATTTTTGTTTTGCCTTAGCTAAAAAATCATCTAGTATATTGTTTTAAATTCATTTTGGTGATAAATACAACAACTGTTACATTCAGTCTCCTAGCAAGTGTTTGCAAGTATTCTCTCCATTTTAAATTCTGATTAACAATACAGAATTATTTTTAAGTCCTAAAATTATGTACATTCTGATAAAATTTCTCTCTAATTCAATTTTAATTCTTGATTGTTTTTATTTTGAGTTGTTTTAAAATGAAGAAGTTGTGTTTTCTTACTATTTAACTTAAAAGATCACATGTACTTTAAAGCATTGTTATAGTTCAATAAGAGTGTTTTATTGATTCTTTAAGTTCAGAACAATTTTGAGCTTTGATAATAACTGTGGTATCATCTGCATAAATAGTAAGTCTAAAATTAATGTTTCTTGTTTTGAGGAACCCCTCAAGTTACTGTACACCAATTTGATATAAACTTGACATTAACTTTAATCACTATTGTTCAATGACATCTATCAGTAACGTAAGAATAGAACCAATTAACAGAAGAAAAAAATCTACAGTATTTAGATTTTTCTAACAATATTTGGTGGTATACACAATCAAAAGGCTTGGATAGGTCACAGAACACACCAGCTGTACTCTGTGACTCATCCAAACCCCCAAGCAACATCATCCATAAAATTTGAAATCACTTGCGTGGTACTATGACCTCTTCTAAAGCCATACTGTTTTTCCGAGAAGATGTTATTATTCTTAAAAAAAAAAAAAATGATAAAAGTTGAGCACTAACAATTATTTCAAAAAGTTTGGAAAAAAGTAAAACTGACACAGGTCGATAATTTTCAGGGCAACGTTTTCTTCTTTTCTTGAATAACGGTAATTTCTGCATATTTCAATTGATATGGAAAAACTCCACTCATCAGAGATTGATTAATTATGAAACAGAGTGGTTCAGACAGTATGTCACCTGCTTTTCGTAATAAATCCAAGGGTACTTCATCCCATCCTGATGATTTCTTGTTTTTAAAATATTTAACCATTTTATTATTGTTTTTAATGTAAAGAGGCTCCAAAATAAACTTAGATATTTTGAATATTTACATTCTCCAAATACTGAATTTCACTAGTCCCATCACTAGAAACATTTATATTTTTATATGTATCTACAAAGTTGTGATTAAAGTAATCAGTTATTACATGGCCATTTGTGATTACTCTGTCCATATAGTGAAGGTCAGGAAATGATTTCACAGGGTTTCTAATTCCGAGCTCTAACTTCACAATCGACCAGACTGCCTTACTTCTATTGTCTGCATTTTCAATAAAATCACAATTTGCTAACTTTTTAGCTCTTTTACAAACAGATTTAAAAATCTTTTAGTAAGTTTTGACAAATAAAATAAAGCCCTGATAATTACAACATTTGGCTAATTTACTTAACTTTCTTTTACTTGCACTTGATATCATAATCCCCAAAGTGGTCCAATTTTGTTTAGTACTCCTGTGATTTATTTTCATTGTACACAACTTGAGAAGAAAGCAGTACTTAAAAACTAATTTAAATTTTGACATAAAATATTTAAATTTAGCTGAATATTGTTTTCTTTAATTAAATTCCAAGTATTTTTACTAAGTGCGTTTAAAAAGTTGAGTATGTTACGTTCTAAAAATATTATTTTTTTCAAACAGTTACTTTGAACTTTGTAATTTTTATCTTTCAAATCAATAGTAATAAAGAGACATCTGTGATCAGACAGGCCCAGGTATAAATTTAGTGAAATTTGATCATGGTCTACAGATCTTTATTTTAAACAATATTGTAATTTTTTCTGGTAGGCTAAATTTAAAAAAACCCATACAGTCTAAAGATTTAAAACATCGTCTTTTGCAACTGAGCTTAAAAATGATAATTGCACCTGAGATATAAATAAATTTATAGATATAATGCCTACTGAAGCAACAAAAAAAAAACGTTTTAAATCTACATATAAAGATTACATTTTCTCCATATCTATGGCTTTAGAGCACAAAACTTGGCACAAATATTCTTTATAGGTTCTAAATGCATACTAAGGTATGATTTTGAAAAATTTAGCCAGTAAATGTGGTAAGTACGAAAAACTAAGTTGATGTTATGCATTTTCCAATTTGAAGATAGGACTGGCCTACCATGAAATTTTACTTCGCCTTATGAAATATGACATATTTACTTTACTTTTACCTACCATTCTTTACACACACTAACTTGAAATTTGGCATAAGTATGCCTCATGACTTAAATAGAAAAACTATACCATTTCCATACAGATCAAATAAACAAAGAGGTTTAAATAGGGTTGCAACCCTATAACAGCTGTAGAAAGATGAAATTTCATACACACACGTCTCATGAATATATCATGCATAAATCTTAAATAATGGTTAAGTCCAGAGCACTTAGGATGAACCTGTCTTAAATATCCGCTCTATGTACATATTCAGTCCAACAAAAAATTTGAGACGACCATCAATAGGAAAATGGAGAGAGGTGGGGAATTTCATAAGAGACATGTGGTAACTATGAAAGGTTTGTCAACAACTACAGTTCTATGATGAGTTACAGGCTGTCTTATGAAGCAGAGTGAGTGCTTCTTGTTCTTTCATGACAAATAAAATTAAAATCAATTGCAAAATATTTTGGAAATCCTGTTTAAAATAGAAAAAATAAAATTAAAATTGTAATTGATGACTGATTTTCAAGTTTTAACACTGTGGCTTCTCTATCGTATGATATCATGTGGTCATTCACTGCTGTGTTCTAATGAACAATTTTAAAAAGCTGTTGTAATACATACTTTATATGGTGTACATTCAAAGTTTAATGGGTTGTAAAATACAAGGCAAAATGTTGATTAAAGACAGATTAGTAGTTTGAATAATTGTTTAAACGGTATGAGGTTTTTCACAAAAGGAATATTGATACTTTAATTGCTTTCTCAGTCTCACAACTAAATCATAATTTTACAGCCAGGTAGTATAGGAAAGAATTTGACAGTCTCAGAAAGACTTAGGTCTTCAAAAATTAAAAATAGTACAAACTTACTAACCTTTCTTCCGCCATCATAACCAGAAGATTCTTTTTGATATTTGAAGTACTTGAACGTTGGATAGCCTTTGACATCATACAGCTTACAAACTGCTGGGTTGTCAACGCAATTCACTGCAGCTAAAACCATCCGAGGTTCTTCCTTCAACTGTTCAGCGGCCATTTCAAATTCCGGTTTTGCAGCCTTACAGTGGCCACACCCTATAAGAAAATTTTAAATAATTATATGCTCACAATACATAGCACACCCGATAGATTTGAGATATTTTAAATTTTTAAAATGAATACAATAATATGCCTCCTGATTAACCCTAGAGCTGGCATGAAACGAATTTTCGTCGCCAAAGGCCCGTCCGATTTGGCAACAACGAATATTCGTCGCCAAAGTAGACATGTACAGTTATTGAAATTGTAGGTAATTAAGGTCATATAAATGATTTTTATTTTATATATTCTGGAAAAGCAATAACTATAGTACCGATTTACTGTTCTTACTTCGATTATTGTCTTCTTTGTTTACCGTAAAACATTGTTTTTTTTTTGGACAGCTGACGTGAACGTAGTACGGGTCAACCACATTGTTGTGAAACTGTAAACAAGTGCCGGGTTTTGTGTTTGAGTTTACAAATCCAATAGTATTTTTGGTGTTGTTAATATTGTTTTTTTAGCTTTCTTAGGTTATAGTTTTAGTTGTTCAGTATGGGCGAAAACTTTAGAGACCGATCAAATGATCTTAGAGAGCTCGCAGGGCGGGATCTAGTGACGCTGAGTGAAAAATGAAACTTTGTATATATTGTAAATGTGTAAATAAGGTAAGATTAAAATTATTTATTATTCTATTTTATTTTTGTTTTAACTGTCATACTTATATATAAGTATAAATGCAGTCAAGAGATTATGTTTACCCACGAACAATAATATGTATTTAGAAATGTACACATTTTTGAAAATAAGTAAATATGGGTGCTTTTTCATACAAAGCCCTGTAACACAAACGTTTTGAGGTAAAAGTTACAATAATTATATATTTTTGGAATCAGGATAAACTTTCGAATAAGTTATAAATTTACGGATTTTATGTAAAGCTTATTGCTAAGCAGTTACACAACGGAATATTTACAAAAAAATTCCCAAAAAACATTTTTCTTACATTTTGTAAAAAAATAAAAATATGTTTCCATGGAAACAATAATATATTGTTATTATAATGCTCTCCATATAGTTGTGAATACATTGACATATAATAGTTTATATTTGAACTAACAGTTATGAAATATGATACATTATAAGAAACGTCTGCGAGGCTGTTAAAATAGAGCCGCTGGTACAGAGTGACACCATTGCCAGCTCTAGGGTTAATGAGGTTCTTACTCATACTCGGTTTCCCGTTCAGATCACTGTTTAAAATAATTTGGCATTTCATTACAGGGAGCGTTTTTCTTTTTCACACATCACCAAAAGTTATTGTATTTATAAATTTGACATCTTTGCCATGTAAGTTGTATGTTGCTAACATATTTTTGTTCAACACAATAAGAGTAAGATTACCAATTGTAACAATGCAGTGGACGTGTTAAGCCTGGATATCTGGTTATCATTGTTCATGTGGCATCATCAGATATCAGGATAATTTATGTACTGTACACTCAAACATAACTTTTGAAGGGGCGAATTTCATCTGATCTAGCAAATCTTAGAATCTACCAACCAAATGGACTGATCAAGAACAACTCACATCAAGACATGAGCAGTTTACTTTGTACACAACCTGACACCGGCTGAGCGCACAACATAACTGCTAATTCCAACAATAAGTTAAATACCCGGGTTGGGTTATCCCTCTCTCCTAGGGCTAGGGGCGAAGCCTCCCTTCCAAGGTCCTACCCATATGTTTATTGATTGAGTGACGAGTCTTGTAGGCCTCTACTAGTTTCTAACGAACTCTTTCTAGTTACTTTTCCGCTTTGGCAATGGCTCAACAGCAACCACCTATGATGGATTTGGTCACCCGCTCTAAGTGGTAAGCCAATATTCTGGACGTCGGTTTCAATTTAGAACAACTTTTATATCAAGTAACACTTTTTTAAATAAATCTAAGTAAAAAGGCAAGTCACCCTCTTAGAGTGAACTCTGAACTACCCTAATTTGTTACTTCAACAGCTGGTAAGCTAAGAAAAGTCATCCCCATTCCCAGTCAGTAATTTTAGATTACACAGACAACCTTGAATTAAGGATGAATGAATGGATGTCCTATCCCATGCATAATATTAAAAGAGCATAAGCTGTCCCTGATTCGATAACACAATGTTACCACATGGAGAGCTCTCATCATGAATTTATCTACAACTACCAGAAATGACTCACATAAGAGCAAAGTATAATCTACTATGTGGATGATAAATTAATCTAACATAACAGCCGAGGTGTGCTGTGTGACTGTGGCTTCCATTTCCATTAGAAATGCCCTGCTTCTCACAGCAAAAAAGCACTAATGACAAAATCAAAATTCAAAATTCAAAGTAATGATAGGTTTTTTTTTGCTGGTATTTTTTTTTTTTTTTTTTTTTTTTTTTTTTTTTTTTTTATTACAGGAATGCACATTGGTTAGGTACCAGAGTGGCAAAGAGTATACGAGTATATTACATTAGAGTTCTAACTACTCTATATGAGCATGTAAAGAGAAAACAGAACGATTTGTAGAAAAACAAGTCATGAATCCTCCACCAGAACAATACTCCAGCCCACAATACTTTGTCAGTGAAGACGTTTTTAGCATTACAAAATCCACATCTTAGACCATCCAACCTACTCACCTTCCTTTTATTCACTAAGTCAAGTCAGCTGAAATGAACAAGATTTGAGATTGTTGAAGCAGTAAAAGAAAAAGGAACGTAACTATTGAATTGGTTTATTGAAAATGACGCAGCATTGCTATAAACATTAGCAATATTCGTATTGAGCGAACGTGTAAAGACCGAGAAGGAGATAACATCAAATTGTAAATATTTGTAAGTAAAATTTGTTTTCAGCTCCAGTCCGATTTTTTTCTCTTGTTAGATTTTTTAATGTATAATTTTTAATGCTTCTAACCATTGTCAACAAGTAAAAAGTAATCAAAATTAATGGAGACATTTTTGATAGATTAGAAATTACCAGTTTTATTAAAGTTATTCACAATTACATTAATATTTATTAGTTCACTTGATTTATAAATAGTTATTCTGAAAGTCAAAAAGACGTTTCTAATAGTACTATTCTTGATTGTGTACTGCCAAAATTCCTGATCTAGTCAATTCCAAATCTAGTCAAATTCGTAATGATTATCCCATTGTTCGCCATCGTACAACGGAATTACATTCAGAGAAGTCGACTGTCTCCAGTAATGTTTGTCTAAATAAACATTTGACATAATTATTATGTTTTGTACATAAATCTTGATTGTATTTTTTTAAATTAGCATTAGATTTAGGCGTAAGCTGAAACTAAGTTATAACATTTAAAATTGCAGTATGTTTAATATGTGAAGAGCACTTGATGGCTAGTTATAGACAAATCTTTTACTTTCATATTTAGATTCCGGTGGGAAGAAGTACAAGGCGATGTGGATGCAAGGTCACCAAACGCAATTAATACTGTTACAAAGGCAATAACAATTGTTAAATACTTACAGGGAGCGTAAAACATGACAAGGGCATGCCTCTTTGATCGTAATTGGCTCTTGAAGTTATCCTCAGTGAGGTGAACCACCTCAGATGGTACGTCTGCCCACGCAGGCTCTGGTGGTGGTGCAGGCGGTGGCTCCTTGGGATCTCGCAGAAACTCTATCACCTTCTTTGAGTCTCTCAAGTTCGGAGTGTCAAACACAAACTCTCCATCTTTGAAGTACTTTATGGTGGGAAACCCCTTAACCTGGAATATGATAATATGGACAGTTAAATTAATTATTTTATGGTACTAAATAATTAATTATTACGGTTTTCAGACCACTAGAAAAATGTTTAGTAAATCATTGTTTACAAATCAATGTTTATATGTTTATATGTTATATCAATGTTTATAAATCAATGTTTACAAATCTCCACTCAACCATCAAAGATTAATTACCATTATGAATTATGACCATTTTTTTTAAAATTTATCGTTAATAAACAAAGAAAGTACTGCTTTAAGAATGTTTTGTGTTAAAGTACATGCTCCAGTTTTTGCACAAATTCGGTCGATTTTGTGAGTGTAATAAATGATTTTAAAAGTTTTATTCTTTTGATAAGATGTGATCTTTGTGTTTTTTGATGTGATCTTTAGTCACAGCTAAAATAGACAACTATTACAGATGATGTTGTCTAATTCATTGTTTCATGTATCGATTCATCTATTTCATAAATGTTTACTATGAATAAGCTCAATATAGGGAATTTCCTAAAAGACTTAGCACTGGGTGGCATAAAACCAAAAGAAAACCCAGTGGTTAAATAGGGCATAATATGGCGACAGAAGGTAAAGATAAGACAGGGAATTTGATATTTAAGCAGAGATTAATTTTCAATATTTTGGCCTAAACATAAACTTAAACAGGACAATAAGGAAGTGTACATACACAAGCAGGATTTCATGTTGTAGTAGGTGTAGGAATAAATTTAAGATAAAGTTTCTAAAACAGAAATTAAAACAATAAAATCAATGTTGAAAAGAAATACACAGTACCTTAAAACGATCAGACAAGGCATTTTCTTTAGTAGCATCTACAGCAGCAACTACTCCGTTATTGAGCTGTTTGCTGCCCACAGCTGCTGCTTTCACCCACTCTGGCTTGAGGTTCTTGCAGTGACCACACCATGGAGCGTAAAACATCACAAGGGTTGACGGATTCTCCTATAAGACATACAAGTTATGTGTAAATGTGTGGTAGTTATGTAAATCAACAATTACTGTACATTGTATGAACTGTCCAAGAGTGAATGACTGGGATGAAATTTGTTTGAAAAGGACAAATCATTTTTGGAAACAAAAAATATTTGTCTTATTGGTAAAATAAGACAAAGATAAAGAAAATTTCAAATAATTCGGACCTATGTGTATTTACACACATAATTGTAATAGTATACATAGAATATACCCATATGGTTGAAATGTATACACAGAAACAATCTTAATAACCACCTTAACGTTTGAGCGCTGATGTTGTAGTTTTACGGAACAGCAAAACTCTGGTAGAACGCAAATACCACAGTTTGATTAACGTTTCTGACTTAATTATATGGTGTAATCTATATTTTTACATGTTCTGCTTAATCTGTAATGTCTATAGAGATGATAGTTACACAATTCTGAACTAGAATGGAAGCAATGTATTGAATCAGCTTTTTGATATGGTAGAAGCTGTTGGTTTGTGTTGCAAAAGCCCATCATGTAAAATAACATGAAGAAAACAAGGAACTTACTTGCATGTAAACATATTATATATATATATATATATATATATATATACACGAGGTCCAATCAAAAAATATCCGACCTCGTCGTGTATCGCGGCTTCTGCTGCCAATAATGAGATAAGATTTGTTGCGACAATAGTTCCTACTATGATAAGGAAAGGTACAAAGTCTTATCTTGATCCCCCGACTGGTTCGCCGGAGACGGGTCAGTATGTACTGATAAGTCAAGTGCGCGTATCGGTTTTCTCTAACTGTGAAGATGACGGAAAAAGTGGAACAACGTTATTGCATTAAATTTTGCGTGAAACTCGGAGAAAAACAAAGTGAGACCATTCGGAAAATTCAGCTAGCATTCGAAAATGAGGCAATGAGTGTTACGCAGATTAAAGAGTGGTATAACCGTTTCAAAAGTGGTCGAACCTCGGCAGAAAGTGACGTGCGTTCGGGCCGACCAAAAACAAGTCGAACTCCGGAAATCATCGAGAAAGCAAAAGTTTTGATCTGTGAAAATCGTCGAATGACTGTGGAGGAAGTAAGTACTGAGTTAGATGTCAGTTTCGGATCAGCTGAAGCAATTTTCACGGATGACTTGGGATTGCGCCGGGTAGCCGCAAAATTTGTGCCACATTGCTGACAGACGAGCAGAAGCAACGGCGATTGGATGTTGCTGAGGACATGCTGCAATGTTGTGAGGATGATGCGGACTTTTTGACATCGATAATAACTGGAGACGAAAGTTGGGTCTATGGATATGACCCTGAGACCAAATTTCAGTCATCACAATGGCAGTCTCCCCAGGATCCTCGGCCAAAAAAAGCAAGGCAAGTTCGAAGCAATGTCAAAGTGATGCTTACTGTTTTTTTCGACCACCGTGGAGTTGTGCACCATGAATATGCCCCTGAGGGTCAAACTGTGAATGCACAGTACTATTTAAGTGTCCAACGTCGTCTCCGAGATGCGATTCGCCACAAAAGACCTGACTTGTGGGCGTCTTAAAATTGGCGGCTACACCACGACAATGCGCCAGCTCATTCTTCCCAGCTCATTCGAACTTTTTTGGCGAAACACGGCACTCCGCAAGTTCCTCAGCCTCCGTACTCTCCAGATATGGCTCCATGCGATTTTTGGCTCTTCTCCCCACCTCAAAAACCATTGAAAGGCACCAGATTTGAAAGTCGAGAAGCAATTATGAAAAAAAACGACGGCTGATCTCATGGCGATACCGAAAAGTGATTTTCAAGACTGCTTCCAGAAGTGGAAACCTCGCTGGAATCGTTGTGTTGCTTCTCAGGGTGCTTATTTTGAAGAAAATTAACGCCAGCTTTTTTCAGGTAACTTCAGTTTTACGTTGCACCAAAAGGTAGGATACTTTTTGATTGGACCTCGTGTATATATATATATTAGTATAATGAAAAATCAACTAAAACTCTTTTATTATACCCTTATAGTTGAATTTTTATTATACTAATATAAAGATAACCCTATAATGTGGAGTTAATAACATAACATTATATATATAAAAATAGTTTATTACTTGTGAAAATCACTAAAAACAACCATAATTACATAAAGGGGCATGTAATTCGAGGCCAACCAGCACTCAAAGTGATAATTTCAGACTTCTGTACCTCCAAAGAGAGGTACTTACAGATTCAAGTATATAGACAAATGTAAAATGTAAAAAATGTGTAGATTGTTTCATTTCATTACCAGAATAAATTATTCAAAGGTTTTCCATATGTTCAGAAACACTCTTCAGTTACGTTGTAAAGGCCAAATTTCATTGTCAAAAAATTAGCTGTTTCATCATCTGACTTCACAAATTGTACAAACTATATCCACATACCTTAATGAATTGATCAAATGTATCTGTAGTGAGATGTTTCACTTCTGATGGTTCCTCAGACCAAGGAGTCTCTTTGACTTTGACAGGGACTGCTGTTGGGTCCTTCATAAACTCCACGATCTTATCTTGCTTGTTTTCTCCCTCATAGGTTGCCAAAATTTCACCATTCCTACAAACGAAACAAAATTTAAGTAGGTATTATTTTAACTTTGGTGTATTGTTTTTCAGTTAATTATTTTTATTATTTATTTACTTGAACCTTTTGCGCTTGAAAGACCAGCAGCACTGGCCACATCAAGGTTGCAGACACCTTACGTTAGTTTTGCGGTAGTTTGTTCTTGCAACTCGTATGGTCAGTACAGATGGCCGCATTACTTTTATTGACATCTCGGCGGCCATATTTGTTATTTGCCTCCCAAGATCGGAATTATTTTTCAATATCCTCTGCGTTATTTACATAGTAATTTAAAATGTTTAAAAAAATTAAAAATAATTTTAAATTAGTTTCTAAATGAATCTTTCTAATACAAAGTTAAACATACTGTACATTTGGTAAATTATATCTTATATGTATATTGTTAACAAAGATATGAAAATGAAATGTTATAAAGTAGACCTTTACAGTTATATTATACCCAGACATGAACCAGTTTACATTTTTCTCAGTCTTTACATTTTTTACAGAATAAAACGTTTAAAAATACATACCTATGTGTAGTCAAGAATAGTTAGCACATGTCTTCTAGTAAAACTTTGTAGGTTTCTATCCCTTCAGTGGATAGACCCACTACCTGTCATTCGTCTTATTTGCACAGTCAATGTTTAGAGAAGAATTATAGGCTAATTAAAAATTTACTGCTTTACCTAAAAATTACTTTTAAATAAAGCTGCTCGATAAGTTTTAGCACTCACCATTCATTATTAAACAAAGAGAATATTAGAAAATAACTGCTATGTTTATTGGGCAGTGGTGCTGGCCTTACGAGATATGCACGTATTTTATCTTGGCCAGTACACAGCTGGAAATACGAGCTAACATTATGGCAAAAATTAATCCACTTTTCCGACTAGATGGCGGTGGCCAGCAGAGTTAGCCATATGAGCTCCAAGTATAAATTATAAATACTGCCTTCGAGTGCATAGGGTTAGCTTGAAACTGACTTGATATGTGCCTTGTTGAATTCAATAACAATGCTTTTGATAAATACACTAACTAAGGAGGTATACATGAGTTTTTATCTAAAACTTAATTTTGATACATTTTAGTTGTTTAAAAAAAAGCAAAATATAATTATTAAATTTTAATTTCCCCCAACTCGTCTCACAAACTTAAAGAATCTTCATTGCACTTGCCTTCAATAAAATGATTACCAATAGCTCTTCTATTGTTACACAGATATAATTTCACTTACAATATCTTTACTTAAATTTATGATTTCACTCATGTTTTAAATTCAAATAAGAAATACCAAGATCTACATCATGTAGCCTAATATTCAGACAACTAACCAAACACAGCTGTGCCATGTTGTTAACTGCAGCTGATATTGAAGAAACAAAAAACACTCAATTAATCATGACCAGGACCTACTAATATCAAATGTAGAGCTAAGCATAATAACAACTGACGGTATAAAAGGGTTATACAAATCAAACCATGTCCATACAATCTTATTGAACACTGGTGAATTTTGACTACTCACTGTGTGTGTTGCGAACATTAATCCACACTTGGTAAGCTAGAAAAAATTAAGGAATATGTTTATAAGAACAAAAAAACCCGGGTGCACTGCCAAGTATTACAAAAGGTTTGGTTTGAAGTGCAGGGTGCCTTGTGTCAAAAATTGACCTTAACCTGTGAAGGTATTCAATGTGTAAATATTGAAATCCATTCTGACTATCTAAATTTAGTTGTGTTATTCCTCCAGAAATAAAAGTACATTCATCATCTGACAGGCTACTCCCAAGTCGCAGAAGTGATCTTCTGTCCAATTTCAATTTTCAAAACCAATATGAAAATGTTTTTTCTTCCTGGGTAGGTTTATTTGGCTATCAAGAAGTTATTTTTCAAGTCATATGAATCCTTAATTATCAGAACAGAAAGACTGCCTGTGGAATGTCGATCTAAGAGGTGGTTCACAGGACTTAAATAAGCTAATAAGGGTTGGAACATCTTGAAAAATGGAGAAATTGGATTGGATACGACCTTATGAAATTCTCTCATTAGTCTGCTATCGTATACTGGATTGGCTATATTGTCTAGTATCGGGAGCCACTGAAAGAGTTGGCCATAAGGGTGCTAAGTTATCGTCTTCATGGTACTGTTAAGTTTAACATCATCTTCATTACACTGCTACGTTTAACATAAACTTCTCTCACTTAACACTGATAAACAAACAAGAGCACAGTATTCTGCAGAAGGATAGACTAGGCACAAAGCTTTTGTTCACTCCTTAAGATTATTCTGTTAGATGCTGTAACATATTAACCCTAGTTTTTGCCTTGCATGCTCTCTTTTCAGATGGCTTTATAAGGTAGGTCTGAAAGTATATATCCAAGTGCTGTAGTTGATTTTTGTGTTCGAGCTGTATATAATTAATTCAGGTGTTAAGTTTGTTAGCCATTTTTTTATTTATTTACAGCTTGATAAAACATGAGGAAAGGAATGTCATGAGAGTACATTTTGTATGTGTGGATCTCTGTATTGTGATGCAATAATAATATCATTAGCATACAGGATAAACTTTATACACTGTGATATTGGAATTGCAGCAGTATAAACATTAAAAAGAGTAGGAGGAACAAGGACCAAACCCTGTGTAAGGCTATCAGAATCTGCCTAAAGCTACTCTCCTCACTACTTATAAAATCCTTAATCAATTTTGTATTTAACATACAACTGTAAAAAAGGGCAAAGAATTATATTATAAAGCTGTACTATAAGGCTTTTTCTAACAACTTACTTGAAGTAGTGTACAGTAGGAAATCCTGTGATATTGTACTTGGTCCTCATGCCAGTGTTCTCTGCTCTGTGGACATCCATGGCTGCCAACACACCTAGCCCATTCTCCTTCACCTTGTGACAGATAGGTTACTCATGTTATAGTTAAGAAATTTCCTTAAACATTTAATGACCTTAGGAAAACATACAGAGAAAATACAGTTATGGTATTTGAACTACCTAGCCTATTGAGTATGTAGTTCAAGGAGTCATAAGCTCACACAGATGAAAAATATAGATACAATGCATATGTATTCTAATTCATAAGATACCTATTTAATTTATCATTTTAAATCATTTATGTTTATTACATTTTTCACATACTATTTTATGCATGTATTCTTCAATCACTTTGTGTAAAAAGTTGTTTATAGTGTTAGAACAAATAAACATAAAATAAAAAGAAGCAAGCTCTGGATTATACACTTAAAATATTCTAAAGCCAATACATCAACATTTGCTACAGTATAAAGAATTATTCCTGTTAAATATTATGAGTAACAGTAAAAGAACCTACTTTGGCTGCAGCAGCAGCGTATTCAGGCTTCATTTGCTTGCAGTAAACACACCACGGGGCATAAAACATGACAAGGACTCGCTTGTGTTTCTTCAACAGCTTACTAAGATTCTGAAAACCAATAAAACATTTCGACTTACAATAATGAATAGACGTTATTTGCTATATACTATAAGTTGGGTTTTTTATCTGTCTAAAATCTTCAAATTTGAATAATTTTGTCTGGAAAACATTGCATATAGCACTCATTAATCACAAGATCCACACGATTAAACCCCTCATAACTCCTCATTCACTCTAACAATACTACAAGTACATTTTGTATATAAAATCTAAATTGTATTATAGACAGAAAACACAGAGAATGGTTTTTACATCGATTTTGGGTGATTAGCTTTCATAAAGTAGAAATGACTGCCCTGCCCATTACGTTTTTTTTGGAGTTATTTTGTGACCCCATACACGTGAAATGTAATGGAACATATCAAAAAATCAATCATTTATTGTCAGAACACAAAGTGTATAACAACGTCAACAGTTAAAGGATAACAACAATCCACACTAACGTATAATTATTAAATACAAATACATTTTAAAAATACATCAACCCTTAAATACATGTTTTTATTTACTATATTAAAGATTAAAGTCTTTGGTCATTTTGTAAGACATTGTCAAAACGGTAAATATTTTGTTCAATAAAACTAGGCCTAATTTAAAATTACAATTTAACAGTCTAGGTTTAAAATTAACTAAAAATTTACAAAATACAGAGATGCCAGAGGACCGAAACCAGGTTGAAAGTTACCCTATACATCAAAGTACTCACTTACACTATACAAGCATCTTTCAGTCAACCATAACTTAATAGCAATTTTAAACCTTGTTTAGGGACATGCCTTTGACGTCACTAGGTAATGCATTGAATAACTTAATGCCTTGATATATAAAGCTGTTTTGAGTGCTAGAGGAATTATATCTTTTTGTAACAATATTATGCCTATTCCTTGTTTCATAGCCATGAATATCAGTTATATGTTGAAAGCCATAGAGGTTTTCTTTAATGTACATTAGTGTAGAAAAAACATACATTGATGGGAGGGAAAGAATGTCTAATTTTATAAAATATGGTCTACAGTGAGTCAAATCTGGCAAACTGCAAATAAGCCTAATGATTCTTTTTTGCAAAACAAACAACTTATCACAATAGCCAGAGTTTCCCCAAAGGATGATTCCATAGTTTAGCTGACTATGTACAAAGGCATAATACACACTAAGCAGGATGTCCCGAGTTACTTTATTTCTTAAAGATCTTATCAAGAATATGCTTTTTGAAATCTTTGTTGCCACATAATCGATATGATGTTGCCATTTTAAATCACTCTGCATAGGTTGGTGACCAAGTTTTGTATTAAGCTTGGCAAGACCTCGCCGACACTGTTCTAATGATCAAGACAGTAGCACAAGATATTTTGGAATGCTAGGTAAAGGTTGATAATGGAACCTGTGCCGGACAGTTATCAACGAGTACCATTAACAACATAAGTGAAAGAACTTTTGATCTAAAATTGATGTCTTAACTGTCACAGTTACTAAACATTCTGAAAACTCACACTTGTTCTATTTAATACAATTCTGTCACAGCTCAGTGGCCCATGAGCAGAATAAAAAAAAAATGGATTAGCCTCTCCTTTTTCAAAAACACAAAAAAGAAAAGATTATTACTATGAAAATAAAATCAAGTATAACTTGAGAGTGAGATTAGTAATAAAATTTCACAAATAAAATTGACCAACATAAGTACTTCCTTAACTTTTCTGTGTATGAATGAAAGTTTTTTTTTATCTCCATTAGATAAACCTAAATACATGAACAAATTGCTTTCTGCTTTTTAGAAATGTACTGTAATGATATTCAATCGCAAAATATTTTTTAAAGAGGTTCTTTGTGAAATTGAAAGAATACATCAATTTCCAAACACTAATAACTGAACGCTGACTTAAAATCTGTAATGGTGGGACAACATTAACAATTATCACTGACTGTTTTTAAAATCATTCATCTTACTTTTCTTAACGTCACAGAAATTGGTGAATGAGCAACTTACCGAAGGGGTGTCCAAGTGTATAACATGTTTGCTGGTAGGTTCCTCCTCCCACGGACGATCACCTGTGGGGTCATTCATGAAGCGCACAAGACTCTTTGTTGTCAGCTGTCGATCGTACACCTTGTGAAATTTGCCATCTTTATAGTGATGCATGACAAACTGATCAGGAGAGGCTTTCAGCTGACGACACAGCTTCTGGCCTGACCTAAAACACATATGCTTGTTCAACGTATGTTTCAACCCAAAATCTGTGTGAAGGGATTTACAGTAACTGGTGTAAGAACTGTTCTCCTATGGAACTTCAAAGGATTTAAGACAGGAATTGTATTAAGAAAGTTACACATACAATCTTAAACAAAATACTGTATTGTGAAGGTGTGGTTACTTAAACAAAATACTATGAAATGTTGAAATACGAGGGCTGTCTTGAAAGTAATAGACGTTTAGAAATAAAAATTTACCAAATTGAGAGAAAAATTGTTTTTATATACATTTGAAAGCTACATTCTTAGGCTAATTTTCAACATAATCCCCATTCGAGGCACTTATCATGGAGCAAAGTTTTTTATCCTACTTTTGAAGAAATCCGCTGCCTGAGATCTTAACCACCAGTTAACATCGGCGTGAAGTTTGGCGTCACTATCAATGCGCTGTCTTCCTAGCAAAGGTTTCATTCCTGGAAAGAGGTATTAATCACTTGGTACTAGATCTGGGCCGTATGGAGGATGACCAAACATCTTCCATTCAAAATCATAAAAGACCAGTCAGGTACGACTGGTTGTGTGTGGATGTGCAATGTCATGAGGAAAACAAAAATGTTAAGCTCAGTTTTCCTTGAAACTTATTTGATAATGCCCTCCACAGTTTTTTCAGTATTTTACAATACCTTTCTGCATTGATTGTTGAGCCTCATTAAAGGATATCAACCAGAATTGGAAAAAGTTGCTGAGAGTTTCGCAAAACTCTTTAGTTTTTGAGTTTTTTGCGTGTATTCCCATTCCATAAACTGCCATTATGAAATGAACAAGAAGTTCATTATCATGGTTATTGTAATCTTTAAAGAAATTCAACCATGCAGCAAGCCTTTGTTTTTTGTGGTCTTCAGTAGGCCAAAGGAATTTTGGAACCCATCTGGCATAAAATTTGTGATAGTCAAGCTTCTCCACAACAATATCACGAACTAATACCATGACTAGGAAATGGTAATTTTCATTGATTTTCGTCAACAAGTCTTCAGTAACCAGGCTAGGCTGACCACTGCAATCCTCATTATGAATATTGATGAGGCCATTAAAAAAAAATCAGTATACACTATCTCAGTCTGTTTTCACAATAGATTTTTATTGGTTTGAAGTTTTTGTCAATAAAAATCTAAACACGGAATTTCACATGTGGCAGGATTTTAAACTGCAACACACATTTTAACTAATCATAGTGAGAAAAGTAGGAGAGATACAAACCACCGCTATCACAGCTTGATGCAAACTTAAGCGTAGGGATCTTTTTACCTCAGGATGGGAGCTCTAGCCCCGACCATTACTGAGCTAGTCTCAAACATCTGTCACTTCAACAACCTTTATAAAATTTAAAAAATAATGTAAAGAACTTCAACTTGCAAATTCTTATCAAGTTCCATATTATATCAAGTTATCATAATATCATATATCAAGTTATTGCACATACATTTTTTATTGGTTACATTTTAATTTTTTTCTGTCTATCTCCAAAGTAATGGTAATTTGTTCATTTCAAGAATGTAGGCATAAGCCCACTTTTTAAAGAAGTGATAGTTTGTTAGAGCCCCAAAAACCTATTAACCCTTACAATGACAAAGTTGTAATTTGCACTAATCATCATCAACTAATTACGTCACAGCTCTGATAGTTATACCTTGATACAGATTAAAAGTTACAATATTATAATCAGAATATCCCAATCTTTCAATGTAACTTTTAATGTTTAGTAGAAAAGACTTTTATGTACACACAAATATTTTTTCTTTTACTGTACAATGAAAACTGACAACTTTTCACATGTGACATAAACTCAACAGCTGTTTCTGTTTGATATCTGTAGTTTTTTTTCTTGTTTTTTGTAATTATTTTATTTGTAAGCAAAAGTATATGTGTATATTTTTAAGCATAAAAATGTGAACATTTTGAATATTTTGGATTTGTGAATAAATTTAAATGTGTTTATTTTAGTGCCATGAAATTTAAAAAATCTATTTTGATAAAACAAAGTTTTAACTTCTGATCATCAAACATATACCATTTTAATAAGTACATTTTTAATTATTTTCCCATTGTAGGTTTGAATTTTTGGAGTAAATTGATGTATAACTCAATAAATAGTTTTACAGGAAAAAAATGCTGAGCCAGTTAAGGCACAAGTGCGTTCCAGCCAGACGGTTACAAAGTATTCAGTAGCAGTCAGATGAGATGACTATAACAAGTCTATAATACCTAACAATTCTTGGCTCGCACATTCTCTTCTATACAGCCTATCTCTGTATCTTTGGAAAATATATTATTATTTAAAGAGTTTGTTCTGAAAAAGTCTATTGTGATAAAACTTATTTATCTGGAGACTTGAAAGTACAGCATGCATAAAATCAACAAGACAGTGATTTTTATACAATTAAATAAAATATAACTAAGTTAGACATACCCTGAGCAATCAATCAAGATCATGGTGCCGATGCCTCTGACCTCTGATGCTGCTTCCTTGAAGGCCTTATAGATGTCATTTATGGCGTTCCGAGATTGGGCAAACAAGACCAGAACATTGGTCCGAGTGCGCAGCAGCTGTTTGAACAACTTCGGGTCCGAGAATTCTTCCACAGGGTTAAGTTTGTTGCATTGTGCAAGAAGTGCACTCAACAAAACAAACTGCAAAAACACCATCCATTTTCAATGTTATACAATTAAAGAGGGCACTATTTTTTTTGTCAATTGTTTCCAGCTACGTATAAAAAGGCAGTCAAAATAGGCAAGAAATATTTTAGCATGGCATCCCAAGCAAGCCATCAGGAAACTGATAACCACTTTCCCCTTAGAAAATCACCAAATTTTGGCTCTCTTTATTCTACATTCATTTTTATATAAATTTTGTGTGTATTATTATGAGATATACCATAATCTCACCAAAAATAGTTCGATTTTGGATCTTGAGTTTCAATCCCTCCTCTACACCCCGCATCCGGTACTGCCAGCTTTATGTGTATAAAAAATTACTGATCTCAATAACAGTTGCAATAAACAAACATCATTAGATCTTACCTTTAACAAATATATGTACATTAGATTTCACTTATCTGTTTTTCAGACAACATGTACATTAAAGAGACAGTTGTGACCACAACCATGTCATAGCGAGAACAGCTAGTGGTCAGAAGTGATATGGCTCATTGCTTCAAATTTCATCGAACTATTTTGGTGTGGTTTGCTCTAGTACATTTGATGGAGCCAAACAGAAAAATAAAGAAATTAAGTTTATATTCTGTTGAATTAGTAGAGACCTTAGTTACTTGAGACTGGCTTTATACTGCAAATAAAAATACTTTTAAATTAGACAAAACAATAGCGTACATTACATACTAATTGGTACATTTGTTATAAAAGAATAACTAAATATTAAAAAATATTTTAACTTAAGCTGGTAAGTGCTTGAGAATTGCATTCAAATTCCAGTCATTTAAAGGGCTGAAACTTACATACCACACTTTAACATATGAGTCTGAATAATGTATATGGTTACACAATCGCTAAGTGGAGACGCTGAACCCCCGTGGCCCAGTAAGCTAAGAGGACAACTAGCTGAGACTTCATTTGAGCTGAGCAAGAGATAAGTAAGGGCTAAACTTAGTGGTCTGACAAGTGCAATAGCTGCTTTTGTTTTTAAAACACATTTACTCTCTACAGAAACCATAACTTGGAACTTAAAATTAAAATTGACATTAAGTTTTCAAATAAAATTTCGGAATGGTTGAATGAACGTACCATGTAAAAGTTAATTTAATGGAGTGAGCAAACCATTACTTCTCAGGGAATCTTGATGTTTGTCCAGAAGTAATTAAATTCATGTGTATAAACAATTCTGTTTACATGTGTTAGGTAAACTAATAATGAAAAATGTCATATGCAAATACTATAGTTAAAACAAGCTAAACTATACCGTAAGTTCACATGTTTTGTTGTAAGAAATTCTTGTTTAGGTTAAGTTGTTATAAGTTAATTATATGGATCTTAAATATAAACATGGAGAAGTATATTGGTTGGAAATAAATAAATAAAAATAAAGTAAGTGATTTTCAAAACTGTTTCTAGCTCAAAAGTAAACGTTGCTAAATTACTTACCTCATTACTTTTCTAACAATAATATTAGGTTTGTTAAATTAACATACAGACCTAGCTGATATTCTAAGCTTGTAGGAAGGCATTCCCACTAGCAATGGTGGAAATTATAGAATTTATTAAACATGTTACAGTTTTAATTAGGTGTTTTGTTACTTTGTTTATTTTTCAACTGTACTTTATTATTACAATCCTCCACAAATTGAGTAACAATTGTATAGGCCTATATCTTCAAAGGTTTTTTTTTTGCAAAGTATAACATATACTTTGTTATAAAAGTGGACTTATTGATTTTTAATTAGCTTTTGAATTTAAGGTTTTATTGGGGTTTTTGCTGTAAAATATGTTTTTAATTTTCAACCTAATTTATTATTTTTTCTAATTTACTAAAGACTATGACAACACCTTATTTCATTTCTATATTATATACATTCACTTATGATTATTTTACATTATTTTGGTTTTTATACATGGTCATGAATCGACCTTGAACCTATGTCCGCATGTATGTATTTCTTTCCACCTGTGGACAGTGTTTGGTACTGGCTGCCAGCCTTTTCGGTGAGACATTGATTGTGAGTGAGTCACACTCCAGTAACCCATCGACATGCCGAAATGGTCAAATCATTGCCAAAGCGAATGCTGTGCCATCGTGGGCACTATCACTATTTTAGCACATTCCATTTTGACCAGAAATTTGGCAATGAAGGGAGTGGGGTGAAATTCATGCTGAAGCTGCTGAAGGCGGAGCAAAAGCAACTTCATGTTGAAGTCTCACAGTAAAGACTCACACAATCAGTGACTACCAACACATCACCACCATTATGGTGTAGTTCATTAACACCATAATCATTGGTGACGGGTCTTGAACACTCACAGATTCAACCATATTGACGATAGTTGAGTCTTCCAAATGGTTAATTAATATAAATGATGAACTGCTTAAATTGTGGCCTTAACAAATTTATAAGTTTTGTGATATATAAATGTTTTTTTTTTTGTTTTACATATTGTGATATATCAATAAAAAGTGAACACAAAATGTATAAATTTGTATAAGGCCACAACATAAGCGAATCATAACTTATGAATTATGACTTGGTGAAGTAGGGGTAGGCATTTAGAAATATTAAGTATAGAACAATCTATCTCGAAAGAGAGGGATTGCTTCTACAATTTGATTAAAACAAAAAAGTACACTACAATATTCTTGAAATTTCCTTTGCCTACTGAAAATTGTTCAAAAATTAACAAGGTGAACCGAACTTTTTGACCACCAGGTTTTGGTTGATGTGAAAAGAACTGATTATTGGTTATCAATATTTTACTCTTTGTTTAAAGTTTGTTATTTACAATGTAAGGTTTGATAGGATGACATGATTTCGGACATATGCCATCGTTGTATCTTCTGTAACCATAACGATAGCAGATGTCCAAAATCCTATTATCAATATTATACTGTTGCGTACTGAGATTGAGGTGAAAATATTGTTGTTCATTTGATAAAGACATTGCTCTGTTATAGAAATAATAACATTTAAATATTGTTATGAAACAAATGTTACTAGTACAGTACTAATAAAAGTACTATAAGTAGTGAGTAAAGACATCACCAAGAACATTGGCGATGAAAAAGCGCTTTTTTGTCAAAATATATTTTTAAACATTAAACAATGTTTCAAATGGCTACAAGATAATGATCTCCCCTTAAGTCCAAACTCCCTTCTATCCAAAGTGTCCAGTTTGTACAGAGGAGATGATGAAAACTAGAATTAAAGGTGGAAATCGAATAGTGTTTCATCACAAGAAAAATCAAGACATACCATGACATTAAAAAAACACCTGAAAAGTCTTTCTTAACACTAAATTTGGTTTAATGAATATATTAACAAGCATGAACTATTTTAGTTAGAACCAAACAAACTATGACTATCTAATAAATGAATGTAGTTTTGACATCATCAGTAGGCTATTTGCAGAAATATCATTGCAGATTGGTTATCATTTTGAAGAAAGGTTTTTTTGTATGGTAATACAAAATATGTTTATAACTACAGTATTATTTTCTATAATATTAAATATCTATATTTCTTTTACATATAAAAATATAGCTTCATCATAGTACAATCTTAAAAGCCAATAACATACTTTGGTTTGACATTATCGTTACAAATTAATTCAAAGTAAAATCATGTGTATGGTATTTGAGTAATGACCACAAGTACAATGACGATGTACATGTGTTATTGTGTCACAAGGTGTCGGACATATTTATCCTTCAAAATAGTCAAAAGTACCTAATGTTTATTGCACTGTTATGTTTGATTGTTACATTTTATAAATATACATAATCAAAATATAAAAACAAACAAACTATACTCTAATTTGAAATATCTAATGCAATTTGGTTTAACACTTTCTATTCAGTAGTTTTAAATAATCATGAATATCGAGGATTCAACAATCATGAATAGCAATGATTCGACAATTATGAATATCCATGATTTGACTGTCGTGGTGGCCGCTTATTATGCTGCAGCCTTACATTGTTCGTTAATAAAATGATTTGATTTTTTAAATGTTCCTACAAAATTCAGTTGAAGATCACATTAGTTCCTATAATTAATCGCAAATTAAGTATTTGAGTATCCAGTTGGGAGATTATTTGTAGTAATTTTAATATTCAAGGCACCAGAGGATGGGGTACAAGAACTTAATTTTTCAATCATAGACAGGTTCATAGAACCCTATCTCAATATTGTTAAATGCCTTTTTATTAAAAGCCTAATAATCCCTTTTTTACCCAGGCACTAAAGTAAGTTATAATGCTAATTCATTTAAGGAGATTAAGTAATACTATGAAATAAATTTGCTGAAGCATGTCTTTGCAATATTATTCATGTTACATTTTTGCCTGTTGGAAACTGTCAAAACATGTTATACACACCTCATCAGGAATAAGACAATGTTACAGAAATTAAAAACAAACTATTCAAAATTACTATATAATTTAATATTGTTTATATAATATACTAGTTACTGTAGACATATTATATTTTGTCTATTATTAAGATTGAAATGTAATGTTAGAGAATTATAATTTCAAGTTGAATGAGTTTACTTACCAGATAAATTAGAAGAATTCTCGTCATTTTCTAAAATAATTAAACTAAATACAGAATTCTAAATTTACGAACATTTTTCCGAGAGTAAAACATATTTATCAATTATTCAGAAACTTGGACAAGATTGGAACGCTACCTCTACATAACCTGCCGGTCAAATAAAGGCAGCCAGCTAAGCCGACGCCAACCTATCCAGAACAGAACTGACACGTCCACTACCACTGACAAACTAACTCGAATATCAGAATCATTGTACGTGAACTAGTAAACTACAAAGAAGAAAAAAACATTCGTTCGGCGGCGTCACAATGTCACAGTAAAACTTGTTCCAAATGGTACAGTTGACACTAAATTCGGGTTAGGGGAGGGTAGAAATCTCAAACAAGTGACATTTCTAATTTGTTAGGGTTAGGACCGATTGATAATAGTCGATTATTATGAGTCTCAGGTTCGCTTGTATAGCTATCGGTTATCGCTACGTTTTAAAACAATAAAATTAATTTAAAACAAAAAAGGTTTGATAATACATTCTTTTGTTGGTCACGAATAATTTTTCACTCTTACTATAAAATATTGCTGCATAGTTATAAACTTGGGATTTGATATGGTTGTGTCTCATTATAGATTATTTTGAAAGTCGGTTAAATTGAAAGAATATATTGTTAATTTCACTGGATTATATTGAACAAAACGTATATAAAATGTGAATGTAAATGTCCATTCAACTATAGATAAACTGTGTAATTTTTGCTAGCATTTAAATACAGTGAATTTTACTGTTTTATTTAGTGAACATTAATTTTAAGCGGTGGGGCGAACTTAAAGATAAACTTTTGCGTTACCTAATAAAGATTGCTGTTGGCCTACTGTACCAAAGCACAGAGAAGGGATATATAATCGAAACAAATGCCAGTATTAGACTCTAGAATATACTTTACAGAAGGAAATATAACATTAGAAAATATAATTACTTAAAAATTCGTACAGTCTTAAAAACACAAGTTATATTATCAATTTAGAAACCAGTTTTTTTCATATCGAGTAATATAACTTTACTTTTCCTTTTCAAGTGATAGTGCCCATAAACAAACTGTTCATACTCGATATTCCAGAGAAATTATAACCGATAATTTTGTTGTTTTTAGGAACATCACCCTCCCACACCAAAACCTCATTTGAAACTTTATCAAGAATCAACACTATAATCAGGTTTTCACACTGTTAAGGACGGCGCCCACTGCGACCGGCCCGGCCTAGCAGATCCCGGATCGGCTTTTTTGTGAAGTCGAAATACACGCAATCAAATGGACACCCGCCAACTGCGACCGGCCCGACCCAGCCCAGCCCGGACCGGCCTTTTATACTCTGTCAAAATGCGTACGATCAAATGGACACCATAGCCCACTGCGAGCGGCTCGGCCCACACGGCACTGACACCGACTGAGGCCGGATAGGCCGGGTCGTGCATTTCGATATTTCGAGAAGGCCGGAAGGGAGGTGATGGTATGGTGGGTTGGGGATACCCCTTCTACATGGCCTCCTTTATCTGCCTAGAGTTTTTCCATTCTCCGAACGTACCCTCAGCAGTGCAGATCGTTGTATTGGTCTATTCAGACGAAATCTTGTAAGAGATCTGGGAAGAGATGAGCAAATTTACCACATTCTTCCCTTTTTAGATTGACATCGAGAACCCAGTACTTTGGTTCTCGTTCGCTTAGCTCATAACAAGCTACAGCTATCATAATGTCTTCTTCGTCAGAACTTATATCTTCACAACTTAACAAGTAAACCACGAGTAGAAGGAGTAACATGATTTCACAACGGGATATGAACGTAGTGTGAAGTTGGAAAGAGACTACTGACTGCGCTGGTGCAAATGGAGTAAATATCACGGATGTATTTAATCATGAATTACTGACTTATATATTTTAAATCTGCCTAAGTAGTCCTTAGATTTGTTAAGCATTCTGCTATTAATTGTTTTTGTTTGATTTATGTATTTATAATTTCTAAAAACTTTGAAATGTGTTATTTATTTTAATGTAAGTCCACCCTCTGCCAAAAGATGACAGAATAGGCTTTGAATATACTTTTCCAACTGTAGTATATAATGACAAAATATTTAAAAAAGAAATTGTTTTTCTCTTCCACACGTGCCTTGTATAGCACATGGAATTGTATTTTTTGTGAACTGTTTGGAAAATAAAGTTTTTGTTAACTAAACTGTGAACGGCGTTACGTAACAAAGGCTGGTCGCAGTAGGCGCCGTGCTTTAGCCAATGCGAACAGGAATAAATAACAAATGTTATTGTTAATAGCAAACATTTTGGTTGTTAATATCGTAGCCAACCGTTGCTGGTTACTCTCTTAGCTAACAAAGCAAACTGTCATAAGAAAGCTCACAATCCTTGAGTATTAAACAGATATGCATATTATAGAAAAAGACGGGGGGAAGGTCCCAAAAATGAAGAAGATCACAATTATTTCTGATATAACATGGATGTTACAAAATACATTTCAACTATAAATTCTACAAACATATATAGTTTAAAATAGTACATTAATAATTGGTTCATTATTAGAATGTTAATTCGATCTCTTATTTCTTAGCTATGCCAAGAAAGAAGAATAACTTTGACACCCAAAAGTTAATTATATGTATAAATAAACTTATTGGCCTTTACGTATAATCGTATAGTTTGGGATTGTAATGTAATAGTTGTCTAGGTTTAATTTTATTGTGAGCTAGCTAAAATGAATATAGGTTTTGTATAGTAAGTTTTGAATGCCTATTCTAATTATGTGCATACTCCCCGGGTATTTGTAACAAATAACAACCTCATGTTTTATCATTTTGCCCCATCCAAATTACGCTGTAAAAATCCTAGTTATGTATAAGGTGTGTGAGAACCAAGTGTCATAACAGTTGTTTAGTAATATTGGTAATACCTTGCAGAGGTGGATAAAATATTCTATTTTCCGGCTGCATACAATATTTAAAATCATAACCTCTAAAAACGATTTCGAGGAGATAGAATTATAACTATTATATACTGTATATTTTAAGAAGAAGTTTTAATTAGTTGTTACAATGATGTAACGCTGTTAATTCAAGAATACTAGTGGATTATCAAAAGCAAATAACTCTGTAAGTCGCTTGTTCGAATAAGAAAAAAAATCATCTTAATACCATTACAAATACAAAACAATATGTGGTAACTGGCACCTTTCACACAGATTTTCAATCTCCATTATTCTAAATTCGTCAGGTTGATCAGGAGGTTGCGTGATAAAGTTCGAGAACTTTTAGTTCCTGTAACAGTTTTTTTTTTTTTTTTTTTTTTTTGACTTTAATTAATTTACAATCTGTTTATATACAACAAACAATAAGTAAATTGATGATAAATCTTAAGGACATGGTTAATCAAAGTTCATTAACCTTAATTAACATAAACATTTAAGAGATTGTTCATCTTTAAAATCGATCAGCTAAGTTTAAGAAATCATGTCTTTTTTAGCCGAAATTGATGGTCACTGTTGTCCAGCAGATTAATAGCCAAGTAGTTAGGATGAGAGTTTAATTTGTTTTGATACTTGATGCAGAACTTTGGAATTTCTTCAGTAACAAAAGGGATATTCGTGTCTCTATGAATGACTTCATTACGAACATACCATGGGGCCTGTAATATCTTTCGGAGAACTTTAGATTGGAAACGCTGTATAATTTCAATATTTGATGTAGAAGCAACTCCCCACAGTTGAATTCCGTACGTCCAGATGGGCTTTAGAACAGTCTTGTACAACAACAGTTTGCTTTCTATTGATAAATGGGATTTGTTCCCAAAAAAGCCAATTTAGTTTTGAAAAATTTTGAATTTAATTGGAGCCTTTTGTTCCATATGTGTGGTTTCCAAGTCAGCTTCCTATCGAGATGTACACCCAGATACTTAGCTTCATTTCTTTGAGGAATTTGAATGTTGTTTAAAAACACTGGTGGACAGGTGTCATGTTTCAACGTAAATGTGACGTGAACAGATTTAAGTTTCATTCACTTTAATTCTCCAAGTTTTTTAAGCCAAACTGTGATAGAATTTAAGTTAGTTTGTAGAATTTGTGATGCTACAACATGGTTGGAGTGGGATGCCAGTACGGCAGTGTCATCGGCGAATGTTGCTGTCAAAGAATTTTGATTAGTTGGAATGTCCTGCAGTGAAAATTAAGTACAGCACTGGTCCTAGTACACTTCCCTGAGGTACATCAGAGTTTATTTCATTCAGATCTGAAAGACAATCATCAAACTTGATTTGAAAAATACCTTCGTTCTAAATAAGATTTTATAATGTTGTAAAAACAGTGTGAGGTAGATGACTTTTTATTTTATTTTAAATAGAAGCCCTTCATGCCACACTTTGTCAAAGGCTTGACTCACATCGAGAAATGCTGCAGAACAAAATTTTTCTTGATTCCAAATCTTGCCTTATTATATTAGCTACTCTATGGACTTGTTCGATAGTGAGTGGTGCACTCTGAAACCAAACTGATGATTGGGAATTAATTGCATTCAGTTATAAAAAACCTGAAGTCGTTTTAAAAATAACTTTTCGAATAATTTAGAAGGTATAGGTAGTAGGACTGATTGGCCTGTAGGACATTACTTCGTTTTGAGGTTTTCCCTGGCTTAGGAACAACAATAACTTGAGCCACCTTCCATTGTGATGGGAAGTATTCAAGCCTCAAAATAGCATTAAATACGAAGGTAAGAAAGAGTATGGCTTTCCTAGGAAGCTCTTGTAGTATCTTACCTGTTATTAACTCATAACCAGGGGCCTTTTTGGGATTAAGATTTTTAATCTCATCATATATTTCAGATGGTTTAAAGGAGCCAATAGGTAGTGAGAGTTGGTTAGGTGAATCAAGAAACTCCTTTACAACATGTCTATTATCAAAGTTGTTATCTACAGGGTATGGTTTGAAAACATTACTAAAATATGCAGCAAACAAATCAGTTTTCTCTCTGTTACTTTTCGCCCAAGAAACCATCTGGTTTAGATATTGGAGGAATGGGCACTTGCGGTTTCTTTGTGCTTTTTTGTTACTTTCCATAAAGAATAGTCTGTTGCTTCAGTTGGGGAGAGATTTGAAGTGAATTCTTGAAACCATATGTTTTTTAAGTTTTTAAGCAAAATCTTTAACTGTCATGATGCTCTGTTAAAACATTGTTTTATCTCTTACATTTCTAATAATTTTGCCATATTCTTCGTAAGCGACGTTTTTGAGCAATGTGCTGCTTAATATATATTGGGTAATTGATATTGCCACACGTTGTATTATTAAGTTCAGGCGTTGCACTCCAAGCAGATTTCTGAACAGTATAATTAAAAATTTCCACAGCGTTGTCTATTTCCTCTCTTGTTTTAAGTGATATATTAAAGACTTAAAACGGTTCATTTAACGTTTCACGAAACTTCACCCAGTTTGTGCCTTTATTCGATAAGGACGCTGCCTTTTCTTTCAATACAAATGATGAACTTATTGATAGGATGAGCGGAGAGTGATCGGACGACAAATCAAGAGATGAAACAGCCTCCATATAGTTAGGAGAAATACCTCCCGTAACAAAGAAATCAAGAAGATCTGGAATTTTGTTGGGATCTGAAGGCCAATAGGTTGGTTTCCCCTGTAGATACGTAACTCAAGTGAATTGTCATTCATGCAATTTAACAAATTTCTACCTCTAGGGTTAATCAACCTTGAACCCCACATGACATGTTTTGGCATTAAAGTCACCACCTGCTACAAAAACGAGGCCCTAAAGTTTCGAAAAAATTCGTTGAATTGAAGTTTGGTAATATTGTGCCTCGGGGGGGGGCAGTAAAACACCAGAAAATGTAAGTGGTCCCATCCAGTCCTCAACCACTATGCTTGTAGCTTGAATATGATCTTCTTGAAATTTAGGTAATTCATAATGTTTTATTTGTTTTTCTGATTAGCACAGCGCTACCTCCATGCGCCGTATTTGTCAGGGTGGTTTGTAGAATAAAAAGTAAAATTTGGGATTTTGAAAAAAATTTAAGTTTGTAAAGTGGGTCTCAGAAATTAACATAATATCTATTTTGTGTATTGAAATGAAAAGTTGAATATCTTGGCCATGTCGGGCCAAGCCATTGGCATTCCAGAGTCCAATCCTATAAAATCTATTCATTTTAGTTTTGATATGACAGTTTGTCAATAGGTTAATTAATGTACCTATTTGCTGGCTTGTTGAGACATCATCATTTCGAACTTATTTAAAAATCCATCAATTATTTGATTCAGATTGTGATTTGCTTCTATATTTGATTGACCTGATGCCACTCTAGCATAAGATAATGTTGGTGATACTGGTTGAGACTGATTACCTGTTTGAATTTTGAGTACGAACAGATATAGGTCTATCTACTTCTCGATCTTGCACTGGAGAGAGGAGTGTCTTTTTTTAAACGCTGGTCTTAGAGGTGGAAAAGCCTTTTTCTTAATATCTTTGTAAATAGAGCAACCTTTATAGTTTGGCTGGGTGCTCACCACCACATAATACACATTTGGGAGGAACATTTACAGATTTATTACAGCTGCTAGTATCATGATCTGAGCCGCATTTTACACAGCGGTTTTGGTACCAGCAGTAAGCCTTTGTGTGGCCCATATCTTTGACACTTTTTGCACTGCACCACATCATTACGTTTGTAAGGGGGCTCAAGTACAATTTTTGGCATTTAGTAGGAATTTCAATTTTAAAAATGTCTTTTGTTGTTTGATGCTGGCTCTAAGTCTACAAAAAAAATTGACATGTGATCTTTAGATTTGCTACTTCTAAGGTTCGACACATTCCTAACTTTTGTGGTTATAAGCTTCTATAGCTGTTTTAATTTCCTGGGGTTCCGTAGAGAAGTGCATATTCTTAAGCACTACTCTATAAGCTCTGTCACCCTTTATTTGGTATGTTATGGAAAGTTTACTTTCATGTTAGTTTAAATGTTTTGACTAATGCGCGGTAGGCTTCAATAGTATCAGTGTTAATTTTTACTTTATCTCTAGCTATGCATTTAAATGAATATGACTCTTTTTTAATTACTTGTTCAATGTTTACCATCATTTTACTTATGTTGACAATGTTGGGGGACAAATATAGGTGGAGGCCTCACCTTCGTCCTACATTTGTCGTCATTCATCGTTTCTTCTTCAGAGCCCTAGGTTGGCGTTTTACTCAGCATTTCAAATCTGTTGTGCAATTCAATAGGTCTAGCAGTTTTTGCAACGTACTCTGTAGGTCTACAAGGTTTCTTAACATCTGAAACGTTGGGCTGTTGACAAATGTCTTTTGTTTCTAGTTGTTTCGATTTGCCACTCGTTTTTGATTATTGACATCGTCATTAGAAATAGTTTTTATTCCTGAAATTATGTTCATTGTTTGCTTATTAGAACAATAATTGTGATCATTAGTTATGGTATCAAAATCCAAACAGTTTGAGTTGTTTGAAGGGGCAAATTTTAAGTTGTCCATTACCTTCTCACTTGAGAAAAACTACTAATAGTAAACAAACACTGAAAACAATTAAAGTTAACGGGTAAGGTTAGTTGTAGGAAAAGTACTGGAAAAAAAAAGATTACGAAAAAAATCTAAACATTTTTATGTAAATTATGAACAAAAATGTTTTAAGAACTGTTTTATATAGTTTTAAAAAAACCACTAATTGGGTAAAAAAAACTACATTTTAAAATTAAAAATAAAGGACACAACACTGAAACAGCACAGCTGGGGGTTCACACATAATCAATTTCTAGTAACAGTGATTCAAAAGCCGTTTGGTGAAACGGTGTGCTCGACAGACGGGATTATGGTCTAAAATACTTTTTTTCGTTTTTTACGACGCTTGTCAACAACTGTTCATGATTGTCTGTTGGAGTTATTGTCAGAGGGTGGAACAGGACAATACCAAATTTGACTTCATTATTGATATCTTTTTTCGCCCTGCTTCTAAAGTACTGGTGTCAGACTTTGCCTTCATAGCCTCTAAACGTCGGACACTTATCCTAATAAGTTTATTCTCATAGAACACATGATGTCGTACACTACATATAAAAATCCAGGAGATGACAGCATATTGACAAACCACTGCTGAACATTGCTCATTTTCTCCATGTTTTCAAAGCAATAAGTGTTTACTACAGCCTTGTATTTGATCAAACAGTTAAACAAAATCGAGGAGTATAAAACGTGGGCTTCTCTTTACCGTCTTCGCATATTAAATATTCCGTCAACATGCTTTTGCTTCCAAGACTTGTTGATTAATCTATCAAAATAATAGCTAACTGGCCACTTATAAATGTGTTTTGGAATAATGTTTCTTTTCATTTAATCAAATTAATGACTTATTATTTTAATTACAGGACTTTCATAATGTAATCAAACACCTACACCATTTAACCTTTACATATCAAAAAGGCCAAAGTGGTCGGAGTAAGGCCTGTTGTTTTTGGCAATCAATTAATCTGTTCTAAAATCGTTATGATTATCGTTAGGTGGGGTTGCACCTTTCATAAAACACATTCTCAATTATTTCTTTTTTATATTCAGAAGCGATTCTTTCAGCAGAATAATTGTGTTCAAAGATCTTTTATTTTAAAGAAGTCAACTGATCTGTTTTGCTTGATTATTGATATATACCAAACTAAACCACTCTTTTTACACACCCGAGCGCTCTTGTTTAAAAATTCCAAGCTGGACAACAAACTGTCTTTCAAATCTTACAATCAAGCTTTTCGTTCCAACAATCCAACAATGAAAACGTATTTTGAACATTCTCAGATTTATTAGGTCCAAGTGGAAGGATAACTATGCTTATCAGTTGTCAAAGTTTGAGATTTATCATTTTGAGATTGAGAGTTATCAACAAGACATATCGACGAATCTTCAATATAAGTTCTTTTTAGCTTATGAAGGTAAACTTATCACAACAACCAGAGTTTGGTAAGATTTTCTGGTATATTGTCGTCATTAGGAATTAATATTATGCTGGCGCTAAACACATTCAATCACATTCAATGCTTGGTTTGAATAAGCATAGATTATTAATACTTAAAACAACGGAATTGCAATGGAGTAAAGTATTCAGTTAAATGTACACAATAAATTCTACTAGTGGTCCCTTAGTCCCTGAACAACATTTTCCCAAAAAATTCATTTTTCTTTTACTAAAACGGTACCGGAACAGCGTTCCAGCACCAGTACACCCCTGATGTGATCGTAAATTTAGTAGTAAACATTTATTTTCAGTGAGTGGGAGTCTTGGGACCCTACTTCTAAAAGGTTTACGGAAAAAGGCGACAGGCTAAGCAGTACCATT
This sequence comes from Homalodisca vitripennis, assembly GCF_021130785.1. Taxonomy (NCBI): domain Eukaryota; kingdom Metazoa; phylum Arthropoda; class Insecta; order Hemiptera; family Cicadellidae; genus Homalodisca; species Homalodisca vitripennis. Next base: position 40,047,616 of record NC_060215.1, on the reverse strand, counting down.
AATTAAGACTGTAATCTAAATTACATTATTTTTAATATTCAACAAAACATTAAAATCTAAATACATATAATTGATTAAATTTAATGTGATCTACTTAAGTTGCAAAAAGTATCTCAAACTAAAAACGATCTAAAATGCAAGGAAAACATGGTAATTCTAAAATGTTATTCATTTCTTTTTCGCAAAATGTATTTTTTTAGATTTAAATTTAATCTAAACCTAAAATACGCTTATAAAATACCTTAAATTGAATTTTTTAAAATCTATCAAACTAGAAAATAATTATAAACTAATAATTAAAGACATGCTGAATAAATGCAATCAAAATTATTTGAACCTTTGTAGACTAAAAAATGCAAAATTTGTAAACTGTGTGCAAACTTAAATAGTCCTACCAAACTTATTTATACACAAATTATTGATTAATGTAGTACACACATAATAAGTTAATATCCTGTTATCGTCGTGTGCATTTGCAAAAAGAATAACAAAATAAGGTCCATCCTCAGATAAGAATTTAACAGAATGTCTTAATATCTTAGAGGTTTCGTTTGGAATATTCTAGTGTTTTCCGCAGTTGGTGCCTTTGTAGTCACGTATTAACATAAGGCTCCACACTCTACTGCCTTATATTCGGTCAATAATGTTAGATGTATCAGACTTCACTTGTTGTGTCAAGATTCTAGATCTGGATTCTGTCATTATTTGGTTCATAAGGTTGAAACGACGTTCGCGTTCCAATAAATTGCAAGGAATAGGTTTGGTGCAATCTAAAATAAGTTTAGCCTAATGCAAATATGACTGATGAATACTTGGTATTTTCAAACTTTAATTATACTAACTATCCATGATAAACCATTAGTCAGAATGGGTGGATATGTGTCCCAATTAATATCTGGAAGTTTGAAATCATCAATACGAAATATCAGAGCTTTTCAGAAGTGTTCATATGCCATAACAACTTGTTGAGGTGGGACGTACGTACCTCAAATCAAAAAAACGTGAACGAGTGAACCCCAGTAGAAAGAAATAAAGTTTTAACGACAGTATTTTAAGTATTTATGGCTGTTAATATTCTGAGACCAGATTTAGCAACTATGAGACCACCCTTAACACAAGTCTTCAAACTAGAACCAGTAAACCTATCATTTCGTAATACACTATATCCGATGAATCCAAGTTTGGAGTTAGAGATATCTACATCTGTCTCTGTTAGTATCAAAGTACCGTATACTCATAGAAAAACGGGGTTTTAATTCCTCTGTCCGAGTTCGAAGTCCAGTTTTATTTTGTTAGTACAACAATACACTATTAGAGCCGAGAATTATTTGATTTTGAGTTCTTCTTTACAATTCAAGGTATTCCGTTTAGAAATCTTACGGTAAGGCCAGCGTCCCCACTATGCTGCATTTTATTAATTGGAGTCTGAGATCGGATTAATGTTTCTTTTCATTAAGTGTGCGATCTCGTGAGAAGCTCACGTTCGCGAATGTGGGGTTCATGGCAACAAAAGCAATAGAAATTAATAACTTGTTACTGGCTAGTAGAATTAGCCCTTCATTATGTGTGTAGTTGGAACTCAAACGTTGAATTCGTCATTGGACTTGTACCACTTAGTAATATATTCCTTACTAATTCCTTTCCTTTCATACCTAATATTTTATTTACGTGACTTGACCTTTGTGGTTGAATGTAAACTTGCACCTCATAGAAGATCAAATTTATAAAACAAAATTTGTGTCATGGTTGAGGGAAACAGTGTACGTTCTTTATTACAAACATTTCTGTACTCCAGTTGGACTCATAGGCCTTTTCAAATGTCCATTTTATTTGAGATAATATTAGGTTCCAGTAAATTCTTGCACACTCCAATTTTGAATGAATTTGGACGATCACACATCAAAGATATTTTAAATTCATTAACTCCAGATATCACTAGATTGTTGTATTATGCCGTTTATCAGAGCTCACCTTGTCGACGGAACTTTCTGTTGATAGAAATTCCTTTCCGGTGAAGAAATGTCTTATTTTCATATTTAAATTCGTTCCCCTCACCTATTTGCGGTGCATCTAGGGGTTGTTTGCACTTTATGTGAATGATTACTTGGAATATTTAATACGTTCAGTTATATTCAGTGAAGTAAATAAAAAGTAGTTGATGCTTTAACTGTTAAAGTTAATGTAAAAGTTAATGCAGTAACTAGGTTCGGTAAGCATAAAATAGGAAATACTACTCCGTTAGTTATAGATAACATTTCTCCGGACGGGGTAGAAACAACTTAAGTTTAAGCGGATGAAAAGCAATGCTAATTCTTCGATCTAGTTATAGCTGGTAATTTTCAAGGTTTTTAGCTGAAATTGATGTTTTCATAACTAAGATGTAAAGAAAATCTGTTTTGTGCACTAACAGCAGGGACAGAAATATTGAATACTTTGTAATAAAACAAAAACGGGTTTTTTTTCAATGAAAAGGCGGGAAAATATTAAAACGGGTCTGACATTAATTGATAAAATAGAAAAGTTAGTTGTATCTTTATCTTAAACTAGTAAGTAGTGACCACACAGTAGATTCTACTTACGTTGTAGACACAGTTACTACTACTTATAAAATTAGTCCCTAATTATGAATTTCAAAAACAATTAGACTCTATGTTCTTTTTATTCACTTCTTCCAATAGTTTTCAATACTCGTACAGTAATGATCATACATCATATGGTGATGTTGTAATTAAACCATAAATTTATGTGTCAATGTCACATAACACACAAACGGTTATAATATTTCGTTTAAGATTACAAGTAAAATTGAAATGTAACAATCGGTTTTGTACACAAATGTTAGACTTTATTGACAAATATTTAAATTATCACAAAATCTGTTATTGTGGAAAAAGGGAAATTAAGTAGTTGAATCAATAATCAACAGAAATTATTAAAAAGTAAAAATTAAGAGGATGTAATCACAGAATCGTGGGTATCGAGCTTTTGGCATGAAGAAAGAATATTTAATTGGAAAATCTAAAGGCATCTGAAATAACTGTATAATTTTGAAAAATGAGATAAATCAAGAGTATTAATAACTACCTCACAGTTAGTGGAGATGCAGAAAAGAGAAGCTCGAAGATGAAAGACGGTAGCTCAACTTCTCCGGGATGATGTAGTCCCAGGGTATGGTATGGTAGGCAGTCTGGAAGTCCTTGGTAGTTCTAGAAGATGATGCATTAGAATTCCTTCTGTTAAGACTATTTAGATGGAACCGTATTGTAGTGGGTTGTTTCCTCTGTATGTGTGATATAAAGATTGGATCGCTGTAGACTGCATTTTTAATAAAAATTCCTGGTTTGTACAATTTCCTCAAATTGTGTATGAAAATTTCGAAGAGGAAGCAAAATCAAAATTATATGTTACGGCATGGAAGTTACTGTTTGGAAAGATGATGTATTAGAATATTGCTTTAATAAACTTGAAACTCTGAATAATTATTTTCACTTTCATCGTTAATAAGTAAATAACAATTTAAAATAAATGTGCTTATGAGACCGAATTGATTAGACAAACATTATAACATGTGAATTCTTATACTCGTTCGGATATTAATATTTTTAGAAATGCAAATTAATAGTTCAAATAAGTGATCAGAAGGATGCTGTATTTTTTTTTAAATTTCAAATAAGTTTAACTAATCTATATGAACTTTTTATTTAATCTGTTCGGGTTAATTATTTTAATTAAATTAACTGCATTTTTCAACAGTAGCCTAAAAAGTAGTTAAGTTAAAAAATAGCTCTAAAATATCAAACATTTATTTTTATACTCTAATTATCAATGATCAATTTGAGATGTCAATATCCCTATGTAAGTATTTATTGTAGCCTAACCCGAAGTGTCTTCTCCAGAAAGGTTCAATTCTAGTCGGTTTATACCTTCCAGTAGAACCTATATTGAGTATATTCAATACCTATATTCAAATTTCCAAATACTGTCTGATTGATTTATAGAGAGGCTTGATGAGTGTGGAGCTGAGGATAATATCTGAAGGAAAATCATAGAACTAAAACATCACAGCCATTTTATTTAGTATAAAATACTTAATTATTCTATTTACAAATACATTACAGATTTTACATTTTGAATCTGAAATGGGTGATGTACAAAATATTCATGTTTTATGGTAGCCTACATACATTGCTTAGATGTTCTTTAAATTTAAGAAAAAATATTTTGCAATTAACATATACATAATTTTAAGAATGTTGATTTTAGTATATTGTTTAATCATTACTTGTCTAATGATAAAACAAATGATCTGGAACAATGTATGCTTGATGCAATGCCAGTAGGAAGGCAGGTACATTTTCACCCTAAAACAAAACAATATGTTAAAGTAATATACAACATATATTTTACCAGAAGAAATGACAGATTGTTTTCTTAATTATTTTAATTGGTCCTTAGTACATAAAAATTATTAAATTTTTGTTCCCAACCACAAAAGATACGTCAGTAAAAATGTTACATGACCACCTAAAATGGATTTAGAAAAACACTTTGAGATTATTTTAACAGTAATACAGTTTTATTTTTGATTTTGCTACCCTTTTAGACAGTTTACACTTGAGTAGAAGGAACACTTCAACATATCTGTCACTTCCTTCTGCTCAAGCCTTAAACTTACAACTCTTTTAGTTGTAAAAGGATCAAATCAGAAATAAAATTTACGATTCAAAGAGTATGCTACTGACTAGCACAGCTAAGTACTTATAAAACATGAAGGTATAAACATGATGAAATTACTTTGGTGCATTGGTCCGGACATTAGTTTTGTACATTTATCAACATTAAGATTCAATTTTCTCTCAGAGTAACCACATCAATTTCACGCGTTCTTCACTTAAAACAGGATTATTGTTCCTAGACTCGTTAAAGCCTTTAATTCGACATCATCTCGCTATATTGCTCACGTAATCTTTTTCTAAATTACCAAACTTTATAAAAAACCCAAGACCTTGCAATATTAGTACGTACAGAACAATTAGTAAATAAATGGTTGGTAGATGTTGGGCGAGATGGGTTTCGTCAGTATTTTCCCTCAATCTACACCTAGGTATGCTGTTTTATGTATTAAATTTCTGTTATATGTTTTTGTGATACATTCAATGGTAATCCGAGTGTGTGGTGAGTTTGTATAATCTTTCGAGTACAGGCCAATGAGGGCGTGTGGTGCGTGCATGTGTGCGTGTGCGTGAGTGGTGTGTTTGTGTGTGTGTAGTGTGTGCGTGTGCGGTGTGTGTAATGTGTGCGTGTGTGTGCAGGATGTGCAGGTGTAACCCAAGTCCCTCTCTACTTATATTGGTTAATTTTGAATTAAAGTCTTTCTGATTGCTCTTTTTTATGTAAGTTTTTTATATAACCTTTTTAAGTTTTCAAATTTTATTTCCGACATAAGTTAGATTCCTTTCTAATTTTAGATTTTTTTATTAACTAAATGTACTCAGGTATTCCATGATCTGGTCTTGTATGGTTTATTTTAGAGGTTAAATCTTTTTTTTCATTTGTCAATGATAATTTTGTTAATAATTCATTCTCTTATTTTAATTTATATTTTTGAGTGTTATTGGTATAGTGCAGACTGATGAACTCGTTTCCCCACACACAGGCTGATGCCCATGTGGGGATAATTTCCTAGAAAGATATCTTTTATGTACTTTAATTACTCTGTATGTACATTTTGGAAATAAATGCAATCAATCGATCAATCAATCAATTGGTTATTAAGACTTACGTCATGTTCTGTCCAATCTCCATGTCATCCTTGTGATAAATTTATCATACAATTATATCTCGATGTGGCTACGGGATTACAGATCCATGGCACCATTTCCTACATGTTATGTGTTTCATGAGATGAACAAAACGCTTTAGAGTACAGTAGTAAATTACTTGCCATTCTATGATTCCACGATTTTGGCAGTAATCGAGGGGGGATAGAAGGAAAGCCGCTCGGCAATTGTGCCGCCGCGCCGGTTGGACACGCACGGAAGAAATCATGACGCTAAGATATACAACAGAGAGTCTGTTGATGGATAAGATCAACAGTGACGTATCAGAGTGAATAGATGGCATTTCACTAACACATTGACTGTGATATAAGCGTTAGTGCGTTATATATACCGGTATGACTTGACTGTTCATGATCACTCAGCATAGACGAGCAGTGGAGGTGTCAAGTTATATTTTGAAGAACTATAATAAACAAAGAGTGTATCAGGCATTAACAGACTGAAACGATTGTATATGTTAAGAAATTGTCAAAAGTGCTCTGACGAAATATATTTAAGAGAAAGGAAACATGTGCTTCATGGAGGGAGCAAATTATAGACAGTACTAAACAAAGATTTTAATGTTTTGAATCCTAAACGGTGCAATAGAATGGGACTTTAGTAATTTGGATCTTAGTTAGAACTGTTAGTCTAACAAATGACTTTCTCATGAACGCATCAAAAACATTGTACTTTTTCACTTTAGAACTAACTTATAAGACTTGAAACAATGAATATGCCAGCTACGTTAGTGACATACATAACTGGGAAAATGAGTGGTTGGAGGTTTTTAACATTTTTATCGGCGGTCATCGTCTACATCGCTCCATTCTTCTTTATGTCACATGACAGGAAGTTGCCAAAGGTCAGCTAGTTGTTTTATAAAAGCTTTTTATTCTGATGAAAATGCGTCAATCTCAGTTAGAAAGCAACCAAACGACTTCAATAGTCCATTTTTATTTTACTCATTGAGACCATCCCGCTAGAACGAAAGCCTGTCGTACCTCATTCACCTCATGTGTTATCTATCATTGCTCTGAATACAGATTTATTATTTCAAATTTATCATTCAAACAATAAATTTTGGTGACATATCACAATTAATCATGATTAATAAGTGTTTAACTTCATTTAAAACATATTTCATCTGAAATTTGAATCTTTCAGGATTCCCCATCTCCCAACATAAACCACTAAACTGTAAAACAAAGCCGGGTGTAAGCAACACTAGAAAATATATTTCATATTAATAGGAAGGGATAAATATTCATTAAATACATTAAATAAGGTTACGTACCTTACTCTCCACCTCCGAAAGTGACTGAGATCATCTGTCATCCTTCGTAGGTGGAGAACAAAGCATATATCCTTGTTAAGAAAGAAATTAAAAATATTAATTTCAATCAAGGGGCTAATACAGCTTACAAGGTTTGATTTGTAGTATCTTAGTACTCGTTTTTAATGTAAATCGAATGTTTTATATTTTAATGCAATTTTTATGTTGAATATGGCCATGTGGAGTTTACAAAATTTCCAAGCTAAAATATTATTTATGAATATTTTATAATAATGTTTAGACTATTTGTGTATAAGTTTAAAACTAAACTTTTGGACACAATAACTTATTGTTAAAAAATTCAATTAGTTCTGTTTGTCTCCTTGTTGTTATTGATTGGTGGAGTTGTATTATTTTAGTTTGTTTATTTTTAAGTATCCTAAATATTAAATACTATTTTTAATTACGAAATTCTAATTTTACTCTTGTACAGGCATTAATTTACAATAATACACACCATAGTAGATGCATTTATGAACATATCCTGAAATTGTTGTTACTATAGCTGCTTTAGCACTTGAAATATGCCCAATTTTTCACGTAGGTTTCATGAATGTCAATTACAGTTCCTTTTATTTTATAATAGCCTATTTTTAAGTTTTATAAAATGTTAATATATTATAGAGATATTACAATACGTCATTCATAGTTTAAAAAATGGCTACATAACACAAAAGCAAAATATAAATTATTTTTTATACTTTAATAATATCTCCCTTAATTCTGAATTTCTTATAGCATTTAACAACAATCCAACTTTAAAATACACTGCATTACAAAACTTCTATTGGCTGTACTTATAATAAATATATAATAATAATAATAAATCATTTATTTCCCCAAAATAACAAACTAAATATTACAACCAAATATTATTGCCAACGCTTAAAAATAAATAACACTATGACATAACTTAACTTATTTACAATAAGATCAAAACACAAATAAAACAAATGTATTCTACTTATTTTACTTCCAATTGGTACATGTACCTTAGAGTAATACAATATAGATAGTAGGTTAAATCCTTTTAGGGGTTTCTTTCTTTTTTTAATACTAATAATTATGCCAATATATTTTAAACAATAAGGGAATTGTAGGTACCCCACAAGGCTCTGCCTGTTGGGAATAATGTATAAAAAAGAGTAAAAAATAAAAATAGCAGAAACGAGCAACATTTAAATAATAAAAATTAGTTATTGGAACTTATGTAGTAAATAATGCACTATTATGAAGGAAACGGGATTTTTCCGGACATTTGCCATCGTTCAGTGTAACAAGAAATCAGTAACACTACGTTTCGAGATCTGCAATCTGATCTCTTCTTCAGCTAAAAAAAATAACCTAATACATAATTACAAACTAGGTTAAAATAAACAAATCTTACCAAAGCGTTGTGGCACGCCTAAGTTAGGAAATTTCCTGAAGAAGAGATCAGATTGCAGATCTTGAAACGTAGTGTTACTGATTTCTTGTTTCACTGAACGATGGAAAATGTCCGGAAAATCCTGTTTCCTTCACAATCCTTCCATCGTCAAAAATAACCTTCAAACAATGTACTATTATATTTCAAAGTTTAAATTTAGTAAAGTTATTGTGCTGTATTAAATAAAAGGATTTATGCATGATTTACAATTAAAAAGTTAGGTTTAAACATGTGACGTTAAATATTATAAACAGTTATTTTATAATGCTCTAACGTGTCTATTTAAGTATTATTGTAACATAGCAGAGTAGACTTACCATATATTCAATATCATCTTGTCCGATCAACCATACTCTAGTTTGTTAAGAAAATATATTTAAGTTCCTAATATTTTTGGACCAAGTCTGGTAATAAATTATATGCCCTAGTGGCTATAAAAGAAAAGAATTTTGTGAAATGTGTTTTTTGAGGTTTTGGTACACAAAAGTTATTTGCATTTCTTAATCTCATTTCTATTTTATTTTCTTTTTTCAAAGCATTTTCACTTCTAATATAAATCAATTTAAATACTTTGTAAATGTACATATATCGAAAGGGTAATATGTTCATGGTTACAAATAAGGGATAAGAATGTACACTGCAATTAGCTTTTGTTATTAATCTTATAACAATCTTTTTTATTGTTATTAATGTTCCTAAATTTGTGATATAAGTTCCGCCCCAGCAGAAGAGAGCATAATCAAGCCTATTATGAATTAAAGAAAAGTAAATCGTGCGAAGTACGTCTGATGGGTATAATTGTCTAAGAAAATTATAAATACGAAGTTGATTCACCAATTTTCCCTTTAAAATTGCTCTATATGGTTTCCAATCTAGTTCCCTATCTAATACGATTCCCAGATACTTTATAACTCCCTAATTTTGAAACAAAATTCATCACAAACGTTGGAGCCCCCAAGCAGTTTAAACATCTGTACACTAACGGATTTTAAGTTTATTATTCTCTGCTAAGACTAAAATGTATATAGCTTGTTTTCTCTGGACTGAGCACTATTTTATTAACATGGAACTACCGCCTCAACAACAGCAGATCGAAATTGATATGCTGCTCTACATCAACACAACTATTTTCAATATAACATAAGGCAGTGTCATCAGCAAATGACGTGACATATCCTTTGAAATTAGCATTGCAAAAATCATTTATGTAAATCAAAAACAAAATTCTAAAGTACGATTACCTTGTGAGAATCTGTGCCAAAGATTGATAGAGGGTTAGAACGGTGGCATAGTGTCTGTTTTAGAAGTGAAGTAAAGGACGCTGTCTCTAACACTCAACTTGGGGACCAACTGTGCAGGCGGGCTGCTCGCAAGGACAGAATCGCTCAGTGGTCACCCATCCAAGCAACGCCCACGCTCGACACTGTTTCAGTATGTTATCTTACGATTACTGCTGCACCAGTTTGACTGCGTCATTGGCTGTTTTAGTAATAATACGAGTATGAATTTTGTATTGATAATCTTAACACGACTGTGCATTGGTCCCTTTCTATTTAAAGGCTCACCCGTTGAGCTGAAGCCTGAGGTCAAGTACCTGGGCGTGATCCTAGATAGGGTTCTAAACTGGGGACCTCATCTAGAAAGGGTCATTGCCAGGGGTAAGTGGTCTCTAATGCAATGCAGACGTGTGATAGGTGGGCCCTGGGGACTGAAGCCGAGGCTCTTGTACTGGCTTTATGTTTCCGTGGTCAGACCTGCACTAATGTACGGAGCTGTCGTATGGTGGCCAAAAACGGAAGCCAAGACGGTGGTAGCACGTCTGGCAGGTATCCAAAGGATGGCCTGCCTCGCTATCACAGGGGCCTTTCCTAGTGCGCCAGGCGCGGCTCTGGACTGTTGTCTTAATCTCGCCCCCCTGGACATTGTCATTCGAGCTATGGCCAGGAAGAGTGCTTACTGTCTTCAGCAGACGGGATTCTGGTCGGGCTGCAGCGGTGGGCACTGCAGAATTGGCACTCTGATACAGGAGGATGTTTTGCACATGATCTCTGATCAGATGCCACAAAAGTTTTCCTTTGACAAACCCTTTAAGATTATTTTGCCCTCAAGGGATGATTGGTCAGAGGGGAAGCAACCTCTTCCACCAGCGGAGATCGAATGGTACACAGACGGCTCTAAAACAAAAAGCGGCACAGGCGCTGGAATTCTGGGAGTGAGACCATGTAGGGAGCTGGTGGTTCCTATGGGTCCGTATCCGACAGTCTTTCAAGCGGAGGTCGCAGCCATTATGGAATGTGCTCGTGAGAATCTTCGTCTGCGATATAGGGGCAAGACGATTAACATTTTCACGGACAGTCAGGCAGCGCTGATGGCGCTGGATTCTTGCGCAATCAAATCCAAACTGGTTTGGGATTGCTATCAGACCGTTTCCTCCCTTGCCAGAATCAACAATGTAACCGTTTGTTGGGTTCCTGGTCATGAGGGGATTCCTGGGAACGAAAGAGCTGATGCCCTGGCCAACCAGGGCTCAGCAACAATTATGACGGGCCCTCAACCATTCTGCGGTGTTCCAAGGTGTGAATCCTCTAGGGTTGTCTCGAAATGGATTCGCGCGGAGCATGGGAGAAGGCGGAGGTTGCATCCGGGTTTGAGAGTGAGTAGAATGGTATTACAGTTACCTTCCTCCAAGGTGGCCTCGGACCTTCTCTCATTAAACAGATCAATGTCTTCCAAGGTCATTGGTCTCATTACGGGGCACGGTCACCTGAAGAAGCATCTACACAGAGTTGGTATCCTTCAGGAGGATCCGCTCTGTGGAAGGTGTAATGAGCAGGAGGAGACTGCTGAGCACCTGCTCTTTGATTGCCCAGCAATAGCAAGAGAGCGGTATGCCATCTTTGGTAGCTTGAACAGGGGTGGCGAGTTTTCCCAGGAGGACTTGATAGGTTGTTTTCGGCGGTTTGTTGAACTGCTGAAGTTGTAGACTGGTAGTCCTCATGGTGTTTCCGGGGTGCGCAAAAGGCCCTTGAGACTTAAGTGCATGGCAGTAGGCCGCCCCAGGGGAAAAAAAAAAAAAAAAAACGACTGTTCTAGTGAGCACACTACAGGTGTTCTAGCGGTGTCACTATTGACAACGAGCCCTCTTTCAGCGTATTAGATCCCCCACCCCTATAGATCTACGGAATATAAACAAATATAAGACTGACCTGGAAAGAGGCATCTTCTACTGCAATGTGTTAAAAGAGCGCTACAATGAAGATACGTTGCACCGTAGACAGGCACCATAAGATAACTGCGATGATTGCCAAAAACGCCAAGACGCCAAGAAGGGTAAGGTACAGTACACCCCAAGCTGTAAAAAACGTAACGTTTATAGTATTATTTAGGTTTCAAATGATGACGAGTGTAGCTTTATTTCTAGTTAAATATATGCTATAACATTATAGTTATATGTGAAATATAAATGATATGGCCATTAATAGTACGTATGGAAACAGAAAAATATACAATGATGGTTGGGTGAACGAGTTTTCTTCGGGGAATGCCACTCAACAGCTCCCGCACAACTGCCCAAGCGACACATTATACGTCGTCTTATATTAGGGATTGTAAACTCAACTAATTAAAATCACTGAAACCATTATCGAAAAATCTATCCATAAGCTAGAAACATTACAAAAAATTAAGCAATTATTTTTATAGTCATCATATTCAATTTACAAAAAAGTGTTGCATATTAATACAATAACTGAGCGACCAAAACACACAATCTAGGCCCAATGAACCACTGACTGTAATGGTGGAACCTACATATTAACTATGCAGCAAGAAAATTACATTAAGCATATTTGCACTATACGATGTTTAGAATTTGCATTTTCGGAACTCTAAAATAGTTTACTTCACATATGACCATACTGATATTAGTCTTGGTATAAATAAAGTATTTATGGTGCAACAATAAAGAAAGAAAAATGGACAGAATTTTTAACGTTATATAAAGATAACTTTGAGTAATGCTAAAATCTTGTTATCATGACGATATACAGTATTTACATTTATGAGGTGATCATATACTGTAAGCCAAACGTAAAATATCTTTGTTAGGTGAAAATCCAATTATTATTCAATAAATAAAGGGAGTATTGCAATACAAGCTCATAGACTTACGTTTCATAAAAAAAACTTCATTTGCGGGGGGGGGGGGTACTATATGATTAAATACCTAATATCATACAAATTAACAGAATGTTGTTAAATTAAAGCAATATTTAAAATGTTCTGTCATCATCAACACTATACTGAGTAGAAGAATATTTCACAATGCAAAAAGTATATAATAGTAAGTATTAATATTTTAGACTTAAGTTTTATTTTAATTGTAGTTCTTAGTGTTTAATAATTCACGCCACTAAATTCACAGGTCGTATTTTGTAATGAATAAGACTGTTTGAATCAGTGGCGTAACTTAAGCGGGCGGATTAGGGAGGTAGAACCCCTCCCCCCACATACCATAAAAATAAATAAACAGCCCGTTGCTTCAATCAGATTCGTATCCCCTAAAACCAAGTCTTAGTTATGATATTTATTTTAATTGAATTAATATGATAAAGAACAAAATATAGCATCCTCAGACTTTCTCCATGTAAGAAATATGATAAATACGAAAACTAATACCACAGCTAGGTTCATGACCAGCATTAGACCCGGATTACCCAGATGGCCTAGGGGCGCAAGGCGAGGGGGCCACAGGTCTCAGATAAAAAAAATGTTGAAGTAAGTAAAAACGCAACGTGCATGGAGATGAGGAGGAAAGTTGCGGACCGATTGCTCTCTGCCTGCAGAACATAATTACGCAGTTTACAGTACTTGAATATCGTAGCTTGCAGGAGGGTAGCTGGTATGGGGCGGGTGTGAGGCGATGATGACTCACCGGAAATTCAGATGACTAGGCGAGTCATCTTGACTCACAGATCGGTTTGCACCTTGAAGTGTCATTGTTATTGTTTATGTCGGTGAATTGTTGACATCTGCTGGATTGTTGTTGATTGACAAGTATATGACTGATTAATTGAGATGTATCTGAACTGGGCTGAATTTGAAGCAAGTTGTGATATGATAATCATTACTACCAACATTTTAACCACCTAAAATTTCAGTTTTTCAGTTTTTGAAATGAGCCAATCATAAAACGTCTATCTGGGGCTGAGTTCAGGAAGAGAGCTAAAATTAAATCTTACGAGGTCAAAAGGTGCAGTGGAACATTAAAACCCCGATTATCACCACAAGAGGACAAACATAAAACAGATGAATCTGCTCCTTTAATCTGTGCAAGTACTAGTGGCATCTCTAGTGATGAACTGTCTTCCTACACTACCAGTTTAGATAAAGAAGAACAACTTGGAACAAGTTTAGAATCCGAAACACTTTGCTATGATTCCGATCCGGCGTACTGGGTTTTAAATAAAGCATCGCGTGATTACGTATTCACAAATGGGTTAGTTAAAAATTCAAATGTAGATTTTTTCAAAGGAAAATAAGATGTATGGGATCCGTTCTTGGCGTTTTAATGTAAAGAGTTTCAATAGACAATTTGTTGACGAATGGAGAAAAACAAAACAAAGCCTGGTTGGTGTTCTCTGAAACGAAAGGTGCAGTTTTGTTGTCCTTGTCTTGTTCATTCAGAAACACAACCTGAGTCGTCTTTTAAAAGGTTTTAGTGACAGGAAAAATGTATCGTCGAGGCCAAAAGAACATGAAAACGCAGTTTATCACAAAACCAATACAATAATTTTTACAGAAAGAGGAGAAAAATAGGGTAAAGTTGATTTCATAATTATTGAAATTATTGATTAAGACACGAGTTACTGAACAATTATACTACAAACAGCTTTCGTTGTGATACAGGCTTTAGCTTCCAGTGGGTTGCCGTTTCGAAAGTCAGAAGAAGTATTTGGTTCCAGTTTAAATAGGGTATGAGTATGGTGATAAAAAGGGTATGAATATTTCGCAGCCTAACTGCAGAAACCCGCGAAAACCCGTAATACTTTTAATGACAATTTATTATTACATTTAGAATTGTTAAACAATTACAATTAACATTAGGATCCCTCATGAGTCTTATAAATACGCTCTATCACGAAATTTCTGGGACTAAAGAACGGATTTACAATACAATTTGTACATCTTCGTCTACCTCTTTAGAAGCTCGACACGGGGTTGAAAGGAAGCTTTACCGCGAAAAGTGATACTTTTAACAACAATTTTCATTATCAATGAATTTTCGAAACTGAAGAACCAATGGAACTTTGTATAGATATTCATTTGGCCACTTTAGGTGCTCAATACAATCGGTTTTAAAACGTCGCAGCATAATCGCAGAAATTCGCGAAAACCACGATACTTTTAATGACAGTTATTATTCCAATCAGAAATATTAAAAAATTATACACGAGAGCAAAACCAATTTTTTAAAGAAACTTATATGTCTCAATAATTTACTCCTTCTTACTGTCATAAATTCACTTCCCGTGTGTGTTGTGTATTTACATACCACTCATTTTTTCAGAGGAAATAAATTTCCATAATTCTTATGAATCTATACTATATCAATAACGTGTGCGATTTTGAGAGATCGAATACACTAATCCTGGAGCGTTTTCCAATGTTTTGTGAAACCCGATGATGAAAGAAAAAAATAAATTTATTTCTCAAAATACATATCGTACTACTACTACAGTTATTAATAAAACAATACATACATACTTTTACAAAACTTGTAAACGATATGCAATTGAGAAACATTTTGATTCCTACAAGTTACAGCCTGTTTGGAGATTTGTTGAAATTTTACAATTATTTTTTAATGACATTTATAGTTACAAATAATATGAATAAATATATTTTATGCATACTATATCGCTAAACAAACCATAATTTTTTTATCTCCTAAACCATTTACAATACAAACAAAATACAATAAACAATAGAAGGCAAGTAGGAATAAATAATTCGTAGAGCAAGGCGAAATATTGGCCGAAGCAGTTCCAGACGGTCATCAACTGCGTGGGGGGAGGGGGAGTAGCCCTATCGCAAAAGTCTACGAACGTCAGATTTCCATATCGGGTACAGCTCTAATCACACAGAACTGTTAAATTATTATCTCTGTTATTGTTACGTTTTTTGATATTGCTGCCTTTGTTATCACAATGTTTTCTGGTTTAATTCACATAGTTTATTGTTGCACTATAACTATCAATATACTGTTATAGGTATTGCAATCTTGACGTAGAAGGTAACGAAGCTATACTAGCTGATACATTTAATTATTATTTTACAAATTTTGTTTCCGAGTTGAGGCCTTGAGCTTTTGGTTCTGATCTGTTTTTTGACGGATCAGACAGAATGTCAGTACTGGCTCACACAATTAAGTTTAACTGAAGCGATAAATACAATAATTAAAATGAAAAATAAACGGAGCTGTGGTTCAGGTGGTATTAATATTTTAACAATCAAAACTAACATAGACGCTGGTACAGCCGACTTTTAATCGCAATTTACATATCTGAGGACTTTCTCTGTTAAACTCTAACGTCTTCCAATTAACTGTATTACATGTGCCCTGAACTAGTATGTAGGCCATCTCAATTCAGTCATAAGACGTGTCAAACTTTAAGTCCAAAGTGAGTATTAAAAGAGGGAGGGAGGTTGGGAGACTGTAGATTCTGTCGCCTACTATAAACAAATAAAACTCAACTGTAAACCATGCTCCACTCGGAACTACAGACTAAAATTCACATTGATGTGAAAAAGACAGTACAAACAAGGGTGAGTAAGTACAAATCGCAATAGCAGTGCAGCGTCGTGACGTCACTAGTAAGGGAGTGAGGAGGGGAAGTAGGATCGGGCGGCAGTGACCAAGATCAAAGGCGCCTCCTAGTCTACAGTCCTGTGTTCCTGCAGCGGTCGGCGGTATGTATTCGTGGAAGACGGCGGCTCCCGACGCGCGGCGGCTGGACGTCGCTGACGGTGGCGGTCCTGGAAGTCGCTATCTCTGCTTTTGAACACACCCAGTCTGAACAGTGGTATTCAATTCTGAAAGAAGCGTCTTGTCTCGACAACGTGATGAACAACAAAATATGAGTTGATGGTTTTGGCTCCCTAAACTCAAATCCTGAATACTCTATGAGTGTGTAGTTGCATACGATAACAAAAAGAAAAAAATAATTAGTATGACAAATATATTTGAAGAGTGTTTGTTAAAAAAGATGGCGGATTGGGAGCGCCAAAATAAGGGTTGCACGGGTTAAGTTACAATCTAGCACCAACCTTATTGTGAACAGACACCGCGTTGAAAGGACTAAAAACTAATACAAAAACTCTTTATCGTTATTAAATATTTTACTATAGTTTATGGAATGCAAACAATATTTGTTAAACTCGGCCAGAATTCAAGCATATCTATACATATTCTGTAGTTAGTCGTCGTGTCTGCTGCCATGCAGAATGCTGAAACAAGTAATCCTTATCGCTTCCTCGTCTCCAGCTGAAGCAGCAGCTCGCTTATCTGTTTGTCCTGGAGACCAACGCTTTTTTCAGAGTTCAGGTGGTACAATCGAGTTTCAGTTGGGATAAATTTTACAATCAGGGCCAAAGAAAAACTGTTGAAAATTGAAAGATATGCATATTTGTAGAGTATGTATTTATTTGAAATACGACTGAAATTAATGACATATACTCGTTTATACAACTCATACAATAGACTGTTGTCTAAATAAACCTTTAACTATTCAGCATTTACATTTATCAGAAAGGAATTAAATAAAAATATAGCTGCAAGTAAAAAGTTTCATGTTATTATTATTAAATACAAAATTGTATTATACATACATATTTAAAACATGCCACTACATGTTTGAAGCTATAGTGTAGTATGCCTATTTAAAAGGAACGTTTTTATTAACAGTTTTAATTTGGGTCTGGTTACAAAATTGCTTAAATTTCCCACTTTAAATGCCTAAAATTGCTGGTAGAATGATCAAAATGACTTTTCCTGTTTTTATGGAAGTTATCTTCAAAGACTGTAACTTTGAAATAAAAAAATATGAACCCAACCAAAACTCGATTGCTCCTCCTTATAATAAGCTGTCCGTATATCCCAGAATGTTATAAGCATAAAATTATATAAGATTAAACCTTGCTTTACTAGCACAAACCAGTTATGACTTCAAGTCCGTGACGATTATAGTTTTCCGTTTGATGGGTCTCACTGGAATATTTTTTATATTTTCGTCTCAACAATTATCTCATACACAATACAGGTTTTGCAAAACATGAGTATATCTTTCATTCATTAAGAGAACTGTGACTTTCAACCAAACAGATACATTTATTTCCTAATGCTATATAACTTTTGATTTCCTTAAATTAGTAGGCTGCAATAGCTTTGGTATATACCGTACTTTAAATTCAACTTGATTATTGACTTAATACAACACATTCTAAAATAATATATACAATTAAACAATACTATGGTACATAATTGTTCTATTAATATTTGTAAAAGACCGGTTAAAATGAGACTAAGTATTACCACTTCTCCGTATAGTAAACTATCAATTGCATATTACATACAACTTTGCTTGTTTCACGTTTACTTACGTTTCATTATTTTATTCATACTATACCGTTGTATAAGTTCCATTAGTTTTAAATATTTTTTCATGAAACTAACTACGGTTATTATATCAATTATTGTTGTGTAGTTTAAACAATTGTACTGAATTCGGCATTTTAAATTAATTGTACTACTACTGTATGTTTGAGGGTTGCAATTTTTATATATTAATGATATGGTATTTATTATATCAGGCCTCACTTTTAGTGACCACGTAACATATACTACACATCATGCATTGGGTACACTGATGGGTCCTAAGAATTTATAAATACGGTCCCAGAGTATGCAAAGCTGCAGACCATGCAGTCACTTATATTACCAGTGTTTTACTACTGCTACCCTGCATACGGAAATAGTATCTCAAGGGGGAGGGGGGTGCTCTTAGAATTCAAAAACTCCAAAACTCGTCCGTTAGGTCCATTTTTTGCCTGAATCTGCATTTGGCCCCAATGGAAGACGCATGTAGGGTCCTGACAAACTGCATGACTTATTAAGTCCTATGACTTGGAGAGCCTCAATATCTTGGACAGAAACTGTTGTATCAAGATCACTCAAAGGAGCACCTGCCAAGACCGCTTCACTTTCCTCAAGTGCTGCTTGAGGTTGGGAGGAGAAGTTTCACCTACTTTTGCCAACCTTGTTTAATGACCTCCCTGACACCATAAAAATTATGCTGTTAGTATGTTCAAAAGAAAATGAAAAAAAAATACAGTAGCAGCAACTAAGATGTCACTAAGGGTATTGTATATAAGTAGGGATTATTTTAGATTAGTTTGTAGGTTTTAAAACCTTTATATATTTTAATTACACAATTGTTATTTCTGTTTCTATATTTCATGCCTTTAAAATGCTTAGACCACACAGTTATAACTGTTTTTTTAATCTTTGTTATAGTTTATGTGTTGTTATGTACGTTATTGTTATATAATTGGTAAGTAGTTATTAGGCATATACCTGGCATATATTTGACACAAGTTATTCTGAAAAATAGTTAGGTACTGAAAAATTCTTAAGAAATGAAAACATTTTTATTATTTATTATTGTAATTACTGAGTGATTGTACCGAAAACAAAATAGAATAGTGCAATAGTAAAGTACCAAAGTACACAAAAAAATTTGGGTAATAGTCAAGATTTTAGGTTCAGGTGGTGTAATGGTAATGGCTTGTGGGTATTGTGGATTATTAATGTGGGAATTGAGACAGCCGAGAAGTAGGATGGAGTATTGGGGTTAAGTCCCTGAAAGGAATTAAACATATTTCTCACTTGTTACATGACTTTTTAGATAATTAACGCCTACATTTTTCCTACGAGTTTTCAGAGTGCAGCATGGAGTGATAAAATTAAATACGTTCTTCAACCTAATCGGTTCACCGCTGCAGTTATGCCTCTTATTTAAAACTGAGAGGAAGGGTCACTAGCACTGAGACAGACAGTCAGCTTTGACGTGAACTTCTGAGACAATTCTGTGAGAGTAAATGACAACTTCATTGTTTTGTTTAGCATCAGTGTCAAACTGAGACATGTATACGTAAACAAATGTGAGCTGTGCAGTAACTCTCACATCGGGGAGGCGCCTGCACCACCGGTCAGGGCCGTGCCTAGCGACAGAGACACTGGGGCGGGTGGAGCCTTCAATCTCCAGTTTGCTCCAACTGTTGGTAAAATACAAAGGAGTTCATGTCTACTCTCGAATCTCGACTTATGACCTGACAAGTGCACATCAATAATTTCAAATAATAACACACTCTATAAAAATTATATTGTGCATTATAACAAGACAAACTTTAAACTCAACAAATAGTAAATTATTCCTAATTTTGTTTCCAATAGAGATTTTTCACTTGTAAATGAGTAGGAAACTAGTGTTATCATAGTGCGAAAGGTTTAATTGCTGTTTACTTATTGCATTTTTGGTGCAAACAGCCTTAATTTGCATTAATTTTTTAATAGACCTTTTAGTCAAAGCCCTTTTAAAATACCATTCCCTGAAGGCAAGAAACACTTTTAGTAACATCACAAGGGATTAAAATAGCACTTTTTGACAGTACTGTAACCCAGGACAAGAAGAATGGCTGAAGAAGATAAGGGTATAAATGTCTGTGTAGTAGGTCTTTTTCTCTTAGAAAAAGAAGCTGAAAAATTTCACTTAGTACTGAAAGTACCTTTGCGCTGCTGTTGAGTGATAGGATGATGGATGGGTGAGGTTGGGAGTTGGGACACCTCACACCTGTCAAGATCCATGAGAAAAGATTTTGGGCACTAATCTCAGTCATGTCTCTTTGGAAGAAGGAAGAGCCAGTTCTGTACCAACCTCTCCAATCAAAAATAAGGCAGGAAGTGGCACACCTAGGCTAGCAACAGCCCTTAATACCTAGGGAGCCCTACAAACTCCAACAGTCATCCCCCACAGTAGACTAAAGCTATAGATCTACCCTTGCACCCCAATATTTAGACATTTACGGTTAGTGATGTGCCATTCCTGGACATCCACAAGGTTGCCCAGGTTTAAGTCACACATTGGTTTTTCCTCTATCCTTGATTATGAATCCTTCTGGACTCGAAGCGAAAGAGCAGGTAGACAGAGCCGAGCAGATCCGACTACCAGTGACGAATCCCGAACATCTGCTAGCTACTCTTACAGTTACAACTGGAATATAAAAAACAGAAGTGAACCCTCCTGACAACTAGATCCATTCAATACATTACTTATTACATAGTACTCACTATTATATAGTTTTTAAAATTAATTATGATGATCATCATCCTTGTTAATCAAATATGATTTAAGAAAATAAAATCTTTACCAACACCATTTTTTATTTTAAATTAAATAATATTTCAGGAAATTACAACTTTATACATAAGATTATACTATTACCTTTAATCATCAATTTCCCTTTCACATAGTACCCTACAATATTAATATTCTTACCTTTCAGTATTTAAACCCAATCAATCTATGCATACCAAACTATTTCTTGTTGAAAAATATTTTTTAATATTCCCTAATTTCAAGGAATATATCTTAAAAGGATGCAACTAAGAAAATATAAAACTAATAAAAACTTTTTAAACCAACTGAAGACAGATTACGTGTTTTAAACCTATAGCCATTATCGAGTGTCCAATAATCTGAGATTAAAAATGGGACATTCTGCTGAAATCTTATCTAAAAACCAGATGATCAGTTATTTACATATTGTTTGGAAAAAATTTGGAAATCATTCACATTTAGTGTCTCTACTTTCATTTAAATCGGTACACTTCAAAACCTCAGATGTGACATTTCAAATGACACAAGGCAGATACAGTAATAATAATAATCACAGTTACTTTTTTTTGAAGACCACACCTTTCATTTAATCTCTAATAATCATAGGGAGTTTCAACTTGACAATTGTCATGCTAAGAGCAGGTAAAAAGAGCAGTTCTGACTACAATCGACAAATCCAGAACATCTGCTAGCTACTCTTACAGTTACAACTGGAAGATAAAAAAAGAAGTGAATCCTTCTGACAACTAGATCTATTTAGTACATTACTTAGTACATAGTACTCACTACTATATAGTTTTTAAAATTAATTATGATTTAATGAAATCATCCTTGTTAATCAAATATGATTTAAGAAAATAAAATCATCATCAATTTCCCTTTCACATAGTACCCTACAATATTAATATTCTTATCTTTCAGTATTTAAACCCAATCAAAACTATGCATACCAAACTATATCTTGTTGAATAATATTTTTTAATATTCCCTGATTTCAAGGAATATATCTTAAAAGGATGCAACTAAAAAATTTTAAAACTAGTAAAAACTTTTTAAGCCAACCGAAGACAGATTACATCTTTAAAACCTATAGCTGTTATCAAGCGTCCAATAACCTGAGAATAAAAAGGGACATTCTGCTGAACTCTTATCTAAAAACCAGATGATCAGTTATTTACATATTGTTTGGAAACAATTTGGAAATCATCCACATTTAGTGTCTCTACTTTCATTTAAATCGGTACACTTCAAAACCTCAGATGTGACATTTTAAATGACGCACAGCAGACACAGTAGTAATAATAATCACAGTTATTTGTTTCTTTTTTTTTAAAGCCACACCTTTCATTTAATCTCTAACAATCATAGGGAGTTTCAACTTGATAATCGTCATGCTAAGAGCAGGTAGACAGAGCTGAGCAGTTCAGACTACCATTACAAAATCCGGAACATGTGCTAGCTACTCTTACAGTTACAACTGGAAGATAAAAAAGAAGTGAATCCTCCTGGCAACTAGATCTATTTAGTACATTACTTAGTACATACTTAGTACACTATTATATAGTTTTTAAAATTAATTATGATTTAATGAAATCATCCTTGTTAATCAAATATGATTTAAGAAAATAAAATCATTACAAACACCATTTTTTGTTTTAAATTAAATAATATTTCAGGAAATTACAACTTTATACATAAAATTATATTATTTCATTTAATCATCAATTCCCCTTAGTCAGGAAATACAAATCATACTTTATACGGGTTTGGGCAATCATCATTCATTTTGGTAACAAACCTCTTAGCACTTTATAGATGGTTGAGAAAACATTTTAGTATTTGTTCTATACGGTACACACATTGAGCAACATATTTCCTAAGCTTATTCTATCATGTCGATTCTTTCAGTAGTTATAGCCTTCTATTCCCAACCTCCCCAAATCCAATTATTGTGAAAATTTTTGGAGGAGTTTGCCTGTTCAAAAAGTATCATAACATATATGATTTGGTGTATAGGGTTTCCTGTAGTATAAGACAGTGGGTTACTTAACTCCCAAATCAATGGTTGTAATTAATCAAGACATATCTCGGATCTTCACAGCATCGTGAGACGAGTGACATATCGTAAGACAAAATCTTATATAAGACACGTATTGTGCGGATTTTACTCCTCTCAACCATTTATCTACAATGAGTGATGACCATTACTATAGTACGAGATATCATGCAAGCCTTAGTTGTGGCAAATAAGCAGTTGTGTAATACACTCTGACCCGATATATAGTTTTCAAACTTTGCATGTGTATAGAAGTTTAGTGTGTTGCAATAACACTAATATTAAAATTATTAATTGAGAATTCTTTACATTATTAATAAATTTAAAATCTAAACTACCAGGTTTGCAATGATATGTCTTGTTCTATAAATGAACTACACTGGTCCCAGTACCCGTAACGTTCGAGCAATCTCTCAGATCGTGAAATCAGCGAAGTAACTAAGCAAATTCATTCAATTTAATGAACTAAACAATTAAAAAATATATCGTAATATATATCTAAAATAACATTTATCGTTCTCAACCTTACATCGCATATGAGGATAATAGGACATTACTTCACAGTAAATGAGCGAACAAATGTTTGCTGTGACTTTAATTCAATTAATGGAAAGTTCAGTGTATTTCACTCTATAATATACAAACAAAGAATGAACTCAGATTGGTAGATCTAGTAAGTGATCATAGGGAGGAAGTAGACAAGCATTATATCAATGGCTAACTTTCCAGTGTAGTGTTTAGGGTGGTGAGAGTTACTTATCAGATGTATAAAGTATTGGCTAGAATATATGTTGAATGGTATTGAGTGAATATGGTAAGGTAGTCTATCTCTGAGGAAATTTTAAAATTTGAGATGGTAAATTATTATTTTGAAACTTTTTGGAGCTATATTTTCTTATGCAGAAAAACTAATTTATACGTAGCAGTTAATAATTTTCATTTTGAAACTACATTAAACATATGCTCTGAAATTATGTTTTAATTATAAACAGGTATTTTATTTTCTTATTGTTTATGAGTGCATGTATATGTTCATTTTATGCAGTTTTAAAACAAGACCTTTTATATTTGAAATATTTTAATTAAAGGTGTTTGGTAATGTGCAAGAATCTCTGTTAGAATTTGATTTGCATAAAAATCAATTTGCAAAAATAAATAGTAATTATAAGTTGAATGAAATCTAGCTTCTTTTAATCCCTCCTAAAGAATAGTACACTATTTATAGCTATTCACATTAACTACTTCATGTCTTCAATAGATTTAATAAGCTTGCTATGATAATAGTCATTATACCGATCTTATATCTGAGTGAGTAACATCGGATTTAGCTTATTATAAAAAAATTCAGTGATATCCAACACTAAAATTTTAGTTTGCATATTTCATTTAAAACATAAATGTCCATAATCACAATGAAAAGCAAAATAATGTGTTATAATAATGAAATGAGAAAAACAATATTATATTTAGCTTAAAAAAAACCAAAATCACTCATGGTTTCAATACTCAGAACAAACTTCCAATTAGATAAATAGTAAGGCTCTGGCATTAATAGCAAAATCGTCAACACGATAAACCCTCCAAATTATACTGAAATTGATTTGTTTTATTGAACAACTCCAAAACAACATTTACTGATAAACCGTTGGGGTTATTATAAATTTCCTTATATGATATATTTAAATGGAAGACGATTCTTATAAAACAAAACGTTACATTAATATAGTGAAAAACTATTAGACTTACCATCAATCATTACGGTAGTCAGGGAATACACAGAAGAGTGATGACAGCTAGCAGACGAGACCCGGTTCGGCACTGACTGAGTACTGAGCTGAGCTAGAGTCTGGAGACGTCAACACACGAGTGGCGGGCGACTAGGAGACGTCTGTCGCGCCAGTGCGAGTGTAGTCCCACAGCCACAGCTGATTCGGATGGTAAAGGTAGGTACTTACTCTGTGATTTTATCGTGTGTCTGTGTCTCAGCTGGGAAATAGATAGTGCCCGATGTGTCTAGTTTTGATTGTAATGTTTTATGTAAATTTTGAACTTTACACAGTTTTATTGTAAATCTATCAATTAAGTACAATTTAAAATTCAACAGTAGTACAAATAGAAAGGATCTAGCCTGTGAGTAAACCGCCCTTAGTAAGTGATCATCCCGGCGAAGTAGTGAAAGGGTCAAACACTGTCCTAATACAGCAACTAATATTTTTTGTTGGTTTCAGAAAACGTAACAAAATAGTTTTCATTGATTCTTCAAAGTGCTGCTGTATTTCTTAAATCAAAAGTATCTTACAGAATTAACGTAAATATATATATATATATATACGGTATATATATATATATAATATATATATATATATATATATATATATATATATATATATATATATTATTTGCAAGGAAATTATACATATAAATGTATACCTTCCTTAGTTCTCAAACAAACTTAAATATTCTATACAACTATAATAAAACAACTCATTGAAGAATGTGCCCATTGCCGACTTCTGATATCATAAAACATGTTAAAAATATTATTCTAACATTACATTTTAAAATCTGTAATTATTTATAGAAAAACCTTATAGTTTAATACTAGTATTTTTATTTTTATTTGTCATTTAGTAAAAACACCTCAAACATTTTTGTATTGTACTGTTTAAATATTAAACCATCATACTTTTTACAAGAAAAACTAACAATCGTTTTGAAGAACATTAATGATGTCTTTAAAACGAAACATCTCTCACAACTATTAGATAAAAAATAAAAGATCTTGTGTCAATAAATCAACATTGATCTTATGGGGTTAAACTAAGACCGTTCCACTATAGCCGGTTCGAATTAGACAGACACTATTCCTAAAATGAAGTGTTAAGGGATTCCTAAGGTGTTAGACAGACTAGAAATTATAAAATTTGGAGAATTTACTAAGCAACAACCTTAAAATACAATTTTACATGATATGTGTCTTATTGAATTAAACTCTATGTTGTCAGTGACATTAGTCGTCAACTTCCGTTCACAATTTATATTTGTATCCTCTATGTACTACAACTGTCAAACTGACAGGCGACTCCCGCATGACACTGTATAGCAGCTATAGGTGGTAGTGCTGGTTCTGCATTCCTGCACCGTCCTTATCTACTGAAGACAAGCATCGGTATCTGTGTGCATAATAAGGTTTGTGGTAGTAGATATTATACTGATTGCGTGATGGCTATTACATAGGAATACACTGCTAATTTTGATCTTGTTTCATAAACAAAGTTCAGCTTATTTTCCACTTTGCAAACCTAGTAAAATTCAAAAATGTGTTACCCTGATGTTTAACTGTTAATTTGCCAGGAATTTAGATTGCAGTAATAGTGTGAGTGTGTGTATGTGTTTTAACTCAATGTAATTAATAATTTTTAAACATAACTTCTTTTCTCAGCCTCTTAACAAAACTATATACATAACTAATAGTGCCTATTAAAAGTGGACCTACTTTTCTTTCACTGGGCAACATTTTGTAGGGTATGATGCAGTACATTAGATCCATAGATAGGACTAATTCCAACCTGGTACCGGTAATTTTCTGTTATTACTGTATCAATTTCAAGTTTTAAAATTGAAAAATAAAAAACTGAAATTTTTATATGATAATTTTAAGCTTTGCAAGGTCGAAATAAACAAAAAAGTAATGAATAAAATAGGTATATATTTTAAACTATTCCATGGTTGATTTTTTAATAAAAAACATCCTTAAAAGGAACGAATTAAATTGAAACAGCTCAGTTTATGTGAGTGCTCAGACCTCGTAGTGTATTACTTTGTTTAATAAAATAAGGTAAGGTCAGCACCTAAGCAGGTCATCCACAACTTGGTTCTACAGAAAAGAAGAAACAATTCACCGTGGGGGTTGCTCCTACTGTGGAGAGCTCACGTGTGGTTGTAGCGAGGGATACAGGGAGCAGGGTAGATTCTATCAAATTCCTCGAACTCGCCATTAAAAAAATATGCTGTTATATTTCCCCACTCTACCGTAATATCTGACTACTCTAATGTCCTCTCATTGTCCGCATTGTATACATGTGCCAATTCTAATTAAGAATGTCATTTTAGTCGTTTTTAACAGGAGCGGTCCTAGTTAAATAATTTCGAAACACTGCTTACGATGGAATCCTCCAAATGGGAATGTCTGGAGGGAGATTCCTCATGGGGTACGTCACCAACATTACCATAGTCATCACTCAGTGGTGCCACCAGGTCATGCTGAGAGTGCTGGCCTGGATGAAAAAGACAGATTGTAGGTCACACCATAAGGAGGATCTACACGTATGACCAGGATGTACTTGATACCAAGCTCATATTGTTGGGCCAAAACTCTCGTATGGCAAAAATGGTGGTGGTTGTCACTTCTTCTTTGAGCCAAACTGGTGAATAATATTGGTGGATCTGTGGTTAGCTGCCCATGTCGGTTACGCACTCTGTCGTCTTGTATAGATGCGAGATATGGGTGGGCACATTACATCAAAACCGCTACACGCAGAAGATGGCGGTATTACAGAGAAAGGGATACTCTGGATCATGAGTGATAACTAAACTGTCTCGGAACTGGCCACCCTCGTAATTGCAAATGCCATTCTAATATGAGGAATAAAGCGATAACATGTACCAAGGACTGTAAACACTCCACGAGGGACTGGCAGTAACGATAAATAGATTATAGCATAGGATGTTGAATGGGCAGGCTGATCAGAAATCTGTGAAAATGGGTGGAGCGGGAGCACGGGAGGTGAATTTCTATCTAACCAGTTCCTCACTGATATAGAGCGTATCTGTTCAAGATTTTTAAAGTTCAGAGTATCCCTATAGGATATAGAGTATGACGACACCAACCACATACTCTTCTTTTGCAGGCCCTGGGAGAACAAAAGAAGGGTGTTTGAGATTGCCATCGGCCAACTCTCGTCAGGCACTATTACTTAGAAAATGGTCTCTGACAGAGAGGCTTGGGACAGTCTACATATATAGAGGAAGTGCTGAAAACCAAGAAATCACACAAATACAGCCCTCTGTTGGCTGTAGGGCACCTTCTTGAAATATTGCGAAAGCAGTTCTGAGAGGGAGTGATACCTGGGCCATGTGTTAGAGTCTCTTACCAGTGGAATATGCTGATAGTTCATTAGGATTTTCTCCATTATCACAAAATCCTCTTACCACTACACACATTCAAAAAGGAGAATTTTTTTACCTTCTATCTCCATGGTTATGTGAATAAGTGAGACAAGAAAATGATTTAGTTTAGTGTTTCCTTGGTGTAAGATAGTGTAAGTATCCTTCATTTATCTCCATCGTATCCTCAGTCTGAATTACGTTGGAACCAGGGCTTGCTAATTCATATTTTACCATAAATATATTGGCAAAAAATGGTTAATAGAGGAGACCCCAATGACTTCCCTTATCTTGACAGTAGGGAAAAATTTTACCCTCTAGTTTGAAATGGTTGCATTGAGTGTGTTATTGTAACAGTTTCATTCAATGATTAAAAGTGTTTCAGAAACTAGTACATTAGTGAAGAGTCTTTCATTGTCAAAACTAATTATCCTATCGGTTTCATAGGTGTTGACTTCTCATATTTTTGATTGTAGAAGTCCTTAGAGTTTTAAATAGAATAGTTAGTTTTTCTTACAAGTGGTATTTGGTTGCCCAAATAAGTCTTTAGATAATTCCCTGCTGGTGATTTTTGGAACTAATCATTCGCTGAATAGGAATGTGAAGTTTGAATCTACATATTAAGAAAAATGTTCTATGCGCTCAATTATGCATGAGTTAGATCCTTAATTGGCATTGTGTATTTTTCAACGTTTCTGTGATTTTCTCTTTATACGTTATGTTGTACTAGGACTTTTCAGAAAACAAGGAACTTTTCCACCTGAACGCTGCCAGGCGCATACCAATTGCGTATATATTGGTGCGCTCATGCTCGGCACCTCAGTCAGCGTCTAGTTGTGACTACAGGAACATCTCCTCACTGCCCATTTTTGTTATATTCAAATTTGAAATGTGTGCTGCAATTGAAAATCCCACCAATTTTTAAGTGCGGTCTGTAACTCGTTTTTTGTTGGCAAAAAACTTTAAAGCAATATAAATTCATCGGGAGCTGTGTGAGGTGTACAGGAACACATAATGACAGTTCTGAGAGTGAATTAGCCCATAATATGCCGCAATCAATACCTGACTGGGGCAGTACCAGGCCAAGGACCTCAAAACATATATTCCTGAGGACAGTTTGGTGCACACATGGTCAATGTGATTATTCCATGTCAACCCTCGGTCGAGGAGTATTCCAAGGAATTTTGAGGAGTAGACTTCTTCCAATATGGAATCTGTCAACATGACGGCTGACCCACATTGGGAGTCCGTTGGACGCAGTGTGAAATTCAACACGTTGGATTTCGAAGAATTCGTTTAAAGGTTGAGGCTATTGAAATATTGCACACAATTGTTGATATCGACAAAGGATTGTAGCTCCAAACCTTCTTGTGTGTTATCTCTGAAACAGAGAGTCGTGTCATCAGCATACTGCACAATTTTACCATGCATCAGTGATGAATGTACGTCGTTGACGTATAACAGGAAAAGGATTGGACTGAGTATAGAGCCCTGAGGGACTCCATAACTCAGTTTAATTGGTTTAGAAAATTGGTTTGAGATCTGAACCACTTGAGTTCTCTGACTTAAAAATGATTTAAGCCATAGGAAGTGGTGCATTCAGTTCATGATCAAACAGAACAAACATTCATGATCAATAGAATGGTGGACCTCCGAACATTGTGACTGACGATCTGGTCGCCAAAGTTGACGAAAAGATTTGTGAAAAGTGCCGTTTCATAATAACTGAGCTTTCTCTATATTTCCCACAAGTTTCATGGACTTCATTGTTTCATAGTAGGATACCGCAAATTTTGTGCAAGATGTGTGCCAAAAATGCTTACATATCACCATAAAGAACAACAAATGGGAGTATCCTTGACGTTTTAGAGGCTAACACAGTCATGGTGATACACTACTGGATCAAATCGTAACAGGAGACAAAACCTGGGTGAAACATGTGAATTGTGAGACAAAATTATAGTTCATGGAGTGGGGGCACACTAGTTCCCCTAAAACCCAAAGAAACGTCTGCAAACTTTGTCAGCAAGGAAGATAATGGAGACAGTGTTCTGGGACAAGCAAGGTGTTCTTCTTATTCATTTTCTTGAGCGTAGTGCAACAATAAACTCTGAGCAGTACTGCCAAACATTGCAAAGCCTTAGAAGAGCTGTCCAAAACAAACACTGAGGAAAATTGTCAACCAAATTTTGCTATTGCAAGACAATGTCCAACGTCACACAGCAAACAGTATGCAAGGACTCTTTAACTCGTTCAAATGGGAAGTTTTCCTCATCTCCCTACAGTCCTGGACTTGTTTCAAGTGATTTTCACTTGTGTCTGAAAATGAAGACCTGGCTAGCAACACAGCGTTTAGACAACAATGAGAAGCTCCAGCATCACTGAGTGGCTGAGATCAGGCAGCAGAATTCTATGACACAGGAATTTCAAAGCTTGTCCACCACTATGATAAGTGCCTGAATTTGTATGGTGATTATATATAAAAGTAGTATTTTAGTTCCTATTTCACATGTATATAATGAAATGTTTTTTTCTGAATACTTTCTGAATACTTACTTTCTGAATAGCCTTTGTATCTAGTACGAAAGTAGCATTTCCTATGTCAGATGATATAATTTTGACAGTATCATCTTTCTCAAGGATTGATACAGCTCCGAGTTCTTCCTAATTAAGATTGGATTTTGTGGAAAGAATTTTGTTTAGTAAGAGATCAACCTCACAATGAAACCCTGTTCCTCAGATAACAGGGAAACACCTCACTCGATTTCAGTCACGATGTCCACAGCCAGAAAAAATCATGTTATCATTTCAAATTATCCATTGTCGATAACACAATTTAAACAAAGAAAAGAATGTTGTAATGTGTATTATCTATTGGAAAATGTTCTACTTGATTAAAAGTTTCCGTAGCCAAAAGTTTGTTTATAAATAGACAATTAAAGTTTCACCTTCTATATGACATTGTGCAATCATGCAAATGTGCTACTCATGAGATTAAGTGTAAACCTTTATACTGCGTGCCCGTTTTCTTTATTACACTAACCAACAATGTAAGGGGAGAAATGGTTGCTGTATACACATTAATACAAAACTTATTATATTTTGTATCTTTTTATTTTTCATTAGATTTGGATTCATTATTACTTCAGTCACATATGTTAAATTACTGTTTCAGAAATAATGATTAAGACAATTATGTAATTTGAATGTTTGTGTAGTTTGAATGTTTTACTTGTTTCTTTAGGTTCGAATAATCCTAGTTCCACTATATAAACAATACTGAATGACTGCTATGTTTACTGCAGCAATTTTGTAAATTTGAGATAAAAACTTATTTAATTTAATTTTTCATTTTATCAGATTTAATATAATGTATGTTACATGAATATCATTTTAGAAAAATGTAAGTCCCTAGCAATCACTGAGGTTATTTATGTTATCACCTCTATAAAACAATTGTTTGTTCTAGTAAAAATGTCTTCAAAATCGAATGAAAAAATGTTGGATGGAGATGAAAAGGCAGGCCCCAGTGGTGTGAGCAATCCACCCTTGGCTGGCATGCGCAAATTGGATTATGAGGAAATGGCCATAAAGCCGAGTCAGTATGCATATCAACGTTCACTCAACGAGAAGCTGCAAGCACTGGCCAACTACTCTGCTTGTCTGCAGAAAGGTTGCAAATGTAGTGCTTGGCAAACTACAAGCTTTGATCCACGGGCACAAGAGCCTTGCATGAATTGTTCTCATTTATATGGTAAGTCTTTCTTGATAAGTCCATAATAATGTAAAACTTACGTACTTGTATTTATGGTACCTAAAAACAGAGTGTTACATTTAATAAGAAGTAGAATTGAAATGTTCCCGAATTAATGGTCAGAGACACCCATATTAGTCACTTGTTAAAATTTTGTTAGCAGCAAGCAGTTGGTTATACTCCTTGAGAGGGAATATTGGTAATACGGGTGTTATTCAGTCCCTACTGTTCATCGGTGGAGAATGCTTTTCATGTCTCTGCATCTCTTCATTTTCAATTCTTTTATATGGCATGTAATAAACATTAAATTTTGTATTTTGTTTTAAAAGTCGCCTTGTAATGAAGAAGAGCCAAGTTGTGAATGGTACTATGAGAACCACTCTACTTTCAATCTCTTGGTTACTCTCGAATCTTCCATTTTGGATGCTTTTCTTGAATGGAAACAGGTAACAGCAGTTTTCTTTGAGATGAAGAAAGCATAGGAGACAGTCTGGTGGAGAGAGATACTTAAAACTTTAAAATCCTGGGGTATTGACAAAAATATTTTCGTGTTTATCCATGGCTTAGCACTACCCTTTCTAATCCTATGGTCCTAGAAAACGTCCCACCTTAGGAAAATGTTTTGAGTTGCACCCTTTTTGCAATAGCCATAACAGTATTACCTCTTGTGTAATATGGCTCCGGTTCGGGCTTGCTGTTTGTGGATGACTTTGCTAACTTCGTTCCATCAAGAAGAAAAGCCGTGGTCGAACTTGTTCTTCAGTTAATCATAAAGAGATTAGAAGTTTGGTGCAAAAGAACTGTATTTACATGTTTTAATACTCACTGCATTACTTTTTCCAAGTTAAGAAATTGCACTGTACCATTTCTAACCCTAAATGGAATTCAGACTTCAGTAAGTACATCAGTTAAATTCTTGGGGTTCCATTTCGGATCACAGATTAAATTAAGTAACTCATCTTAGACAGACAAAATCAAAGTGCCAGAAACGGCTGAACCTGTTAAAAGTGTTAGGTGGCACCAGTTGGGATGTGGACAGGACGTGCTTGCTCTACTTTTACAAGGCATAAATAATTCCATGCCTTGACTACAGCTCACAGGTATACTCCTCAGCTAGACCTAGTATTCTTCAAATTGTGACTGGGGCTTTTTGCTCTAGTTCAGCACTTAGTCTGCATGTGGAGAGTGGTGAACCTCTGATCACTAACAGACGAGTCCAACTTACGCTGAATTATTTGTACAGCCTGAAAGCAAAACTTGACACTCTGGCACACAAGGTTATTTTTGTCAATCGTTTGCAAGAGAGATACCGTTTGAGACCCACAGCTCCAGCCCCATTTGGAGTCTCAACTAAATCATCCTGTTATACAGCATCATGAATGTTATATCTCACCATAAACTGTACCCCAGGCTTGTGTAATGGCTCTGCATGAACAATCAAAGAAAGACACTAATAAATTAATGTCAGTCATGTCATTAAAAATAAATTAAGTTCAATTGCTCCCTGTGGTGTTGTGTACACAGACAACTCAAAAGCATTAGCTGCCACTGGCCGTGCATTTGTAACAGCAAATAGAGAATATTGATTCGGGTTTCATCAAGCATGTTCGGTGTACACGGCTGAACTAACAGCTATACTGAAAGCCCTTAACATAGTCTGTTCTAGAACTGCATAGATGGTGATCTGTTCTGACTCCCTAAGCAGCCTAATCGCAATCAAAGACATGTTTTCAAATCACGCTCTTGTGCACAAGTCCTAAAACACAATATATAATTTGATGACACAGGCATTAAACTTTCCTTTGTCTAGGTTCCCAGTCATATCGGAATACTAGGAAACGAGATGGCTTACAAAGCAGTGAAAGAAGCTGTACATCTACCTGTGGACACTTTAAAGGTCATATTATGCGACATAAAACCAGTAGTCAGACAAGTGCTAAATCACAAGCGGGAAGGACGATGGGCTAGGTAACTAGACGACAAATTAAGTGCTGCAAAGAAACTATCGTTCCTTAGGCGACTTTGTGTTGTAACCGAAGAGAGGAAGTTGTGTTGTGCCAATTGTGCATTGGCCACACTCACTTGTCTCACGGGTTTCTCATAAACCGTGAGAAACCTCCCCTTTGTACTGCATGTGACGTACCCCTCAGTGTACAGCATATCATCCTTGAGTGTTCAGTTTTTAACATGCAGAGGAAATCATGTCGCTTTCCAAGCACTCTTGGGATATGATGAAAGAAAAATTTAAAACTTCAAATATTACTACCTCCTTAATTTTTAAGATCTAGTCAATTCTCATACATGAATTAGATTAATTTATTGTTATGTGTAATGGGTTTGACATGTATACAGTCCTTCCCAACATTATTTGTTAATGTTATTCCTCTCTTGAATCTAGAGAACTGTGTATTATCTGCCAATCTGGAAATGTATTTGTTTGACAATAATGAAGAAGGAGAATTCTTCTCTTTCTTTCTTGACTCTGTTTTCTTTCCCAACAACAGCTGACATTAATGGTTCATTATTGTGGTTCTGAGTGCTGTTAACAATGTTTTGTATCTCAAAGTTTTTAAGGGCCAAAAACTCAGGTTTATTATTGCCCGATAGAATATATGACACTTACTCATATTGCAGTAGGGTCATATTGCTATAACCTACAAATAAACAAGGACAACAGTTAGAATTTTACTTGTTACGTTATCTGTTGTAATATGTGGGAAGAAATTTATAAAAGACCATTGTTGATATTTTTTGGGTGGTCCCTAGTTATTTGCCAGGAAAGGTTGTCTAGAAGGATTATTACAAGCATGAGAGGATATTAAATGAGACTCAAACCAATGTTCTACATATTAAAAAGACTGTAATACTATGTCAGCTAAATATTTTGTCCACAACTTAGCTATAATATATGATGTTTTAGAAAAGTTTTCTTAAACTTATTCAAGCTCACAATGGTATCACATTTTTAATAAAAATAGACAATTAGAATACCGGGTTGATGTTGTTGCTATGGGACAACACGTAATCGAAGCTAAGTTTTGTAAAATATCAAACTCTGTGAGAAAATCTGTAAGATTTCCCGTTTTATTGTAGCTTGAAAAATAATTTTGTACCAGTTATAAATAGCATTGCCTTGTAACTCTTTTTTTAGTGATCAGTAAATATTTAGCATATTTAAAAATGTACTCATTACAAATAACTATACAAGACAGTGCATCTTTTTTTTAAATTTATTTATTCTTTGAAATGAGAACAATTACAAATCATTTTATTCATAAATGCAAAAACCCTATTGGGTTTGTCTGCATTTCACTAAATATACTAATTACTAATCTTATGCTTTAAAATAATTTGTGGTCAAATCCATGCAGTTTCATTACAAGAGTAAACACCTCACCAATAATGCAGTTACAATATAAAAAAATAATAAATACAAATTTCAAATTAACATACCAAAATTTCTCAAGAAAAACAATAGCAATAATTAATTAACATTTATAAAAAAAAAACTTAATCCTAACAACAATAAATAAACATTCAAGGATAACAATAACAATAACAAAAACAACAAACAGAAGAAACAAATATAAAATATGCATAATTTAACTCAATAACAATATACCCAAAAACATGTTTAAAGCTCAGATAAAATCATTTAAAGAACAACAAATAAATAAATATATATATAAGGTACCTTAATTGTATTTGAAATTTATTTTCAATAACATTTATAATAACAATCATAACAAAACTATAAACAACAAAATAACACAACAACCAGTAATATTAAATTTCATTTTTCCATAACAACCCTTTTAACGCAACTTTAAATAATTTACAACTCTTAGCATTTTTAACATTGTTTGGAAGCATGTTAAAAACTGTAGGCACATAAACTTCCAGAGTTCTACTTCCATATTTGTTGCTGAATTTAGGTACAACAAGATAGTTTTTTTCTGATCGAGTAAAAGTATGTGTTTTTTATTTTATAATTGTCAACTCTTAAATGATCATTAATTATTAAAAATTTAAACAATTTGTCTATTTATAATCGATTTAAGTTTTGGAAAACATCAGCATCTGGCAAAACTTTCAAATTATTTGGCATAATACATTTAATTGTCTGTCTTTGTATGGTTTCTGTACTTTTTAAATGATAGTTGGATGCATTGCCCCAAGCTCTGAGCCCATATCTTATAACAGATTCACACAGTGCATCATATTGTTAACAGTGTTTTTACAGGGCAGATAGGGTCGGTCGGGGTAAAATGGGTATACTGGGGTGAAACGGGTATAAACATTATTTTATATTATAAAACTTGAGTTATTGATGTTTTGGATCAGAAAAAAAATACCATAAATGTATAACATCATCTTATATGATATTATACTGAAAGTGAGTTGGCTAAACTGCTGGTAGCTTCTTAAAATGAAAAAAACATATGTTCACAGGAGTCAGTGTAACCAAGACAACCTAACTGATGACATTGTTAAAAGTTAACCTAATCAAATAGAAGTTTCAAATTCAGGTATGTATACATTACACATATATACTTTAACTTTTAACTTGTTTAATGTTTTAAAGTTTAATAGGTTTTATGCTATTCATAATTTGTTAACATGGGGTAAAATAGGTATAATATTTTAAAAACTGAAAACTAACCTCACTTTTTTGTTTTAGATCATGCCACGCACATACATAAAGAAAAAAACCCAAAAATATGATGAAGATTCTTTGAAGGAAGCAGTAAAGGAAGTTGACAATGGAAGCTCAGTATATGCTGCAGCAAGAAAATATAACATTCCTTATGAAACCCTTCGGCGGTGGAGTGAAAATCCTCCTAAAACTCCTGGTTCTGGAAAGGCAACAGTGCTATCAAAAGAAGAGGAGAACTATATTGTGGAGGCTTTATTGTATGCAGCAAAATGTGGTTATCCACTAGATAGAAAAGACTTGCAATATATGGTGTGTAGCTATGTAAAATCAGTGGGTAGAAAGACGCCATTCAAGGACGATATGCCAGGGTATGACTTTTTAAGAGGGTTTGAAAAAAGGTGGGCACATGAACTATCAAAACGGAAACCCGAAATATTAACAAAAGCAAGGGCTGAAGGACTGTCTCAGTTTGTGGTAGATGAGTTTTTTAAAATTTATGAGCAAGTTCTTGTGGAAAATGGGTTAGAAAATCACCCAGAACGTATTTTCAACTTGGACGAAACTGGCCTAGGCACAGATCCCACTAAGGGTAAGGTCTTTGTCCCTAAAAGTGCAAAAGTGTCCTATTCAAGATCAGGAGGAGCTGGCAGACTGCAATACAGTGTTCTTTTTTGTAGCCAGTGCATCCGGTGAACGCTACCCACCTTGTGTTGTTTTTAAAGGACAGGGAGATTTGCAAAGTACTTGGGTTCAAGGAGGACCGCCAGGTGCACTCTATGGAGTCACACAGTCTGGCTGGATGCAAGATTTCATTTTTTGAGAAATGGCTCATTAATTTTGCAAATCAGACAAAAAATCTTGAAAAACCAGTTCTTGTCTTGTTTGACGGACATGGAAGTCACTTGACCTATAACGTAACCCGAGTGGCAAGAGACAATGACATTATTCTTCTGTGTTTGCCCCCAAATACATCCCATGCACTTCAGCCATTGGATGTTGGGGTATTTGCTCCTATGAAAAAGTGCGTGGAGAGAAATTTTGAAGAACTGGTATCGTGAATCGCGGCTTAAAAATGTTGACAAGGCTGTTTTTCCAAGTCTTCTAAGTAAACTGGTATCGACTTCATTCAAATCTGAGCACATTATTGGTGGTTTTAAGGGCTCTGGGATCTATCCTGTGAATAAGTCTGTTTTAGAAAAAAGGATTGTTTCAGTACAACCAACTAGGCCAATGGACTTACAAAGTGGAGCACAACCTAAGCAAAACTCCATCGAAACACCCAAAGACATCGCAGAGGCACCCATTGGCCGACCAGAACCCACTGGATTAAAGTTAGCTAATCCTGTACAAGATTTACCCGGCCCATCAAGTTCTGTAGCAGGCCTACCTGAAATTTCTCCTTCACCAATGAAGAAACTGAGAGAAGCAATTTTTAAGTACATTGTCACCTGAACAGTCATCAAGTGTAAAAGATGCATTGAAAAATTCTAAGACAAAAAGGCGACGAGTTCAAGGAAGTTGTGGTGAAGTAATGACAACAAATGAAGTAATGGACAGACTGAAAGAAGAAGAAGATGCCAGAAAAGAGAAAATAAAAAGTAAAAACTAATAGGCCTAAACCCATTACAGCCTTAGGAAAAACAATAAAACAAGAGCCTGGATTGGTCCAAGCAAAGCCGCAAAAAAAACCTAGAGCTACTAAACGCTTATTTGATACGGCAGAAAGTGACGATGAAAGCAGCCTACCTAAAAACGTAAAACCTACTGAACCCACTGTAGGATCATGGGTAGGTATAAACTACCAAAGTGAATGTGGCACGGTTGTGAAGGAGTACAGGGGACAAATTACTGCACAAGATCTTCGCAACAAGGAGCGATATTCCGTAAAGTTTTTGACAAAATGCAAAGGTGAAGGAGAGCGTTACATTTTTCCTGATAAAGAAGACATTGAGTGGGTTGATTTAGGACAAATTTCTAATGTTTTTTCTGTACCAGATTATAATGGAAGATTTTTCAAGTTTGTGTGAAGTGCCCCTCTCAACGAACTGTTTCTATGTTTTAATTTTTTAAATAAATTACTTGTCTAACTGATATTTTTAGTAATAATAAATTTTTTGTGACCAAAATATTTCATTAGTTATTTTTACTGTGCCTACTTTACACAAATACTGGGGTAAAATAAGTACAGCACTTGTAATTATTGTGTTTTACTATGAAAACATTACTATACCCGTTTTCCCCCAAACCATGGGGTAAAATAGGTATACTATAAAAAAAATAATTACTTTTATACTAAATAGTTTTTATTAACTTTTATTACATATTAAACTATTCTAAGAGGTCACAATGATAAGCTGGAACCTGTAATTATTTTTGTAATTATTTCAAGAAACTTTTTAAAAGGCCTTAAAGTTAAAAAGAGCATGTTTTTGTACCCATTTTACCCCGACCGACCCTATTGCTTTAAGTAGTATAGTTTACAAGAGTAGACTCTGACCTTTTTACAGACACTTTCTATGTGCCTATCCCACTTGAAATTGTGATCAACCAGTACCCCTAAATATGTAAAAAACTTTGACATTTTCTGAAATACTGCACTGACAATCTGGTTGGCCAAATAGCATATTTAAGTAAATAAAAGATTATAAAAAATGTCATTGGTATTTTTAAACAAAAACTTACATAAATTATTTTGCGTTACAAGATTATCAAGATATTTTGTGAGACTTTTTATGGGGAGGGGTATAGTTGTAAGAATATTCAATCATACACGTTCTGGCATATAACATTTTAGAAATTAAAGCACTGCAAGTAGCCTATGGTATCTAGAGGTAGGAGTTATCTAAGTATAATTAGGGACAGAGAATTCCTGGTTAATTTGAGGTTAAGGATATTTTAGACTAAGGAGGGAATCTGTAGGACCCACAGGTATTTTGCCCAGGAATGGGCAGACCCTAGGGTTATGAGTGAAGAGAAGTGTAATAAGAAAACACTGGTAATATTCTCTCCTCACAGGGAAATAAACTTTAGAATATACTTTGCAGAAAATATTGTAAAGTAAATAATAAAATATTTAATTTAATTCAATATGTATTTTGTTTAGAATGCCACAAATCATACAAACCTAAGAAGGGATTACAATTCCGTCCACAGTTTTAGATGCAGAATCCATATTCAAAACAAATCTACAAGAGGTGGGGGGGGGGGTGGGGGGGGGGGGGGGTGGGGGGGGGGGGGGGTGGGGGGGGGGGGGGGTGGGGGGGGGGGGGGGTGGGGGGGGGGGGGGGTGGGGGGGAACACTGTAGGAAGAGATTTTGTATGTAAAAAAGAGAAATAATAAAATATAGAAATTAAATTCAGTTAGAAAGATCTAATTTCCAGGATGCTTCACTTCTGGCTGGATTACACTTTCCAGTAAGTGCCACTTACATCTGGGCAACCCCATGGATGTCCAGTAGCTGCACATCACTAACTGCATAGGTCGAGAAAGGTGCAAGGATGTATCGGTAATTCTAGTCTACCACGGGGGTTGCAGTGGATGAAGCTCCCTTAGTGTTGCTAGTATGGTTAAGACAGTTTCCCTACCCTCTTTGACTGGAAGGGGCTGGAACTTGACTAATTAGGTACCTACAAGTACGATATAGTTCCCGCTATTCCTTTTCATGTGATCACGTGATCTCGACAGGAGGTGACCCTACCACCAACCTTTCTCTCCCTGAAAATGTATTCATACCGGAAGCAAAAGCAAACTACGTGCGATGAGGGGTTTCATCAGATTCTTGTCCTGAGTGGAACAAATGTGCCAGAAATTATCCCACATATTTCAATTACTGAGGTTCGAAATTATTATAAAAGTATACGGAAATAAACTAACTGAACTTTCAAATAATTGATAGGTAAATATTTTTGGTTATGTCCAAAAAGCGTAATCTAATGCTCTGATTTTAATAAAAAAAGATTAATGTTGGATATCAAGAATTAATTTACGCTACATTTATTTAAACTAAGACAGATAAGGATAAGGCTGTTACAAAATAGTGTATAAGTAGCAGGTTAGAACAAGTTACGACTAGGTGCAGCAAATTGAAAGTGAATATACAAAGTGAAAGGAAGAATACTCAAATGAGAATCTTAAACTGAGTCTTGAGCTTACAGATTCATAGCGACTAATAAAAAGCTTGCCACCTCATCTCTTAGAGTGGATAGTTTCAGAAAGAATACGGAAGTGGTTTCATATAATAAGTTGACTACTGTAACGGCTACGTTGCATGTAGGGAGTGGTCCTACTAGGCCAAACAAAGTAGTACGTAATATTGAAACTGAAGTGGGTTAAAAAAAAACTAACCATTCTTTAAAACACAATATCACCCAATTAATTCGAGTAGGCCCTACATCATGTATGTGGAGAAATGAAAAATACGTTAAAAGGAAGTACTGAAACAAGAAGTGAAAGATTTAAAGTAGGTGGTCATAGATTACTTGTGTGATAATATTGCATTTTTAAAGACAATTAATAATAATTTACTATGTAATTAGAATTCAAAGGATAGGTTATTAGTAATCCAGAGTCTATTTCGATAATCACGATTGCAGTATTAATCATGAATGTAAAAGTTGTGAGTAAACTCTTGGTTCCGACATAGTAAGCTACTTCACGAAATTCGAATATAAGTATATAAATATATTCAACACAGAATATCTAAATTAGACTGAAGACTGCTAATTTGCTAACTTTTAAATGTAGTGACTTGAAAGGTCTTGATGAATCGAGATTGTAGTAGATTATTTTATTTGAATAGCTACACATTTTTACATGTTAAGGGTTAGTAACTATTACGTAATTACTTTAGAATACATGTATATTATAGCAAGTACTTATTTATGATCTTTAGGACCTCAATAACTAACTTTACCCAGAATGCAGTTTTTTAGCTTTCGGTGAGTTATAGTGTGTATATAAATGTTTAAATCCAAGAGTTTTTAGTTTATTTACTATATTATTCTATCGAGTTCATATGATCTCGCTTAGCATGGCCGTACATGAACTGTTACTTGAATTGAACATTTCACTTACTTATGACTTTTTGTATATCACATTGTAGTTATATATGTTGTAGTGAACCCAAAATTATTGTATGAGATATGCATATGATCTCAGGAGGGATGAACATATAACGCCCTGTTATATTAATTCAAAGATCTTGAAGTTAAATGACCTCAGATCAATAAAAATCTTAACATTGGTCCATTCAGTTTTACATTCTGGCTTTCCAAATTATTTTCTTAAACGATTTCCAATTTGTCTCTCAAAGTGGTGTGGATAGAACTCGCTCTGGTTCGTCTGGTGCTCCGCATGCCGTTGCACAGAACTACTGTATATGACAAGTCTTTTGTAGTAACGGCATGTCGTCTGTGGAATTCCCTTCCTCGTACCATAACATCCTTAGAGAGTCGTCCTCGGTTCGTGGCGTCGTTGAGGGAGCACTATCTGGGGCAGATGGTTGGGGCGGGGTCGGCATAGGTCTCTTTCGCTGCGGTTGCACTGGCATGAGTAGTGTGTGTGCGTGAGGGTAGTGTGTTTGTAAGTTTCATTACATACAAGTATATGTTATTATTTTTGTTTGAGTATGTGTTAAAAATAAGTTTATGTACCTTTTTAATCATTATATATTTTTTAGTTTATATTCTTCAATAAAGTTGTACTTTTTGTTACTCATATTTAAAATGTTTACAGCAAAATATTTAATTTTATTATTATTAAAAAAATAAGAATATTTGTTACAGCTACTATATGAGGTTAAATGTAAGAAAGGGCCATGAGGCCCTAATTTCGCCTCAAATAAAGAAATATTTCATTTCATTTCATTTCATATCTCTGGGGTTTTTAGTGCGGTTCGCAAGGAGAACAAATACTCTGTACGTGCATCAGATCTTAAAATAACAGATTTCACAAGTAGTGTGTTTAAACGGGCAAATAATGTGCATCTAAAGCACAAAACTTTAGAAAATACCTCGAAAAAATGACTTGTTAGCAAATAAAATGTATAAAGGAATGAAGTATTTGTAAATTAAAAATGAGAGTTCCTTCACTTTTTTTAACGATGACCTGTTAGCAAATAAACGTTATGTATAAATAATTGAAGTATTTGTAAGTTTTCAAAAAATTACGATTTTTCTAAAGATTTTTGGAAAAAATTGAATCTTCCCATGCACCTAAAAAGTCCTGCTACAACATCAATGTGGCCTGGCCAGTACCTACATTGCGGGTCGCATAGTACTAGGTAGAATATTGCCTCATCAAAGAAAGAGTTGGTGTGAGCCAAATTCACACTTCCGAAGACCAAACCGTAGTACTAAAAAATTTTGATAGCTTTATTGTTTTGATAACTTCTAAAGCTAATCTGAGATTTCCACTTCAGCTTTTATCTGACGCATTTACCATTACACTCTAAAGATTTCAGTTTTATTTTTCTGTCCTATGACTCAATAAAAAAATCAATCACATCCGAATCATGCAATAATTTGAGGAAGTCAAAACCTCAGCTTAAAATCTTAAAATACAACATGAAAAGCGTATGCTATTTCAGATAATATTAAATTAGGAATTTTCTCGGTAAACATGCCACACATCTTTTTCAATTTGAAATGAGAGGAAAATGTTCTCTAGTTATTTTTCCAACTATAATTGCTTCCCTTGTGTGGAAAGGGGCGACATGTCGTTGGAGTTTAATAGTTACTTCATAATAAATGTTATTATGTGTACCTTTTTATTGGCACAGATTCATTTAACGTCTCTTCATTTCTTTTCTCGACTAGCACTTTAGTTTTAACACGAAAAATATTGTATATTTTTGACAGACCCTTAACTTACATCCCCCAATCTCCCAAGGTACAATATATTTTACAGTGCATTGATTCAATGATAAATCCTTTATAAATCATTTTCTTGGATAGTTCTATACAATTTTATTCAAAACCTAAAGTTTGTTTATTACATGTTTTCTCACGGACCTGATGGAATAGTTAGTTTTTCTGTTAATAAACTGTGTGTATACAATTTGAAATGAATTTCACACAGGAACCTGAAACAACTTTAAAAAAAGGCAGTAGGCTAATAATGAATTGACAATAATTAGTGAACATTTTACTATGCTTGTCATTATACAACACACCCTCTCAACTAAGCAAACTTCACTTGTTTTTAATTTCTTACACATAACATTGCATTTAGTTTAATAAATTATAGATCAAAAGTGTTTATAGTCTTAAATCAAAATGCAAATCTGAATATTATAACAACAAAATAGCTCTATGATCAGCGTAAAGTTGTTTTATCCAAGGAAGTTACATCGTTTACATTTGTTGTTAGTAGAAGTAATGTACACACTCGTTTGTTTCAGGATGAAATACATACATACTGACAACAGTTTTTATTTTCCTCACAC
This sequence comes from Homalodisca vitripennis, assembly GCF_021130785.1. Classification (NCBI taxonomy): domain Eukaryota; kingdom Metazoa; phylum Arthropoda; class Insecta; order Hemiptera; family Cicadellidae; genus Homalodisca; species Homalodisca vitripennis. The sequence continues at coordinate 40,003,502 of NC_060215.1, read as the reverse complement.
TATATTAATTTCCATTATAGAAGTTAACTCCAGTTCTTTGCTCTATTTAAATGTCCTATAGCATTAGATGAAAAACTGTCAACATTGGAGTAGGCCACCTTTGAAAGTCACACCTTCGTTTTTCAAGCTTCTTCAAAACTCTTGAGTAAATACCAACATTCAACAGCTGAAAACACCTTTAAATATAGGTAAGTCCAAGTATTTTTTTGTAATTAGAGCCTGCATTTAGTCATTCACAACTTTTGTTCCATCACTAAGTCTATTTGTTGAAAATGGATGTTACGGCGTTGTTACGGCCACCTCTTCAGTTGCTGTCCAACATTTTTACAAGTTGTTAATAACCACATCACTTGTTAAATGTACTGTACATACTTGTTTGTTTCGAGATGAAATATTTGCCTCTCCATTCTCTCTTTATCTTTGTTTGACTTTACATTTGCTCTTAGAACCAGTAATTCTACTTGGCTGTAACTTTTATTTTATTTAGTCTCTTACATTTCTGGAATAGAATAGAGTATATTAAATAATGTACTTCTCTCTGGTATTAAAATTACTCTTTTAAAGGCGTAATAAAGAACCAAGGCAACCACTACCGTCATGATCCAAGATGCACAGCACAATTTCTGAACTTCAACAGACATACTTCATTGGTTGGTGCATTAATCGTAATTGACATTCTTGAAATTTGCGTTATCGATGTCAGTTGTATCCATTGAAAATTCAAATTATCCATTATGATAGCGTATTAATTTCACTTCTTGCACCTTGCCTATGAGCTCTAATCTCAGTGTGGAGTCTGGATGTGATTGGGTTTCCTAATCTGAATAGTGAAATGCCCTTAAATAACTTTTCAAGCATAAATACAGGCTATCGACAACGTTCACGCCTAATTTCTATCCCAATGTGTTGAGATAATAAGTATGTGGATAAAAGGAATGATTCATAACCCTGCTATCTGCCTATAATGGTCATTTTAAAAAAATATTTCGGAAGAATTTAGTTATTTATATACAATAAATAATAAGATAAGATTAATAATGCATAATAGTATATCAAGAATGATAATACATTTTTAATAATAATAACAATTTAAATATTAATATAACAGTATTAAGTTTCTAATGAATAAATAACAGTAAGTAATGTATGAACATGTGTGCGTGCGTGTGCGCATTCGTGTGTACGTGCGTGCGTGTATGTGTGCGTGATGTGTTTTTTGTGTGTTAGTTTGTGAATTTGTGTTAGTGTAATTCAGAGTTTATGTTTAAAGGACATCAGACTGTCGCCAAAGAGATCCACCCCAGATAGAAACTCATTTCCCAGCCGCTGGGAGTCGCTGGACTATTTCCAAGGTAGCCTGTCCTTTAATGCATCCTGAAGAAGACATCTGTAGACCTTGTAGTCCCTGGCACTCGGAAAGGTGCATTCCAGTAATTGAGAAGAGTTGATTCTACCATTGATTAAATTTAAACACAAAGGTAAAATCTGCAATGCGTCCTTTTCTTAGCCAGTGCATAAAGATTCAATTAGAACTCAAGTTGTTGAGGTGTCCCTATAAGCGTAACCACATTTGACTGCAACCAAACTCACAAATCTTCTCTGAATGCTTTCCAATCTAGAAACCTGTAGAGAATGATATTGCTTCGCATACATCCAAAAGTGGGCGTAGAAGCGTCTTGTAAAGCATCGTTGTAGCTCTTACTGAGGAACCCATTCTTAGATACTCTAGCAATCAGGCTGGACATTCCACAACCCTTCCTACAGATGTTATCAATGTGGTGCTCTGGAGACAGGGAAGACTTTCAATAATCTCCGAGATTCCTAGTTACTAGTCACATGTTTAGAGAGTGTCCATTCAATTCATAGTCAATCGAATAGTAGACTCACTTCGTGTGAAGGAGACAATTTTACCCTTAGAGACGTTTAAGTTCATTATACGTCTCACACCACTTTTCAATGTTATTTAGCGAACATTCACCATCACTATCTCCTCTGATAGTCTTTTCACATCATCCGCAAACAATGAGTATTCAGATTCAATGACTTCTCTCTACTATAGCATTTATAATAATTTTTGACTAATTTAGGATCACTCCCTAGCGCAAGTGATTCCTTGAGGTGGACCTACCGACAAAAACCTTCACTGCAACAGATTCAGAGTAGCAAACTTGACTAAAATGAAAGTCTCAAAATAGTTTATTCCCATTGATCAATGACATAATTGAAATAGGAGTCGTCAATATATAGATTAAATAAACCACTGAAATATATTTTGACTACAGAGTATTTATGCCTATAAGTAATTATCTATCCATGAAAAGAAGTTGAACAAAATACCATTTTTTCGTAAGTAGGAGAATCATGTCTCACCTTGTCGAATGTTTTACCTGAAATTGAGGAACAAGGCATCAACTTGGAATCTGTTATCACTAAAGATGGAGTACTATGTATTTTTTAAAAAAAATGAAGTAGTTTGGTCAACCGTATAACCGTACGTTGGTAAAAACGAATGCTTGCTCATGCCACAAAGAGGCCTCGAAGGCCTTCAAGTCAAGAAAGGCTTCCACTGCCTCGGACTGAGATTGAACAGCTTTAGAGTAATAATATAGAAAAGGTTAATACATCCCCGCGGAGACCAAGGCCAGGCATTCCTCCATCTGGACACTGCAACCCTTGGCAACATCAAGCCCCTCTAAACGTTTTTCCTTCACATTTTCCTCGATATAACCAATAATACCGATTACCAAGTTTATCCGGATACTCAGAAGCGTCTGTGGGTGAACTATTATAAACACCAGAGAAGAGACGATCACATATTTTGGCCATAGTGTTAAGATCAGATTACTCTTTCAGCGTCCATTATTGACTACTAGATTGGACAGATGACGATTCTCTATCAGGCTGTTTCACATGCCTCCAAATCTCTTGGGATTAGTATTTTTATGCTATGAACATGAGGAAATATATGATGCGTACAACATTCCGTATGACTTACTATCCGAAGGATTGAAACTCTTGAAAAAGCCATATATTCACTGTAACGAGGCGAGTTAAAAATTATTTAATGTAAAATGAAACGCTTTGAACGCATTGTGTTTATATACGGCACAGTATATTTTTTTGCATGAAGAGATTAAATTTCCCATCACAATCGCCAGTATCAGTACCCCCAGACACAGATTCCGTCCACAATACAATTTACCATCAGTTCCCATAACCCCTTCAATGTTCCATTTATTAAAATTGTGTATGGATGTATACGCAATTTGTTTCTCTTCTTTTGTGGCAACGGCAGGAGAGGCAACTACAGCGTCCCCAAAGCAGGATGGAATTTACCCTTCGTAGACACAAAAAGGTCAGTAATCTTTTCTACCGTATATGGAAAGGGTACCAGAAAACTGTGCCGAATCCAAACATCAACCTCAATCACTCAATACAGTAATGATTTAATTTCATGTACCATAATAGTGTTGGCAATATCATTAAAAAAAAACATGTTTTAAGCATCAAGTGTTAGCAGCATCTGTTGAGGTTAAAATCACCAGCTTATCAAAGTATAGTCCAGATAGTTTTTGGGTTTCCCATCACAACATTTTAACCGCCTACAAAAGCGTCCTCAGACCTGCACGATGGTTTTAGTGTAACTGATCACCTAGGTGGTATATAAACCCCAAAAGCCAAAAGAGAGAAAACCATTGCATCATGCCCCTCTGCTGGGATGCAACGAAACCAGACATAGTAACGATAAATAATATCTTGCAACGACAGCAACCAGAATGCCCTCCTCCTGAACTCTTTCTACTTGTATAAGTTGATATGAATCACAGACGACATACACCAACCTAGAACGCATTTGTAAAATTATTTTTGAACTCCCTCGAGTTCCAAAAACCTGTGTCTTAATTAAGTAATAACAATATCATAATAACTTAGTTTCTTAGTATTGTGAAGGAAATCATGGCAGCTTCGATCTCTAATGCCCATTGGTATGCTAGTAGTAACACTTTGAAATTAGACATACTTAACTAGTTTTTATTTGAAGATACATTCAAGCGTTGTAATTGTAGGAACTGTCCACTTTTTGTACTTAATGATAGCAAGGGTTCTGCTTACCCCGCCGCAGCTTCTGTGCTCCATGTTTTCTTTTTATTTTTCTTTTCGTCAAAGTTATCCAGTATTTTAAGTTCAAGCAGAGTTTTCGGTCACATGAAGAGGCTTTATATCCTTCAAAAGAAGGCTTGCTTCACTGGCCGAGACGGAAATAAAATGTTGTTTTAAAATCTTCAACTTATCCTTCTCCGGAAAATTACCTTCGAAGAAAAAAAATATAGGTCTTGACTCCATGACACTTCCGTCCCAACCTAGAGCACCTGATTCCATCACAATCCCATGCTCTGATCGCACTGATTTGACAATATAAACTGCTTGAAATCAGAAGTCATAGAGTCTGCATAGTGCTATAGCCATTACTAAGGCTATTGACTCAGGTGCAATCGTAAACAATAGTGTTTTTTTCTGTGGAATTTCCGGATCATATGAGTTCGCTAATCAGAACACCAACATGGTTTCATCCCTCCTTACAATCGCACACCATCCACTGACTACCCACTCCACCCGATCTAGGAGAATAAATTCTAGGATCTTATTATAACTTATTGTGTTTGAGTTTTGTATGCTACGAAGGTCCCTCCTTAATTATCTTAATATAATTCAGGTTTCTGTTTCAAGTTTTATCCACTTTAGAAGATTATTTGTTTTAACCTTAACAACCAGTGATATGAGATAATTGCTTCAGAATAAGGTTTTTAATGGTAAATTTAGACAGTCAATCTGCCCCTAGTAAAGAACCAGTTTATTTTGAAAGAGACTATAGCTAGTTTTTGGGCATATTCAGTTTTATGAACTGCACAAATATTGGCAATGATTTAAGTGATATGATATTGATATCAGGCAAGTTTCCAGGGCACTCCAAGAACAATATACTATGTTCATCATTGAATTTTGTAATTGACTTGGAAGCGTAACCAGGTGCAAGATCTTGTTGAAAAACGGGGTATTTCTCTTCATAAACAATTTATATGTTATTAAGTTTAGGAATATATAAATTAATAGAAATTATATATACATAGAAATTAAGTTTTCGCAGAATGTGATTATATTTTTCACTGTTCATCATCAAAAATATTGGTAACAACGTTTCTAAACCTTAGTACAAGAAAATAACAAAATCCTTTTTTACTAAGCGCTTTACTGTTTGTTACAAAGGTTTTGGTAACAGTTTTATTATCAGACTTCGTACTTTAGACAACTTTGTTTATTTTAATTAAAAATGAGTTTCATCGGAAAATTCTACTCCTTTTTTTCAACCTTCCAGAAGTTATACGTTTAGGTCCAAGCCAACTGTTTTTCATCATATCGGTTGTTAATATTATTTTTCTTGATCTTCTGGACTTTGTGTTAAAAGGCAAAATTTTATATTCTAACTCTGGAATCATTGATGTAATCCCCAGCTGCTATAATTATTATTTTAGTTTAAAACTATTATTTCAGGCTAAAGTTTTCCTTTTTTTTTACAATATAGCATAATCTTTAGTAAATTTTATCTTTCTTCTATAAAACTCTTTTCTTTTATGGAAAATGTACCCAATTAGTTTTTATACTTAGACATATTATTTAGAATGCCTAGTCCGATTTCACCTTACTCGGCTATTGCCTTAGCGAAGTATATTCGTTCCAAGTTATAATCAAAATTATCCAACAAGTTTCTTAAAGAAAAGAGACAATAAAAATATTGTTACTAAACAGTAAAAAATACAAAAACAACTAAAAAATATAATAAATTGAGTACAACAAATGAATAACCTACAGAAAATAAGTAAAACCACATCAGAAGGTTGACTAACACCAAAGAAACCAAATTTACCTCATTGCTGCATATGACGTATGTCAATCAGGAAATTATTGTACATCAAACATTGTACGTTGATTTTAACATACAAAGGCTTTTCCATGAACAAGAGCAATAAATATAGACTATATTTTTTTATTTACTGGAAATTCTGGATTGAAAGTAGAATTTTATTACCTCTAAAATGTTACTTTAACATTGTTAAACTTTCTGTAAATGCCACGTTACAGAATCTAAATCTTTCACATTCCTAAATATGAGAATAAAGAATTTACCTATACTCTATGGTAATCAAAAAAATTGGTTATGGCTCCGTACATTTTCTAAAATTAACGGTATTGAAGTTTATAGGGCTGATTAGTGAAAATGTGTGCACTAAGCTTCATCTTACTAGTCTTCAGCTCCTCAATACTGTGGCAGAATTAATGTTCTTAAATAATTACATGGGATTTACATGATCAGAGATTAAATTAAAAATCTACGTATACATATGTACACTCAAACTCACCTTATTTCAAGTAAGGTTTCAATATGAGTCGAGTGATTCACACTTGGACTGAAGTTCTAATTTACACACTTAATTTTTAGAAAGTACTGCTTATCGAGTGGGAGGATTGATAGAAAAATGGGCGAGTTGGAGCATCACTGTAACTGATAATAACAATATTTTACTATAGTCTTAGTTAAAGCGGATTCTTTAAACCGATAAAACTGTGGTATTGTAGAGTGAATTATGTAATCAAGTCAAGTAACATATTGTAATTCGTTTAAGTTAGCATTTAATAATAAGTTATCACACACACACACAGGGGGGAGTAAGTTCATCCCCTTCCATGAACGCTGCATAGGTATACCCTCACGTGATTCTTAAATCAAATCATTTTAAGTATGATAAAGGTAAGCTATAATAATTAAGTGTGAACTGCAATAAAACATTGCTATGATTTGCTGGTGGTGTGCCGATGGTCTTTAGATTAATTTGATTGGAGGCAGCAATATAGATGTATAAATAAGTAGCCACTTTTTGATCGCTGTCATGGATTTGCCCACTTGTGCCACTACTAGACTCAATAGATTGTACTTTCTAGCACTTATGTAATATTATAATTTATTTGTTTTTCCGCCAGTATATCACAAAAACTGGTATTAGTGGACCCCGCTGACAAGTTCTAATTTAGCGGGGCTAAATGCGTGTATGATTGGTGAATAAATTAATTCTATTCTAATTCTATATATATATATATATATATATATATATATATATATATATAGCGCCTATTCAGGATGTTACCGAAAGTTTTAGCTTATTATTAGTTCAGAAAACCAGTTTATTAATAATCAGAAGGGTAGTTGGAAGTCAATGCAACAGTTTTTCTTTTTTATGCAAATTATTTTGATTTCATTAGCAGTTTAAATTACGACTAATTTTTGTGAAAATCCGTCAAGGGGTTATTTTACCATAAACATTTCTGTCATGTAATCAAAATAGAACACGTATCTATACTGTAATTAGTTTAGCCTAGAAAAGAGAACTGTATTGTTATTGGTAAATTTGTTTTCTGCTTAGTTTTAATGTTTTGTTATAATTGCCTGTACATGTCATTTATACAAAATTATTTTAGTAATAGTAAACCGTTTGCTGAAAATTATTAAGACATTTAAAAATTTTGATGGATGTCCGGATCTCTTGGCTACGTTCTTGTTGGTTATGTATATAATATAAATATGTTTTTTCTATCTCAACTCAAGTGATTTAAAAACATTGCAAGTCAGACTTTGCAATTCCACTCTTCGATACCCAAAACCAAAAATGCAACATAAATGGTGGTCTTACAATTACAAGCAATGATGCAAAACAATTCAGTTCGCTAGACAGTTAAGACTGGTTGTCGTACTGGTGGACTACAAGCTTCAATCTCTGTTACTTGACCTTGAACAGAGCCGCTATAACTTCCGCCATGAATAATGCATCTTAAATGCAGGTGAATGTTATCTCTATTAAGTAATACCGTCGTGCTAAGTTATTGATTGTACAGAATGTATCAATGCCAGGCCGCCTGTGAGTTGTAAAGTGTATGTGAGTGAAATATTCCCTTTAATTTTATTGCCTGACGGATACAGGCGTGAATTTTTGGGCCTGCAACAAGAAAGGGAAATTCAAGGAGCGCTCGATAAAGAAGGATTGTTTTGTAAATACCACTGAGTGGGTACAGGTTCCGCCATAACATTGCCTTTAAATAGAAGTCTCCCTTGAAATGAAATGAATATGGGCAATGTAAAACCATAAACTAAATTCTTTCCCAAAAATTTAGGAAATTGTAATTGCTGATAAAATTTATTTTTTGAGATAAAGAATAAATTAAATGAGTACAGCAGTATAGTAGAATATCAGCCTCGAAATTCGTAGAATACAGACAACCGGACAGGGAGAGTGAAATCATAAGCCTAAAGGAAGTGGGATGCCGTTGGAAAGAAATGGGGGGGGGTGGGGGGGGGGGGGGGTGGGGGGGGGGGGGGGTGGGGGGGGGGGGGGGTGGGGGGGGGGGGGGGTGGGGGGGGGGGGGGGTGGGGGGGGGGACTTAAAAGTCCTCTCTACCACTTAACCTCCAAACAAAACAAACAAAGTAAAATATAATCATACCTATACACACTCATCATACATTGTAAGTGACACGTAAACTAAATCACTTTAATAGTTACTTACATATTGGATTTAACATAATAATGTATATATATACCAATTATAATTAAAATAAACCATGTCGAATTTAAAACTCAACAAAAATCTCTTAATGCAACAGGCAACTAATAAAACTATCCTATCCTAACAGCATTCATTCCCCATCCACGCAACTTACATACAGTTACCCCAAGTGTGACCACAAGATCCACCAACCGTCACTCCCGCCGAGTCCGCAGCAGAAAGGCCCTAACCTCCGCCCCAAAGCGATCGCTCTTGTCAATACTTCTGATGTTGTCTGGGAGAGCGTTCCACAATCGACATGCGGAAACAGTGAAAGATTTATTATATAAGGCTGTCCTATGAATTGGAATTGATAATAAAAGATGCATCCCCTAAGAGTTCTATCGTGCAACTAATATCAGACATAAAAACTAAACTTTGGGCCATATTAACCGTGGACAACCATTGTGGATTAGTGCTTTGCAACAGACTAAGTACATGAAGATCTCTAAGATAACTTTGGATTTTAATAGGGATAATTGCTCAAAATAAGGAGATACGTGATCATCAACGTCGTAAGTTGAAAATGGAAGCCGAATTACAATAATTCTGTGCACGCTGAATTTTCATTAGAAAGGTCAACAGTCATGTCATTGAACACCACGTCACAGTAAATTGAAGTGACGGTAAAACTAGAGTTTTCATCAACATCACTCTAACATCCAACGGCAAAGTACTGTGCAAAATCCGCTTGAGGCCATGTATACAGGCAAAAATCCCTATTACACATTAGTGACCAACCTGATCAGCCCATCCCAGGTTTTTGTTGATAGTTATTCCCCACAGGTTTTTTACTTTTTCATTGTATGAACTATTTCTTTTGTTGTTTCAGGTATCAGTCTTGGAGCAGTATTAAATGTCGATTTTAGTAATAAGCCTTTGATGAGCCTATTAAAATACAGTTAGTCCCTTGGTTTTCCCATTTAAGTTTCAGTCCATGTCCTGCAAGTCCAGGTAAGCTATTGAATCAATATCAAACAGTTTCATTACTCTGTAAACAAAAGTGGTCCCATCTCAATTAGGTGAAAAGTGGCGGTAAATTTTGTAAATCAATGTGTCAGCGTAAAGATGGAACTTTGAAGTTTGGTCCGGATACTAGTAAGTTTATGTCATTAATGTAGAGTGTTAAAAAGAAGTGGTCCCAAGTACCAGAACCCTTGAGGCCACCCCTTCGTCGATGACAGGTTTTCCACTCGAGCAGCAAAAACCCCATTGTCAGTCTTGACACGCTGGCTGTCGAGCTCCGGAGAGATATGACCCCACCGCACCTGGACCACAGACCATCAGAGGAAACCATACCTTCTTCAATTTGATCAGTAAAAGAGTGTGTAAAACACGCAGCCTCGAAGGCCTTGGAAAAAGTCGAAATAGGAGTTCAAAATTTGTAGCTTGTTCGCTGCTGTCCATAGCAAGTCCTTATATCTCCACGGTGATTTTTAAAAGCGGCCATGTGGACCAGTACTGTGGTGAGGGCTGAGAACGCCCAGATTGAAATACCGACAAAAGTTATTTCCACTGTCAATAAAACGGGAGATAATTGTTGGTGGACTATTTCTTTCTAACACACCTTGGATAGTGCCGGCAGTATTAACTTAAATAGGTCTTACAAAATCAGCGATGGAGCTTTAGGGGAAGGAACACTTATTTAAGGGACGCGATTTTGAGCACGCTTCCATATATCTGGAAAAGTTGAGGACATTAAAGACTTATTAAATATTGCTCAGTAATAACTCGGGAGGGGTGACCTGGCAGAGTGCTCTTAATGAACTTGATTGGAATGTGTGTCGGCCCCGACTGGCAATTGCTACGACGTCCTCATGACCAGCTCCCTGAACACCTTCAGCCTCAGTCACCGGAGTGAAGAAAGAAAACTGATGGAAACAAAGGTCTGGTCAATGCGGAGAAGTCCTCTAGCTCTATGGACATAATCACGAGCACGGGAACGAGATCCAATGAGGGACGTTAGCAAAAAAGTTTATTGAATTATCAATTTTGGATTTAAATAGGGTTAGTTTGGCGCCACCCATCAGGTTTTTGAGCCCACGTCCCAGCATCTTTTCAGTTTCAAGTCCACAGTGCGTTTTAGTTGATTTGGTTATTCTGAGAAAGGGAATTGTAGTAAAAATCTAATTTTAGAATTTACTAATTTGACTGCTGTGTCTGATTTTCTCAGTCTTTTATATAAGCTCCAATCGTGGCTTGATTTCTTTTGTTCCGCTAGCCCTTGCGGAAAGCGGTGTCTCTCTGTCTTTGAAGAAGGCGGGAAAAATAACAGTCAAGTAATTCCAGGGAGCCAAGGCTTATTGTTTGTTACACGTTTTGAAGACCTATTAGGAGTCCATGTTTATCAAGACAATTCGTAATGGAAATTGAGGGAATTAAATTGAAAAATCATATTCCATTCACGTCATCGAGTAAAAATAAGAGTATTATCATGCCAAGAAAATATTGGGAGGTATCGAAAATCAGGAAAGTCAAGAATCAATGTTTTTGTGAGTTTCTGTATTTAATTAAAACTTTTGGATTAGGTTTTGTGGGGTAGAAAGAAGTTTGTTAGATTGCAAAATATCAAAAATCATGTTTTTGGAAAGTTCGCAGGGGCATAGGGCCATGGTTGTCCCATGGTGCGGCAATGAGGGTCGGGTCATACGACAGGCAAATATGTCCAGCCAGGTGCTCGGCCAGCGACAGCGTCAGTATGGTGACGTGGCATGAAGTCAAGGTAGAGTATAGTCATGTTACAAGAAAAAAACATGTCTGATAGAAAGGTTTGATCGTAGGTAACTGGCGTCCAAGTAAAATCAGTGTTAAAGTCTCCCATCACAATAACATGACTGCAGCAAGCCAAGAGGTTAAGAAGTTCATGTTCGAATTCATGCAAGATAGCCAAGGTTCAGGAAGCTCTGTAACAGACAGAACGGCAACTAAGATGTGTGATCTGTTTAACACACCCGACATCTAGAAACATGATTATATTCTGGGCGTCGTCCAGCTCTGGATGTGTCGGATGGATTAGGAAGGATATGAAGCAGGTAAGGTGGAGAACTTGACATAGAACGGCGACCCACCTCCGCCACCCTTATGTAGGAAACGGTCATTCCTGAACAAGGTAGTATCCCGTCAACTCAAACAGCCCTGTCACTCAAGAGAAGGTTTTGGAGCCAAGTCCTCAGGAAACTTCTAGAAATTAAATCCTAACTGTGTAAAAATGAAGAGCGAAATATAGTTCTGAAATCGTCAATATGAACAAAAAAAGCGATTGAGCATTAAACGTGAAGCTGCCTTTTAGAAAATTAATCGTAGGGAGAAAGGTGTTTCGGCATGATAATTTGTGGAGAGGAGGGAGAGAGCGCTGAATTCCGCCCGGGGCGGGAACCAATCAGCCGCGGGACCCCAGCCCGACCAGCGCGGGCAGCGAGCGGCAGAGGCGACACCGAACAGACACGAAATGTGTGGGTAACCCTAGCATACAACCATTACATTCTCACCCATACATCCGTAAAACATTGTAAAATTTAACACAAGATAGCAACACTTTAAACTTACGGCTAATCTCATGACACTGACAAGGTATCGGCAAGATACTTACTTGAATAACATATTAAATCTTTTGAAACAAATATGCAATATGTAAACATAAAAAATTTATTTCTTTGTTTACTTGATTACTAAAAAAAAAAACTAAATAATAATAATCAGAAACTGTAAAATATTTGAAGGAATGAATATACACATTACCTACTCACATATACATAAATACCACATATACATAAATCACACATACGTACATGTGCACCCTAAAAACTACTGATTGAATTATATTAATTGTAATATGGAACTTTTTAACCCAATGACTGGTATGTAGTAAAAAGGAAATTAATTGGGAAAACACTTGTTTTCAAAAAGAAACAAATGAAAATGTAAAAATTATTTGCTAAAAAAAGTTTAAAACTAAATAATAATAATTGTCCACCTTATACAACACTAGTGCTGTTGTTTTTATATGAAAACTAAAAATATATATTTGAGCTTACAAACAAAAATAAAATTACCAATCATTGCTAAAATTGGTAAATTGCAATATAAAAACTGCATATTTAAGTAAATAAACATAAAGTAATCATACATTGTATATTATAAATGTGGCTTATGGAATTGGACAAAATAGGATGTATTTACTAATACTTGTAAGCTTGAATAAAATACTTCGCAGTGTGGAATTAGTTTAAAGGTTAAGATAATAATTAAGAAACTTTAGATTTAAATTGGTAAGCGCGCAAGCCTATTAATATTAGTGGAATGAAAAAATTTCTATTTTACAATTAAAAAAACTCTGAATTATAAAAAGGCATTTAAAATTAATAAAAAATAAAGTGATATATAAATATTTATGTACTATCTCATGCTGTTGGGTGAAAAATAATAAACTGGAAAAAAGAAATAGTGAATTTAGCATTTGTAACTAAAACTTAAAACTTTATTGCCCAAAATTATAAATAAAGGCCGGAAAAAGAAATAAAAACTTAACAAACTAGTTTCTGTTAACGTATGGCGAGACGCTGGCGCCGAGGTCAGGTCTAGCCAATCTTTGTCGCCGCGCCTTTTGTTGTCCGTGTCCGGATTCGCACCCACAAAAACTCTTCCCCGCGTCCGAGGGGTTCCAAGTACTCCTTCCGGTCCATGTTGGTGTGACCTGGCCTGCCGCCCTGTAGACCTCCATCCTCGCGCGCAGTAAGGTCCTTTCTTTCGGGATGGAGATACCGGACCCTTTAAGGTTCTTCTTGGCCGAGAAATGCTCGTTGACGCTGACGATAGCTGGTGAACCGCACTGATGATAGGGACGGTGCCGTTTCACCTCCGTCAGCCGCTGGACGGGGTTGTCTGACCGACGCGGTGGCATTTCTACTAATGGACCTTCCGGTGGCCAGCTTCAACCCCCAAACATTGTTCCCGACAACAACTTCCTCCACCAACTTGTCCGTGTCCTCACCAACATTCCTCCTCCCCTCGATTTCCGAAAATCCCGCAAGGGTTGTCGCGGCACGCTGGGTTATATTGGTTCCAGATCGTCCGTCCCTGTTCCGCCAACCTACTTGGTCCAACTCCAGTCCACTACAGCTGTCAAGTTTGGTCACCCATCATCTCGCAGGTTTTTCCCTCACTTCTTCATTGACGGCCGTTAAGGGCTTGCCACGCCAACCGCCACTTCAACAACGGTCCCTTATTTCTTCGGACCATCCGCCGCAGGACAAGTTTGCCAGATAATAATCGCCCTCGCCCGATAGAAAGTTGTTTTAACACACACGCTCAACAAGCGCCGGGTCAAGCAGTTGGGTCCGTGCTTAATCAGCTGGCATTGATTGGTTAGGTGTTGGACAGAGACTAGGTATTTTTATTGCAGACGACGTGGACAGCCGATCCGTTGGAGAAACTGGCTTCCTATCAGATGTGAGACTAGGCGCAGACCTGACGCTTGCCCTTTGATCCCGATCGTTAACTGCGGTGGAGACCGGAACATTAACCTTTAAAATTAAAAAAACGCGTAACGTAAAAAGGATATTGAAAGTTAATATAAAGTACTGGGATTGAAAGAAAGAAAAGCTATTATAAACTGGATGAATATTGATTTAAAATACCTCAAAACTGATAAATTTTTATATCTTGGATTAATTTAAACAATTACTACCTGAAATTAGACAAAACTAAGGAGACCGAATCGAACGGCGTGTTGTTATCGCTGGTCAGTGTCATCCCCTCTTGCTGATCCTGGAAAAAGGTTAGCATTTATGTATAAAAGATTGATTTTTATGAACGGACCGCTCTTATTAAAAAAAAAAGTATTCAGAAACAACAAGAAGCTTTAAATTTGTTTAAAAATGTGGATCCTCAATTCCTAATTTATGTTGTAAATTATCCCGGACAGAAATTTATGTTAACAATTGTGATTGGCCGCGATCCTGAAATTTTCTATTGGTTGAGACTAGCCAAAGAACTTACCCTAACATTGTATAACTTCAGTTTGAATTGGCTTTAAATTATGCTAATCATGAGTTCACTATTATTTCCCGTAATTATACTGAATATTATTCAAAGGTTCATGCCGCCGTTATCTGAAAAAACTTTACGACAGAATAAAATACGTAACAAACGTTGTACGTGACCTGAGAATTTTGTGTTTTTGTGTTGAGTCTTTGTGTTTTTAACAATGAAAAAGTTGAGACATAACCATATAGAAAGTATAAAAAGCATGTGTTTTATCGTTACAAGTAGATATGTTAACAAAAATAATTTCTGGTTGATTGTAACCAAATAAATTGTATTCATTAACAAACAAATATAAGTTTCCAAGATTGTAATTTATTAGGTTCCAAGACAATGGAGTTTTTAAGTATTTGGAAGTGTTGCCAGATTCATGCAAACTTTCATACTCATCACACCATCAATGTTGTACAAATTACCTGTATAAACTAAAAAGTGCAAATTTAAGTTGGCTTTCGTGATAGCGGATCCTCCCTCAGTGAAATCTACCTTTTTTTATTAAACCGGCAGGGAATATTTATTCATTAACAAAGAATATTTTAAGTAGATCGTATTTGTAATTCAGATATGTCAATTCGTAGGGTGCCGCTCTATTTTCTGTAGTAAGAATTAAATCCAAATAATTATAACATGGGAGGTCCTGGTTCGATTAAACAGTATAACAGTAATATATAGGAATATAATTTGCCTTATAGACATAACTATTCCAATAAACAGGATAAATATTGTATATTAATGTATAGTGAAATTTTAGAAAAGACCGGATATGGACGTTCGGAGATAAAATAAGTTTGGTAATGAAAATCGTCAGAAATACAAGTAATAACACAAGTGACAAGTATATGCCCTTAATCAATATCGAAAATGAGGTCAACTAAGTTTAAAATTACAATTTAAAGTTCAATTGGATGGCATCATTACATTTTATATTTCACAGAAGAATAAGTTAGATAAAAAAATGAGCAATTAAATAAAAAAAATAATCAGACTTAGAAAAATAACAACAGAATATAGGATGTTAAATAACATGACTCTGGATAAAATATTAAAACTCGCAATATATACTAGGCCTAGCCAGGTGTTCATTAAGGGAATAAAAATGGGTTTTCACTAGACAATTAAAGGTCCACTACCTTAAATCTATTGAAATTAGCATTATGAGCATCCTTTACCAAGTTTATTAAAAATAGTGACAGATAAGCGGAAAAAGGTTAGATTTAGTTTTACTAAGCCTCACATAATTATTATTGATCAAATATTAGATATGAATGAACTTATAGTCTTAGAACAATCTGGTAAACTTGTTACTAGATACAAATTTAGCTTTTACTCTAAGTAGGCAAGTAGTATATGCGTATTTATGACAGTGAAAAATTTTTTTATTTGATAAAGAAGGCCTACAACAAGTATTCCATTCAGTATCGGTGAGTATTCTAATTGCTTTCTTTTAGATTATGATATACTGCTAACATATAATTCATTTCCCTAAATATGCATCTCATACAGCACAAATCTGTTAAATAAAAATCAAAGTAATCATTCTTTAAGTATGGCTTAACATACTTGAACTGCCTTAATAAATACAATACTCAAGACAGCCCCCCCAAACAAAATTTATATGATCAGACCAAAAACGTTTACTATCAATTATTATACCAAAGAGTTTAACGATGGTAATCAGACATGGAATAATTGTGCAAAAGTAAAAAAAAATATTTTGGAGTGTTACTGAGTTTTTAGATTTTAATGCTACTTGAGTTGACTGAATCCAATCATTAGAAAGCTTCATAAATAAATGATTTTTTCACCATTATAAATCTTTATGAGAAATTAACCAAAGTAGTATAACCAACAAACAGAATTAAATCAGACTTAATGCTAACAGGAAGATTATTCATGGCGACCACAGACAAAGAAATGACCAAGAACCGACCCCTACGGAACCCCAAGCTCAACCGACAGTAGAGTTGAAAGACAGCCTCCAATACCAACCCTCTGCCCACGGTCGGTTAAGTAAGATCTAAGCAGAGACCAGAAATTCCGTAATGAGATAATTTTGAAAGCAAGATATTACGAGAGACAGTCAAAGGCCTTAGTGAGATAAAAAAGGGTTGCCCAAAGGTAGACGCCCTTAACTTCGAAACTATCCACAACAGGATAGGTATAGAATAACGTTTCGAGAATTGGAATCCATCCTCTTCTTCGGGTGGTAAAAGGTACATACAAAATTGAGAATAGATATAAAGAAAATAAAAGAGTTCAAACATACCCAAAAGCTGCTTGGAGTCCAGTCCAGGTGTTTGTCACTGCACATGATGCAAGTCCCAAGCGCAAATCACAAGTAAGAGGATCACAATCATACATACACTACACAGGCTGCAGTGATACTACACCTGTATACCTTCCCCACCTGACGAAGAGGATAGATTCCAATCCTCGAAGCGCTGTGTTATACCTTTTGTAATCCATAGCGATGGGCAAATTTCCGAAAATCCAAATATATTTTAAACCTTCTATCGTGAATAGCAAACTTAAAAAAGGTATTGACAACAGATCTCATTAAGGCTTTAAGAGATCCACGGTAATTTTATCTGCTCGAAAGCCAAAGTGATAATTAAAAAAAAGGTTCAAGAATTCAAAGTAAGCCCTAACCTGTTTTTTTCATGACACATTTTAGAATACTCTACAAAATAGGAACTACAGACATCAGCCTACAAGATCTAGGTGAACTCCTTGGCATCCTCTTATAGACAGGTACAGTTTTTAAAATTTTTATGCAATTTGGGAGGACACCAGGAGACAGCCTGACTCATTGGTATTGATACCATGTACTGATAAATAATCCATATTATTTTGTTACTCTCCAACCGTGTTAATTAATTTTTGTTTTGATAAGTTTTGTGCTTTTAACCCTCTCACGGATACTTGTGCAAAATGGTAATCACAAGATGCCATAATATTTGGGGTTGTCAGATTTGGTTTTATCTTCACTGAAGAAAACTGTTTTAAAAATCTGAAAATGCAGTATACAAGGAATTTAACATACATAGTTATTATGCGGGATTTTTTAATTTTTTTAGGGGGATAAGAGGTTGTATAAGTTATAACCATCCCATTTCGTTAAAGATTTACATTTGGGTTTGTAACACCTATACATCCTTTAAAGAAGGATAATATCAATTTAGCTACTAAATTGAAAGTCCTATGTTGTATTGTGTATATTGGGATTTACGATTGTGTTTAATTAAAATAAACTATTCCAGTAGACAGCGACAAGTATTGTGTAAGTTAAGTTAATAACTTCAAGCATTTTCACAAAATAATTAATCATAAACTTTAAGTAAAGTTAACATTATACTAATTAATATCTGTAGCCTCCAAGTTGTCATGTTTGCATAACTTTGGGTAATTTTTGATTTTGAGAATCACGTATTGAATGAAACCATCATTTGAACTGTGTGTTATCTACATACAAACAAGGTAGTACGCCACACCACGTGTCGCATAATACGCTTTCACCGAGATTGAAGTCTATATCTCATTCCAGTCTTGATTTGCCTTGCGGAAAGGCAGACAGTAATACAGAAGTTAAACTTTCTATCCCCTTGGTAGACAAACAAGAAATTGTGTCAGTGCTGGGCTTCAAATGACGCTCAGTAAATAACATGATTGGACATGCACCACCATTTAAACACGATGTTCCTTGTATAAAAAATGAAGTATATGCAACATGTCCATGTTGTACTGTTATTCAATTGTACTTCATATAGTACCTATTTTCGCAAACCCCAGTTACTTGTTCCTGGCTAGTATAAGTTACATTCCAATGTTCTTGGAACTAAATTCTTGGTGGATTGATCACCTAATTGGCACGCCGAATTAATTTTTTCTCTCGGGGAACTTTGTAGCTGCCGAACCTTGCTACCGAAGCAATCATCTCGCGCGCCTTGTCCGTAAGTAAAAATTTATATTTTCATATCATAAGTTAGCACTTTCATGCGAGACATCTAATTTGAATATAATGTAAAGTAAAATTATAAATTATAAAATAACTTAACCTCGAATGTGTTTTATTAGCCAGATCAACTTGGATAATATTTGTGACGATGTCCTTCTGACGAGACCACGTTGTCGTGATTATAAGTTGTCTCGATAAATGGCTAAATACCGTTGCGATTTTGTTTTAGGCGAGTTGCAGTTCGCTCTTCGAGCTCACTTTTCTTGAGTTTAAGCTCAATTACTTCCATGTTTTAGACTTCCAGTCTACTAATCTTCCTCTTTTCCGACTACAGCTGCATTGTCGAGCCAAGAATGCTGACGCCCGCGTTTGTGAGTCGAGTTCATCGTAAGGGGAAGTTATTTTAAAAGTTTTAGTAATTATTAATTTCGAAGGTACATTCCATAGAACATTGGAATATTTAGGCCTATCTCAAGGTATCATATTTTAGTTCATTCATACTCTATTTGGTAGCAACGTGGCAATACTTTATTTTATTCTACCAACTAGAAGTGGTGCTTTTATGTTTATTTAGCAATACTAAACATAATACGGTAAACTTCGAATTTCGAGTTTTCATTACTACGACCTCAGATGCATCCACCCCCATGTGTATTGTCCATTCGGTACAATGTGTAATAAGTTAGTTTGTTTTTGAGATAAAATTCGGACAGGGTAAACGGACTTTATGTCTACGCCATAGAACTGTCGGGACTATTTTCATTACCATACTTAAGCGGCGGACACTAGGTTCATGGTCATAATCTAAGACCCACTGTCCGACTCACAGGTTTCTTTTGACGGGAGTTCGACAAGGTAAATTACTCACGGTGCAATACTTGAACGGGTGTTTCGAGATCCAAACTGTTTTATTTTGGTTTTATTTTGTTTTATTTGTAACATGTATATGTTACAATATGAATATATATATTGGTTTGT
Source organism: Homalodisca vitripennis (assembly GCF_021130785.1). Classification (NCBI taxonomy): domain Eukaryota; kingdom Metazoa; phylum Arthropoda; class Insecta; order Hemiptera; family Cicadellidae; genus Homalodisca; species Homalodisca vitripennis. The sequence goes on along the minus strand of NC_060215.1, from coordinate 39,983,876 downwards.
ATTAAAAAATTTCCAGTAATTTGTTTACAGTTATAAATTTGACATATATTAGACATGATCAGTAGTTTATTGAACTATTGGCAGGGTGACGTTTAACATTACTGTTACACTTCCATTATAGCACCAAAGACAGAACGATGCGGAGGCAAAGTATTACTTCTACTTTATTAAAATATTTAATTAATATTAGTAAAATATGCAATAGTAAAAATTCAAAAATACTAATTTATAATATGATATAATTATTATGTTGAAGTAATTTATGACAAAACTGGGTTTTTAGGCCGTGTGTGTAATGTTACAATATGAATATACATATACATTGGTTCGTATAATTAAAAACATTTTCCAGTAATTTATTATAGTTATAAAATGTGACATATATTGGACATCATCAACAGTTTGTTGAATTATTGGCAGTTGACGTGAAAGCGGAAGCAGAATGTTACTTCTAATTTACTAAAATATTCATAAAAAATTGTATATGTTATTAGGAGAAATATAATGCTCTTCTTAAACAGCATACAAAATTAATCATTAGTATGATTCTGTTTTCAGTTTGTTTTCAAAAAGTAATCATAATTAATTCATATTCAAACATCTGGGAATCGAGCGTCTACGTCCAATAAACTTTTCCATTTTTACTTTCCTAAGTACCCTACCTGTTTTATCCGAGTACGCAAACTTTTTGTGTTTAACGTTCCTAAGAGCTCTGAAAACGGACAAATCTTAGTGCCTTAAACATTAAAAATACAATTCATTGATTGCTTTGAAATTGCAATCAAGTTAAAAACTAATTAAGAAACATAGATTTATGTTCTGTAACTTGTATTCATAAAAAAACCATTGTATTCCTATTATTTGTTATAAACAAAATCCTGACAGCTGGCCCAATATCTGCTGTAATATAACATTGATTATTCGTGATTTCACCGATTTGGAAATTATTTTCACTAAAATATGAACTTAACTCTCTTGGATATCAATACAATAAAAGTACAATAGTCTATCAACAAACATGTTATGCAAATCAAGTATTTCTGAAGTAACTAATATTACAACTGCGTTAGTTAAAACATTTAATGTTACCGTTTATAACTTTTGGGTTGATATTTGTTTTTAATAACAACAGTTTTCTAGCTAAGTTATCTATTTATTTGTAAATTGTATTGTGATAGATTTTTCGTTGGTAAATTAATAAATAAACATAATGTGCCATGTCCCAGATACTTACAGAAATTCTGATATTAAAAACAAGACATTTTTCTAATTTTTATTTCATAATATTATTATTAGGCCCTGACGCAATTTAGCTGTAATACATATTTTGGTTTAAAGTTTTTGCTCTGAATGTTCCTAACTAATATCTAATACCATGCAGTTATGGATTTTCTGTTCTTTAGACCGTTGACGCAGACGAATATTGTTGTTTTAATTTGCTCTAATTTTGGTTTGAGTAAACTGTTGTTAAAATTTACTTCCTTAGCAATACAATGTACAAGTGCAATGGAGCATCACTAGAGAGAAAACTGTTCAAGTGGAAAACACTGAGCCAGGTCAGTTTTTGGAAAGTAGGATCGGTAGTCCATGGGTGTCGGCGTGGACTCACTGTCCTACACTGTGAAAATGTGAGGACGTCAGTACCCTCGTCAAAGTTAGGCGTGGACCTACAGTCCTACAATCTTTGGACAGACAGGCAGATAAAAGTTAATAATGAACAGACCTCGAGGATAGGCCGTCAAGCTCAGGTTAACTTCTCAATAAACCTTTGAGAAGTGATCTAGTAAAACAACATTTTCGATCACTTTACAGAAATTATAGCCGTTAAATTAGGAAATGTAGGCAATTTTGTAACCAGGTTCAAATAAAAACGGCTAAAAATAATATTTTTACAGTATAATTGGGAGTTAAACATTTATTGTATTTGTTGTTGTGGTAACTTTATAACTTCAGGAAGCTTAAAATTATTTACAACTGAAGGAAGGAAATAATATTTTTTTATAATTATAGTTTTAGAAAACGACATATTTGCTATTATATAAGTAATTAGTTATTTTAAAATAAAATACCTGCCCATTCCTCACCTGAATGTATCTTTCGCATAAACCTTGTAAATCTTATCCTTATCTTCAACAGTTTTAACTTTGAGCTAAATTATAAGATAATCCTAAATTCTGCGTCAAATGCATAGCCTCGTCGAGTGATCAATTTATATAGCCTTTTTCTCATTTTCCTGCGTCTATATTTATAAATAGATAATTTATTAGATAGACAGTTTAGACTATTTATTCTAACTGACTGATACTAATTAGGTTAGTGTTTTTAAACAGTTTTTTTATGTCAACAGAGAAAACGAAAATTTTAACTATTCTTTTACGTTTATCGATAAATGATTGCAACATTTTAAAGCATGTAGCCTAGCGTGAAACACCCCTTAACTGTTAAGCGTTGAAGTTTCATTCAATCTGTAGTGTTTACATCTAACGATGTTTCGAATGATTTAGCCAAATAAACTATTAGTATAACATTAAATACGTATTTCAGAATGGAACTAAATGTGCTCAGATTAACAAAGGCCAGACTCAGTGAGATTAGCCTTGTAAAAATTTTGGTTGGCCGAGAACGTAGACATCAAGTGCAGAGCAAAGGCAAAGAGGAACTAATTGAGGAGCTGGAGGGGTATGGACGGGTTAAGGAGACTGCCGTTGGTGGGAGAATGGCGGTGCGGCCCCTGCTCGTGCATTCACGAGCAGCACGGCAGAAAGCAGATAACAAATTCCGAAGGTGCGAGGTGTATTTTTAAGAATCAACAGATTCCATATGAATGCTATTTTTAAAATTTAAAAACACAAAATTTTAAATATTACTCACCCAGAGGGGAGTAACAATCTTTAATTTCAAAATATATAAAATAAAAATATTTGTTCTATAACATTTAAACATGGTGGAAAAAATAACTCATATTTTTCAAAATATAAAAGGGTCAATCACTTCAGTCATATTTCACGTAATTAATGGAAAAAAATTGTGACTGTTATACAAAACAAATTTTCTCAACCCAAAATCAATTGAACCACCTTCAGTAGCACAATATTTACTCCGTCAAATGAAAATGAGAATGAGGGCTCGTTTAAAGTGAAAGGCTTGTACATTATTTCATACGATTTAAAACTAATGTTAGACTACACTAAACGGCTTTGAGTAGTACAAACAGTTACTCCCGTTGGAATGAAAATAGAATGAGGGCTCGCTTAAAGTGAACGGCCTTTTACATTCATTTCATACGGTTGAACATTGTTGTTAGACTACACTAAACGGCTTTGAGTAGTAAAAGAGTTACCCCTCTGGATGAAAATAGAATGAGGGCTCGCTTAAAGTGAACGGTTTGTACATTATTTCATACGGTTGAACATTGATGTTAGACTACACTAAACGGCTTTGAGTAGTACAACAGTTACTCCGTTGGATGAAAATTGAATGAGTGCTCGCTTAAAGTGAACGGCTTTTACATTATTTCATACTGTTGAACATTGATGTTAGACTACACACTAAACGGCTTTGAGTAGTACAACAGTTAACTCCGTTGCATGAAAATTGAATGAGTGCTCGCTTAAAGTGAACGGCTTTTACATCATTTCATACGGTTGAACATTGATGTTAGACTACACTAAACGGCTTTGAGTAGTACAACAGTTACTCCCGTTGGATTTAAAAATTGAATGAGTGCTCGCTTAAGAGTGAACGGCTTTTACATCCATTTCATACGGTTGAAACATTGTTGTTAGAACTACACTAAAACCGGGCCTTTTTGAGTTAGTAAAAGAGATTACCCCTCTGGATGAAAAATAGAATGAGGGGCTCGCTTAAAACGTGAACGGTTTTTGTACATTATTTCATACGGTTTTGAACATTGATGATTAAGAGCTACACTAAAACGGCTTTGAGTAGATACAACAGTTACTTCCTTTGGATGAAAATTGAATGACGGGCTCGCTTAAAAAGTGAACGGCTTTTACATCATTTCATTACGTTGTTGAACATTGTTGTCTAGGAACTACCACTAAAGCCGGCTTTGATGTTAGTAACAAAACAGTTACTCTCCGTTGGATGAAAATAGAATGAGGGCTCCGCTTAAAAGTGAAACGGCTCTCTTTTTACACTCATTTACATACGTGTTTTGGAACATTGTTGTTAGGACTACACTAAACGGCTCCCTTTGGAGTAGTAAAAGAGTTCACCCCTCTGGATGGAAAATAGAATGAGGGCTCGCTTTAAAGTCGGTGGAACGTTATTGTTACATTATTTCATCACGGTATGAACATGTGATGTTTAGACCTACACTAAAACGGCTTTGAGTAGTACAACAGTTACCTCCGTTGGATGACAAATTGAAATGAGGGCTCGCTTAAAGTCGAACGGCTTTACATCATTTCCATACGGTTGAACATTGTTGTTAGGACTACACTAAAAACGGCTTTGAAGTAGTACAAAAAAACAGTTACTCCGGTATGGATAAAAATTGATAATGAGGTGCTCGCTTAAAGTCGAAACGGCTTTTACATTATTTCATACGGTTGAACATTGTATTCTTTGTTTTAAAGGTTATTTTTTGACGGATGGTGAAGGATTGTGAAGGAAACAGGATTTTTCCGGGACCATTTGCCATCGTTCACGTGAAAACAAGGAAAACAGTAAACTACTACGTTTCGAGATCTTGCAATACTTGATCTCTTCTTCAGGTAAAGAACTAACCTAATACATAATTACAAACTAAGTTAAAATAAACAAAATCTTACTAAAGCGTTGTGGCACGCCTAAGTCAGGAATCACAACCTACATGTTGTTGTCAACTTCACTAACACTAAAGACATGCACTTAATACAAAACTATACAAAAACACTAATCATTAAAAGTAAAACTACGGAATACAGGTCACAATGCGTCTTCACTCGTCTACTGACCACCTACGACTGACCAGAGGGACTAGCCAATGGCAATCGTGACGGCTGGCTAAAACAAGATGGCGGAAATACAAGGGAAGGGGAACAGGAATGGGCCCTTTCGTTATTATTGGTTCATGCGAGATGAACTTCTTAAAACCATATTGTGACTCCGCATTGGTTTATTACAAATATCCGATCCGTTTGATACTTTTGGTTTTTCTCTTTAGTTCATTTTTTAGAATTGGCAACCAAAGCGGCCTAAATCTCGACTGATGGTTGACTGATTGGTTGGTCTGCCAATTTAATGTATGTTGCCTCAATTAATTTCCTTTTGAAGAAATGTGGTTCCCGATGTATTATGTGGGCTTCATCCCAATTCATATGATGGTCTTCGGACCTACAATGGTGTGCAATTTTTGACTTTTCTGTGAAACCCTTTCTCGTGTTTTCTTTGTGTTCTTTTATCCTTACGTTTAGTGGTCTTTTTGTCTCGCCTATGTATTCCCTATTGCAGCTACATTTTATACTGTAAACACAGTTTTTGGAATCCTGTGTGCCATTTTTTGGTTTTGTTTTTACGAGACTTTGTCTAAGAGTGTTGTGTGTTTTAAACGCGGTTCTAATGTTGTACTTTCTACCTACTCTTCTAATTTTCTCCGATAATCCCGGCACATAAGGGATTGACATAAACGCAAATTTATCACAAATCTGTTTTTCTGACTCAGGAATGATTCTTCTGGTTCGTTTGCACTTATTAATTACTAATTGAGGGTATCCATTGCTTCTGAGATCCGATTCAATTTTCTTAAATTCTTCTTTTAGTCCATCTTTATCTGAGCACAAGCTCTTTGCTCTATCAAACAACGAGTAGGCTACTCCTTCTTTGACAGATTTTTGATGGTTGGATTGATAATTTAAATATTTTCCTGTGTGTGTTATCTTTCGAAAAACAGTTGTCTTAAGGACATCCCTATCTCTTAATACACACACATCCAAAAAGGGAAGCTTGTTTTGGACTTCCACTTCCATTGTGAGGCGGATGGAAGGAGAAATACTATTAATGTGATTCAAAAAATTATTTAATTCAATGTCTCCATGAGGAAAAAATAACAAAGGTATCATCCACATACCTCCACACAAATCTTCGGTTTGAACTGAGCTGAAGCCAAAGCTTTTCGCTCGAATTCCTCCATAAAGATATTGGCGAAAATAGGAGACAGTGGAGAACCCATTGCCATCCCCTCATCTTGACGGTAAATTTTACCCTCTAACTCAAAATAATTGCATTGAGTGCATAGTTCTAACAGTTCCATAATTACTGGCACGGGAAGTTTAGTTCTATCCTTTAATGTTTGGTCTTCTTTGAGACGTGATTTAATAATTCCGAGAGTTTCTGGAACTGGTACATTTGTAAATAGACTTTCGACATCAAAACTTACCAGTTTGTCAGTTTCAGTCAACTTTAGGGAATTTGACTTCTCTACGAAATCCCTGGAATTTTTGATGAAAGAGTCAGTTTTTCCTACCAATGGCGTTAAGATGTCCAAGAGGACTTTAGACAATTCCCCTGCAAGGTGAATCACGAGAACTAATGATGGGCCGAAGAGGGATGGTAGGTATTTGTGGATTTTGGGAAGGCCATACATATGGGGGATTTTTGAGTGGTGAGGAGTTAATTTAGATCTAAATTTATCTGAAAAAAATTCTTTATGTTTTCTTAAGGTGTTTGCTACTTTGCGTTCAAATGAATCAGTCGGGTCTTTATTTAAAACTGTATATTTGCCAGTATTTAAAGTTTCCGCAATCTTTTCTTTATACGCTACTGAGTCAAGTACCACAGTAGCGTTGCCTTTGTCGGCAGGTAAGATTTTGACGTGTCGTCTTTCCCAAGGATCGACCTGGCCTTTTTCTCCTCTATTGTCAAATTGGGTTTTGTGGGAGGAATTTTTCTGAGTAAAAGACTGGGCCTCACAACGAAACCGGTCACCCTGTTCCTCAGGTAACTGTGAAACAGCCGACTCGATTCCAGTTACAAAATCCAGTGCCTTTACCGATTTTTGTGCCACAGAAAAGTTTAAACCCTTGGATAAGACTGATATTTCCGCTTCATTCAGGATTTTTGAAGAGAGGTTGATTACATTTTTATTATTTGCATCCGTATTCACGTTGCCATCCTTAGGCAAATCACATTTTTTAGGCCTAATTTTATCCAGTTTGGAGATTTTCTTTTTCTTATCTGTTTCAGAAACTTTTATACATCTATTTTGGATGCTTTCGAGAATGTTGTTGAATTCTTCCCTTCCCTTGTATTTCCGCCATCTTGTTTTAGCCAGCCGTCACGATTGCCATTGGCTAGTCCCTCTGGTCAGTCGTAGGTGGTCAGTAGACGAGTGAAGACGCATTGTGACCTGTATTCCGTAGTTTACTTTTAATGATTAGTGTTTTTGTATAGTTTTGTATTAAGTGCATGTCTTTAGTGTTAGTGAAGTTGACAACAACATGTAGGTTGTGATTCCTGACTTAGGCGTGCCACAACGCTTTAGTAAGATTTGTTTATTTTAACTTAGTTTGTAATTATGTATTAGGTTAGTTCTTTACCTGAAGAAGAGATCAGATTGCAGATCTCGAAACGTAGTGTTACTGTTTTCTTGTTTCACTGAACGATGAACATTGATGTTAGACTACACTAAACGGCTTTGAGTAGTACAACAGTTACTCCGTTGGATGAAATTGAATGAGTGCTCGCTTAAAGTGAACGGCTTTTACATTATTTCATACGGTTGAACATTGATGTATAGACTACACTAAACGGCTTTGAGTAGTACAACAGAACAGTTACTCCGTTGGCATGAAAATTGAATGAGTGCTCGCTTGAAAGTGAACGGCTCTTATAACACTACATTTCATAGCAGTTTGAAACATTGATTGTTACGGAACTACAGCCTAAAACGGGCTTATGAGTCAGTTACAACAGTTACTCCGTTGGATAAAAAAATTGAGATGAGTAGCTTCGCGTTAAGGTGAACGCGTATGGAAGGGGGTGGGGGCTTTTACATACATATTCATAGCGGCTTGAACATTGTTGTTTAGCACTTACATTACTAAACGGCTGTTGGAGTTAGTAAGAAGGAGTACTTTGACACGCTCCTCCTGGATGAAAATAGAATGAGGGCTCGCTCTTAAAGTGATACGAGGTATTCGTGACATTTATTGTCAATACGGTTGAACATTGATGTTAGACTACACTAAACGGCTTTGAAGTAGTAGCATACAGGTTACTCCCGTTGGATGAAAAGTTGAATGACTGTGGCTTCGTCTTATAGGTGAACGGGCTTTTAACAATTATATATCATACGGTTTGAACATTTGATGTTATGACTACACGTGTGGGGGGGGGGGGGGGGGGGGGGGGGGGGGGGGGGCATAATACGAGCTTTGAGGTAGTCACATTAACAGTTACTCCCGTTGGATGAAAATTGAATGAGTGCTCGCTTAACGTGAATGCGGGCTTTTTAGCATTATTTCATACGTGTTGTTGAACAACAAAAACAAATAAAAAAAAACTTGATGTTAGACTACACTAAACGGCTATTGAGTAGGTAACAGGACGAGTTACTCCACTTCCCGTTGGATGAAAATTGAATTGAGTGCTCGGCTTTAAAGGTCGAACGGCTTTTACATTATTTCATACGGTTGGAACATTGATGTTAAGAACTACACTAAAACGGTCTTTGAGTTAGTACAACAGTTACTCCGTTGGATGAAAAGTTGAATGAGGTGCTCGCTATAAAGTGAACACGGGCTTTTTACAAATCATTTCATCACGGTTTTTTGAACATTGTTGTTATGGATCTTACAACTAAAACGGCTTTTGTAATATGTAGTACAACTAGTTTACTCTCGATTGGAATGAAAATTGAAATGAGTGCTTCCGCTTAAACGTTTGAAACGGCTTTTTACATTATTTCATACCGGTTTGAACATTTGATGTTAGACTACAGCCTAAACAGGCTTTGAGTAGTAGGGTGCAACTACAGTTAACTCCCAGTTGGGATGAAAAATTGAATGAGTGCTCGCTTAAAGTGAACGGGCATTTTTACATGCATAGTTCTATACGGTTGACACCATTGATTGTTAGCATACACCTAAACGGGCTTTTGAGTAGCTACGAAGGGTTAACTCTGTGGGAGCCGAAATAGAAACAGAGGTTTCTTAAAATAGGATGCATCGGCTTACACTCATGCTTACTAGAGGTTAAACGTCTTCGGGAACTTAAACATTCAGGCTAGGCGGAATAGCTGATTAATAATCACAGGAACAGAGTAGGTAGTTGGGTAGTCTTGTTTTCAAGGTGGTAAACATAGTGTATGTACTTATTTTTTATATATTTGGTGTAATTATTATAAACCAAAAATATTGGTCTAGTGACATTTAAAAGTAACTATGAGATCTTACTGTTCAAGAGTTAATTTAATAGCTGCTCCATTAAATGTTTGAATACTCCTACAAAACCCACAGATTCATCCCAATGATGTACACAAACATCCTCCTTTCCTCACGAACACATCCCAACCAACTGACTTTTCGCTGTGAGAGTAACAGAAGCATGGAACAACAAGGGGTAAGTAGTAAATGTCATAGTGCCTCCCTCCAAAATTCCTTTCATTTTTGGTTCTTGTTTTTCATTCGTCATTAAATTATAGATTATAGAACGAATCCCTCCTTATCGTAACAGGCTTCATTACTTAAAATGTCTGGGTATTCAATACTGGGTGAGGATGTAAATTGAGTTTTCAGATTAAATTTTAGGTTAAGACCTAACCTCGCCATGTCCAAACCAAAAAACCAACTGAAATAGATAATAAAATATAATTGCATCTGCTTAAAATTCCCATCAATATGACAAATCGGGATTGCTTGTATGGTTTTGTGTTAGGTAGGGTGAAGGCAAGACGGGCATAACTGGCCAGGCAGGTTTGTTAATCTGTACAGTGCTGCTATCATGTGGGCGAATGCATCGAAAGTAAGTTCCTCGACATTTCGTCTTAGTATGTGTCGAGTGACTAGAAAGGTAGAGAAGCTTCTCCATCGTGGGCTTTGTTTACAATTCTTACCTTATGGTCAATACATACTCTCTGAAGAGCCAGGAAATCAGTTTGTGTAAATAAGGGCCCGCACAGCGCCATGATTCTCTCTATTTTTCCTCTATCTACTAAAGATTCGTGTAATACAATTGTTGAATATAGTTTAACGAAGTGCGAGTTAAATGCAGCCAGGCAATGTTGTAATATTAATACAGGAAACATGATAACATAAAATATCTTTCACATGGATCAGTATGGGGGGGGTGGGGGGGGGGGGGGGTGGGGGGGGGGGGGGGTGGGGGGGGGGGGGGGTGGGGGGGGGGGGGGGTGGGGGGGGGGGGGGGTGGGGGGGGGGAACGAGTGGCTCCTCTGCCTAGGCGGATTCAAGCATTTAATTTTGTCTCCGTACACCTAATTATAAGTATCAATTATACACATATATCTATAGATGGACTTTTACTTCAGCATACACAATTTACTAATCAAAGTTCAAAATATTGTATTGACATTTTTTCTTAGAAAACACACAACCCATAAAACAAAGATAACATTGCTTCCAGCCCAAATTGTCACTCATTATCTTAAAATATTGTTTTCTTAAAAGCAGATAGTTACATATTCATACAAATCTGGGAATACAACCTACATGTTCATTTATCCAGATCTGCTGCATGACATTTAAAAAAACAAATTTAAGTATCTTAGTTAATGCTTTTTTTTTTGTTTTGAATTTCCAGTCTTTTTTTATTTTCTATAATTTTATATTAATACAGAATACAGTGTGTTTGTATGAGGCATGGACTGACTGATGGACTCACTCCCCGCATACAGACGGACTATCTTTATGGGAAGATATTCCTCTATCTTTATGGGAAAAGATATTCCTATTGATTGTATATATGTTAAGTAAGAAGATACTTTTGTGGAATAAATGCTTGAATAAATACTAAAACTATAATGTGCCTCGTGTTGTTCTGAGAAGAAGAATGTGGATTATTCCAGAAAGCTCTGTAAAATATGTAAATTATGTTAGTTGTCAGTTTACACTTAATGGTCTAGATTTTGAATGGTTTTCAACACTTGCTTGTCAATTCATAACAGTTTTTTTATAATCGTTGCATGTGATATTGGTCTCCTCTCTAGAAATATATCACTAAAACAAGTACTGCATATTACCTCACACAGTCAACATATATTTACATTCATTGATAATGTTGTTCGTTCACCTTGCCAATGCCTTTCGCAGAATGAAACAACGTATGTGCTCTAGATGTTAACTCTCTACCAGTCTATTAGAGAATTAACACTGATTGGATTTCTTATCAATAGAAAAGATAATAAGAAAGGTTAAATCTTCTTATCTATAAAAAATCTTGGAAATCCAACCAGTTCAAAATAAATGTAATTTCTTTCGTTAAAAGAAAGTGACCACTAATTATTACGATTTTTTTCTTGTCACCTTTACTTATAGGTGACCAGCTACAGATGTAATTTGTTAAATATTAAAAATTAATCAAGCTACAGATGTAATATTTTTTTTTAACAAGTATGAAAAAATGTTTATTAATACAGAATTACTGTTGTACATCCATTCAAAAATGTTTTCCATAAAAATACAGGGCGATTCAAAAAGAATACCACAACTTTAGAAATTTATAATTCTGCAGAGAATAAAAGGAGAGGCTAAGCACTAGCTGTCGGCGAATTAAGGAAGGTGCTAAAGTTTAATTTAGTTGCTCATTTGTTCACTTGAGGTGCTGTTGAGAAGGCGGTCAGCGGTCCGGTTGATGCTAAGATGGCGACTGCTTAAACAGAATGCTTTTTGTGTTATTGAGTACGGCAGAAGTGAATCCGACTACAGTTGTTAGCCAGTGCATTTCGAAACGAAGTATGGTTTTCAACTTCCTGATAGGTGGTGTATCAAACATTGGTATAAACAGTTTATAGAGAATGGGTGTTTGTGCAAAGAGAAAAAGTTCTGGACGCCCCGAGCACGAGTGATGAAAAATGTAGCACGCATACAGCAAGCATTTGTTCGCAGCCCAGGTCAATCGACTTGAAGAGCTAGCAGAGAGACGTAACTTCCACAAACAACTGTATTTATGAGTCCTACGAAAAAAGTTTAGTAATGAAAACCTTATCGTCTGAAATTGGTTCAAGCCCCTTTCTGCAGCTGGTAAGATTAAAAGAATCGATTTCTGTGAGTTTATTCTGCTCAATGGAAAAAACAGATGAATCTTTCGTTTCAAAGATTGTAGTGAATGAAGCTACTTTCTACACTAACGGGAAAGTCAACTGGCACAGTGTCCGTATATGGGGCACTGATAATCCGCGGGAAACAATCTAGCATGAACGTGACTCACTTAAGGTGAACGTTTTTCTGTGCAATTCAGCCAATAAAGCTTTTGGTCCCTTTTTCCTTCGAAGGTGCTACTATAACTGGACTACAGTATCTGGAGATGTTGGAGAATTAGGCCTGTTCCCTCAGCTCGAACAAGAAGAGAATAACAATTCATATTTCAGCAGGATGGAGCGCCACCACATTGGTACTTCCGTGACTACCTAAACGTCAAACTACCCGAGCCGATGGATCGGCCACCAGGCAGAACGCTACAGAGCACTTCATCACTGGCCTCCAAGAAGAAGACATGACCTTACTCCCGTAAGTTGAGGCAGTTGGAAGATGTTGGTTTTATCAAAACGTTTATTAAATATTGAAGCTACCCCAGTAGTTGAATGACGAGTGAGAGGAGAAGCTCATCTGCAAAATCCACTGTTTTTGTCTTCCTGAAAACTGATCTATTACATTGGACACTTATTACATTATTACACTAATGTTTCTATTTTGCTAAAAATCAGTCCCGATTAGTTCTTTTCCTACAACTTCCTTATCGTTATTTAAAGCCTTTTTTTTAACGAAATCAGCGATTATTCCTTCTTATTAATGTTATTGATAGATTTTGATCATATATACAATACATAGGTATGTTATAAATACTGTTTATTTAAATTAAAATTATATGTCGGACTAGGACTTTTTATTTTAGTTCAATTACTTATTTTCTGAACTATAATCAATTAATGTGTTAACTAAAATTATTTAAAAGACTGGGCTAATAACACAGGTGATATTTTAATTATGCTCAGGTGAAAGGATGTTATATCAATACAATTAATTTTTCAAGAAATGGATATGGCTGATAATTACTGTACTAGTATTATAAATATTTGTTTTTTATAGAGTATGTTTGGACTTCATCACGATATAAAGTTTTGAATTGATTGTGTTGAAAAGTGAAATAAAATCTATTGGAATACCGTCTCATATTTGTTATAACAGATTTATAATAATCATGAACACGTTCATAAATCTGAATACATTTGTTTAAAAACAATTGTTGGGTGAGGAGTCTAGAATAGAATGATTATAATAGAGAATTTTTTTTTAGCATAGTTAGTTAGAGCAAGTTTTACAAAATTATGTCAGACAAAATAATTATAGCTGAAGGGTTTCTTTACTGAAGCATCTGAAATTCATTGGATAATTCCAATGTTGATGTTATTAGATTAGGACTAATAACAAGTAATTTATGTGATAGTTGATAATGTCATTATTGGATTTAAGGTTAATTTAAAACATATTTTGTTGTTTAATATGCACTTCTTTTACTTTTGATAAACCAATATCTGTCACAAGGATAAGTTTTTGGTTTTATAATAGATTTTATTTTTACTTACCATTAAAAAATAAACCAACAATGTTTACAAAAAGCACCAATTTAGCCTATACTTTTACATTATCTGAAGTCTTTTATATACAGAATTGTGATGGTATACTATATACTTTGTTTTTTACAGTGTCACTCGAGCTTTTGGCTTTAGCCTTAAAAGATTCGGTGCTGATTGAGTTCAGTTTGTTAAAGCTTCAAAAGAGAATAATACAAAAATAACACTTCAAAAGTAGCCTAATATTTAAGAGCTTGAGAAATTGACCACCCGCAGGAAGTAACTTACATCTTAACAATCATATTACACCTACAAAACCAATATATTAACTTTGATTTATTCTGAAAATCACTATTACACATTTAACTTGCTATTTTGTATCAGTTATTTGATATACCACATATATAACATATACTATACAACATTGAAATGTGTTTTATTTGTCTTTATGGATTTGGTGTGACAACTGATTTGGTACATGTGCATGACATCCGGTTGCAAGTTTTAATCTTTCAGTTAACATTTGAAATTATGTATCCTATATTAATAACTTCAAAAGTACAAACCGACAAATCTTAATCTGTATATATTTATAAGTATGCAGTGTTTAAATTTAAACAGATTTTTTTTGTTACTGATATGTATAGCTAATTTGCCTATTTATTTTTAATAAAAATCCATTGTCCAAGTATTTATGAAGCAGCTAACATAATATGCCAATCCCAGCCAACAGTAGGCTATATGGTTATACTTTTTTTAAAATTGTTCTGATCTTTTTTTGTCAAAATGGATTGGTTGTAACATTTATCTTGTTCAGGATAAAATTTGAAACAATATGTGTATTTTGGAATTTTTCATTACTAACTGCATTTTTTAAAGACATGTATACCCTCATCAATTAGAAGAATTGGTTTTGCTCTACTAGTCAGCAAGACCATTTCTACAAGCAAAAGTATTTAGGCTTTTCTTTATCTTATAGAACATGTTTTCTGAAAAAAATATGATATATGATGATGCATTTTATATTTAAAACTTATTTTAGAAAACCATATTTAAATAAATGGAAATGGTCCAGCATGTTTAAGTGATACAATTAGCACTTGAATGGTCAAAACAACACTCCTTCTATCCGATAGCCTCATCTGACAACCTAGCTATTTAAATCGTATAAAGCAATGAATATGGCATATTAATACTGCCATGAAAATTAGTTAATTGGTCAATAAGTTAAAAACAAACAAACTGGGTTTTGGGAGAAGGAAAAAATGAAATTCCTAGTCTACTTGATGTTGGAATGAGACATGAAGTGCAACTTCTAGGAATAAGCTGATAAATGACTTATTATGGACTGGACGTGTAGACTTGCTATGCAAAACACCAAACACCTGCCTCTTTCTACTAAAACACACTTACTCATATTTCTGACATTACTACAGTAAAACTGATACATCACTCACTCTTTGAGTCACATCTAAGGTACGGAATTTGCTACGTGGGGAAGCACCTCAGCAGGTAACATTCCTAAGAATCTTGATTAAACGAAAAAAGGTTATACAAATGTTTGGAAACCTTGGCCCGAGAGATAGCTGCAGGGAGACATTAAAAAACCAAGAAATCCTGACAATAGTATACATCTTAGAAGTGGTGCTATATGCTGATAGTAAAGAATTCGACCCGCCACCATGATCTGCACGGCTGACACACCCGGCTTAGATTGCAAGTACAAAACCCCTTCCTGCACCTTTCGCTATATGAAAAAGAATCCACCCTACATTGGCCCAAAAATTGTCAAACAGGTTACCAGCTGAAATAAGAAACCTCACAGAGAAGAGAAAGCTTGACAAACTAGCTATCACAGAGACCTTAATACTCACTGCACGAGCATCTACATCATGAAGACAACTAAAATAATTGACTTAAATATAAATATTGTTAGTATTATGACACCATCTCTGGATGTTTTGTGAATAACGAATAAAGATCAATAAAGTTACTGTTTTTGTCTTCTTGTTTAGCAAACATTTGTTGAAAAAATTGTCCCCTTACTAATGTTACCTTTCATGATCTCTGATATCCTAAATAAATGAAAATAACTAGCCCAACATCAACAAAAACAATTATCCTTTATAAATTATCTTTTTACAGAACAAATTACGGAAACTTGTTGCGTTATACTAAAACCTCACTTATTTGTTTTAATTTTTCTAAAAATAAATAAACTGGTATAAAAATAAACTTTCCCACATCCGTATTAAACCTACCCAACCTATATCTTAACTTTTATATTATTCGTATTTTAACGATCCTACTTGGGGCATTATATTGGTTCTCTTGGAAGCGGTTGGCCTCAGGTGGAGTAAACTGAATAACATGCATTACAGTCAGATAAGGTAAGTTTTTTGTTGTTGTCTAGAATTGTATAAGAAACAGGTATGACACGCTAAAATTGTGGATAGAATAGGTTAATACACATGCAGTGTATGATAATAGTTGGCCTAAAATTGCTGCTAAGTAAATTGACATGAGATATCAACTTATATAAATTGAACCAACACCTCAAAAAAGCAAACAAGGAAATGTTTATTCATGCTTAATGGGTGTTTTCTCTAAAATTCATATTGAAAAACATACTAAAACTAAGCATGGTTAGTATAATGTATAAGTACCCAAAATATTCTATTAAAGATTAACTTTTATATTAAATTCCAACTTATTCCTACTAAATGCCTAGCCACAAACTAGGAACGTCTTGGGTAGATTTCTTTTTGTTATTGAATGCTGCTCAGATTTTACTGCTTTAATAAAATTAAATATATCTCGCTTTATAGAAAAAAATAAAACAGAAAGTAACGAATAGGCATACTATCCTTAGAGATTAAATTTATTAACAATAAATGAACTGGAAATCTATGAAGAAAAATGTTAAGAGAGAAATACTACACCAGCAGATACTACACTATATGGCAGTTACTTATACTTTTAGTTTTGTTATACTACAAAAAAAGTAACAATCTGAGAACAATGTTTATTTGTTATTTCAAAGAATTTACAGATGAATGTTTTTATAAAGACGTCATTAAAATTTAACATGTATGTTAAAACGATTTTACCTTGTAACAAATACAACTAATTAAACCTTATCAGTACTGTATTTTAGTATCTAAGGCAGTACATTAACTTTAAATTTTTAATCAATACTAACAGTACATGAAACAACAATTATAACAAAATGAGAAACAAATATATATTTTGTGATAAGCTTAGTCAAAGAATTTGGAAAAATAATGGTTTTGAACAACAAAATTAACAGTACAGCAACTTCAAACTCACAACCTAAACTAATAAGATTAATTAGTATCAAAAGTTAAATAGTACTGTAAATGTTGAAAAAAGCAAATTAATTTATTTAAAATGGCAGTGTATTAATTTAATATTATATAAAAAACCAATATAACAAAACTGAGAACAATGATTATTTTCTTTAAAGAATTTGGAAATGAATGTTTCCGTGCTACGCCATAAAAATGTACAAGTAAAGTAAATGTACTTCATAGCAACACAACTAAATAGACTAATTAATATTGAAAGTTTCCTGAAAAATTGCACAAAACAGGCACATGTCATAAAAACAGTTAACAAGAGAAAGGTTTTTTAAAATTTAGCCTATTAGCTAGGGCAGTCTGAGCATTGAAGCAAAAACAGCTCTTGTTATACAAAATGAACATAAATTATATTTAGTAGTTTACTAAAAATCCTTTTAAGTACAACACAATAAACACAGAAATAAAATATAAATCATTCAGTCTATCCCTCTTTAAAAAACACTTCCTTATATTAAACTGTATCTACTGGTATATTTATCTTACAGACAGCAGAGGGATTTGAGAGGAATGTACGAATGTTATTCTCAAATTTTTCCCTAATAAAGCTAAATTCCATAATGTTTGGCTTTGACTGAAGCCAAAATCTGTCAAACTCATAGAACAAGTAACAATAAAATTGTCGTGTTTGAAAAAATTCTAATACTAGGTAATGCTCTTTGTAGCATTGTTAACACATGTGTCTTGGCAGCACCATCTTTAAACAAATGATATGCCATGCTGGTCAAATTTATTCCAACAATAGCAAAGTCATAACCATACTTTGGATGTAAGGAATGTGAAAAGAACATGACCAGCTGGTCCAGGATACTCTTCAGCAAAATTAAATGAGATTGTCAAGACCTAGAATCCCCATCCCTCGAAAATCAGTCTTTGGATCATCACCTTGAAATCCTATTTCTCGCCACTGCTTCGAAGTTCTTGAAGTCAATGGTTCGTCTGGTTTCAGCTTATTCCACAGTTTCATGAGTTTTTTCTTCATGGCTTTCATCTTCAGAATCAAACTGAGTCAATCTCAAGCTTTCAATTTCTTGCAGGAGTTGTCGATATCCCCATACATGTTCAACACACCTTCCAAAGGACTTTAAAAACTGGCGATGAATGGTTGGGTTTATTTTCTTTGCTAACACTACAACATGCACAGACTTCTCAAGTGCAGCCTTGTACATAGGACCACTTAGTTTCTTCTCATCACTCAATTTATTTAAGTACGTAATTAAGTCTTTTTATGTACTCATTTCTTGACAGGTTTAAAGACTCTTCCACTCCGTGAGATCTAGGATAACCTACTGGCTCACCATAGCAGATTCTTTGTAACTCACAAAGTTTGGTGGTTTTCCTCAAAAACCATTTAATACAGGGCCGGAAAAAACCAATACAAATAAGTATATATTGAGTGAAAAAGTTATCATAATGAAATTCAACTGATTAAAAACATTAAAATAGTTCACTAATTTCACTTCTAGGTTATAAACAATACGTCAATTAGTTCCTGCCTTCAACACCTTAGAGATGCCCAGTAACCACAGCAGACGCCAAACAAAAAAAATTGTGTAAACATTTTAAGTGATGCCAATCCAGTGTTGACAACAGTCGATTAAAATGTCTCTACGCGCAAAGAAATATTCATAACCGCGATTTCATTTTTCCTACTAGTTAAAGGACAAATAACCAAATTAGCTATGTTCTCAGAATATTTTAATGTCATTATATAGCTTGAGTATATGCCATCTCAATGAGAGGAAACCGAAATAGTTATCCGGAAACTTGACAAACCACCTCATCAGATTTCTTCATACACACTGATTAGCCTCATATTCTTTCTAAGTTTTTTTAAACGTTTAAAATTAATTGATTTATTGAGCTTAATTTGTTTCCAAATCATCAATTTGAATCAAACGTCAACATTCAATAACTGGACATGTGCATACGGAAGTAAATGAAACTAAGCAATTGGAAGAAAGGTAAGTTCTGTTGTTTAGCGTTTTCTTTTTTATATAAGTCAGGCATTCGACAAAGTCTGGCATGATTGCATTTTGTTTAAGATAAAAACCACGTCTTCCTCACACTTTTTATAATGTTATTAAATGTCTATCTGAAAGATACTTTGGAATTAAATTTCAAAACTATTTATTGTTTCAGGCCTGAAAAAAGACTGAATCTAGAGTTCCACAGGGAAGTGTAAGTATTGGTTTCTCTGTTGTATTCACTCTTTACAGCATATATAACAATGAATCAAATGACGTTGAACTGCAACCTTTGCAGATGACGCTGCAATTTAGCCCCTCATCAAAAGTCATTTATAGCTTCGCAGATGTATGAATGACAAGTTTAGCTCCAATTCACCTTCTGTGTTGCAAGATGTTTCGAATTCAATAATGAATTTGCTCAGTCACTAAAGAATAACAGTAAATAAAATAAATCTATGCTTTTGATATTTACTCTTCTTAAAGTGAGACATTTTTTTGACATGATTTTCTTAATATGTAACGTTTAACTAACTCAACAAAATTATGTCATATACTCGTATTTTGGAATCCACCTCTATAATTAACATAGCGTATTTAGAACAATCTACTTACTACACCTAAATACAAAGTTGTAGTAATATTTATTTATTTATTATTTTTTTTTTAACCAAATCACATCTCTCTCTTATAATAATTTGTTACTCTGCAAAGTTGTTTGAAACCCGTCTGACCACATGGGATTAAACGGTTGGCCACTGTATCCTTGTCTAATCTGAATATAATTCAACGTTTCCAATCCAAAGTGTTAAGACCAATACTGCAAGCTCCATGGTTAATTACAAATGTGGTGATTCACAGAGATACTGGAATTGCATAAGTAGAAGAAGAGATATCAAAGTTTAGTTTATGCTTCCCAACTAAGATTGAAAGACCTCAAAACCATCTTGCTTTGAATTTATTGGAACATGCTCACTATAGTCCAGTGTTCCAGAGCGGTCGTCATAAGAAGACAGTGTTTTAGCTATTACGTAAAGCAAAATCCACCTACATGCAATACAAAAAGCTCACTTCATATCAAAACGAACTTTGCAGAAAGCTAAACAACATGCTGGGCATACAATGTGTGAAAGTCTTTTATTACAATAATAATTTTCAAATATAGCATAAGATAAATTGAGCGAGACAAATTAATTATGTGTGTTTCAAAAGGTTATGGTAATAATTTATGTAATAATGAAATTTGCTATACATTTTTTCAAACAATCATCAAGGCTTCTTACGAATAAAATCCAAAATTGTAAAAAAATGATATCTTTGTATGTTTACAAGAGTTGTTACTCTGCACCCCATCAGCTATAGAATTGGAAGACACCATCTGGACTCCAGTCAACAGCCCCTGGATTAGATGTCATTCACTATCTGATAATACAAATTTTATCTTCCTGAGCAATGATGTTACTTCTGGAATAGGGGATAGTATCATTGAATCTTGAAATAATACTAAGCTATCGCGGATTTGAAAACCAAATAAAGACAAAGCAGATGAATGGTCTTACAGACCAATCTCTCTAATCTCCTGTGTAATAAACACGTTTAATTTAATGGTTAAGTATAGATTAAAATTGTTTATTAACAAATATAAATTAATTTCATTTAGTCAGTTTGAATTTAAAGTGAAGAGTATGTGCAAACGATGGTTTATTGACAATGGCAGCCAAGATAAAAAACTTTACAATCGATAGAACAACAGTTGTAGCTTCCCTGGATTTGAGCAGTGCCTATGACTCTGTTTCTACCAACTCTTCTTAGTAAGGTGCGCACCCTAGGAATGCCTCCAAGATTATTTTAGCACATCTATGAATGTTTCAGTAATGGGATGTTGACCTATATTAGCAACCGGGGTAAAATTTCCCCGTCTGCTCATAGAACACTTCCTAAAGTTTGTATGTTTAACCCTATTATGTAATTACTAAAAGGAAACATTAACAAGCAACTTCCAATACAAGTCCAGCCTTGTTACACCCGGACGGTATAACTGTAGTCTGTAGCGATAAAGAGCTCAACGTTAGTGAAGTTTGAATGCAAGAGACATTGGTGGAACTTGTACAGCATCTGAACAGGTTTTGTCTAGATACAAGCGCAAGCAAATGCAAAATTATTACGTTCGTAAGAAAAAGATGGTGCAGACATTGTTTTGATAGTTGATAGCCAAAATATACCTATATCTAGCAACGATAAGAATATGGGTATAACATTTCATCATAAAGTAAGCTTACAAGCACACTCAGTTACAGGTTAATAAATCCCATAAGGACATTGACATTCTGAGGTCTCTAGCCTACGGAAGGCAAGGATTCCACCCCATAAACAGTCATGCATTGCTTACAGACCTCAAAATAGATTTTGAACCTGAAATTTACAGAAAATCCATGAAAAATACTACAACTCTCACCAAAACGTCATAAGGTCACTTAACCATAAGTATGCAGACTATTTAAGGATTTATACCTATGGTTTTCAAAAAAAGGACGGTACAGGCTCTGTTATATACATGCAGAACCTAAAGGTTATGAATGTAAATTGCCATGCAAAGCAACCAGTTTTACAGCTAAACTATATTTCACTAAAAAGGCTGTGTGTTTGTAACATTTTGAAACATGGCAAAGATTTTACTTTACAGAGGGTTCCAAGTCACATTGAGACCTATCTCATGGGGTTCAAAGGCCTACCCCCCTGAGCCATTAGAAAGAGTAAGTTTCTAAAAAAAAACTGTAATGAAGCCCATATTAAAATATAATAAATTAACATTATTACTTATTTAAGTCATGTAATATGTGTCTAGAAACATACATGTTCCCATCCATGTGATCTAAACAATCAATGTCTTTGTGTGACCAAGGTCCTGTTCCTTTATGGAGTAGTAAGTCGAAGTACTCCATATATATATACACACACATGCTGTTACATCTGATTAACGTTTGGGTTTTGAATTATAACACTTATCCCAAAGTAATTAAACTCAAAACAGTCGCTAGAAAATAAAACAATTATGGCAAAAATTGAACCACCGTATGAGAGAAATAGTTTGTAAAATCGAATTCAATAAACAGAGTGTTAACGATAAAATAGATAATATTTTGTTTGTTTTACCAAATTTTACTCATCTGGATTGTTTGTGTAAATGTTTATTTATCAAAGTTTCATGCACAAAGTAGGTTTAACCTGCTGAATCCAGCAATCAAGAAAGAAGATAGAATGCAGTGATCAAGCCAAAAGAGTATTAATTCTTCAATAGAAAGTAATTTGTAAAATTTGTAATGTTCCACCTAGAACACAATTCATGCAAGAATCTTTCTGTTTTTCTGACTATTGTCTTTGTCTTGTCTACATCTATTGTTCTTTGTTCTAAACTGTATTATTATTCGTTAAATTAAATTTGTCATCTCTTTCAAGTTTCGCTGATGTGCAAGTAAATTTCAATAGAAATAGATAAAATAAAAATATTTAATAATAAATATTGTAAAATTTGTAAATTTATTGTCAAATGTCAATTGGCAAGTAAAAAATACTCTAGTAATGAACGCAATTTAAACATCAGGGTATTGAAATGTTCAATGTATGTCATATTGCAAGTGAGAATGTTGCTATTTGAGAGACTTCAAAGTATGTCTGATAATATTTCTAAACAAAGATTGTTCATACTTATTAAAGAAGTTGCTCAATGTTATCAATATATAGATCTTAAGTTAATCTTCGTATTTTTTAAATTTCATCTCATTAACAATTGTTCGTATTTATCTTTACGCCTTTTGACAATACAATATTCTTTAGTTTTTATTATAAGCTTCTCTCTTATATTGAAACACTGGTTTACTACACTCATCTTTCCTGGAATGTCCTTTACAAGACAGAAAGATTGAAAAGTTGGAGCATTGCCCCTTAAACCAATCTTGCGTATAATATTGATGGTAGCTTATGAACGACTATGCTCCGAATTCTTCAATAGCTCGAGTCGAATTTTTCTCCAGGTCTTATAAAATGTAGCAGCAACGCTGATGGAATCTGCTTTAATTAAAATCCTCTATCAGTGCATCCTCTGAGATAGTTCCATTACTCAAACCGGAACGAAAACCACAACTTTAACTAACCGTATACAAACACAACAGTAAATAAGCGTTATAATGTATATAAATAGGCACGATATGTTTATGTACTTGAATATAAGGTCTACATAGTTAGTTTTACGCTATTTTGTGTAGCTAATTTTAATTGTCACCAATGCTGTAGCTGGCTTTTTTATATTTCTTGCAGTTGAAATTTGAAACCTTAATGTGGTTTATGTTGTATGTTGCTATTCTTTTTGCAAGCTTCCTCTATTGTTTATCTTTTTTTTAGTACTTTTCAAATTCTTAAATAATATACATAGTTTTAATTTTATAGAACATGTAGCAATTATAGATTCTCTCGATGCAAACACGTATAACTATACAGATAAAAAATGAAAATGTATTCAGCTGTTTTGTTGTTTCCATTGTTTCTAACCTGAAACCTCCTCGTCGTAGTCCTAGTCCTAATATTAATTTAGTGAAGTAAATAAAATGAAGCAATTCCTATGAAGCACTAGCCACGAGTTTAAGAATATTCTCAATTTGGTGTGAATAAACAAGTGCTTGACTCGTGAAGCAATTGCTCAATGAATGGAGAAGATTCCGGATAATTCTTGAGCAATTGCTTTACATACGTATTGCTTGCTTTCTCAATTTTGAAGCAATTGCTTCAATCCGACACCGATGGAAGACCGATTCGGGACTTGTTGCGACCTGTCTTTCTCCCTCCCTCCCCCCTTCTACTCCTCCACTTCAATTTTAGTCCAGCTCGTCTACTTTTCAGAGTTGCTCAATTTATCACAGTTCTGATTTGTTATCGTTTGTTTTTTTTAACATCTATATGATGTCTTCAAGTGAGGATGAAGTGGAAGAAGAGCCTGTAGACAAGAAATTTGATAGGTCTCTTTTTGTAAGAATTTTGAAAGATTATCCAGAGGTGATGGAGAAGTCGAAAATACCCTCTTCAATTGCTAAAAAAGAGAAATCTTGGGAGTTTTTTTCGTCTTCTTTTAGGCTATGCCTTTTTATCCATGCAGCGTCGTAGTTCACTTTTGTGGTTGCTTCACCCTTAGATTGAATTGTTGATTGTGATGATCTAAAATTAGATACAAACAAAACATAAGTTAGTGTTACATAATGGTTATTGACTTAGGATTTTTTTGTTAATCAGTGGTCAATAGGTTGACTTTTAACATACATGTATCACTCAACATAATTCCTAGTGTTTTTTTGTCTTTGTAGTTTTGTAAAAGATCAGGATATCTAAGATAAGAAGGGTTTTCAGTATGAAAAAGGTGGGTCACTTTTCTTTGGTAGGTACCCATCAAGCTTTCATATCCCAGAAATAGGGAGGTAGGCCGCGGATGAAGAATCCCAGGAATGTATACCACATTTATGTGTTAGTGTTGGAGTGAGTTTGTGTGTAACTTTAAAATTACATTTTTCTTTTGATTTGTCTAAGGAAATTAGTTATTTCGTTATGTATTTCAATTTGGTTTGATATAAGAGCTTGGTTTAGATTGTGTTGGTATTTTTTTAATGTTTCTTTCAGATGCTGGTTTCTGAAAGTATAATAATGTGGGCATTCAAATATCAAATGTTTCTAGCGTTTCGTCTTGATTTAGTGTGCATTGTAAACATAAAGGTGTAAAGTATTGATTTTTAGTATGTAATATTTTGTTAACTCTAGTCTTATTCTACAAATTGTAATTGTGTCCTGTCTGTTCAGAGTTATTTGTGAAAACCAGGGTTTTTGGGAATGTCAGGCTGTATTTTGTGCCATCTGCCTTTTGGGGACTCTTTTATTTCCATATTATATTTTCTAGTTATGTCTTTCTTTTCTCCCTCGCATGTAGTCTTCTATGGGGATTGTTATGTCCTTTACAATATCTCCACTAGTTGAGGCATCTTTGGCAAATCTGTCTACTGCTTCATTGTGTGTTATTTCAACGTGTGACGGTATTCAATAAAAAATTAATTGCTTTTTACTATTAATTGTCTCAATGAGAATTCTATTGAGCAAATCATTGTCTTGTTTTTTTTTTTATTTCCATAGTATTTTAGAGCATTTATCGCTGATTGTGAGTCTGTGAATATTACTATATCTTTGTTCTGTATTTCCCTACAATATAATGTACTTTTGTAAATGGCGTATAATTCAGCTGAATAATTTGATATAATGCTGGGTAATGTGTATTTGGCTATGAAATGTAGATGTGGTATATAGAAGGCAGCCCCTGTCCCTTCCTCTGACTTTTTGATCCATCAGTGTAAACAAACAAGTTATTTTACCACCGTGAAGTTAGCGTCACTTTATCGTCCGTCTGTATTCCGTGCAAACAATTTTGCAGTCAACAATCTGAAGGCGCTAACAAACATTCAAAATCTGAAATAATAGTATAAAACTAATTATTAAAAAACGATCTTTCACAAAATCTACACAGTGAATCGTATTTATTACTTACCACAAAGAATTCCCGTTAATATACTTTAATTATACTTTAATATACCAACGTCAAAAAGGTGGTGTCGGCCGTCAGAGGTCCTATCGTCTAAATTAAATGCACCGTTAGACGGGCGTTCTCGTATAAAAGTAACTCCTGAGACTTAACCAAACAAGTGCCCGCAATGAAACTTTGTACACAGATGCTCTATAAGCTGAACTTTAATATACCAACGTCAAAAAGGTGGCGTCGGCCGTCAGAGGTCCTATCGTCTAAATTAAATGCATCGTTAGACGGGGCGTTCTCGTATAAAAGTCGCTCCTGAGACTAAACCAAACAAGTGCCCGCAATGAAACTTTGTACACAGATGCTCTATAAGCTGAACTTTAATATACCAACGTCAAATAGGTGGTGTCGGCCGTCAGAGGTCCTATCGTCAAAATTAAATGCACGGTTAGACGGGCGTTCTCGTATAAAAGTCGCTCCTGAGACTAAACCAAACAAGTGCCCGCAATGAAACTTTGTACACATATGCTCTGTAAGCTGAACTTTAATATACCAACGTCAAATAGGTGGTGTCGGCCGTCAGAGGTCCTATCGTCAAAATTAAATGCACGGTTAGACGGGCGTTCTCGTATAAAAGTCACTCCTGAGACTTAACCAAACAAGTGCCCGCAATGAAACTTTGTACACAGATGCTCCGTAAGCTGAACTTTAATATACCAACGTCAAAAAGGTGGTGTCGGCCGTCAGAGGTCCTATCGTCGAAATTAAATGCACCGTTAGACGGGGCGTTCTCGTATAAAAGTCGCTCCTGAGACTAAACCAAACAAGTGCCCGCAATGAAACTTTGTACACATATGCTCTGTAAGCTGAACTTTAATATACCAACGTCAAATAGGTGGTGTCGGCCGTCAGAGGTCCTATCGTCAAAATTAAATGCACGGTTAGACGGGCGTTCTCGTATAAAAGTCACTCCTGAGACTTAACCAAACAAGTGCCCGCAATGAAACTTTGTACACAGATGCTCTGTAAGCTGAACTTTAATATACCAACGTCAAAAAGGTGGTGTCGGCCGTCAGAGGTCCTATCGTCTAAATTAAATGCACCGTTAGACGGGGCGTTCTCGTATAAAAGTCGCTCCTGAGACTAAACCAAACAAGTGCCCGCAATGAAACTTTGTACACAGATGCTCTGTAAGCTGAACTTTAATATACCAACGTCAAATAGGTGGTGTCGGCCGTCAGAGGTCCTATCGTCAAAATTAAATGCACGGTTAGACGGGCGTTCTCGTATAAAAGTCACTCCTGAGACTTAACCAAACAAGTGCCCGCAATGGAACTTTGTACACAGATGCTCTGTAAGCTGAACCTTAATTATACCAACGTCAAATAGGTGGTGTCGGCCGTCAGAGGTCCTATCGTCAAAATTAAATGCACGGTTAGACGGGCGTTCTCGTATAAAAGTCACTCCTGAGACTTAACCAAACAAGTGCCCGCAATGAAACTTTGTACACAGATGCTCTGTAAGCTGAACTTTAATATACCAACGTCAAAAAGGTGGTGTCGGCCGTCAGAGGTCCTATCGTCGAAATTAAATGCACCGTTAGACGGGGCGTTCTCGTATTAAAAGTCGCTCCTGAGACTAAACCAAACAAGTACCTTCAATGAAACTTTGTACACAGATGCTCTGTAAGCTGAACTTTAATATACCAACGTCAAATAGGTGGTGTCGGCCGTCAGAGGTCCTATCGTCAAAATTAAATGCACGGTTAGACGGGCGTTCTCGTATAAAAGTCACTCCTGAGACTTAACCAAACAAGTGCCCGCAATGAAACTTTGTACACAGATGCTCTGTAAGCTGAACTTTAATATACCAACGTCAAAAAGGTGGTGTCGGCCGTCAGAGGTCCTATCGTCGAAATTAAATGCACCGTTAGACGGGGCGTTCTCGTATAAAAGTCGCTCCTGAGACTAAAAACCAAACAAGTGCCCGCAATGAAACTTTGTACACAGATGCTCTGTAAGCTGAACTTTAATATACCAACGTCAAAAAGGTGGTGTCGGCCGTCAGAGGTCCTATCGTCGAAATTAAATGCACCGGTTAGACGGGCGCGTTCTCGTATAAAAGTCGCTCCTGAGACTTAAACCAAAACAAGTGCCCGCAATGAAACTTTGTACACAGATGCTCTGTAAGCTGAACTTTAATATACCAACGTCAAATAGGTGGTGTCGGCCGTCAGAGGTCCTATCGTCAAAATTAAATGCACGGTTAGACGGGCGTTCTCGTATAAAAGTCACTCCTGAGACTTAACCAAAACAAGTGCCCGCAATGGAACTTTGTACACAGATGCTCTGTAAGCTGAACTTTAATATACCAACGTCAAAAAGGTGGTGTCGGCCGTCAGAGGTCCTATCGTCGAAATTAAATGCACCGTTAGACGGGGCGTTCTCGTATAAAAGTCGCTCCTGAGACTAAACCAAACAAGTGCCCGCAATGAAACTTTGTACACAGATGCTCTGTAAGCTGAACTTTAATATACCAACGTCAAATAGGTGGTGTCGGCCGTCAGAGGTCCTATCGTCAAAATTAAATGCACGGTTAGACGGGCGTTCTCGTATAAAAGTCACTCCTGAGACTTAACCAAACAAGTGCCCGCAATGAAACTTTGTACACAGATGCTCTGTAAGCTGAACTTTAATATACCAACGTCAAAAAGGTGGTGTCGGCCGTCAGAGGTCCTATCGTCGAAATTAAATGCACGTTAAACGGGGCGTTCTCGTATAAAAGAGCCTGTTGCATCAAAATAACCCAGCTGGCACGTTTTTACTTGCGATTACCTTTCTTTGCAGAACCTGTAAACATATATACCTGGAAGGGTGAGGCTACTACCTTTCTTATATATTTCTCCTCCTCAGTGGATGAAACTGATTCGGTTTTTGCCAGTAAAATTAGGTCTAACAAGTCGTTTGAGTGCAAGTCATCTTCTTTGAACGCTTCTGATCGACATTTTTCTCAGCGTCATTAATGTTCTGACAGACTGCATATGAAGATCAATAGCAGCATCTATATTATATGTTTCATATCTTCATTCTGTTACCGTTTTTTTGCTTGATCTAAGTAACAACTTCTTTTTTGTATATTTTACGTTCTCCTCCTCTCAGTTGGTAAGACCTTTTCTTTCCAGTATGAATCGGGACAGACGTAAACCGCTGCTCGTTATTCTTACATCAACAATATCAGTTATTTCAACTTCAAATTTAAACTCTTTACATTCTCCAGCTGCGCTTGAGCCACACCTTGCATATGTTACATATTTTAAATTTTCATTATGTCTTAGTCTACTATTTGTAAATATTAACCTGCAACTGATATTTGCTTGTTTTTATTACAGCATTTCGGAGCCAAATTCTAAATGTGGCTGTATCAAATACACCGTTAACCATTACGTCGTCTATGTGACCAGTAACTCTTTTTTCTTCAACTGCAAATTTATTAGAGCACGACAAGGAATGTTTCCTTTTTAGGTACTGCTATGTACGATTTTCCTGATTTTTTCTCTGCAATATTTTCAATATTTTTTTTTAGGTATTCCTCATTGTTTGAACAATTAGCCGATACATTAATTTTTCCTTTTTGATGTAATATTTCCTTATTCATATTGTCAGTCTCATTGGTGACATATTCACTGTAAACATCTTTTGAACTATCGAATACTGACATCTCCATATTCTATCTCGATATAAAATTTCGTCCATTCTATCAAAAGGGTATTTTTTTTATCGTCATAATACTGGTAATGTCCCACAGATGTCGTAGTTGTCACTACCTCTTTCTGATTTCTCTTATTTCAATTTTTAATTCGTCCCCAACTGTACTTAAGTGTATGATCATTTCATTGTCGCAAAACTTATACAAGCACTTTTTAAAAACTAGAATTACGGTTTTTTTGATAGAATCTGATTTGTTTTAGATTTTCTTTATATTTATACATGTCATCAAAATCTGTCCACGTACACACTCCACCGACCCTACGATGACAGCTAATAAACTCTTTGACTAAATGTTCAAATCTCTGATCTTTTTTACACTCATTTTCCCACAAAATAAACAGTGCTATGAATTGTATTGTTAATAAAGATTTCTGTTTTCGTTGATGTTTGTAAGTCCTGGTGGCTTGGTGATTTGCAATAAGTCAATGATTTCACACAGCCTCTGCTGTCTTTTAAATCTATCAGCGAATGTTTCTCCTTTGCCTGTTATTTGCTTTATTCCAATATCTGACTCAGGTAATTGTGTTAGAAACTTATTCCAAACATGCTTGAATTTTCTTGCATTATTTTTATTACTCCCTTTCCATCCTACCTTCTGACAATAGTGATTGTACACTTTATGATAAACGATCTTTTCCTTATTCCATTAGTTTCTTCTTTTGTTATTTCATCACCGAGCGTGTTCAAAAACACTGTTTAGTAATTCCGCATACTTCTCGTTTACTTTGTTCCGAGGAGATTGTTGGATGTCTTTTTTCTGCTGTAACTTTTGTTATGAATTTTGAAAAGTTTTTTTTCATACAATTTATTAAGCAATAACATGTGTTTGTTACTGCAGTCCCCCAAATATCAACAAAGCAGCCCTCTTTGAATAATGCGTGTCTTTCCTTCTACGTTTTTTTAATTTTTGGTTACAGCATCCTTTCTTGTTTAAAAAACGCAATCAAATTTTCTCTAACACATCAGGATATGTTGAACTAGTCATCGATTTCTCTTTCAATTGCAGCAGACTCTGTAATGGGGTTTTTTTCTAACATTTTTAGGTTGATCAGACGAAAATGTAACTAAACAAGGATATTGTGCCTTGCTCTCCACCTCCCTAGGTAACTGTAATCTGTTACCTTGTGTAGCAGAGTTGCTGGAATCTGCAACTCCTCAGCTACTTATCAGAAAATCAAGTTTAAATTTATATACATTTGAGGTTTAAGTTCAGTCTCATTAAATTTTGAAAAAGGGCACTCCAGAAAGAAGGAGTATGTAAAAGCGAGTCGAACGCTCGTACCGCCCAGTGAATTGTGATTATCATTCAATGACATGACATCACTTCTTTTCACTATAATGTTGTCTTGTAGTGGTCTTCGGACCTATCTACGACTGAAGAGACTAAACAAAGTCGAAACAACAGAAGCACACCCTCCATCCTGAAAGACGGAATGGTTGTAATTTATTGACGCAGGCTCAATCAATTTAGAACATGCAAGCCACGCCGGAACGGATTCGGACACATCACACACGAAACGTAACGTGCGCCGACATCAATACTCGGAGAGGTTGATGTTTTGGTTTTGAATTCTAAATGTAATTAAAAACAATTGGCAAAGGGTTTATCCCTTTCAACCTTATAAAATTGATAACCTGTAATGGCGTCAATAATTCCCCATCACTATTACGCGCAACCGGGTTAAAGACGTGGGGCACGCTGATTTTAATCGCAGCTATCAACCAGTAAAAGCCATCTTGGCTATGGGAACCCACACGATCGCCGGATAAGCAGATGCTGACACGAATTGTGAAATAGAGCCTAAACGTGCAACTGTTTGATGGTACAAACGATCTTGAACGTCTGATTGAGAAGACGACCTCATATCACCGAGGATTTAAGAACTACACACACCCTACCCGCAACAACACCTTATATACCAATACAAATTTTGAGTGTTACACTAGTTAGGTGCAAGTATTCCAACACTTCACTTCTATATTTAAAATTCTAAATTTTGAAGGTTTGTGGAAAAGAAGCAAAGTGCTATGAATTTGGGGTTTACATCAGGTAAGAACGCCCTAGTGGCGGATCGTTTCATCCAATGTAAATGTGTGTTGCCTTGAGCAACACCAAGAAGTACCATCTGTTTCGGTCTCAGAGCTAAAAAGCTCGTACCTCATCAGGTGTACACTTTTAGTACACGACAGATTTTAATAATTAAAGGTTAAACTTCAGATGAAGAGATTCTGAAAGTATAAAATTTCGAAAACGAATTAAAATCAATTGAAACTTAATTCGGTCAAACTTGTAATTTTGAAATTTTGGAACAAACTGATTTCTGAGTTCACGGGGGCACACCCGAGTCTGTATTTAGAACGGTGTTTGATATTTATTGAGGAGAGAATGTTTTACTAAACAAGGATATTGTGCCTTGCTCTCCACCTCCCTAGGTAACTGTAATCTGTTACTTGTGTAGCAGAGTTGCTGGAATCTGCAACTCCTCAGCTACTTATCAGAAAATCAAGTTTAAATTTATATACATTTGAGGTTTAAGTTCAGTCTCATTAAATTTTGAAAAAGGGCACTCCAGAAAGAAGGAGTATGTAAAAGCGAGTCGAACGCTCGTACCGCCCAGTGAATTGGTGATTATCATCAATGACATGACATCACTTCTTTTCACTATAATGTTTCTTGTAGTGGTCTTCGGACCTATCTACGACTGAAGAGACTAAACAAAGTCGAAACAACAGAAGCACACCTCCATCCTGAAAGACGGAATGGTTGTAATTTATTGACGCAGGCTCAATCAATTTAGAACATGCAAGCCACGCCGGAACGGATTCGGACACACCACGAAACGTAACGTGCGCCGACATCAATACTCGGAGAGGTTGATGTTTTGGTTTTGAATTCTAAATGTAATTAAAAACAATTGGCAAAGGGTTTATCCCTTTCAACCTTATAAAATGATAACCTGTAATGGCGTCAATAATTCCCCATCACTATTACGCGCGCAACCGGGTTAAAGACGTGGGGTCACGCTGATTTTAATCGCAGCTATCAACCAGTAAAAGCCATCTTGGCTATGGGAACCCACACGATCGCCGGATAAGCAGATGCTGACACGAATTGTGAAATAGAGCCTAAACGTGCAAACTGTTTGATGGTACAAACGATCTTGAACGTCTGATTGAGAAGACGACCTCATATCACCGAGGATTTAAGAACTACACACCCTACCGCAACACCTAAGTATACCAATACAAATTTTGAGTGTTACACTAGTTAGGTGCAAGTATTCAACACTTCACTTCTATATTTAAAATTCTAAATTTTGAAGGTTTGTGTGAAAGAAGCAAAGTGCTATGAATTTGGGGTTTACATCAGGTAAGAACGCCCTAGTGGCGGATCGTTTCATCCAATGTAAATGTGTGTTGCCTTGAGCAACACCAAGAAGTAGCATCTGTTTCGGTCTCAGAGCTAAAAAAGCTCGTACCCTCATCAGGTGTACACTTAACTAGTGTAACACTCAAAATTTGTATTGGTATAAGGTGTTGCGGTAGGGTGTGTAGTTCTTAAATCCTCGGTGATATGAGGTCGTCTTCTCAATCAGACGTTCAAGATCGTTTGTACCATCAAACAGTTGCACGTTTAGGCTCTATTTCACAATTCGTGTCAGCATCTGCTTATCCGGCGATCGTGTGGGTTCCCATAGCCAAGATGGCTTTTACTGGTTGATAGCTGCGATTAAAATCAGCGTGCCCCACGTCTTTAACCCGGTTGCGCGTAATAGTGATGGGGAATTATTGACGCCATTACAGGTTAATCATTTTATAAGGTTTGAAAGGGATAAACCCTTTGCCAATTGTTTTTAATTACATTTAGAATTCAAAACCAAAACATCAACCTCTCCGAGTATTGATTGTCGGCGCACGTTACGTTTCGTGTGTGTCCGAATCCGTTTCCGGCGTGGCTTGCATGTTCTAAATTGATTGAGCCTGCGTCAATAAATTACAACCATTCCGTCTTTTCAGGATGGAGGTGTGCTTCTGTTGGTTTCGACTTTGTTTAGTCTCTTCAGTCGTAGATAGGTCCGAAGACCACTACAAGACAACATTATAGTGAAAAGAAGTGATGTCATGTCATTGATGATAATCACAATTCACTGGGCGGTACGAGCGTTCGACTCGCTTTTACATACTCCTTCTTTCTGGAGTGCCCTTTTTCAAAATTTTAATGAGACTGAACTTAAACCTCAAATGTATATAAATTTAAACTTGATTTTCTGATAAGTAGCTGAGGAGTTGCAGATTCCAGCAACTCTGCTACACAAGGTAACAGATTACAGGTTACCTAGGGAGGTGGAGAGCAAGGCACAATATCCTTGTTTAGTAAACATTCTCTCCTCAATAAATATCAAACACCGTTTCTGAAATGTAACTGTTTTTCTGCGATGCCACTTTTATGAATGGTAGTATCATGTCTGGTGTTAGATTTGTGGGGTTCATCGGAGACTTCCAACTCAAATAAATCTCTTTTTATTAGTAGATCATAATGGCCTTCTGACTCGTGACCTTTTTTCTATTCCTTGAAATACAAAATCATATGTTGTATACACTTGATTGATATTAAAATTAGCAACCTTAAAGATAGTATCTTTCCCACAAATCCTTT
This sequence comes from Homalodisca vitripennis, assembly GCF_021130785.1. Lineage (NCBI taxonomy): Eukaryota > Metazoa > Arthropoda > Insecta > Hemiptera > Cicadellidae > Homalodisca > Homalodisca vitripennis. The sequence continues at coordinate 39,949,793 of NC_060215.1, read as the reverse complement.
GTTTAACATCTCTTTCTCTGTATACAGTTGCATTTCTCTTGTAAACCTCGCAAAAAACTGTAATTTCAAATTCCGATCCATATATTCGCTTCTGTACATTTCCCATTAGGTTTGCATATTTTAGAGGAGAGTTAAATTCTTCTCCGAGCGTATATTGTATTCTCTCATAGTAATGCTGTCAGTTTGTTACTACGTGGTTCACTATGCTCGTCCTAACTTCCGCGTGCCGATGTTGTGTACCCCACAACGCCATACTCATTGCCCGAAATAAACAATGACCGTCCCCTATAACCTTAACTCTTTCAAAACACCTCCTAAAATAAATATTACTTATTTTATTATTATTATAACATAATACGCATTATTGATTACATATTACAATGGTCGCATCATTATAACTTGTTTTGAAAATAAGCAAAAACTGCTCATTTAGAAGATTAGGATAAGTTTATAACAGAAATATGAAAAAGTATATATTTTACTTATATCGCCTCCTTCATTTGGTCTTAGTGATTTATCTATTGTCCAGGACTATTCAGGCCAGTCTTCAAACCTCTTTTTATCTCAATAGCATCATTTAAAAGTCATTTTTAAATACTACACATTATACAAAATTTTACACAACTATGAAACCTTTGTTTAAAGTTAATGCAGGCCTACCTTGTCTCTGCTATTATATTCCATAATGGTAGTAGCGACACCACGCAACAAAGCCATGACAAAGTAGCAGATTTATCAACCAACAGGATTTAGTATAACTGACAAATCCTGAAAAAATATGAAACATGTATCTTCGGCCAGTAAGGAGGATAATGTGTTTAAGTTGTAAAGCGTAAATACATGTGCATTGATTATTTTTAAACGATTACTTAATAAAATGTTTTAAATTCAATAGTTCCATTTTACTAAATTATTTTAATTCCATAATAATACTTAAATAAATTTCAAATTGAATCACAGTTAAGTCACCGTAACTTATAATAAACTACTTTTATTTTGGATATGATAGATGGTGGTTAGCACTATAAGGTCAGATATTAATGCACAGCAAATAAATAAATTTGTTTGTAAAAGACTGGCCTCTGTATTCACTGTTCTTAAATCCGCGCATGTATTTATGTTTTTAATTGTCATATTTATAAAAACACGTGCACAAAAAAATAATATAATACCGTAATGCTCAGTTTTAAATATGACTTTGAAAATATTTTAAATGCATCAATAAATCCTACTTTAATAATAGGCGATATGAATGTCTGTACAATGAAAGAAATTGGATCGGGTCCAGAATATATATTAATTTAATATCTTCCTTGCTGTGTACAGATAGGCATGGTAAGAACCAATATCGTCGTGTAATAATTTAATTTATGTTCATTACACAGGTAATGTTTTGTCTAGAAAATCGTATTACAAAATTAAACCATGTTTTGTAACTGGTATGAACAAAATAATTTTTCTGTAGAAAGGTTTAAAAACTAAAAAAAGTTGTGTTAGATTACGTGTAACCACTGAGTTTTGAAATTAACTGTTAAGTATAAATCTCTTATTATATTTTCCGTTATTTGTAAAGTACGGAATGTTTATGTTAAAAATTCAAAACTTGTTGCTATTTGATAAATAAAATAATCAATTGAAGCCTACATCTGTTGTTTTCAGATGGATTGATATACATAATTTCGATTTCACTATTAGTACGAAATGATAGACTTTATCTATTACGTCATAATTATGTATCATTAAAAATTTAATCGCGAGTGATAAGTATAAAATATTAATACCAATTTATCCATACCAGATAAAGTTTATAATATGTTTTAAAATTTAAAATTAATTACCTCAGATAACAGGATACAGAAGATCAAGTAGCACTCCGTGTGTTGAACTTTGCACTAATGCAAACAACGTTCAACAGATCACAGCCAATCCAAGAATGGTGCCAAACATCCCTCAGGCATCGTTTTTATATTTATTTGACATATTGGAGATTTACAAACGGGGAACAGAAGGAAGATGGTCCTAGACTACTGTAGGGTTTTCAGCAAAGTGTGAGGTCCAACTTTCTCCGGGGTTCAAAGGGCGCCGCCCGTGTGCCGCCCTTGTGCCAGCAATTTTGAATAGAATTTATGATTCTATTGGCAAATCCCAATATTCACTTTGCCTAGTAGAAGCAAGGACATCGCTACCTACCATACAAAAGCAAGGAATGCAAAATCAGAACTAGGCATTTTCCTCTCAATGTCTTCCAGGACGTTACTTAAACTACAAGTTTAAAAAAGATCTACAGGGTGATTCAAAACTAAACGACAATCTCTCGGGAGCTTATTCTATAGCTAAAAACAAGTAAAAAAGTTCATATAACCATATGCCCGGAAACGCTTCGTTAGCGAGTTACGCCTAGCTAAAGATTTTCGCCCGGATTTCAGAACCCTTGGTGAAGTCAGGCCGTATAAAAATGGTAAAGGTAGTTACAAAGATACAAATACGATTGTTTTTTATGTTTTTATATCTGACAAATTTATTAAAATTCGTCCCAGAGCTGTAAATGCAATACTTTCAGAGATATCTTACGTAAAACAAGAATTGGTGCAAAGAAATAACACATTTTTGTGTTTAAACGTAAGATTACTTCCATAAATGTTAAATAAAGGTCATTTTTTTTTCTTAAACAGATTTGTAGAACATTTAATTCTGAAAAGATTCATGTGAATTACTTAGGAAAAAAATTAATAATAGGTATTGAAATTTAGCTTTATTTAAAAATAAAACACAGACGCACAAAAATGCATATTCTTATCTGAATTTTTTCAGAATTAAATGTTCTACAAATCTGTTTAGAAAAAAAATGACCTTTATTTAACATTTATGGAAGTAATCTTACGTTAAACACAAAAATGTGTTATTTCTTTGCACCAATTCTTGTGTTTTACGTAAGATATCTCTGAAAGTATTGCATTTACAGCTCTGGGACGAATTTTAATAAATTTGTCAGATATAAAAACATAAAAAACAATCGTATTTGTATCTTTGTAACTACCTTTAACCATTTTTTGGCATATGGTTATATGAACTTTTTTACTTGTTTTTTAGCTATAGAATAAGCTCCCGAGAGATTGCCGTTTAGTTTTTTTGAATCACCCTGTATACTGTGATTTTATAAAAAGAGCGCTATTCAAATAATTAACAAATACATTTTGTACATTAAAATTCAGGATCTATGTACAAAGTTTCATTGCGGGCATTTGTTTGGTTTAGTCTCAGAAGGATCTTTTATTTGGGGGGCAGCTCTTTTACTCTACGAATCGTTATCTCAACGACCCTATTTTTATATTTGCAATATCAGTGTTGGGTCTTTTACACTACTAAACGTTTAGAATCGTATAGAAACTAAAACACGTTTAAATTGGCATTAACATTAAAATTTATGAGTAAAAAATAAACCTTTCCTCTACTCTTTGATGCCCCAGTGGGAAACTGCCCTCAGTGTAGTTAAGATATCTGGAGTTGTTATATAATCTCCAGTAAATTACAGTAAGAACGTACGCGTGTTACGTTTTGTATACAGAAACAGATTTGTAGTTTTCCATTCGATTTTTAAGGAGATTCTAAATATACATTCTTATGCCAATAACGTGTATTTTGATATTTCCGCACTAAAAATATTAAGTTCAACGATACAGTATGTTATCAAACGTATCTGACGCATATTATAATATAAAGCCAATATTGAGGTCATACTTTGTATTTTAAGCAGCAAACAATTTCCGAGGTTTGTGCGTTAAAACCACATGTTTTAGGTTTGCAATTTATGACTTATTAAACATAGTCAATATGAAATGAATGCTTCAATGGTATTACTATTTCTATGAGTTGATGTAATGGTACCGCCATTTAATTATATTATCAATTCTAAAAATATAGAACTTCTAGAAGGATTTTTTCTCTTAAGTCAATGCATCATTATCATGTTATTCATTCTATTTGTCTATTTTGAAAATTATAATGGTCATTTGTTAGTATTAAATTGATGTTTACCTCTGTTTAATGCATACGAGCTTTAATATTAAAAACTTATAATACGTTTTCTTTCTCCAATAAGCGAGTCCCTGGCGTCATATATGGTATATTGTTACGTAGAATGTTTGGCGTGATTAGCCTACTATTCCATGTAATCGATTTGTTAATTTCATGTATAAGTTGTACAAAGACGTTTGTTAGCATTGCATGATTTTTACAGTTCAAATTAATCAACGTTCAAATAATGGAATGGAACAAATATTTTAACTACAACAGAATTAACAGTGAGGTAGTCTCAGGTAAAGGCTCGGGTGAGGTGGTTCCTTCCTCGAAATGGTGTCATTACCAGACAATAGGTTTATGGCAACCGGTCTCGAGTTTGCGTGTCCCTTCTGAATGTGTCTAATGAAATTACGTGTAAGGGTTATAAAACTATTCTCAGAAATTCCGTGAGGGGTATTGGGTAAAGAGATAAGTCTACACAATAGCACTTGTTTGGTTTAGTCTCAGGAGCGACTTTTATACAAGAACGCCTCGTCTAACGGTGCATTTAATTTCGACGATAGGACCTCTGACGGCCGACACACCACCTTTTTGACGTTGGTATATTAAAGTTCGGCTTACAGAGCATCTGTGTACAAAGTTTCATTGCGGGCACTTGTTTGGTTTAGTCTCAGGAGTGACTTTTATACGAGAACGCCCGTCTAACCGTGCATTTAATTTTGACGATAGGACCTCTGACGGCCGACACCACCTATTTGACGTTTGTATATTAAAGTTCAGCTTACAGAGCATCTGTGTACAAAGTTTCATTGCGGGCACTTGTTTGGTTTAGTCTCAGGAGCGACTTTTATACGAGAACGCCCGTCTAACCGTGCATTTAATTTAGACGATAGGACCTCTGACGGCCGACACCACCTATTTGACGTTGGTATATTAAAGATCAGCTTACAGAGCATCTGTGTACAAAGTTTCATTGCGGGCACTTGCTTGGTTTAGTCTCAGGAGCGACTTTTATACGAGAACGCCCCGTCTAACGGTGCATTTAATTTCGACGATAGGACCTCTGACAGCCGACACCACCTTTTTGACGTTGGTATATTAAAGTTCAGCTTACAGAGCATCTGTGTACAAAGTTTCATTGCGGGCACTTGTTTGGTTTAGTCTCAGGAGCGACTTTTATACGAGAACGCCCCGTCTAACGGTGCATTTTAATTTCGACGATAGGACCTCTGACGGCCGACACCACCTTTTTGACGTTGGTATATTAAAGTTCAGCTTACAGAGCATCTGTGTACAAAGTTTCATTGCGGGCACTTGTTTGGTTAAGTCTCAGGAGTGACTTTTATACGAGAACGTCCGTCTAACCGTGCATTTAATTTTGACGATAGGACCTCTGACGGCCGACACCACCTATTTGACGTTGGTATATTAAAGTTTCAGCTTACAGAGCATCTGTGTACAAAGTTTCATTGCGGGCACTTGTTTGGTTAAGTCTCAGGAGTGACTTTTATACGAGAACGCCCGTCTAACCGTGCATTTAATTTTGACGATAGGACCTCTGACGGCCGACACCACCTATTTGACGTTGGTATATTAAAGTTCAGCTTACAGAGCATCTGTGTACAAAGTTTCATTGCGGGCACTTGTTTGGTTTAGTCTCAGGAGCGACTTTTATACGAGAACGCCCCGTCTAACGGTGCATTTAATTTTGACGATAGGACCTCTGACGGCCGACACCACCTATTTGACGTTTGGTATATTAAAGTTCGGCTTACAGAGCATCTGTGTACAAAGTTTCATTGCGGGCACTTGTTTGGTTAAGTCTCAGGAGTGACTTTTATACGAGAACGCCCGTCTAACCGTGCATTTAATTTTGACGATAGGACCTCTGACGGCCGACACCACCTATTTGACGTTGGTATATTAAAGTTCAGCTTACAGAGCATCTGTGTACAAAGTTTCATTGCGGGCACTTGTTTGGTTTAGTCTCAGGAGCGACTTTTATACGAGAACGCCCCGTCTAACGGTGCATTTAATTTCGACGATAGGAACCTCTGACGGCCGACACCACCTTTTTGACGTTGGTATATTAAAGTTCAGCTTACAGAGCATCTGTGTACAAAGTTCCATTGCGGGCACTTGTTTGGTTAAGTCTCAGGAGTGACTTTTATACGAGAACGCCCGTCTAACCGTGCATTTAATTTTGACGATAGGACCTCTGACGGCCGACACCACCTATTTGACGTTGGTACATTAAAGTTCAGCTTACAGAGCATCTGTGTACAAAGTTTTATTGCGGGCACTTGTTTGGTTTAGTCTCAGGAGCGACTTTTATACGAGAACGCCCCGTCTAACGGTGCATTTAATTTCGACGATAGGACCTCTGACGGCCGACACCACCTTTTTGACGTTGGTATATTAAAGTTCAGCTTACAGAGCATCTGTGTACAAAGTTTCATTGCGGGCACTTGTTTGGTTAAGTCTCAGGAGTGACTTTTATACGAGAACGCCCGTCTAACCGTGCATTTAATTTTGACGATAGGACCTCTGACGGCCGATACCACCTATTTCACGTTGGTATATTAAAGTTCAGCTTACAGAGCATCTGTGTACAAAGTTTCATTGCGGGCACTTGTTTGGTTTAGTCTCAGAAGGATCTTTTATTTGGGGGGCAGCTCTTTTACTCTACGAATCGTTATCTCAACGACCCTATTTTTATATTTGCAATATCAGTGTTGGGTCTTTTACACTACTAAACGTTTAGAATCGTATAGATACTAAAACACGTTTAAATTGGCATTAACATTAAATTTATGAGTAAAAAATAAACCTTTCCTCTACTCTTTGATGCCCCAGTGGGAAACTGCCCTCAGTGTAGTTAAGATATCTGGAGTTGTTATATAATCTCCAGTAAATTACAGTAAGAACGTACGCGTGTTACGTTTTGTATACAGAAACAGATTTGTAGTTTTCCATTCGATTTTTAAGGAGATTCTAAATATACATTCTTATGCCAATAACGTGTATTTTGATATTTCCGCACTAAAATATTAAGTTCAACGATACAGTATGTTATCAAACGTATCTGACGCATATTATAATATAAAGCCAATATTGAGGTCATACTTTGTATTTTAAGCAGCAAACAATTTCCGAGGTTTGTGCGTTAAAACCACATGTTTTAGGTTTGCAATTTATGACTTATTAAACATAGTCAATATGAAATGAATGCTTCAATGGTATTACTATTTCTATGAGTTGATGTAATGGTACCGCCATTTAATTATATTATCAATTCTAAAAATATAGAACTTCTAGAAGGATTTTTTCTCTTAAGTCAATGCATCATTATCATGTTATTCATTCTATTTGTCTATTTTGAAAATTATAATGGTCATTTGTTAGTATTAAATTGATGTTTACCTCTGTTTAATGCATACGAGCTTTAATATTAAAAACTTATAATACGTTTTCTTTCTCCAATAAGCGAGTCCCTGGCGTCATATATGGTATATTGTTACGTAGAATGTTTGGCGTGATTAGCCTACTATTCCATGTAATCGATTTGTTAATTTCATGTATAAGTTGTACAAAGATGTTTGTTAGCATTGCATGATTTTTACAGTTCAAATTAATCAACGTTCAAATAATGGAATGGAACAAATATTTTAACTACAACAGAATTAACAGTGAGGTAGTCTCAGGTAAAGGCTCGGGTGAGGTGGTTCCTTCCTCGAAATGGTGTCATTACCAGACAATAGGTTTATGGCAACCGGTCTCGAGTTTGCGTGTCCCTTCTGAATGTGTCTAATGAAATTACGTGTAAGGGTTATAAAACTATTCTCAGAAATTCCGTGAGGGGTATTGGGTAAAGAGATAAGTCTACACAATAGCACTTGTTTGGTTTAGTCTCAGGAGCGACTTTTATACAAGAACGCCTCGTCTAACGGTGCATTTAATTTCGACGATAGGACCTCTGACGGCCGACACCACCTTTTTGACGTTGGTATATTAAAGTTCAGCTTACAGAGCATCTGTGTACAAAGTTCCATTGCGGGCACTTGTTTGGTTAAGTCTCAGGAGTGACTTTTATACGAGAACGCCCGTCTAACCGTGCATTTAATTTTGACGATAGGACCTCTGACGGCCGACACCACCTATTTGACGTTGGTATATTAAAGTTCAGCTTACAGAGCATCTGTGTACAAAGTTTCATTGCGGGCACTTGTTTGGTTTAGTCTCAGGAGCGACTTTTATACGAGAACGCCCCGTCTAACGGGTGCATTTAATTTAGACGATAGGACCTCTGACGGCCGACACCACCTTTTTGACGTTGGTATATTAAAGTTCAGCTTACAGAGCATCTGTGTACAAAGTTTCATTGCGGGCACTTGTTTGGTTAAGTCTCAGGAGTGACTTTTATACGAGAACGCCCGTCTAAACTGTGCATTTAATTTTGACGATAGGACCTCTGACGGCCGACACCACCTATTTCACGTTGGTATATTAAAGTTCAGCTTACAGAGCATCTGTGTACAAAGTTCCATTGCGGGCACTTGTTTGGTTAAGTCTCAGGAGTGACTTTTATACGAGAACGCCCGTCTAACCGTGCATTTAATTTTGACGATAGGACCTCTGACGGCCGACACCACCTATTTGACGTTGGTATATTATAGTTCAGCTTACAGAGCATCTGTGTACAAAGTTTCATTGCGGGCACTTGTTTGGTTTAGTCTCAGGAGCGACTTTTATACGAGAACGCCCCGTCTAACGGTGCATTTAATTTAGACGATAGGACCTCTGACGGCCGACACCACCTTTTTGACGTTGGTATATTAAAGTTCAGCTTACAGAGCATCTGTGTACAAAGTTCCATTGCGGGCACTTGTTTGGTTAAGTCTCAGGAGTGGCATTTATTAGAGGACGTCCATTTTACGATACATTCCTACGGTTTACTTAGGTATTATATTTGGGATTTTTTATTCATGACACATTTAATGGGAAACCTTTGTGGAAAGTAATAAATAGAAAAAACTGTGTTGATTTTGTGAAAGATCGTTTTTATAATTAGTATTATACAATTTATCTCAGTTTTTGAATTTTTGTTAACGCCTTCAGATTGATGACTGCAACATTGATGCACTAGACGGTCTGGACGATAAAGTGACGCTAACTTCACGGTGGTGTTATTTTTATAGGTTATGTTTACTGTCAGATTATGAATCTGTCTAAATCCTATATCGTTAATTTGGTTTTTCTTTTCTTGTACATTTTCATAGTTTGTTAGACATTCAAATTGATTTTTTTGCCATTATGATAGGGACATTTGTTTTCCATTCGTTGGTTCTTTCAGGGATATGGTTCTGTTTTAGGCCAAGGTATAAATTTGATATGTTACTCACTGATTCCAAATATAAAGGAGTCTTTTTCTTTTGCCAGTATTGAAAATTGCTTTTAGTAAAGTGAAGAAACAATAAGGCATTGTTTGCTGGGTGTTCCAAGTCTGTCATAACCTTATAAATTAATTTCTCGGTAAGTAGCAACCTCCTTTTATGTAAAGGAAGAATCACAGTTTCAGAATTTAGGGCTATGATTGGTGTAGTTTTATATCCTCCTTTGGCAGTTCTTAGTGATAGGTTTTTGTACCATGTCTAGTTTAATTAAACTTCTTTTAGAAACGTGTCCAAATAAAAAACTCGCGTAGTCAAGTTTGGGTCTAATTAATCCTTTATAGATTCTAAGGATAAATTCTGGATGAGCCCCATTTTGCCCACTGGACATTATTTTTAAGATATTTATGTCCTTGAAACATTGTTTTTGAACAGAAATAATATGTTCATTGAAGTTGAGTTTGTTGTCTGTTACTACTAGATTTGCCATTATGTACCGGTTTGGCCGGGACAGTCCCGGTTTTACAAGCTTGTCCCGGTGTCCCGCCCGTTGCCTGCTTGTCCCGATCACGTCAGAGGAGCCCGGAATGTTTAAAACAATTGAGCTAGGCCTAGTTGTAGTTTAGTCTAGAGGTTTACAACTACACAACACTCTATCGGTTCAGCGTGGTCCCGAAATAAGAGAGTTTTCAGTTCAGTTGAGAGAGTTTTCTCCATGATGAACATTGCCTGGAGTGATGATCGAGGATTAATGTACAAATCCACAGTTCGAAATTTAATGTTATGCAAAGTTAACTTTGCAGTTAGCTGCACTGATTTTATGAAAAAAAATAAAAAGCAAAAAAGACTTATTTAGAAAGATTTGCTCTAGTGAAAAATACGAATGATATAAAAAATAAGCCTTGCTTTTACATTTTATAGCTGTCAATGTTTTTAAGGTATAACCTGAAGTAAGCTTGTATTGTTTAATGGTTTACATTTATTTAATGAAAGCCGTGTAAAAAATATAACACAAACTGTATTTTTATTGTTATAAGATATAATCACTTTTATACTATTTAGAAATTAAATTAAATTCATACAATTATACACAAAGGTTTTTTGGTTTTTATGTTTAATTTGACTTCATATTTATCCCCCCCCACGCATTTCGAACAGAGGCGTCCCGGTTGGCCGAGTGAAAAAAATTATGGCAAGCCTAGTTATTACTCATAGTAGTTTAATTTTATCAACATTTGGGATGAGCAGTCCACCAAGAGAGAGGGTTATATTATTTAGATCAAATCTCTTTTTTCTGGTAAAGCAAATAGTCTTACTCTTTTTAGGGTTAAACTCCAGGCTATTTTTTTGTGAGTATGTTTCTAGGTTACTAAGAGTTTCTTGTATCTTTGTATGAACTATTTCGTAGTTTTTTATGTGAACTATAAATTATTATGTCATCTGCGTATTGTAGTGAGTTAACCTGAATAGGGAGTTCCAGAACTATGTCAGAAATATATATAGAGAAAAGTAGGGGACTTAAGACACTGCCTTGAGGTAAGCCTCTGTGTTGGTTATTCTACTACAGTGCATGCTAGGGTGTTTCAGTGTTACTTGTCGTCCAGTTAGCCATTTATGGCAATGTTGAACAATGTATATCATATTTTAACATTTTTCTGAGAAGGGAAGTAATGTCTACCTTATCATATGCTTTGGTAAGGTCAAGTGATACAGCAAGTGAATATTCGTTGTATGTCATTGCAGTGTTGATTTCCGTAATGAGGTGAAGAAGATAATCACCGCATCCTTTATTCCTCCTAAATCCATATTGAGTGTTCGGTATTATGTTATTTTTTCCACAAACCATTGAAGTAGTTTTTTAATTAAGGAATTGAAAATCTTCATTAGACATGAGATAAGTGATATCGGTCGGTAAGATTCTTCATTGTTTTTATCAGTGTTAGGTTTGAGGATAAATTTAAAATAGGTGTGTTTCCATTCCTTCGGCATAGGTATTCTATTGTTCCAAACTTCATTTATTATATTTAAAAATGATCAATTTTCCATTGTGGGGAAGATTATTTATCATGTTATAAGTTATGTTGTCAAAGTCTGGGGCAGTATCCTTCTTTTTAGACGAAATTACTTCCTCTAATTCGGTTATTGTAAAGTTGTTTTCCAGTACGTGAGTAGGCCTATTTTCTGGTATTGATTTAGGAAAGTTGATCTCTGTAAGTGTTGCAACATAGTCTGGTATAATTTGTTTCATGACCTTGTCACACAAATCTGTATTATATATAAGAGGGTCTGAGTAGTCAGGGTTCTTGTTTTTAATTTTTTTAACGACTTCCATGCATATTGTGAACATTTTTTGTCACTTATTTTCAGCACAAAAGTTTTCCCATGCTATTTTTTTTTGCATGTTTTATGATTTCTTTCGCTTTTAGTTGTGCTCTTTGATAATTATTGTAATTATAGGCTGTCATGTTAGTTTTAAATAATAATCTGTGGTGAGCAACTGCTTTAGAGCAGTTTGGAGTCCACCATTTTTCTGTCGTAATGTCGTTAGTGTGTTTAATTGTTCTTTTAAATGGTATATATTTTTCTGCTGCTTCATTAAGAATGTTGTATAAGTTTTCTGCATTACAATTTTTATTTTCCGAGAAAGGCCTATTATTGTCAAGACTTATTTCGTTGGATATTTTTTGTTCTATGAAATTTTTATAGTCTGTCCATTTAGCTTTAGTATAATTTCTATGCTTTTTGTTGTCTCCGTTCAGTATTTGGTCATCCACATTTTTATCCATGGTAAAGTTTAAGATAATTGGAAGATGATCACTTCCCATTGGGTCACTATAGATTTTCCATTTTTGTAAGTTTAAGTACATGTTTGGTGTTATACATGTAAGGTCTATGGTCGTTGGTCTCCTATATAGAGTAGGAACTGTTTTATGTACATTGTCATTGGCTAATATGAATTGAGAATTATTGTATGCATCAAATATGTCCTTGCCTTTCCGGTCAGCATACGAACAATTCCAAAATGGATGGTGTCCGTTGAAATCACCGCTTAAGATTTTGTATCCTTGATCATCTTCAAAGAGCTTATTCCAAAATGTCGGAGCAATTTGTTTTTCGGGGCAGTATATGTTATATATGGTTATTGGTGCTTTATATTTTTTTATTTTAGTTATTGATATCTGTATAGGTTCCTGAGTAATAAAATCTATTTCTTGGTATGGAATGTCTTTATTGACCAAAAATGCAATTCCCCCATAACCGTCTTGCCTGTCTTGTCTGATGACATTGTAGTTTTGGTGTGTAAATTTTAATTTCTTTATTGAGCCAGGTTTCTTGGAGAATTGCTACGTGGATTTTTTGTTCTTGTAAAAAATGGGTGAATTCAAGCCACTTTGGTTGAATTGATGTAGAGTTCCATTGAACTATATTTAGTTGCCCTATTTGGGATTGTTGAAAAATATTCATTTAGCGAGTGGAGGTAGTTGGGGATTGATTTAACAGGTTATTGTTTCCTGCGAGGTCTATATTATCACTAGTATCTAAGTTTTCCTTGGCTGAGAATACTGGGTCATTTAAATAGTAATCAAATAATTCATCTAATTCACTTTGGGTAGTGTTTTCCTGTATGCTGTTTCTAAGCTCTTCTATTTTTGCTTTTACCCATCTTACCAGCCATTCCCTATCGTTGGGTGGAATTATTATTGTGGAGGGTTTTTGATAGGGTTTCTGATTACTATTCTTTTGGCTATGGTAAGTGTGGTCTTATAGGTTCTTATTGGGTAGATTTTTATTTTGTCTGTTAGCCTGCCTAATGGGTCTTTGGTAGGAGAAAGTTGATTCTGTTTCAATGTGATTATTGTCTTTTTCAAGGCTATTAAGTGTTTCAAAATTTATTTTTCAGTGGGATTCGGTTTTGCTCTGCTGGGGATTTTACTGCTTCGGAGTATTTTTTTGGTTGAACTGGGATGAAGTTAGGTTGATGAGTTTTTTTTGTATTCAATAGGGAAGAACTGGCTCGCTGTAAAATAAGATTCTTTATGTAGGCTCATGCGGTTCTTAATGTTTTTTTTGCCAGATGAATTCTGGGCAGTTTCTGGAATTACTGCTGTGTTCTCCGCTGCAGTAAACACATTTCAGTATTTTGTTACAATCTCCGTCATGGAACAGCTCTTCACAGTTTCGACATAATCTTTTGTTGTTACAAGGGGAATTTGCTACGTGCCCGTAGGAGAAGCATCGGTAGCATTGCCTACCGGTATTTGGTAAGGTTCTACCCTCATCAATACGTGATTAAGTTTTATTTCTTTTGGTAGTACGTCAGAGTCAAAGGTTATTTTCATGTAGTGTGTGTCTACTAGTAAGCTTTTTTTAGTGCCATTTTCGTTTACCTAGATTTTTTTTCTTAAGTCTATACGCATTTAGAATTAGGTTTTCACTAATTGCTTCATTAGTGACTTCGGACTCTGTTACCTCCGGATCTATGAAAACTACTCTTACAGATTGTACCCGCAAAGTGGATATAAATACTTTGTAACTCACCAAATCTTGTCTGCTTATTAAATTACTAGCGGATTACATAGTCTGAGCATGTTATAGTTATGTTTTTTCCAGATCTCTTAATAAATTCAATACCGTTGCATTTTTTAAGTATTTTTCCAATTTGGAAGGGGCTTATTTTCTGTTTATCTTTGCTTTGAACAACTACTTCAAAGGGGCCTCGGTTATTAGGGCTATATTTAGGGAATAACTGATTTTTTTATTATCAGGTGATCTCATATCGTTATTACCTTTAGTCTCATTTGGATCGATAGAAAGTTGTCTTTTTAGGGATTGTGAATTGCTTTGTTCAATATTTGTAGAATTAATATTTTCATTTTCAGGAACTTCCATTACTGAATCATTTTTTACCATTATAGATTCAACAGCCTTTTCAGTTTCGCTTGGACCAGACATGGCTAAACCTGCCCTGACAGGTCCAGCCGACGAGCCTACTTAGTGAACTGTTTTGAGTTTGTGTTAATTTTATGCTAAAATCAAGTGTTTAATAAAGCTAAAAGGTTATTTTGATCTAATCTAGTGTATTAACATATAATTACATACTAACATGCAATTAATTACATTACTACACATAAATCGGGTTAGGACAGGGATCAGCAACCACGATAGGATATTTCACGTCCACACTGTAGTATAGCTAACTCAAGAATGGACTACCTACTCTCACGAGTGCCAAAGAAGTCTCTGATTGTCTGGAAGTCTTGGAAGTCTGTAGCAGAAAAATATATAGTTGGCAGGAGGGGCCCCTCCATCCCCACTCTTTCACTCCGCCAGTCTTGATCACCCCATTTCTCTGCTGCATGAGAAGCTCGTGAAAAATATGTAAGACATCAGCTGGTCACAAATTGACATATTGTGTTCAATTGAAAAAATGTTGTACAATTAAAGCATAAAATGATAGCATAAAACAAAATAAGTTGTCACACGCAGTGTTCATCAGTACGGTACAGCTAAGGTAAGAAACTATTCAGAAAAAGAAAATTAGAAAGTAAATACTGATAAGATATTAACCTAAAAAATACTAGCGAATATTTAAGTATGTATAGAACCTCTCATAATAATCTTCAGTCAGTTTCAGTTATTCCATTTGGTTGATTTAGTGAGATAAGAGTTAATAGCAATTCTGTAGGTGAGGGGATATGGGGATAAAGCCGCGTTTACATCGGAATTGGCAACCAAAAATTGCCAACTCCGATTGCCGACGCTAGTTGCCGATGGAAGTTTACAATTTGTATCTGCAACCATGAACACATTTTGCTTAATTTTTACTGCAACTTGCAACCAAAACATTAGACAGTATATAGAATGTCGAGTGCGGAAGAGGTTGTACTTGTTGCGGCAGCGTGTGTTCTAGGTAAATTGAGAAGACGGAGAAGATTCTGGGTTCGACCTTCATTGCAGAGCAAGGTATAGTGGCAGCGATGTATTGAATGACTTTTTTTTTTTTTTTTTTTTTTTTTTTTTTTTTTTTTTTTTTTTTTTTTCCCCTTCTGAGGGAAGAGGACACTTTGTCCCCGCACTTAGTCCTAAAAGGACCTTTGCGCCTCCCTTACTTTTATTTGTGCCCTCAAAAACCGAGGCTTTTGCAAAAACCAATCAAATTTAAGGGCTCCTGTTCTCTGATGTCCTTGGGGCTGAGGAGATATGCTCCCAAGTATCTTTTCCTAGTCTCTACGATGGCAGGACAATCCAACCAAATGTGCTCTGCTGACTCCTCCTCCTCTCCACAGAGTCTACATTCGCTGCTCCTACTAAGGCCTACCTTCACAAGGTGCTTCCTCAGAGGGCCATGTCCTGTCAACATTCCTAATATCAGTCTTATATCCTCCTTATTCTGGTCTAGGAGAGCTGTCCACCCTTTTGCATAAGGAGAGATAAACATTTTCGATATTCTTAAACCCGAGGCTCTGCTCCAATTCTTGTATCTTGTCCTCTTTTCCCAATCTTTAACCAGAGCTTTAATGCTGGAGAAGGATATTCCACAACCTGGCTCAGGCCCCACCAATATGGATTCTGCTCCCTTTTTGGCGAGGATGTCCGCTTTTTCGTTTCCATGAATTCCTTCATGACCCGGCACCCATCCGAGTGTTACTCTGTTATTTGTTGCTAGCTCTGCTAGGGCCTTCCTGCATTCCCAGACCGCTTTCGAATTAATCGAACAGGTATCCAGTGCCTTCAGTGCAGCCTGACTATCAGAGAGTATAAGGTATGATAATCCTTTTGTCCCCAACTGTGTGAGTCTTCTAGAACATGAATCTATTGCCATGACCTCCGCCTGAAAAACTGAGGCATGTCTTCCTAGGGGCACAGCCATGTCAACTCCAGGTCCATGTATTCCATATCCTGCCCTTGAGTCTAGGAGTGAACCATCGGTGTTAAAACTTCAGGACTCCTTTTTTAGGGTAGGCCTCCCTTTTAATCCATTCCTCCCTACTTCCGATAGAGACCGTGTATGGTTTTTCAAAGGAGTATTTCTTAACCATAGTATCAGATACTTTGGTTAGCATTTCAGCCTCAGGGAAATTTTCCAATATCTTCATGTGGCCTTCTAGGGAGGTAGCATTTATTACCTTTGTTCCTAGAAGCTTCATTGCGCTCATCGCAGCTGTTCTCATCACTTCCTGGCCAAGAGGAGTATAACCCAGAACCGCTTCCATTGCTAGTGTTGGGCAGGAGCTCATTGCTCCCGTGATGCTTAAGCAAGCTAACCTCTGAAGACTCTGTAGCCTTTTTGCAGCTGTTGTTTGTTCGACCTTCGGCCACCACACTAAAGCAGCATATGTGACCATTGGCCACTGAATGACTTAAATAGAGATGATACAGATCCTTTGACGGGAGAATTGAGATGCGATGGCAGTATAAAAAACTTTTTAAGAATGTCGAGCATCAATTTTGAATGTTTAATTGTTGGTATTGGACACATAATTAGCAAAAAGGATACTAACTACAGAAAAGGAGTTCCAGTGCATGAAAGGTAGCTATAACTTTGCGATTTTTGGCAACTGGCAACTTATACAAGCATCAGTTATTTGTTTAAAGTTTCAAAAAGTGCGATATCTCTCTTTGTGCCAGATGTTTGTGAGGCTTTGATGTTTTCTTGAAGGATAACATACAGGTGAATAAATGTTAAATACCTATCGACCACTTGGAGCCGATAGGTGGGAGGGGTAGCGGGGTTAGTTGCAGACTCAAGTCGCCGCTCAATTTGGCACTGCAACTCGTATTGCCGACCGAGGTTGGCAACCGCCTTTGATCTTTACCGACTTCAGTCGGAAAAACCAAATTTTGGTTGCCGACTCGTAAAATCGGACTGCAACTACAGTTGGCAATGCGAGTTGCAGTTGTTTTAAGGCGTTCGACTAAAATTGCCGATAAAAGTCTGCAATCATTGGTTGCCAACTCCGGTGTAAACGCGGCTTTTAAACTCTTACTGTAGGAGGAAGTAAACCATTTGTTCAATGAGATCCACCTCCGTTAACTGACCAACAGGAATATGTATAACGGAGAATAGTTTTGATGTAAGTGGTTCTGGTAGAGACTGATAAAGATCGGATGACCGTACTTAACGTCCGGAGTGGCAAATACAAGTTTTCGCATTATTAATTTATTGCTATTGTCCTCCTGAATAAAATAATATAAGGTTTAAATGGGTGGAAATTATAAATAACGAGGTTATATAACATTAAAAGTGAAACTACTTTTCTCGTGCAGAGTAATATTTCATTGTTCTATAGGTGTCACGTTGTCTTGTTATAATCGTAAGTCAACCTCCTTTTGGTTGCTGCTGACATCAGCCGTTACGCCATCTTTAAATACGTAAAATAACAATAATGCTGAAATCAGCAAAATTCAACCCAAATATGACACTTTTGTTAATCTAGACCTTCTAAGAATAAAAGTTCATATGAGTCTGACACAAGTGCCTCCGGCCATAAGCATGGGCTGTGGTTGCTGCCCATGCTGATGGTGACATGTAAAACATCCCTTGAGGTAGTACTTGATAGATAAGTACAAAATAACATTTTAAAGGTTTGATCATGAATTCCTCCCAACTATTACTGCTTTAATAGGAAACACAACTTGAAAAAAACAAACAAAATATTATAAATTCATCTTCTATAATTTCTTCTACAATTTTGCAAGAAAAGTAGTTTCACTATTTATGTTCATTATTTGTCATTTTCATACCATAAAACCTTACATTGCTATGTTCAGTAAGATGGTAGCAATTGGTTGATAACACGAATCTCATTTCTGGTGTGGATAAAAATAAAATTTGAAAATAATGCATGCAAATTGAATAAAACTTTCAACAAACCAATAAATAGTGTACCAAACAAATATAAGTTAATAAATAAGTAAAACTAAGTGACCACTTCATATTTACATATGGACCATGTGGTAACTTCCGTTCACATAAAAGTAATTTTCTTGATTTAAAAATAACACACAATCACACATCGAACATATACTTTTACTATGAAAAATCATAACCAATTAGAAAAGAATAAATTAATTTCCTAATATTTTAACTGCTCATGTAATCTACAATAAAAACACGTTAATAACTTTCAAAACTAATTAACTAGCCTATATTAGTGTTAACACACCGCGATTGAGTAATAGATGCCATTGTTGTTGAAGAGACTGCACGAGACGATTTATGGTCCCTAACTTAGCTGTTCTGACCACAGAACACTCAGATAAGCTATCTGGAACAGATAACGCTGAAAATCAGATAACAAGTAGCACAGTACACAAATATAACCACAAATGTACATTCCCATTTAAATTATTAAAAAACAAAGTTATTTGTGATTTTCATCCCCTTAAACCATATACATATATTTGTTCTAGAAAATTAACAAAATATGTTAATAACATTGAAATTTTGATTGGCTACTCCGGCCGTTAATCACACTAATTAATATATGAATGGACAGTTATAGAAAACACTTATCATTACTGTATTGACGGGTAGAGTTTAGCACCAGCAACAAAAATAAAAAAGTGGTGGAGCCTTTTATTTGGGTGGTGGTATTTAACTTTGAAAAGGAATTCTGCCAAGTGCCAGACGAAATGCACACTATAAACAAGGTATACTTGCCTTCACTTAGAGTAAGTGTCTCTCAATAGTGTTGGTATAGGCACCGGTATCTGGATCAACGAAAATTATGGCATGGTTGACGGATAGGTGTCTAAATCCCTCCTCACCGAGACAGTTGTGCCCTACTATTGTTGAACCTGGCAGAACCTATTCCCTTGTAATCTGTAGCAGGGTGTCCCTAAAAGGTTTTTTTACAGGGACAAGAAATGATTCCCTACTCTGCCTTTTGATACCCCCGAAAACCCACTGTTCCTAGATTCTCCTGCCATGATTGTATTTCCCTCTCCCAAATTTGGTCTTATCAATTTCAACAACTGTGAGAGGACCACCAATTTTCTTAAACAATGTTAAAATATGGTGGAAATAAAGTTAGCGGCAGAAAGAATTCCAGTCCACCACTGAATGTCCTGACTCTTCGAACTCCAACGAAATATACCTTTGTCGCTTTGGTTTCAAATGTAATAAAGTGGTCACCAAACCAAAATATGTCTCAATGTCCAGTCGTGTCCTTTAAAAAAAAATGATCCTTCACAGGCAGATTTTATAAATTGCACCATTTAAAACTCTTGTTTCTACTACTTTTATGAAATTTCCTATCAAAACTGAACATCAAAATATTCCGGTTTACAAACAACACACACCCACACTGTGAACAAACACATTTGTTAAAAAAAATACCATGTTCAATTAAAAATTCAATTGTTTTGTTTCAGTTACTTGCTTACCCAAAGGGAGTGATGTTGGCAAGAAGGAGACCATTCTGTCCTTATCTACTATTTTTTATAAATGCTATTATAAGGAGGTAAATAAATACATACGTACATATTATAAATATAAAAAGTTAACAAGCGCTTATGTGATTTGACCTTGAATTTGGGGACTATCTCAAATGATTTTTCTTTTTTCACCAGAAGTGTAAGAAGTTTTTCTTCTTTCACACTGATGACAAGAGGCATTTCCGATCAGTACTTTTCTGATATCAGATCGGCGACCAAGTCGGACAATATCAACGTACCAATAATAATCGCATTGTAGGGGATATTAGTATTGTTAGCTGTAAATCTTCATGATTGAGACTAATTCACTTTTGGCTTTCATTAATTAATCAAACTTTAAAAGGCTGCCATTTCAAATGAATTAGTGGCATTGTGTTTCCCCTGAGAAAGACATTTAAAATGAGGTATACAACCTGACAATGTAACTTCAAAATCAAACTAACTCACTCAGTGTAGTATGATTAAGGAAATATTTATTCATATTAACTACCTCAAGCAAATAGTGTGGAATCGAAATTGGAATTTTGTACTTTCTTAGGGTCTCCCCTATGTTGAGTAGTGTCCAGTGATGAAATTTGGAAATTTAAAACTTTCAAAACAGGTTTTTTATGATGATGGACTACCTGAAATAACTTTATATATAGGCTGCATTTGCTTTGTAGGCTTATTTGTTAATTAATTCACAGTAATTTGCAACATTCATATGATATAAGAGGTAAGTCTTTTTTTTGTATTATGGAAGTAGTTTGTTTATATTTACAACAGAGTTAAAAAGATTATTTTTTACAATAGTTTACTTTTTACCTTTGTATAGCGGGAGAGACCAGTTTAGTGTATTGACATAAAACAAAGTGCTTTCAGAATAAATTGCCCATGGGGAGTCAATTGAAATTATGTTTAGGGTCAATCTATTTCAAATCACCCAATAAAAATAAAAATTTGTTGCTCAACATTTTTAATTTGCCTAATTTTTTTATTATGAGTTCCCTATGGGTAGACAATCACAAAAACACTATTTGAAAAAATTTTACAAGCCATAGTTTTTTCCTGGCGGCCATTTTTTAAATGGCGGTTTTTGCAGATTTTAGTAAAAATACGCGGTTCGCGAAAAGTTTAATTGCCAAGCTATTTTTAAAGATATCAGAATAATCCAAAAAACCAGTGTGTTCAGCATAAAATGAACTTCAATTTGACATTATAATAATGTTTCTTTTGTGCAAGAAAGTCAGTCAAACTTGTTCTGCAAAATCTCGGAAGAAAATCATCAATTGTTACTTTTTTAAGACCATAAAAGTTTAAGAAGGAAAAGAGACTCACTACTAATATTTTATTTCTTTGTTGAAAACTTATACAACTACCTACTGAAAAAGTTTTAGCCCTGAGAATGCTCTCCTTTTTTTTCTAGAGCTTTTCAAAAATGGCCGAAAGCCTAATAATGTCAATTTTCTAGGGTTAATAACTAAAAAGGGACTGAATGAAAATTTTACAGAATGTTCTTTATACAAATAGGAATATCTCATAAAAAATTATGACTGATACTTAACTGCATTTAGAGATATACAGCATTGAATTTCAGTTAAAAGCGCTACCCTTTTTCTCGCTTGTGCGATACCAAGTTAGCAAACAAGGGCTTGTTTAAATCATTATGTTAACAATAAACTTATATTTAATGCTCAAAACATTATATTTCTTATTTAAAACCTATAAATAAACAATACTCATAACCACAAAATAGCACTTGCGCACTTTAGGAAAAATAATTTGCTTAGATCTATTATACTGTCAAAATGTATATCATAATCTATGTACAGGGTGTTCAAAATTAAGAATCGAGTGTTCGAATCTAAAATTTTTTAACTATAAACATAGGGCAAATCATACATAATTTTAAAGGTCTTGTTACTAGGAACTCATTGGGGAAAAACAGAATTCACTTATCTAAATCTGTTTCAAAATGGCCACTGTTTTTTTTTTTTTTTTTTTTTTTTTTTTTTTTTTTTTTTTTTTTTTTTTTTCAAAAAATGTTGAAATTTATGGTACATCCTTTATTTTTAACCCGTTTGAGTTTTATTTATTTTGATTCCGATTTCTTGATCACAAGAAACTCGGATTCATTCTGGTATGCTACATGAGTACTTTTAAAAGTAGTCACCCAGTATATTGGAACAGCTAGTGATCATGCTAGAAACAGATTGATGGCATTTTTCAAATGTCTTCAAATTTTGTTTGAAGGTAATAAAAGTTATTCTGTGATAGCCTCAAGAATCCATAAATATGTTTATTTCTAATAATAATCAATTTATTGATAATGACATTAATTAACAGTATAAAGAATTATATGTGTACACTCGTGATACCTCTAACAAATGAGAGAGTTATAATGAGCTGTGTGAAGCTGGCGGCAACCATTAACCAAAATATGCCAAAAACTAGTGGTTAAAAAACAAATGATTCGACTAGTGTTTGGTTAATGGGTGTCGCTAGCGATCTAGTGTCGCCCACTTTGTTTTTGGAATATTTCACATAAGAATGCCAAAACAAACACTGAAAATAGCTAAACAAACGATTCCAGTATTTTTTGGCATATTTTCGTTAATGGGTGCAGCTATAGATCTGCCTTTGTATTTTGAATATTTCGCATATTAATGCCAAACAAATGCTAAAAAGCGCTAAACAAACGATTCAACTAGTTTTTGGCGTATTTTGGTTAATGGGTGCCGCCAGCTTCACACAGCTGTCACAATGGCCAGTGGCATAAGGGTCATCGTCCCCCAAGTGTGTTGTTGTAATGAAACGTTGGTTTCTGGCATTTCTGTGTAAGTATATATTTCAAATATAGCTACAAAATTGATTTTTGTAGGGCAGCATTTCATGTTTTATAACCTATCTGTGTTTATTTAAAAATGTTAGCTATAACAATATAAATTTTAAATTTACTACATTTTTATAACAAATAATCTGTTATAGTAATTTTTATTTTGAGTTATAGACAATAGACAATATTCTTTATTCAAAAACGTTGAGTTTAGAATTTTTGTTAATACAATAAAGAACATACAGAACATAAAGTTTAAAATATCAGTTCATGATGCAATTGATTTCCAGTTCATAAACTCTTGAATAGTGTAGAAGGGTCGCTGGAGAAACCAACTTTTGAGTGAGTTCTTCAGGTGTTTGATTGGTGTTTTCTTCAGAGAGTCCGGTAAAATGTTGAAATAGATTGCTCCTTTGTATGATGGTTTTCTCTTATATAAACTTAGGTGGTGTGTTTCAAGAGCAAAGTGGTGTCTATTTCTTGTGTTTTAGCAGTGATGGTCTCCAGTTCTAGTCTGTTCAGTTGTTACGGAGTGCAAAATAGTATCAATTATGTAAATAGCTACTACTGTTAAATCCTCAGTTCTCTGAAGGCTTCCCTGTAGCTGTCTCGTGGTCTCAGTCCAGTAAGAACTCTGATGGTTCTCTTTTGTATTACTAATACTCTTTGTAAATTTGTTGCTGTTGTACTTCCCCATACAATTAATCCATATCTAAGATGGGACTCAAAGGGAGAATGGTAGGCTGATTTACACATATCTATATTGCTAATTTGTTTAATTCATCGTACTACATAAAGGCATTAGCTAAGTTTTTTGCAGAGTTTATCCACATGAGGCTCCCAGGATAGTTTGTTGTCTAGAGTCAGACCTAGGTATTTTGTTGATGTTTTTACCTCTAGCTCTGGGAGACCCCTGTGATGGTTTCGGGAGGCAGTGAAAATCAGCTGCTGTGTTTTCTTCTCATTTAGTACCAGATCATTGATATGGCAGTATTGCTTTGCCATATCAAAAGCTATATACGAATTGATGTCAAGTTGTTCTTTGTCTTTCTCAGTAAGGCAGTGTCATCACAACCTTACAGTATTTCTCCAGATATTGTGGGAAGCCATTTGTCAAAAGAGTGTAAAGCACTGATCCCTGAAGTACACCTCTTGTTACTGGTAACAGTTCCGACTTTATTTTGTGAATTATTCCGTTGCTTGATGATGTAAGCTCTACCAGTTGTTACCTGTTGCTCAAGTAGCTTTTGAACCAGTTTGCCTCTTTGTCTTCAATTCCTAATGATCTGAGTTTTTTTAATTACTAAGCCATGCTCTAGGCAGTCAAAGGCCTTACTGAAGCCTAGGAAGATACTTGTGGCTATACATCGTTCTTCTAGTTTGTCGATGATAGATTCAACTAGAAGAAGAATAGAAGAAGAAGAATGATTTTATTTCTTGAGAACACATTTTTACAACAAATACAAAATACAGCACTGATCAAGAATTAGTTACATTTGAGTATTTAACTACACACTAATAACAATGTATACTTATAAACTACTAATACGTATTTTTTAAAAACACTGCAATTTTTCTCAAGAAAATATAGGGCCTCTAAGGCAGAGCCTGATTAGAGGTTCCTTCTGCTCACATTAAACATTGAAAATTGAGCGTTCAGAAAGCAATAGTTTACAATGTTGTCGGTTTTTCAAAAAAGCCTCTAATTACTAAAGATATGGCAATAATATGTGTTCTTTACTTAAACTAACTTTAGCTTGAACAAACTGTTGCATTTGTGTGTAAGAAAAACTTTGAGCTAAATTGGTTTTATTAAATAAATTGTGACCAAAATATTAACTAACTAGGACAAACCTATTGTTGAATTGTAAATAGAAAACTTATATCTTCTAATTTAATAAGCCATTTTTTTAATCTGAACTGAAAAAAATACTTGTTTTTTGCAACCTTAATTTTTTTAGGTAGCAAATTGAACATTCTAGGCGCAAGAAAACTGTAGGTTTTAGTAAAAAAGACATTTCTAGGTTTAGGTACTATGAAAGTATCAACATTTCTTAGTTTTTGTTTATAAGCATTGTCGTTTTGGGGCATGTTCCCACTTTTTAAATAAAACAGTTTAAGAACTTTATATACAAACAAATACTTAAGAGGCAATATTCTTAGGGATACAAACAAAGGTTGTGTGTGTTCAAATTTAGACTTGTACAAAATTAATCTTACTATATGTTTTTGTTGAATTAAAATTGGGTTTAGATATGTGTTAAATGTGTTACCCCATAGTATAATTCCGTACTCTAACCTACTTTGCACCAAAGCAAAATACAAAGTTCGTAAAACATCACTGTTACTTAAATGTTTCAAGAAATAAAAGTACCTTAAAATATTATTGATTTTACCCTTAAGTTTATTCAAATGAATTTTCCAAGAAACCTCCTTGTCCACAAAAACCCCTAGGTACTTGATTTCATTGGTTCTACTTATGTATGTACATTTATTATTCACACAAACACCTTGTTGATCGAGGCAATCAGCACATGAGTATTTTACTTGTTCAAAAGCGTTAAAACTACCCTTAAGACTAAATAAAATGAACTTAGTTTTTTCTGCGCTCAGCAGCATATGGTTTGTGGTAAACCACCACTGCAAAGCCCGAAGGTCGTTTGTCATATCTGACTGCACTAAGTCCCAGTTGGATTTATCATAGCAGAAAGCAGTATCATCTGCAAAGGAAGTTAACTTTCCTTTAAGCCTAGCATTACACAAATCGTTAATGTATATGATAAACAAAATGGCTCCCAAGACCGAGCCCTGGGGCACGCCACTCTGTATATCACCCACCTCACTAAAAACTGAGCCTATTTTAACGCATTGCTTTCTTCCTACTAAATAACTTTGAAACCACTTAAATACATTGCCTCTGATCCCACAACTATACAACTTATCTAGTAAAACTTTATGATTGACGGTATCAAACGCTTTCTTGATATCGAGAAACAGACCCGCAACACATTTACCTTCATTCAATCCAACAAATACATTAGTCATGAAATTTATCAATGCATTTTCTGTATTCATCCCAGATCGAAATCCAAATTGTTTATCACTAAAAAAGTTTGTGCTATGTAAAAATTCAAGGAGCCTATGTTTCATAAGTTTTTCAAAAACCTTCGAAAAACATGACAGTAAAGAAATTGGTCTATAGTTATTGCAAAGGCTTTTGGATCCATTTTTATGAATAGGTATTACAACAGCAACCTTAAGTTTTGCAGGAAAAACTCCACTTTTAAAACTTAAATTAATAATGTAAAGAAGGACGCCAATTATTTTCAAATAAACTCTTTTAACTAACTGCGTACTGATACCATCAATGCCTGGGGCTGTGTTACTCTTTAAACTATTTACTACAGCAATAAGTTCTTCAGATAAAACTGGCTCAAGAAAAATTGATTTTCTTTCTAATTTTACAGGAAAATTGGTTTTATACTGCAATTCTAAAAACTGATTTGTAACATTACTGCCTAAGTTTAAACTATTTACTATACCTAAGAAAAAGTTATTTAGCTCATTGGCTACTTCTTTATGATCAGAAATTATGGTATTATTAACCTCTATTTTGACTTGACTATCTACTTCTCTAGTCTGACCTGTTAAGTCATTAATCAATTTCCACATAGTCCTTGAATTACCACTACATTGTTCAAACCTTCTTTTGTAATAGTCTTCTTTTAACTGAGCGATACTTTTCTGTAATTTATTTCTGTATGAGTTGTAATAATTTCTTAAATTTATATTAGCTGGGTGTTTTTTTACAGTTTTAAATAAATTATTCCTTCTTTTAATTTTCTTACATATAAAATCATTAATCCAAGGTTTGAGATGTTTGAATGTGCAATCGTTTTCAGTGATCAATGTCTTGCTCCGTTCAATCAAGTTTAAAAATATTTCAAAGAAAGTGTCGAAAGCAGACGACGCGTCATTATTTCTATAAACAGCTGTCCAGTCAGCCGTATCTATCAGCTGTTCCAACAATGTATAGTCTGTGCGGAAGCGCGGAGTGGGAGGGGGAGGGCACCCACCCTTCCCCCCATCCACACGCTCCACGACACCGACTGTGATTTGACAAAGACTATGATCCGTTATACCCAGATGCCTTACATGTGCATTTACCGATACGCAACTTCTATTTGCTACTCTAGCAAACACATGGTCAATACATGTTTCAGACTGCTCTGTTATTCTAGTTGGCTCGTTAATCATACTTTCCAACCCATAGCTTGCCATTAAAGATTTATACTCGTCAATTGTGGTATTATTTCCATCTAAAATATTAAGATTTATGTCTCCAATAAAAAGAAAAATTTGGTGTATTCCCGAAAACTCTTTCCTTAAATAATTTACTTATTTCATTATTAAATAAATTACCAGAGTGTGAATGTAACCTGTATAAGGCCAATAAACTAAATTTGTGTCCGAATTTTTCAAAAAATATATGAAGTACGTCTGCGGTTTCAAATTGCAAACCTTTGTTTTCAACATTATTCAATGTGTTTTTGACGAAAACACAAATTCCACCACTCCTCTGGTCTGAATTACATTTAAAAAACAAATTAAAATCTGGTATTTTATAGAAATTTACTTCGTCTGTATCTATCCAGATCTCAGACAATATAATGATATCAGGATTAATTTGAATTGTTTCTAGTTCAATCAAAAATGCATCAAAATTTGATCTGAGACTCCTTATGTTTTGATGAATTATATGTAATTCTTTAGCCATTACATTACTTTTGTACTTAAATTTTGTAGCCTTTTACACACGGAAAGCATCTAAGTGATAAAACAAAAACCAAACAATTATTTTCGATACATGCTATTTCAAATTTACAAACTTGCAAAATCAGCTTTGCAGGTCACCTGGATTGATGTAGATTCTTCGTCTTTGCGCATGAAAATCTTGCCTCCACGAACCCACAGGAACTTGTACATCTTCTCCTTTTTGAGTTACCGAGCCTCTGCAAACAGCCTCCTCTTTGCCGGTGACAGCGCCTCATTTATGTAGACAGGTTGGTCGGTCCCCATGTTCATGTGTCTTGTTGAGAGGTTATTCTTGACTCGTCGTTTCTTGAGAAGTTCCTCCTTGTCCAGGCGTCTGACGAATTTCACGATGATTCCTGGGGGTGGTCTGTTTGGGTCGGTTCTCCTCCCTAGTCGGTGACAGGCGTCAATCATGGTGTCGGAGATCGTCATGTCGAGCGCCTTCCCCACTTCCTTAACGATGCTGATAACATCTTCATTTTTCTCCTCAGGGATTCCATGAATTTCCACTGCATTGAGCCTAGAATATTGCTCCATGTCGTCTACTCTTTTCTCAAGCTCATCAACTTTTTTCTGAAGTTGTATGTTTTTTTTGTGTGAGATCATCAATAATTTTCAAACATCTTTCTATAGAACTGTTTTGATCAGTTACAGCTTTCGTGTTTTCGTCTAGTTTTTCACTGAGAGACTCGTAGCTTTTGTTAAAGCTAGCGTCCTGCACTTTCTGGGCTTCAGACATTTCGGTTATTTTTTTCATGATATCAGCCAATGTAATCTTACCCTCCTCCACGCCAGATTCAAACTGCATACTCTTTCTTCTTGTATCTTGACAGGGTTTACATCTCCACGACAGTCCATCCGCAGTGACACAATCCACATCAGCTTTCGTCATTTTGCAGCATGACGCGTGAAAACTCACGGGCACAATCACTACACACTAACTT
Organism: Homalodisca vitripennis; assembly: GCF_021130785.1. NCBI lineage: Eukaryota > Metazoa > Arthropoda > Insecta > Hemiptera > Cicadellidae > Homalodisca > Homalodisca vitripennis. The sequence goes on along the minus strand of NC_060215.1, from coordinate 39,921,369 downwards.
CAGTTGATTGGATTTAATTACTTTAACACATACACCACAACTAGCCATCTTCGTATTATATTAAATGATTTTCGAGTACAAAAATACAGAAAAACAACAAGCTTAGATTGCCACAACTATAACTGCTTTGAATACGCAGGCATAAACAGGCGAGTTTAAACTACTAGCATAACCGGTGCACAGCTCTCTTATCAGTAAGGTCCGTCTTCTCTGAGCGCTGACTCATGACTGGACGCTAGCTGAATTATTGCTGTGGTTGTTGATTTATTCTTCTTGAAGTCCTGCTGTCTTGGAGTAAGAAGTTCATTTTGATTCAGGTGGCCTAGAAGTCTTTTCAGGATGACACGTTCTAGAATCTTTGAGAAGGTGGATATTAGTGAAATGGGGAGGTAGTTGCATGGTTCATTCGTTTGGCCGTCTATATATTTAGGGTATATTTTTGAAGTTTTTAAACAATTTGGAAATATTCCTTGGGAGATAGATTTATTAATTCAATTTGTTAGTGGGATGAGAATTTCATTTTTGCAATATTTAACCAGTTTTCATGAAAAATCATCTTCTGCTGAAGACTTTTGTTTTAGTCCATTGATAATTTTGCCAATTTCATCACAGTTTGTTTTATAGAAGTACAAATTGGATTTTGATGTGTCTTGGGTTATTGTTTTCATGTGCTTGTTACTCTGCGTACTGTTCATGAGTGTTCTTTCAGCTGTGGTTGCAAAAAATTCATTGAGATGGTTTGCTATTTCTGTTGGTGAAGAGATGGTTTGAGGTACAAGACTTTCTTTTAATTATATTCCATAAAACTTTGGTCTTGTTGTCTGCTTCCTCAAATCTGTTTGCGATCTCTTCTTTCCTAAGTGTTTCAGATCATAGGCTTTCTTCTTTTGTGCTGCTTCCATCTTATCCCCTGGTTTCCCTGTGAGAATTGCTCGGTTTATGGCTTCTAGGTAATTGTCCTTGAGCTCATTGCTTTCTGCATCCCATATTTTTTTGAGGTTGTTCTTTTTTAGTTTCATAGTAGAGAGAGGACAGGAGATGTCTAATGCTTGTTGAAGTGTTTTGTGGAACATTTCAAGTGCGTCATCAACATTGCTTGTTTGTAATACCTTACTCCAGTCCTTTACTTCCAGTAAAAGTCTTAAGTCCTCCATTGTATGTTTGTTTATTTTTCTTGTCAGTGTCTGTGCTGGGATGGGTCTTTTGTCTGTATTGATGTTACAAAACTGGGCACAGTGGTCGGATATGCCTGTGTCGAGGACTTGGATAGATATGTCAGCTTCACTCATGTTTGTACATATAAAGTCGATGGAGGTTTGGCTACTATATGTTATTCTTGTGGGGGGCAATTTAAGTCTTCTCAAGTCATATCCTAGGAGTGCTTCTTCCAGTTTCAGTGTGTTTTCATTCACTGTCATAGCATCTACATTTATATCACCCATTACAATCGTAGGGGTATTTGTTGTAAGAGCGTTTTCTAGTTGAGCCATGAGTACTTCATTGGCTTGGTCAAGATTACTGCTAGGTTTAACAATTACTCTAATTTAGGACAGTTGTAACATTTCTTACATGACCCTTGTTTAAAATATATTAACCCGAGATCTATTGCATAACATTTGACACAAAATCATTGTATTTTATTGTCGATGTATTTTTTTCACAATATTATTCATTTTTTTAATTGAACGTTTCTTATTTCAATACTAATTAATCAAAGAGGTTACATAGATTAACACAATAAGAATTTACAAACCTGGAGATTATGTAATGTTTTTGAGGTAACTGAATAAAATAAAAGAAGAAAAGTTTTTATGTTAAAATTTTTTTTTACAGTAAGTTCAAGACTTGACATAGGCAAACTATGTAATGTGACAACAAAGCCGAGAACAAGGACGAGGTGGGGTAGTACATCGAGGACTCGATGCCCAACTTGTGTTCTTCGAAGGCAAGGCAGAGGAAGAGGAAGAACATAGTCATATTGCTCCTTCAACAGAGCAATATCTCTTCCTGCCTCTCCTGTTCCTGCTCTTCCTGCTTCACCTGCTCATCCTCCCTTCTAGTCCCTCCTGCTCTTCTCTCCTGCACGGGTAACGTTTCTAACCATGCACAATTTTTTTTTTTTAATAAAAGGAGAAGCCGATCCCCTTTTAAGCCTTATTCTGCCCGTCCTCATGGGCCACTGGCCTGTGCGAGGATCTTATCAAACAGAATAAAGGGGAAAGTCGATACAGTGCAAGGTCAATGGTATTGATAAAAAGTGCAAGGGTCACAGACAGGATTCGAACCTGCGCTATCTCTAACTCAGACTCAAAGTTCGACGTCTTAGACCGCTCTGCCATCGGCACTCCCAACAACAAAACACAATGTCAACAAACAATGAGCGACAATGTCCTGGTCGCTCGCTTCTACATTATACACCCACAGTAGCAAGGGATAAAGAGACACCGCACTTTTCCTGCCCCCCTCCCCTTATACTACTTCCTCCATAACGCATCCCTTTCCACAACATTGCCCGCCATGTCCTAACAATATAAACCCCACATACACATTCCTCCCTCCCTCCAGCACCATGTCCATCCTCATCTTTTTCGGGGTGGGAATCCCTTCCCCCAATAAAATATTGTAATATTTTTAGTATGGGTTAGTATTCTTAATTCAAGATTTTTACTATTATTATTTTTAGTGTTAATTCTTTAGTGTACCTTATATGTATATATTTCAAACCTGTCCTTGAAGGAGACAGTCATGCCACATTACTTGACTCAGCATTATAGGGAACCAAAAGTTAACAAGTGACTTGAAGAACAAGTTATTGATGGTGGGCTAAAAATTGTTCCTTTTATTAAATAAAATATTGTATTTGTTTAGTACTTTTTTAAGAATATCTAATATTATTAATTTTAATAGTTTTAGTGCTAAATTTGTAGTATTACCTTGTATGTAATTTTGTAATAAATTTGATTGTTCTTAAATTGCCTATTATTTCACATCATAAAAATCAGAGCAAATAAAAGTGGGTATAAAAATTAAATTAATTTTTGGTGTATGTAATCTACTAACAAGTACTACATGTGTGCAATTTTGAAGCCATTATTATTTTAAAGAACAAAGAACGTTATTTGCATTGACAAAATAAATTTTAAATGGCTAATTCATCGGTAATATAAAAAATTTTCTTTGTGCATAAAACCGGAATTTATGTGTATAAATATATAGTGTAACTTACATTGTATACTTTCATGTCAGATATATGTCTCGCTGGATCCATTTTATATTTTTGAGAAAAAAAGTAATGTTCTTACAGTCAACTTGCAAATCTAAGTACTCGTTGGTAACCTAATAAAAAAAAAAACTATTTTGTACTGGCTTGAGATTTTGTACTGTGAGACTGTACTGCTGACCTCTAAGTTTCACTGTTACTTTTCTTTCATAAAGAACTTTGAAACAATATGTAACATGATGGGGGTTTGTATTTAAAATTTTTAAGTTGGGTCCAATATTTGGTATTCAGGGCAAATTTTGTGATACTAATCGAAAAGTACAGTTTTGTACCCTACACGGGTATACTGAGCTTGGTTCTTCTAGGTGCAATTGTTACAAAGTTAATATGGGGTATGTATACTCCATCTCTAGTTATCTCTAAAAATAAAAATTTAGCCATAAAAAAAGCTTACAACTGGCCATATTGATTGTAGATTTTTGTCACTGTTACTGTTTGATCACCTCTGTCCATGCGGTATACAGGGTATTTCAGACCACCCATTTCAAATGTCTGGTGGTGTGAAATGGATAATTGCAGAAATTAGTTTAGTTTAAACGGATTAACCCTAAAGAACTTCAGAGGATGTCATTTTTGAATCTTAAAACTTACAAACACATGTCATTTTTGACATAATTTTATATATCATTGCATCCTAAACATGGTGAAGAAGCAATGTAATTATCTCTATTATTTCAAAATGGTGGTCTAAAGTGTATAGAAAACATACTTCTTTTGTTTTTTATTGTCACCCCTTGTAATACGAACCACAACAAATTTATGAAATTTCAAATAATACCATGCATGGCTGTATTTTCCAAAATTGTTACTATTATATAATTTACTTTTTTGAAAATGTAAAAATGCTCATAACCGAAAAATTGTAAATGATAAGTAAGCTAACCATTACAAAACTGTGACAAATATACTGTATTTATGGGTACCAATTGGAAGTTTACATTGTCTCTTTATAAGTAGTTAGATAATTATGAGGCCAAAAAATAAAATATTTAAAAAGCTGTATTCACTACTGTAATAAATATCACTTCAGCTATGTGCTCAAGCCTAGCTGCATTCTTAGCTACATAAAAGTATTATTAGTTGTTATTAGTCTAGATTATCAGATATAATTGTCTACCATGACCCAAAGCACTTTATGCATGTTCTTAGAACGTCTGGTTAACAGGATTTTGGCTGTGTAAGGGTTAATTTATTTATGTTAGTTATGGGATAAGTCAATAAAAGTAATTTATTTTTATTTTGTTGTTTATTTGGGTTTAAATAATTAAAAATGAACCATAATCTCATGCATGTACCAACAATCTAACAACCAGTACCTTCATATATACAAATGTGTTGCTGGTGTGGTTACGTAAATTTTATTTAATCCCCTAACCACCACACTTGGTCTATATCATGCAGTACTAAACACACATGTTTGAGTTGCCTCATTTCCAAGATACCACTTCTTTTGATTTTGTAATAACAGTGTGTATATTATGTTATTTACTTCGTTATTTGGGTGGCCCTATTAGATCGGGTACAAGTAGGATATTGCTGTCTGTTTGGTGTTGCAATCTTGTGGACATTAAGCAAACTACTTGGTGCCTTGTGTATTAAACTGTGTTGTATGCGTGTTCAGGAGGCTATGTGTTGTTTTTACCTAATGTTTCATAGTGTTTTTTTAATGTTTATTTGGTGACAGTTGTGCAAATAAATTCACTATTGAATTATACATTTATATTTTCAACCCCTAATTGGAATGTAATATATTTAAATATTTTTGCCTTATTGTTTGCTCTAAGCAATATAATAAGTAAGTTGTTCAACAGTATGTCAAAAACCATTAAAAACAAAAAGTACAATTGGGACTCAGGTGTTGCCGAGAACTGGTCTTGCGGAGGTTAAAGGGTTGAGTCCTGATAAACGATTACTGTTTATTTGGGTTTAAAAATGAAAACTGAACCTAACCAAAACCATCATACACATTTCCCAATGTAATCTATTAGTAGCATTATATACACATGTGGTACAGGTATAGTTAGGTAAATTGTATTAGTATAAAATAGTTTTCTCATCAATCTGTCTTCAGCTCTTTTAATGCCAATGCATTAGTGGTACCGAGTATGGTCATAGTTTGGGGGCATCATCATATAGTACAGTAGGTTATAAGGTCTTCATAACATCATCAAAAATGAGGAAAAACACACAAAGAGCATAGAACACAACAATAAAGGCTACAAAACAAAACACTTTGCCGACCTACTTAAACCGATTGGAGGCATGTTTAGATGTGTGGCGACCTATACGCACTGTTGATGCAGCGGTTGACATGCAAGGATAGGCATTCTTGGTATAATAGAAAACAATTATAATTTTACTCCAATAACTAGTTTATTTCAAGAACTTTATTATTGTTACTCATCATCTAAATATTGTAAGGATGTGCATTTTGTTTTTCTACAAAGACTTAGGGAAGATCGTTAACACAGCAAGTTGTAAATAATAAGGTGATATATGTTCATCTCACCTGAAGTTGTAAATAATTGTGTATTTCTGCAATCTGTCCTTTTAGGGAACAGTCATGTCATATTAAACATAGCTCAGCAGTAGAGGGAACTGAAAGTAAATAAGTGACTTGAAAATAACAAGCTGTTTATTAAGGACTAAAAGTTGTTACTTTTTTGGTGCATTAATTTAGAGCAATATCGTTTTACAAGTGCAGTCCTTTTTTAGTGGACAATCCCAAGCTCCTCAGTACGAATATCAGTAGCTATATCAGTATGAAGTACTTTTTACTGTTATTATAAGAATATAGCTAAGAAGGATTAATCAACAGTTTTTCATTCTGGAAGCATAAAAAGACATAACAAAATTATATTTGCCCATAATACATTGTCTTAAAAAGTGGCAAGCTAACCTTTTGTAAATAGAAATGTCTTTTAATAAACTAAATGACTAATGGTGATTTACATTTACTCCTATTGAAAAGTTCCTACTAATACTTTAAAAAAGAACATTTATATTTCGGGAAATAATCATCATGTTTTTATTGCAGTAATGTACAAAATATTTAAAATTTTTCTTTTTTACACCTATGTAGCAACATAATGGGAAAACTATTCAGGGAACAAAGACAACATTACTGCAAATAGATTGTTTTGTGAGAAGTTCAGAAAAGTGCTGCATGATAGCAGCATAAAGTAGAGAGGTGATGATAAAGCAGATCAAAATGTTTGCCCGGGAGAGGTTAACACGTTAAACGCACTGTGGCAAATTACCATTAAGACAAATTTGTGTTAATATTTACTTTGTTTGGGGAAAGTATGGTGTGGTTTATCCATGTTATCTTCATTTATAAACTATACTTCTGACTTTGGGTGAAACCAGTCTGCAGTAGTTTTCGGTAATTAATTGATAATTAAGTTCATGTGAGAACATTTCAATAACGGGTATGGGAGGGCAGACTGTGGTTTTTTTACTGATATGAGTAATTTGCTAAGTGGCATTTATTTACTTATTTATTTGTTTACTTGCAATTCTTTTTATCAACAATATGTGTACTTAGCTAGTGTTATAGTGGCAGAAGAATAAGTCATTGGCAAATTGCTAATGTTGCTTGTAGTAGCGGTATTTTCAATGTTGAAGGAAACATATATTTCTTTTTATTCTGGAAAATGATTTCCATCTTAAAATTTGTATGCGATAAAGGTAGTGAAAATTACAGAGAAACTTGCTCTCGTTATGGAAGATTTACTCAATTTTTGTTGTTTGTATAGCTGTTTATACAAGATGTGAACAAACTACTGCAGTGAGTGTACTCGAAGGTAAACAGAGAGGCTTGTAATGACATGTTAATAGTGTGCAATGATTGAATACGATTTTACAATAAAGTGAATGATGTATTCAGTGATTTACATTCTTATTTAAACGCTATAATAAAAAAATCAGTAATTTAAAAAATTGTTTGAAGAATAACAGATTCTGTCAAGAATTAATTTTTATATGAGGTAGATCTATATCAGTAATAAATTTAATAGAGGAACAATATAAGGCAATTTTTTTATAGTTTGTTGTTGAAAATTCGTATAGATCAACTACTTCTATGTCAGACAATATGAGGCTCTTAAACATAATATTTTAAATGAAAGTAAGCACAGAGCATACAAGATTTATCTAGTGCATAAGCTGAACAAGGAGGACTTTTGACGTAGAATAGATTTTTGTGATGGAATTATGATTAAATTGGTGGTTTGAAGAAATTACTGTATGATTGTTGTTTCAGTGATAAAGCAACTTTGTTTCTGAACAGGGAAATTAATATTATATAATATTATTTATATATTTAGATAATATTTTCCAAAATACTGTATAAGTAGACATGTTTATGTTGAATCATCTGTTAGATCATAAAATTTTTTACTACTAGACTACCTACTTTATATGAGATTATGTTAAAGAGAGAGTTTACAAAACAAAATCACTTTTTGTAACATGTAATGATGACAAATGTCCACAATCCTGTTATTCTATCAAACCTTCCATCGTCAATAACAAACTTTAAACAAAGAAGTACAAGGTAGATTGTAATGATAAAAGTGCAATGATCATAGACAGGATTTGAAACTACGCTTTTTAACTCAGATCCAAAGTCTGGCGTCTTATACCATTCGGCCAAGGGCACTCCCAACACAAAAAAAAGCACAAGAATAAGCCCATGTTTACTTGTTAATAATTTAATGTATGCCATAAAGAGGGTTACATGAAATCGTTATATGTACAGTGTGTCATAACAAGTTGACTGCGGCAGACGCATTATGGCACAGAACCACAATGAGAGTAACCAAGATTACTCAGTGTAGAGCTGCATTGGAGGTGTTAATACATATAACAGTCTTCTAGGATGTATTTTTGAGCTCAACATTACTGGTTTATTCTACAACTCTATAAAAAGATGCTTTCGAGCTATAACCATTTCAAACCTTTTTTTTAATAGTAACTATAATATTTATTCAAATGGTAGTTTAAATATAGTGATTCTTACATGCATCTTATTTGAAGATGCATTGCTGGAGCAGTATGATACTTGTACAACTGTTCTTTTTCTTCCCACTCTCTAGTAATTAAGAACTGTGGAAGTTACATATAGAGAGGGGCCCGCTCCTTCTTATCCAGTTCTCGAAAATAAGTACCTATATATTGTACAATTTCAGATAACATTCCTTCAATTGGAGGCTTGTTGCATAGGGTTAATGTTCACTGGAAGACACTAAATTATTAAACATACCACACATTATCACTGACAAATAATTGAGAGGTTTAGATTCAGGTGATCCGTCCAGCATCAAAAATAAACTTCAAACAAAGAATAGATTCAGATATCTAGGTTTAGGCTATGCATGTCTAAAACTAGCTGATAATCTATGTTAGTTGTTGGTGGGTAGTGGTTAGGATCAGATGCAATAGGCCTTTTATACAGCATTTACAGTGTTTTAATACAGCAAAGTTAAAAAGCTTTTTGGGAAAAAGGTAAACACTTTTGTAGTACTCTTTGAACCCCATTTTGTTGAACAACTTTGTTGACACAATGTTTTCAGTCATGATGTTTCCAAATGGAATTCGTCCTTGACGACGAATTTCTTTTGCCATTTCTCTGATGATAACTTCTCCATAACCTCTTGATCGAAAGTTAGGGTTGGAATATAAAATAAAAATTCCACCAGAATGGAAGCTGACTGAAGAACTCAACATCTTGTTATCACTTTTCCTGAACAAGCCTGAAAATTGATCATACAACTTTATTAGAGTGACAGTAGTTGAGGAAACCTTTATTGAAATAAAACTATTAGGAAAAATTTGTGATGTAAAATTACAGTAGATATATTTAAATTCACTAATTACGTTCATCTTATGGAATTCAAGACCTAAATAATTAATAATATCAAAACCACTTAACATTTTCTGTCAATAAAATAATTCAGTAATTAATAGAGTCTATTTCTCTTTGGTATTATCATTTGCAGTGATTCATACTATTTATTTTCATAATCAGTAATAAATTTCAAATTTATTTTTATTGTTATCATTTCGATGTTATTTCATATATTTATAGAAGTTGGATGCATCCTGTATTTTTCATACAATTTAATTGTAAGCTACTAAAAATAAAAACAAATAATCTTTTCAGTTTACAAGATTCACAATTATTGAAGGTGGGGCTTGAGGATCAACCAAGGAACATAGTCAAATTCGTCCAGCACCGTCCTTTGCTTAAGATTAATAACCCCAGCTAATGTGAAGTCCTTATAAAGTATTGGAACATTTACTAGTTTGTAATGTGGGAGAATTAACTGCTTTTGCCTTTGAGTTCAAGCTTTAAGATGGAAAACTCTATTCTCAAAAATATGGATTTTCAAGAAACTAGCCAAAAATACATATTATTCATAGATGGTTTCTTACTAGGTCAGTCTCAGTGTGTATGGTTAGTAACAAATTGTAAAGCAGAATTACCAAGTCCAAAGTTATTTTGTATTTGCAGAGCAACAAACTTCTCAGATCCTGGATACTTAAAAGGCCAGTTTTCATTAACTTCTGCAACATGATGTTCATCCAAAGATCCTAAATATACGTCTTCTGGAAGCAACCTGCAAGACATAATTTATTAACTTCTGCAGCATGCGTTTTATCCAAAGATTCCTAGTATACGTCTACTGGGAGCAACCTGCAAAACGTTATTTATAAGAGAACAATTCATGTATCTACAGTGGGAAGGGTTGATTCAATGTGAATGTTGAGTTTAGCTACAGTTCACCTTGTTAGTGCAATGTCTGAAATCTGATGCTGCCTCATACTTGACTCTTGAATCTGGAGTCATAATCATCTGAGGAGATTTTTTAAAAGTCGGCTAAGAGGAAGCTCAAAACAAACTCTTTGTATTGTTTTGACATCAAAGACACCTAGATTACTTCTATATTTTGTAGTCTAGATGTCTCTGATGTCTAAACAAAGGAAAGAGTTTATTTGAGCTTCTTCGTCATCAAATTTTTTTTGGATCCCTTCAAATGAACATGACTCCAGATTCCATGAATCAAGTGTGACACCGTCTGATTTCAGATGCTGCACTAAGAGGAAGGTGAACTGGAGCTAACTCAACATTCATAGAACAATTAAATATTAACTTCTGCACACAGGACATTATTTATAATATAAAAGCTTACCAGAACATGATACAATAACAGAACAATTATATATAGTATTTGTCCATTCAAAAAGTATCCCAATTAGTGTCATATCTCTTAGCTGTTAAATGTCACAGGACAATGAAACAAACGTGAACTGTGTTGGTTAGTTCCGTAACAGTATCAGTTTATTTCTAAGCGTGTTGAGTTCTTCATCACATTTTAATGTTTGATATAAAAATGAAAAAGTGAAGGAATTATTGACAGAAGATAACCGATTAACTGTAAAATTATTCAATGAGAATTTAGGAATCAGTTTTGATTCAGTTAAGTTGCTTTTGGCCGATGATTTGGATTTGAAATATGTTTTTACAAAGTCTGTACTGAAATTGCTTTCACCTTGAAGTAACCTTTCTTAAAAATATCATTACTGGTGATGAAATATGGTTTTACAGGTACAAGCAATTTCAAGATTTAGTGGAGTTACAACAAAATACTACGAAGCAACTTTTAAAATGTGGTTTGAGCAGTGTAAACAGTGCAAGGAGCAAAGTGTGTGGCATCAGAAGGGAACTACTTTGAGGGATTGTAAGACATCAAATCCTTCTTTCTTAATAATGCCAATCCAGATACTGTTTTTGATGGATCTTGTATACTTCAACAGCATAAATTCATCCAGTAAACATCATCTTGGAGCGACCTGCAGGACATAATAATTCCTACAACAGAACAATTCAACATTAACTTTTGCAGCATGAGTTTATTCAAAGATCACAAATATACATCTAGGAGAAATCTGCAGGACATCATTTATAATAACCTCTATAACAGAAAAATCCAAAGTATTTATTTACTGAATTACTTGAACTGATTTCTAAACTCATGTTGAATTTGTATTTTAGTAAACTACAACTACAAAAAACAACAATTTCATACATTTACATTTTTATTGTTAAATTATTTAATATTCAATTTTAAATCCACATTTAAAAATCTCAAATAAAATAAAACACTACTTTAACTTGCTATTTCATGTTTGTAAACTATGACTAAAATAAATCTTAAATGCATTCAAAAAACAATAAAATGAAACAGTGTTGGTAAACCAAACCAAGAAATGAGGTAAGGTCAATAACCGAAATTGTTGTTTTATATATGTCTAAGCTCATGTTCCAAGATTTAGTAAGACTAATGTAGGACCACTTACTTGTTCTCAATGTCACTTTCAGGCGGGAGGAACAAAGTAGCGCCTTCTTCCGTTCCAAGATCACATCCTTTGGCAGCAGAAACTTGCTGTATCGTTGGCATTAGTCGTCTTGCCGTAACCTCAAACATAAATTTCTCTGTCCAGGGAATTCTGGTTGTTTCACTCAATACTTTTGAAAATTCCGTGTAGTCTGCAGCAGTTGTATATGGATATATTAAACTCACTGATTCTGCCTGCAATGATTCATACTCGTACAAAAATGGTTATAGTGGTTTACATAACTCTTGAGAGAAAGTTGAATCCCTTCTCTTGTAATTTAAAAATGGTACTATTTTTAAAAACAATAAGTTTGCATCTCAAGATACAACTGTAGTTTTAACTTTCATTTTAGCGCACTATAATTTGCTCTTTTAATAATGAAAATTAAGTATATATCCTATACATTAACTAGTATTCTGTTTTTTATATATACACAGAGGTAACTACCTGCAAACTCAAATTTCGGGCATGGCCTGACACAACAGCCGCAGTTGTGTGTTATAATACCGTTAACACATGAAGTTGAAAGTAATTACTACAATGGGGACTGCTTTAACATACAGGGTCTACAAAAAGTCCGGAAACAGCATTTTATTTTATGAACTATTGCAGATAAAGCAGCGAAACTTTACACATAAGTACTATTCCGAACAATTTACTTTTTAAGCAAATATAAATTTTTCGATCATACTGGGGATGGTCCACAAGAAGTCAGAAGAAAATCTTAAATAAGAGCATAGGTTGAGTTTGTAAATTGAATTAAAGGTCTCTATTAGGAGAACACAAACCCATGAAGAAGAAACAATGAAAACCTAAAAACCTCACAGCATACGAAAACCAACTTTTCCTAATTGTGAATGACTTTACTCCACATTCGGAAATGGTCTAGTTGGCAGCATTGCGTTCTCCTTATAGAGACTAAAGAAACAAGTGTGCATGCACTGAGTGCTGATAGTAGCACTGCAGAGTCATTATGGTGAAATACTACTTCCTACCTTTTTGCAGCTCATTTAAACCTTGTTATTCTCCCAAAAAATACACTAGAATACATCATAAAATTTAAATATACAGTTCCAACTTACACCAATCGCAAATGTTGACTTAACAATGTATACACCATCTTCAAAATCCCCATACTTGTAAAGAACTTGTTTTGGATTTTGTATATTTTCTTTGTGATATTCTTCTAGTATTGACACAAACTGATGAAGCTGAAACAATAAAATTCAACTATTAAAAGTATATTTTAGTTAAAATCAATAATTTTAGTTTTATAATTCTCTCTTTGTGCATTTTCTATTATTTGTTGTACTATTATAAAGATAATTCTTACATTTTTTAATGCGTACATACAAAATATTTAAAATAAATATGACAGTTTGTATAAATATATACTTATTTATACAATATATATATATATATATATATATATATATATATATATATATATATATATATATATATATGTGTGTATGGTGGGTTTGTTTTAGAGAAAAACAGTACAGTGCCAGTAAATCAGACTAGACAAGACTGAATATGACTGGTGCAAAGAAAATTTGAATTCATTAACTCATTGGATACAACATTTATTGTGCCAATTTATTTATGTATTTATTGTACATATGTATATGTAGCAAATAACAATTTTTAAGAAGATTATAGTATTGAACTACTAGTTCTATTACTTTATTGCTGTTTCTCTAATAATAATATTCTGTATTTTGTATTATAAAAACAATTTATTACGATTAAGTTTGTGTAGAAGGCAATTAGAAAATTAGAACAGACTGTAAGTATAGACATTTTAGTTTTCCTTAACTGTAAAAGTATCCAGTACAAGTTTACTGTTAAATTTTACCATAAATATCAGAATACAAACTTTCCGAATCTGTTCCGAAAGTAACATCCTTCTGGTTTATTGTAAATAAAACTGAAAAGTTTAAATTAATATTTTATTACATACATCTGAAAACCACAACTGTCCTTTATTTTTCAACATTATTTCAATGTCAATTTAAACGCTTTCGCACTAACTTAGAAATTCTTTCTACATAAAATCTGCCACCTGTGCCACGAGTCAATTGGGCACTGCATCTTTGAGTTCTTCATTGACTTCAAACCACTACGAGTCCAGCCATCTCTTCAAGTGCATGAATAGGCCACTTGGAGCCAAATCTGGGGTTTATAGCGGATGAATAAAATATCCCATTTGAATGATCTAAGAAGGTCTTTGGTTTTTTGTTTTTGAGCATTGTGGGGATGGACGTTATTATGCACAAAAATTACAAGAGACCATGGTGATATTTCTAAACAGCTCTTCGTAGGGTTTTTACAACTCCAACATATGAGTCCACAATAATTGTTTCTCCATGTTCCATAAATTTTAAATCCCTTCTGAGTCCCAAAACACAATTGCCATCAACTTTCAGCCAGAAAAGTCACGCTGTATTTTTGTTGGTTTGTGTGATGTTAATCCACACCTTTGATTATTCTTAGTTTTCCGGATTCATGTACCTAACAGATGTTTCATTGCCTGTTACAATTCTATTGCAGAATTATTGTTCTTCTTGCTTGTAATCCATAAGAAAGTTAAGAGCAGATGCCTTGCACTGTTTTGTGATTTTTAGGCAAAATGTTTGGGGCCCATGGAATACAGAACTTTGGCACCCTAATCTTCTGTCAATATCTCGTACAAAATGGTCATAAAAGTTTGTGGGAAATCAGCACTAAGCTTTGAGACAATGAACTGTCGATTGTCACGAATCTTTCTGTCGATTTTCCTGATGAGTTCATCGGTGACCACAGAGGGCCTGCCACTTCTCTCTTCATCATAGATGTTTATTCAGCCATAATGAAAAATCTAAGCCATTCCTGAATAACTCCTTTACTTATTAGTTTTGGTCCATAAGAGTGCAAAGTTCTCTGTGAATTATTATCTCTGAATTATACTTGGCTGTTAAAATGTTGGCTAAGACGCTCATGTAGGACCTTCACTTTACCATAGCTGGATGCTGCATTACTGGAGATGTGCGTTAAAACAACAATGGTTGTGCTACTCTCTTTACTCCCCATGCAGTGAGCAAACCAAGGTTACTTTTTGACATTAGATGTTATCTGATATAAGCAAAATTCTTAAATTTAAATAGTTAAAATTTAGTATGCTTATTAGTTATTTTAGAGTATTCATGAATATACAATATTATGAAGACATTATAATATTGGCGTTTTAGTTGGTAAAACTATATTTTGAGTCAATTTTGTTTTATTCTCTGAAGGAGAATAGCTCCTCTTTCAAAATTGACTGAATACACTGCTTAAGTGTGTGCAATCACATAATAGCTGAAGCCATAAAAATCTGTAATAATAATAGATTTATTGCTATAACAATGCATGCAATTGTCATAAGCAATAGTCAACAGAATATTGAAAAATTTCCTTCAATGTTAATCAACTAAGCACTTGCAAACACACTTTAAAAAGTCACACTCAACACATGACACCAGATACAGCTTACATATCAAATTTTAATTTTGAAAGATTCAAATTTCCCAATGGCTCATCGTGATCTCATCATCAAAGTAGAAGGCGTTTAACACAAAAATTATCTTTTAAATTATTTGAAGTGTTTGGTACTATCAGGAAAACCATTGAGTAATCTTGTAGCAACAAATACAGGTAAATGTTTGGAGGATGTAAGTCTATGTTCCTATTCCTTGTCTCATAGTCTCATAGTGGTGAGCACTTCTGCCTCATACAAGATCGCACTTTGTTTGACAGTACATGATCACGTCCAAGATATAAAGGCAGGACAATGTCAGGAACCCAAGCTTCCTGAAAGCATCTCTGCATTAACCTCCGTAATTCAATTTTGTGATAATTCTGATTTTTCTTGGAGTCTGAAGACCTGTTCCATCTTTTGTTTTCTTCAGTCCTCCTAGAGTCTTATTTCGCATGACAATTGCAGATAAATAAGACTGTAAATAGCCATCTTCAAAATTCTTGTAGGTTACGTAAGACAACCACCATTGCTCTGTTTCAAAATTGGAATCACTTTAGATGTTATAAGAAGAGATGGAAAAAATTACCTGTTTCCAATGACAGATTGATTAATTTGGTGAGTGGCATCAATATATGCCTGAAGCAACATTTGAGCAACCACACTGATATTCCATTGATGTCACAAGTTTTCTTTGATTTCGGTCTCTGTATGACGCGAGCCACCTCCTCCTCAGACAGGAGTCAGACCCATGGACGACATGGGAAATACATTATACAGAACTAGAGGGCAACAACGTGAAAATAATGTGGCATATGATAAGTACTTATTAAATTAATTCGCCACTCTTTGAGGATTTTTAATAATGTTTCCTTCAACTTTAATCTCAACCAGCTTGGTGTGACTTTTAGTAATCCCTGTTATCGAAGAATAACCAATAATTCTCCATGAAGCTTTTTACAAGTTTTTACAGTTTTTTAACGTTTTGTTGATTTTATACGCTTTTGCAGCTTGAACGACTTTCCGGTAAGTTTGTTGATATTTTCTGAAAAATGATTCTTTTGAGTCTTAATCAAAATTGCATGGTAAAACCTCAGTTTCTCATGAGACATACCTGTAGCCACTGAAGACTTTTGTCAAGACTTTTCTAATTGGTTAATTTTTTTTACGTGCAAGAAATATTCAGAAAGTAATTGGAACAGTTATTAATTGCATTAAGCATTTGATCGGTGTCTGCAAAGTCAATAAAAAATGCCATGTTTCATCATTCATTGAGATGGCAGATATTCTGAGGCTTGACAGTTCTTGACATTCTAAAAGTTGGTTTTTTTCTCTTCTGGCGTACATTCAAAGACTACAGACTCCTGCATGAAATAGTTAGAGGGTTCTACATTAAAAACAAAGAAGGTTGAATTAGGAATATTTGTGAATACGTTGTTGATGGCAGTACTTGTTGCAGTAACTTGAGTTTGTGTGTTCATGGACAATTTATTCCAAATGTGTCTAAGACCTCTCAAAACCATGGTTAAGGGGGTGTATGGGTTCCATTATGTTGATGGTCAAGTCCCCAATGATAATGAATTTCATTGAGTTTGAGGAAGTGAGACTCAATAAATTCTTCAAGTTTTCGGAAGAAAGAGTCACAAAAATTTCTGTGACTGATCTATATAATTCAGTCATTGTTATTTTACCGCCCTCAATAACAAGTTTACATTAAGTGTTTGGATAGCACGGGTCATTCAAGCTTAACACTTTGAGTGCCGCATCTGGAATAGATTATCGTTTAAAGAATACTGCCTGGTATTTGAAAAAACTATTGTTTAAAACATATTTATAAAAAAGAATAAAGTATTTTACATGGTTGGATTCCCCTTACTTTTTTTCATTCTTGTTACGCAAAGGTAAGTTAATTTTTATTTAATTTAAGTAACAGATGAAACATTCAGAAACTTTTGTTGAAAAAAGCTTTTTGAACAGGTTGAGTTTACAAAAAGTATTTTGAACATATATTCAGCCATTCAAAACGTGTTTAACGTGTGCTCAGAAGAGCTGACAAAACTTTTTTGCAAATATTATTTATAACTTGTAATTGATACATCTGTCAGTTAAAGTGGACGACTGAGTGTAAAAAATAATGATGCAAGCTAGTTAGATTTTGCTCCGTAAAACACCCAAACTAATACAGTGTGCACATTCTAGTATTGAATTGTGTTACTAAGATCCTTATAGATATCATAGAGTACAAAACCTCTACAACAAAGAGGCCTACCAGTTTAATTACACGTAAAATTTTGATTCCGTCAAGTAATAAAACCTCCAATCAAGGTATTAAAATAATTCCAGAAGAAATAATGGAAATTTACTTACAAGGAAATGTTGTGGCCAGTCTTTTTTCATGGCTTCCAACACTCTTGGGATTTCATCCACAGTCACCTCTTGAAGAATATCAGACGCCATTATTTAAAAATCTTGCAATCATACATCATAGTCAGTTAGGAGAGTCACATGAAGTTTAAAATACAAAACAGTTTATATATAAAGCACATTCCTTTTTTTGTCATAAACAGAGCTTTTTGGCTAATAAAACACACAAAAATAGATTAATATTTTTTATAAAAAAATATAAATAGAATGACAGAGAATAAAAACTAATAAATATAAGCTAAAAGACTCAGGGTAACAAGTACATATTTGTCAGAAAAAATGTAGCAAGCCAACCCCTAATAGTAATAAGCCTACTGAAAGTGGTAGAGGTACTTTTTCAGTCTAAGTGTATATTGTGATTTTATTTGAGAACTATCATTTGACCTTTTAAGATAACTTTAAATACAACAAGTTTTTGTTTTAAGAAGAATTTTAATTGGATACTCCATTCATTATACATTGCTATTTAAAAATAATGAGTTTTAGTCTTCTTAGTATTCTTCATGTTTTAACTTTTGTAAATTTTAAAAACTGAATTAATTAAAACTGCCCCTCCACACATTTCTTGAAAGAATACCTCAGTAATAAGCTCGGTGAAAGATTCGGTACCCTTTTATATCATACTAAGAACAACAAAAGACAATTAAAAAAAAATCTTTTAAAGTTTTGGCACACTCTGTCAATACGGTTTAATATATTTAACTTCAATTTTCACCAAAACGATTAATGTAATGAGATATTTAACATTATTTATTATGAGTTTATTGTATAATATATTATTTCTCATTACTATCAATATAAAATTTCAATATTGTTTAAATTTGTCTAAGTTATTCATCATGTCAATGTATTAATAAAAATTGATTGCATATCTTTTAATGTAAATATTTCCATATGACTCCTGATAGGCAAACAATAAATTTTTAAATGTTGATATATAAATTTATTGAATAAGAATAATTTCTTATTATAACAGTATAAAATATCTATTTTACAGTACATTTTTTCTCAATTGAGGTGAATAATTAATTACATATTCAAATGCTTAATAAATGTTTATTGAATAAGATAACATTATTTTTCATAACTAGCAATATGAAATATACATTTTTGTTAATAACTGTGTTTATTTTAAATAATGTCCTGTCAGTTTCATTGAATATAAGCCCTAATATGTACTCATTCAATAGTAATTGATAAGCATGGGAATGAGCTGTGATTAGACTCCAGGACATTTTATTCAATAGTTTAAATTTATTTTTATAAATATTTATAAATCTTATTTAATTAGTGAGATTTATTCGAACGTATAAATATTTTTGTAAGAAATTGATATCAGTGGAAACAGATTTAATGTACTTTGAAAATAAAAGGTCAAAGAAGAAATTTATTAGATTGTTATTTATTCCACAGACATTCTTAACATATGATAATAAAGATTTTACTATTAATTCAACACTGTTGAAGACATAAGAGATTGGAAAAAATCCAGTACTATTGTTAATGTTTAGATTACAATTTTAACTTACATTGTGATTGTTAAATACACTCACTAGTAAAATAATATAGTCAGTTAGTATACCATTCAATATATGCTACTCATGAAGCTACTTTCAAATCACTTACCAAACTGTCACAATAGAAAAAGGTGATTTCTCATAAGTTAAACACAATTTAAAATACTACTAACCTAAACATTTTACAGAAGTAAACATAATATTTAACCAAAAAATATATATCTACATGCATGTATAAGTCATAGGCATGAATTGAAAGTAAACAAAACTTGTTATGAAACAGATAGAGATTTTTAGACAGTTCAGTTTCTTACCTAGAGATGCATACAAACTGTAAATCTACTTAATTTAGTAAGCCAATTTTAAGTGGGTATTCAGATAATGGACTCAGTGATAAGATACACTTAATTATATAACATTGTCTGATACAATACCCTTGCTTATTTCGAAATTTTAAAACAGTAACACATAACTATTATAATTTATTATATCAGTATGCATTCTTTTACCTTCTGTTACAATTTTATTGAAATATTATTCTTGTATGCTTAGTGTCCAAGAAGTCAACGTTCCATCTCAACTTTAGAATGCTCATGAGAGAACTATATTAATATAATTTGTTAAAATAGTTTGGAAGTTAGTCTTATGGGTTTTAGGATGACTGTCCCCTGAAACTGGAAAGGATGACGAACTCAAAAAAATTTTAATTGGGATGTTTAGCTTTTGATTTTATTAGTAGGTATTGTTGATTTCTAATTATTATTGACTTTCTTCTCAGTAATGCAATATTTCCTCCTTTCTTCCTTTCTTATTTTTTTAAATTTGGTTACACTGATCAGTTAAGGGAATGTAATACTGAAACATCTAAACAACAATAAATGTTTTATTGTTAATATTATATCAAACAATTAAAGTGTTGGTAACAACTGAAACTGTTTCTAATGTATCATATATATGATACTTGTAATAAGTACTTGTGATAAATAACAATTGTACTCTGTGTACATAAGTATTTTTTTCAGAATTAAGTTATCATTTTGTTAGAGTGGTGGAATAGTGTTTTTAGTGTTGTTGGTTTTATCTCATTAACTTTCATCGATGTGTAAGATTAGAGATTCATTAAACAGCTATTTATCTCACCCAAATGCCTATTTTCTTCCCTATACATAAAATACTGTGTAGAAAAAAGAATTTCAATGGTAAATATACTTTAAAAAACAAGGTTGTTTTGTTCACCAGGTAACATTAGCGCTAAGAAGCCCTCTCTAGCACTTAACTTGGGAGCCATCAGTTTAAAAGTGACTTCCAAGCCATCACCAATGGCTGAGTAGCAGGCAGACTACATGGAAGAACAAGATCGCTCAGAAATCACCATTCCAAACAGCAGCTATGCTCGACATTGCTTGAGTTGGTACCACCAAATGTTTGAATTTCTGCCCAAGGTTTACATGTTTTCATTCAGTTATCTTGCTATAACCGTGCTAGACTGTGTCATTGGTAGCATAGCAGGTACGTGTGCATTGGTTGATTTTGACCATATTCATATTGTGGGTGGAGTTGAAGAATATTTGGATACATAATATTCATTTATTTTTAAAGTTTTTTTATTCTTAGGAACTCTAACCTAGAAACTATAACTTCAATGAAAACAAAATTTTCTGAAAACTACAAACTACACGCACACCAAAAACAACACCTATTATTATATCTTGCTATCATGTATATGCGGGATACTGTGCCTATTAATTGCATTTTTATTGGCATTGAGTAGCCATATAGTTGCTTATTTAATGTGCTATGTGTGGTAAGACATGTTTATTAAGTGTTTAATTTAAAACAATAATGCTTTTTCTATTATTATTATTAATTATTTTAAATAAAAGTCACAACATTCATTAAATTAGAACACTGAATTATTGTAAATTATACACATTTTTCAAAAACCCTGAACACATTTGGATGTACATAAGCTTTAACTTTAATATGATGCACCCATCAAGTCTGGGACCAATAACAATGGAGAAAAATAATGAACGTTTAACATTGTTCTTATAATACAAATCCAAGGTCATATAAGAACACCTTTTCCATTTAAGAAAAGTAAAGTAAAGATTACTGAAAAATGAAAATTGTAATAAAAACTGTGATAGGGATATTAAATATTAAAATGATCTGACTTAGATGAAATACAGGCCTAACTTTTGTATATTTTATTTCCAGAAAACAGTTTAAGATTTGTTAAACCCAATAAAAAAATTAAAAAAAAACTTAAAAATTAACTAAATTTTATTTGTATGATAGTTATTAAGACAATAATTTTTGTTTTATGAAGTTATTTTGAAATTAATAATAAAAAACTAAAATGTCTTACAATTAATATTTAAGAATTACTAAATATACAAGTAGCTTAAAATTTAAAGATACAGTGTTTACTAATCTACATCTTACATTATCTGCCAATATAGTAGGAAACTATGTACCTATACTGACTGTACACTGAAATGCACTGCAATAAATACCATCTGGTGACAGGTGTGGGGATTAATGTTTCTAAAATCACTTAATGAAGATCAATACAAAGCCCCGCCTGTCATCAGTGAATCACGCAATGATCCCTCTATATTACTTGTCAGTTACTGGGAGAGCATCAGAGAAATACTCTAAAACTTGCCAGAGTATTCCGAAAGGGCCTGACATGTATACTAGGGGGCACAGTGATTGAGTGATAGTATGGCTAGCAAACTGCAATTTAGATTAAGAAGGTTTCTGAAGTATTAAAAAGAAGAAACAAGAAGAATATACACTCCAAATGATTAACCACTTTGGTCTTAAAAAGTTTACAGGTAGCATATATGATTGCTATGCCTTCAGACTTAGGTCCGTCCCTCTTGGAGTAGAACAGTGTTGTCTACGAATTTGGTATTCTTCATTCAATTTTCATAAAAAATATAAATCTTATTCTTGGTCTTTCAGAATAGTGATTGATTAGTAATATATGTATATACTATATATTACATATATTACAAATCAATCACTATTCTGAAAGACCAAGAATAAGATTTCTATTTTTTATACAGTATATATATATATACAACGTCCTTACCTGACGACGTCTTATTGTGTACTGTCGATGTAAAATCTTTGTATACAAATATTCATGGTCTCAGCGCTGCCCAAAATTACCTTGATTCATGCCCAAACAATTCCAAACCTAGTACTAATTTCATTCTCAAACTTATGACCATGATTTTAACCTTAAATAATTTTAAATTTCAAGATCAAAATTACCTTCTAACTAAAGGAACTGCTATGGGCACACGGATGGCTTCTTCTTACGCCAATATTTTTATGGGACTATTGGAAAAGAATTTTTTAACTAGTCAAAATTATAAACCTCTAATTTGGTTCAGGTACATAGATGCCAGTTTTTATTACAGTACAATTATGGAAATACTTATGTTATTGATTTCTTATTACAAATAAAAAATAATGTATGCTGTTAGAAAAGTCTTACAACAAACGTTTTACCTGCATTTGGTGTCAAAGCAATTGTTCGAACTGTGTTCCTTCTACGGTTTGACAATGAGCCAATCTTGTGTAAAATGATTCGACAGAGTTGCCTAACATTTCTTCAGTTATCAAAGCAATCTCCTCTATAATCCTGTTTCTTAGGTCTTCCAAATTATGAGGCTTTCTTCTATAAACATTGGATTTTAAATGACCCCATAGGAAATAATCGATTGGTGACAAATCCGGAGATCTTGGAGGCCATTCGATTTCTCCTCTTCGGCCAATCCATTTATGAGGAAACCTTAAATCCAAATACTCTCTTACCTGTCTCCCATAATGGGGTGGAGCACCATCCTGCTGAAACCATACATTATCAAAGTATTCTCCTGATGCAATTTGAATAGCTGGGATTATTTCATTTTGGAGCATATTGTAGTAAAGTTCGGCATTTAAATTTCCATTGATGAAAAAGGGTCCAACAATTTTGTTACCTAAAATTCCACACCATACGTTCAGTTTTTGTGGTTGCTGTGAATGGGACTCAGTAATCCAATGTGGGTTTTCACTAGCCCAGTAACGGCAATTGTGCCTGTTAACATTGCCATTTAGGAAAAAAGTTGCCTCATCAGAAAATAGTATGTTGGTCAGAAAATCTCTATTGTCATCACATTTGCGCATCACAAGTTCACAAAACTCAACTCTTCTGTCGTAATCATCCTCACTTAACTGTTGGACTAAATGAACTTTAAATGGTTTGTATTTATTAATTTTCAAAATCTTACTCACAGACATAGGGTGCATATCATGTTGCTGTGCAGCTTTTCTGAGCGATGTATGTGGGTCTTCAATAAATGTTTGCAAAACATCTAGTGCATGTTCTTCATCTGTTGCAGATTGTATCCTACCCGACTTTGGCCGATTACGTACACTCCCTGTCATTTCAAAACGCTCAATAGTTTTTGATATTGTTGAAACACTTATGGGATTCCTTTCTGGGAAAGTGTCATTAAACAAATTACAAACTTCCCGATAAGATCTTTGACGATCGCCATATCCTCGCATCATCAACAGAGTAATTCGTTCTCTTTCAGACAATTCCATTAAAATGCCAAATAAAAACTGAACTACTGTAATTAGATAACTTGTTGACAGCAATGCTTCAGAGACACTGATTAACTCGACAGGAATGATACAGTATGACCTTTGTCCATTTGTAATTCCCAAGCTTAGACCTGTCTAGTGAAAGCTCCATGCTCAACAAACTGAAACCTGTAGACCAGATGATTAATAACACAATAATGTTTCTCATAGGCTAGTGACCTTTGTCTCTTTAAACCTTCCTGCTGACTGGAAAACACCAAGTACAGATTCATAAGTAATCAGAGAAAGTGACTCATAAGTTTTATTCATTGTAATAAAAACTGGTAAATTTGTACTAATGAAACCAGCTTAAAAATAAATTGTTTATTTTATTTTAATTGAACATTTAAAAAATGCTAAAAAATTAGTGTAACACATTTTGTTGCAAGAACCATGTTAAAATTACATTGCTGAACATCAGTAAATTTTCAATACTAAAAATGCTCTATTTTCTGATAGAATAATTCCTTTGAGATGCGGTTTGTGGCATTCAATTCAGTAAGCTATTACCTTTAAAATTATGTATCACAAGGTATAGGCTTCCATTAAGAATATTCACGATACCCTCGGCAGGACGTCCCCCGTTGGTGTGACATAACAAAACATTGTTCCAAAAAGTAGATGCCCAATCTCTATCACGATTGTAAGAGGTTTCAAATTTATATTTCAATTATTAAAGGATATATTTGGGTGTTTCCAGACATAATATACACCCTGTATATATATATGTGGGTATATATATGTGGGTATATATATGTGTATATATATATACAGGGTGTATATTATGTCTGGAAACACCCAAATATATCCTTTAATAATTTAAATATAAATTTGAAACCTCTTACAATCGTGATAGAGATTGGGCATCTACTTTTTGGAACAATGTTTTGTTATGTCACACCAACGGGGGACGTCCTGCCGAGGGTATCGTGAATATTCTTAATGGAAGCCTATACCTTGTGATACATAATTTTAAAGGTAATAGAATATATATATTTATATAGGCCAGTCTCCAAAACCACCAAATGAAGTGTTGTAGATATGTATTATTTAGTCCAATTTAAAAGATAGGATAGTTTTTATCTCGATTAATAAACATCAATTTTTTTATTGTGAATTTTAGATTTCAATTTTCTAATTTCTTCATTATACAACTGTTCTGTGTAAACATCACGTAAACGTTGAATCAAGCAATGTCGAGTGTGGCTGCTGCTTGGATGGGTGACCGCTGAGCGATCCTGTCCTTGCAAGCAGCCCGCCTGCTCAGCCATTGGTGGTGGTACAGAAATCACCTTTAAGCAGTTGGTCCCTAGGTAAAGTATTCGAGAGGGCTTCTTAGCCCTAACTTTGCCTGGTAAAATAAGACATCTTTACTGTACTTTAAACATAGTTTTATAACAGTGCAACTTTATGTTTAATTAATTCAACCACTATTTTCAATTTCTTTGTATTTGTCATGAAAGCATAGAGTAAGCTTGATAGTAACATCACTTTCGAAGTATAATTGTGTCAATTATTATAAACGAAAGTGTCTTCATGAATCTTGCTTTACATTATTTTGATTGTTCATAGAATACCCTCATTGTGTACATGGGTCGTTCTAGAAACCAATCTTGAAGTCTATTTTTGAGATTCTTCTCACTTAGTAGTGTAGTATGCTGGTAGAATGTTGTCTGTTGCTCTACTGGTGTTATATAATTGTATATCCTCACTCATTTGGTGTATAATTTCATCTGCATGTGTTCTTTTTATATCAACATTTTTGTATAACCGCTGTTTAGCGTAAAAAAAGAAAATATTCAGATAAGAAAATTAAAAGTAAATCTCAAGGCCAGGCAATATCCGTTTGCAGCTTAGATTTTTAAAATCCATGTTTCTCTCATGTGCAATTATATGTTGCATGCTTACGTGTTAGCAAACCATCTAATTTATTTATATAAGCAAAAGACAGATTATCTAAAAATATTTTGCATCAAATAACGCTTAATTAAATTTTAAATAGTAGTTATTACTTAGAATAACATAATTTTTTGAGTAAGATACAACTTTTTCATACTTTATTGATAAATTTGGTGGTATATATCTTATGGATAAACAACTTTGACAATTTTGTAGAAGTTGTGTTGGCACATTAATAAAAGCCATAATCTGGGAAGGGCAATTTGGAAAGTGGTAAATAATGAGCTTGGCAGCTCAAATTCTTAAACTCATGATAATGAAGGTATTCAAACCCCAATTTATATAGAAAGAAGATTTAATGAACATTTTGTTTCAGTTGGAAACCAACTATCACAACTGGCTTAATTTGATACAGCTCTTGAGTATCTTGAGAGTATCCTAGCTCTTTAACGACAAAATAAACCTCTTCTTTATTTGTTTGAGCTGACTACAATAACTGAGGTTCTAAACTCAATTTTAAAACTAAAAAAACTCAGTCAAGTGGATGGGATGTTGTTACATCAGAATTTCTTAAAAAATGTGCAAATCTCATAGCTTTTTCCATGGCACAAACAATAAATTAACCCTATTTTGAGGGTATTTTCTCAGAAAATATAAAGTTATCTATCATACCGCTAATTCATAAGAAGGCTAAAAAACTGAGATTTCCAACTACATACCATTTAGTCTACTTTCTTCCTTTGTTAAAGTGTTTGAAATTATCATTCTGGTAAGCTTTCAACAATACTTTGACTCTAATACACTCTTAACTGCATTTTAGTTTGGTTTCCGAAAGAGACATTCAACTTCTAGTACACTTCTAGTACTATTAATAATGTAATGGAAGCCATTGTGGGAGCTTTGGATGGATCGCAGTGTGTGGGTGTGATATACTGTGATTTAGCCAAGACTTTTGATTGTATCAACCATTTCATTCTTTTGGCTAAACTGGAAAGAAATGGATTGAACGGTGCAGCTCTCTCACTTCTCTCCTCATACTTCTCTGATAGGAAGCAGTTCATTAACAAATAAAGGATAATTTCAAGAAGGTTGGATGAGGGTCATCTCAGAAGTACCTCAAGGCTCCATATTTGACCCTTTTTTTATTTTCTTTGTATGACTTGACTTTCCTTCCAATATGAATTCAGACATTGTTTGCTATGTATATAACACAACTGCTCTGTCTTCTTGTATATTCACAACCTCGAAATTATCATGAATCATTCATATGTTGTCTTGAATAGATGGCTTAGGTCAAATGGTCTTGACTTGAATGAAGAGAAAACTAAAATAATGATTTTCTCACCATATTTCTGTGATTTAGTGGGTTTCAGCATAAATGGTTTCATCCCATTAGGGTCTGCTCCTCTTCTTGGTGTTATTTTGGATGATAAACTCAACTGGTCTAAACATATTAATACCCTATGCACAAACCTGTCTTCAATTAATTTCGTTTTCAAGTATTAATACCTGTAGTTGGTAAAGAAACTATCCTAAAAATTTACTATGCTTATGTGTACAATAGGTTAAAATATTTTATTGGATTCTAGGAGTCGTCTAGTGAAATTTTAAGAGGTCTTAGACTCTAAAAGAGGATTGTTCGTGTTATCTGGTCATCGTGTTCACTGTAAGCCTTTATTTCAGCAACTGAATCTTCTCAATCTTTCAAGTATCTACATACTTCAAGTTTTAACCATTTTTAAAAATAACCCTCATCTTTTTGCAGAAAATACCTTTAATCACCAGTACAATACCCGCCACATGTGTAACATGGTCCACCCGATCTAGAGATTGACACTTCTTAAAAAGGGCTTGCACTATGCAGTTCCAGAACATGCTTCTTCTGCGCCTAAAAAACCTATCCAGCTCAAAACACTTTCTAAAAAAAGTTAAAATCATTTTGCTGGAGAGATGTCTATATTCTTTACATGAATTCCTGTCAGATTGTACCAATACATAAATTATATTAAGTGACCTTTAGTGGTCTTATTTGATTGTTCTTGTTTTAGTTTGTGACATTTCCTATCACATTATGTTATTACAAAAATAAATAACTTCTGATTGTATGATAGTCTTGGACCTAGCTGAAGACTTTTCTAAAAGTCAAGCTGTGTTCGAAAACTACAGAATGATCAAATTGCAAGAATATAAGAAAGCACTTTGCAATTGGGTTGTGGTAAGCTTGAACACTTTTTGTAATGATTGTTTTTATAGACTTGAACTGTATAACTGATGAATCATGAGAAGATCTGACTCTGTAAACAGCTGAGTTTAAGAAAAACATTTACATTTATTTATGGCTGCCTTGTTCATTGATTTCTAAATAACATTTTATTCATTCTGCAACAGGACTGAACACATTCAATGAACAGTTTTAAATCATTATAATTTAAGATTTGTCCTAACTGATGGGTTATTCTATGTTTAGGTTTTAAATAATTATGTGCTTTTCTCACCTATTTTTTTTTTATCAATAATTACAATTCAATAGTATACAATAATATAAAATACAATTTTTTCAATAGTACTTTTATTGACCTACCCTCTCAATACAGGCAGTGGCAGATAATGTTGGCTGGGTCACCACACAAAAGCAGCACCAAATGCAGATCTGTGAGTGGCTCACACGCATTTTCAACTGGGATTGGTAAACATTTTATTTTACTCACACTCAGAGAGTTAAAACGTTAGTATGAAACCAATTTTTTATTGGCATTAGTTCGCACAAAGCTACCTCACACCTTGTACTAGGTTTTTCCTATGGTATAAGACCAAAGCATACTTCTTTGAACGACTCAGAAATTTATTTCTGTGGCTCACTATATATTATCATTAAATATTTATTGTTAGAATTTACTTCCAACCACTTCAGTAGCTTTTGAGCAAATTTAATACTGTTTTTTTACACATACAAGTTGTAATTTTCTAAATAACAAATAACTGTAAATTGACTCAAAGTCTTTAGCTAAGTCAACTAAAACTATAAGGATATTTAAATTTTCATTTAGTAAATTTATTATATCTTTATTAATTTTGAAAAAATGTTTCAGAAGTATTTCCCCCTGTTGTAACCAAATTGTAATTCACATATTAAGTTATTCACTTCTAGATCACTTTAAAGTTGTTTTTCACATATTTATTTAGAACATGACAGATCATACTAAGCAAGTAGATCTTTAGTTGTTTTTATTTGATTTGTGTAATGGAATAACTCGCTGGTTAAGGTCTTTTGCAAAACATTTTAGAATTAAGGCTGAAATTGATTAAATTTCTTAGAGGCGGAAGGAAATTTTAAATATTTTTGTTAAGGGAAGTCGCACCCGGGAGTGTTGAAGTGCTAAATATCAATTATGACATAGAACGGATATTCAATATCTTCAATAGTTTATGTTTATTGGAATAAAAATTAATTGGAAATGTACTTATTTATTCATTTCAATAACACCACATAATGAAAATACTCCGGTTATTAAATTCTGTGTTTAAAATAATTGAACCATAAATTTTGATTATAAAATATTATGAATTATAATATTTCATCTCTACTTATGCGTTTTTGTTGCCTAAAGGACGCTAGGATGTGATCGAAAAGGTTTAATGGGCATTGGTTGCACAGGTAAAACTTCAACTGAACAACAAAAAGAAAAAAGGAATCTGAACGTTTCATCGTCTACCACTGGCTAATTGGATCATTTCCGTTTTAGAATCTCAGATGAAGAAACACTCTGGTAGTGGTAGATGATGAAACGTTAAAATTCCATTTGTTTGTTGTTGCATCACAGTGGTGATGATGTGTTATCTAGAAGCTCAAAAGTAAAAATTTTAATGTCATGTGAGAGGAAACAATACCAACTTCCAATAGAGTCATATTTGGTATCGATAGTACCCAGCGTCTTTTGATTCAAAATTATATGCTCAAGATAATGCTATAAGAATTCCATGACGAGACCAATGCCAAACTTTTTAGACCACCAAGTCAAGATTAAAAGTTGTGATTGTAATTGAATAGCAACGTTTTTCATATAATTCTAAAGTTACATACTCAATTACAGTGTATTTTTACGTGCCGTGGATAAAGATTTGGTTTGTATAAATAATCAGATCACAAGTTTCCGAGTTATGAATGTTCAATGTTGCAATTTGGTTGAAAAGCGCCAATAACCTCTACCCTTTTTTAGTAGAAATCGATTTATAAACTGAGAGTTACTATTAGTAAATTGTTTGCTTTATTTGACTAAACGCAGAGATGAACAAGCTATACTCTAATGCAGGGTTTCTCAACCTTTTTGAACCTACAAACCTCTTTTTGTGTCAGAAAATTTGACGTCCCTTGATGTAAATTGCAATTGGAGTGGGGAGGCGTTCAACACCACTAAATAAGAAAAATAAGCCTCTTATCCTGTAAAATGCTGTGGGTTTATTTTAAATATTTTATAAAAACTAAATGTATTCTTCCACTAATGAAAGTACAATAATAAAACCGATATTTAACACAAAAATGAAATAAAAATTTAATATGTTTGATCGATTTATAAAGCTTGTGGACGAGCGCGATCAGTCTGTACTGCTTGCTTCCTGTGGGAGATTTTATGAACTATCTCAGGATGCCGATGACTATCTTCTGTCTGCTCAATGCAAACAGTATGTTTCTTACTTTTCACTTTTCATGTGTTTATTTTACTGTTTTAAGTAAGTTCAAAGTTGTAATGGTTAAATTTCTATAAAGAAGTGCTTGCGTGAGTAACGAGACAGATGAAATAAAAATACAGGAAATTTGACGAATTCATGTCCCTTGGAAATAAGCAGCAGTGTCATGTGTGTATATATCGCGTAACTACCAAAGTACGATCACCCCTAAAGGGTCGATTCGTATTTTACCGCTAAAGGCATTTGTACGCGTTAAATACCTTTAAATTATACATTATCGAAAGTCTATGAGTTTATTTTAATGTTTAGAGGTCTTTAATTTTATGTTATATTGTTTCTAGTTAAAAATATGCGTGGTTTTTCCATATGTGATTTCGTTGTTAATCTCTGTGCAGTGGAAATTATAGTTTGTGAACGAATCATTTTGTTCTTTATTCAGAAGTTTTTTTTTATTTGAATTGAGCAAAGTTTTATCATACAGTCTTGATTATATAAAACTTCAGAATGGGTTGTTCTTGTATCTCGAGTGATATTCATGTCATTAAAATGGAATCTGACATGACTGACTTTGATGAGTCTGGAGTGATATTCATGTCATTAAAATGGAATCTGACATGACTGACTTTGATGAGTCTGAAGTAGAAGTATTGTATCTTGTTTTCTTTATAAAAAAAACTGATTTATACTCTGTTATACAACAGTTAACTTCATAAAAAGGTAGAAAAAACATCAATTTGCATGAGAGTCAATTTTGATTATCGTTATTTCATTGTGTTGCTTAGCAACTGAACATGGATAAAAATTTGCCACTGCTCTTTTCTCTGCAAACATAAAAATTATTTCCATTTTTATTTTTGAATCCCATATCACTATATATTTTTGTTTTCAAAACTAAATTTCCTACAATTTGGCTATTTCAGACTGTTGAACATTTTAATATTTTATTATAATGCAAATAAATTAATGTAATATATTTTTTCACATGTCAAATACTAAATATAATATATGCTGTAGAAATAAATATATTTTTATTATTACTTCAAAACTTTGTAGCTATATTCTTTAATTCTTAATAAGTAAAATTATACATAACACTTTATACATATACTACATATAGGATTTTATACGAAATTTACAGAGACCCTGTAAAAACTACAAAAATTAGAGCACACTTTAGAATTCCTGATAGACGCTTCCAGGATTAAAACAAAGACAGTAATAACTAACATCAATTTACTCGTGTGTTTGGTATATAAAAACTACATAAATATTCTAATAAAATTGGTATTATTAAAGGAAAGAAAAACAAAATTATTGCAAGACATGTCTTTATTGACCTAACTTGTACAACCCGCAACTACAAGACCCAAAACATCTATAGAATAAAAATACTATAAACAGTTCACAATTTATTTGAATTAATACTGAACAGTAAGTACTCTTATGAGTAAAGCTGAGAAAGACAACAACAAAACAAGAGTAATACAAGTCTTATTTAGAGAATGTCTGTAAAAATATTAACAAACCGTATAAGAAAACAGTCAAACAATCTTAAAAAGTATGCAAGCAATTTGCAACAAATAGGTGTTTATTGGTCCCATAAAAGGCAATTCGTTGGAGAGTAAAACTACTAATAGTAGCACCAGTTAAGCAATTAAAGGCTAAAACAATCAATAAAATAACAACACATTTTTTAAAGGAATGTAATTGAGTTTGATAATATTTCAAAATTAAAATTCACATCAAAAGATGTTTATAAAATATGTAAAAATATCTTCATTTATTGCTTAGTTTTTAGTTATAAAGTAAACAGCGAAAGGCTCCTAGCATGAACTGAATTCTGTTTAATCTTCTTCAGTCTGTTCCGCTTCTAAGATGTGTTTAAAAGAGAAGGGTTGGAACAAGTATCCACTACCCACGTAGAATTTACTCATAAATTCCACCCTGGAACAGAGAAAAAACTTAGTGACAAAACTTGCTAAACTAAGAGAATACAATTTCATTTAGAACCCACTAAAATACACAGAAAACCAATTGAACAAGAAATGTATTTTCTTATTTAACTGCCTTCTTGATTAGATCTGACAATATACAATCTATATCTTCTTTAGTTATATTTTAATTAATTAAAGAAATGTTACAGATTAACTAACCGATCACAAACCAGTTCATTTTCTTACAAAACATAATTTTTTAACCATAAAGTATTAACAGCTCTGGTAGTTTAATGTAACAATGAAAACTGTACAACATAAGAAGGGTCTATCTTCATATGTACAATTTTCATGAAATATTAATGTTAAATAACAGACAGAGTTCCTATCTTTTTTTATGAATGTGGTCTTTAGTGTCACTTAAGTATCTTTTTAACAAAAATCCACAATGAAAATGTTTTTCAAAAGGCACTAAACTGAATTCTAAACATTGTTTCACTATCACTCTTGGAGCATTGTACATTTAAGACTATAATTATCAACATGACTTTAAACTTTAAATGCAATCAAATAATGAACGCACAGAATGGTCGTTAAAAACATATTTTTATATACTCACAAAATAACCTGACCTGCTAAAGTTATCCAGATCAGGTTGAGTCAAAACACTCACAAACTATCAAACTAGTGTCATCAAACACAAGTAAAACTAGCATATACCAGTTTGGGTGACATACCAGTGCAGCCTAAGTGTATGTAAGAAGGCTGAGAGCCCCTCCATCATGACCAGGATAGCCACCGTGAATAGAGCCCATGCACCAAATGAGAAGTACAGGATTATAGCACCAGTGTAGCTTTCTGATTCCAGTCCTTTCCTCAGCACCATACTCCAAAGTACCTCAGAAAGCTCTGTAATAACAAAAGATACTTAGAATTATTGTAATACGCTATATACTTTAACATACCACCTCATGAGCTCCTACTGTTTTGTATCTGGCACCAGGGCATCTCGGTTATTAGCAGATATGTCACGACTAAACTACTATAAGCTATATATCCCTCGTGATTAAAAATTGTCTCTGTAGTATTAAAATCAATGAGATCCAGTAATGTGTACATCAGAGGTCTCCAACCTATGGCCCGTAAGCCACATGACCTGCAAACAGATTTTTACTGGTTCGCAGTATTGTGTTCAATGAAAGGTTGATCCCTAATTACATACATCAATTGTAACTTCCAGGTAAGGAGTCAGAAGAAAGGTTAAGCCTGGTTCATAGCCTACCTCAAAGATTGGAGATTAACGTAATGTACCATTGGGTGCTGCGTGATAAGGTACCTTCACCCTTGCTGTAGGCACATATGAGCATGAGTGCTGACTATGCTCTTAACCCTCTCCCACTCGCATTGTTTCCAGGCGCTCACGGTGCTTCTAAACTCAATTAATTCGCACTGCCAGTCGTGCTCGGTAAAAATACACGGCGCCTCAACTTACACATGTTCTGTCATTGTAATTAACTATAATTATATATATTAATTATTTTACTATATATTGGTTCAATGAAGTTGACTGTACGAGACCAGGGAGGGGGCACACGGACAGCTGGGTGCCGCCGGTGGCGCGGGGTTGTTTGTTGCGCAATTACTTGGTGAAGGTCATTGTCTGGCTCGCCGTCACTGCCACTGTGATCACTCCGAACTACATCCTCAATGCCACCAACCACTTCACAAGGCTGATACATCACTACATTCACTTGAATCGTCGCAATCACTACTAATAACGAGATCGATTTCACTGTCACGAAGTGTACGACTACAACCCGCCATTGTTTCCGCACAACAAATTTAAATAGCAAAATAATGGAATAAATCTACTGTAAAAGTAAAGTGAATGGTCTCCTGATAGCAAACAACCCGTAGTAGTACAAAATATTGCTACTCGAGAGCAGCACTTATCGGCTCTAGTGGGTAAAGCAGTGGGTGCCGATCTGTGCCGTTTAAGCTGCAGTGGCTATGTGTTGGCCGTGCCGATTCATGCCTTGCGGGCGGGAGAGGGTTAACCCCAATGGGTTAACATACTAACATCAATATGTAGTAGTTATATGAGTCTCTGCAGGCCTGGCAGCAGCAATTAATTTAGGTGAAAATGTAAACGTTTAGTTATACCGTAATAACTTTTTTTGGTTTACGATAGAGCAATGAAATTTGAAATGTTTAAAATAATTGTTCCTCTACATTGTTGTATAAAATTGAAAGAAACTAAATGCTTTATTTAAAAACTTTGTTACATAAACAATTTTGCAAAAAAGAAATCAAAATTAAAAAAAACAACAGACTTTTTGAAGTGCAACATTTAAAACTGAGCGTTTGGCATTTTTTAATAGTTCATAACGCTTTTTACACA
Source organism: Homalodisca vitripennis (assembly GCF_021130785.1). Classification (NCBI taxonomy): domain Eukaryota; kingdom Metazoa; phylum Arthropoda; class Insecta; order Hemiptera; family Cicadellidae; genus Homalodisca; species Homalodisca vitripennis. Next base: position 39,886,679 of record NC_060215.1, on the reverse strand, counting down.
GGAAAATGTAATTAATCATATATCTAAAAATCAAACTTCAAATAATAAAATAAAATTAAATACTTATCACCGTCTTATCAATCCCACTACTAATTGTTCCACACAAGTCAGTAGCTATGGTAACTATGTTGATCTATGGTAAGATTCATAGTTCACAACACTGGATTTAGACAAGTCGTTTTTATATTAGATATTAGAAATATTAGATAACCTCCATCCTCAGGGTCTGAGTCATCTAGAACTAAATTGTGAAATAGTTTCTAGATCAGGGTATAATGCAATCTTCAAAGCTTTCATCACTATCACTGTCACTTGAATTATACTCACAATCGCTGTACTTTATCAACTTCAAAGTCACACAAGTTTTCACATGTCACAATAATGCGGGACATTATAAAGGGATTGTTTAACAGAGATGAATGCTAAAGGGAAAAACCTGGTATCAGTTATTATAATAGAAAGTTCTTATTTTTAGTTTGTGCTTTGGGCTTTACTTGATGTACGTCTTACATTACACTTTAAAAAAATATATATCTTGAGCTATGCTTGTGTTAAATTTTTTTCTGAACTCCATATAGACTATCCTCCATTGAATATGAAGATTCACTAACTACTTTAATAACTATTTCTTAATTCTAGTAATCATTTGCTAAGTTTAACTTTCACAACTTGAACCAAGACAAGAATATTAAAAAATCCAAAACAGAACCTACATTGTAAATGTTTCAAATTTTAAACAAGTGAAATGTTTTAAAGAGTGACCCCTTTGAGGTCAGATTTGCGGCATTGTAGTCTACTAATAAAGACCTTTAATTTGATGTACTACTTGCCCTATGCTCTCATTTAAGATTTCCTCCTGACTCCTTGCTGGCCATGTCCCTGACATGATAAAACATGGTAGTTACTTCAAAAAATAGATTTATATGTGCAGTAATGATGTACCAAGTTTTATTGCTTTACCTGTAATCGTTTAGAATATTATCAAGCCAGTGTGGGACTTTTTTTACACCCTGTATACTTAACATCCTTTTTAAAAAAACAGGATTTAACCTAGCAAATAAGAATAGGAGAAAATTCAAAAGCAAGATGCTTCTCCATAAGATATGATGAGAGAACTTAAAAGACCTTTTAAAATATAATACCACTGGTAAAGATTACACATTTTTTCGAATATTAATTTTTATTTTTAAGGCTTTTTGAAATCAAAGATAAGGAATCTTTCAGGCGACTTCACAAAAATTAACAATAAACATTGGAAAAATGTGTAATCTTTACTAGTGGTATGATATTAAAATCTAATTGCCTCAAAAATCTTCAACTTCCAAGTAAATAGTACATTTAACCTAACTTTGTTCAGTGAAAGAAAATGTTTTATGATGTGCATCAGTGCCACAGGTAACCTAATAAAATTATTTTGGTCTATTGTTAGCAGTGAGCTAGCCAGCATACGCAAAAAAAGAGTCTCCCTAATCAGCCACTGTCTGCTCTAGATTTAATTAAACAAAACATCTTGTAATAGTTGGTGGAAGATTGGAAAAAAGTTAGGGAAATTGGCAAAAACATGAAGAATATATACTTACGAGCATGAGCCAGGGACAAAGCCCACAATCTCAAGTATGATGCCGTGTGGCTGACTGTACTCAGCACATACTCTATAGTGTGGATAGCTTGGTGAATGAATATTTCAGCCGGTTGCTCGTCTTCACTCGGTTCTTCTGGTTCGGCTGCCTGTGCTGGTCCTGCTGGCTGTAGTTCAATCCCTTCTCGTAGATCACCATTGCTGGCAGCCTGTAAGTCACCATAGTTATAATTGTTCTACTTCAGTCAAATAATATCAGGTAATTGGCAACTACACTAGGAAACTAAGATTTAAAAAGATGCTCCTAGTTAAAGAGAATAATTAAGTATAATAGCTTTCTCTAATTGATTATACTGGCTAATGAATCCTTTAATCGATATTTATGAAAATTTAAATCCTAAGCAAAGCTTTTATTGAAACTCACAATTACAAATTTTATTTAAACATTAGCGAAATTGTAATTTAAAAAGCTAAAACATTGTTGTTTTAAAAAATCAAACCAATGTATAACTCAACTTAGAAATTTACTACAGAATTTGGCTCATATATTCCTTTTTATATAGTGAAAGGTAGATCCAAGAAGTTAAGTTCCAAAGTGTGAAAGGCAAGAGAGCTAAAATGACAGCATAATATTTATTTATCTACACTCAAGAATAAATATTTTAAAAAAACATTCCAAACAAGTTTTGGAAAGTATATTGGAAACTGAAAAAAGCAAAACTGTTTTTTCCTATCAGTTTACATACTGAACTATTTATGTTCACATAAATATTAAAAATAACATAACTGTGTATCAATAAAAGATTGATTGTATTATAAATCATTTTGGGGGAAATCCCTTAAAAATAAAACAACACCACCTAAAATGCCATCTAGTTATGCCTAAATTGTATTGGAGAAAACTTATGAGCTATGTTTGAAAAAGTACTGTATTGTTTTGTTTTGTTCTAAAGTTGTTTTAGCATCACTACTGTCATCGCTCTTTGCAAGGACAACGGTTTCACACATGCACTTGCTCTTAACTGATGTCACACATTTATCTGTTAAATGTTTTTTGTTTCATGTAATCATTTACGACTTTAAGAACATGATGCACCTCTTGATGAACTACCTGTTCCCATTCACCCGTTAAATGAACAGTGAGTGCATGCTGTAATACAGCACTTAACACTTTGTTTGCAGATGAAGACAATTGTTGTCATGCAATACTGGCGCGCCATGTGGATCACAACAATAGCAGACATCTGCTCGCTTGGCCGCCATTACCTCAATGTGTGCCTAGCAGTTGCCGTGGAACATTGTGCCGTTTGCCGCGTACTGTGCCTGTTTCATATGTTATTTATTCGTAGTCCGTTCGTGGTTCGCAATTTTCGTTTGCTGGCTGTGCTGTATTGTTTATTGTGTGTAGTGTATGGTGTAAGGTGACTGTGTATGTGTGTTTATTGTTGTATTTAGGCAAAATGGAGGACGAAATTGAACTAGTGGAAGACTTTATGAGTGAACAGGATGATTCTGATTCAAGTTCAGAGTTCTGCCAATGTAAGTTCAGTCCATGTTTATAGACTGTTTTCAATTTTTTACACCAAAAAATTTTTTTCACTATTTGTGCAATTGGCAATGTCTTCTGCGAGTTACGGTCTTATTTGGGAGTAATAGACTCAGTGTCCTGCCGTACTGACTAAGCGGGGACCAGCACCAAGTGAGGCTAACAACAATTGTTGTCACAGTTATGACGTCACCAAATCTGGCAGTGGGGTTACCTGGACAACCTTTTTAGCTGATCTGACTTCATTTTGGGTAAGTTAAAAAATATATATTTTCCCGCATTTATCATGATGATGATGATAATGATGGTAATGATCGGTCAAATATTTTTCAACAGCGAATGTGTTAAATACTACATTTTAATTACATAATTTAACTTAACTTATTTATTTCATATATGTCTGGGTATAAGATACAGGCAGTACATTACCCAGTAAGTTCAAGAATGAATTACCTGCTCAGTATAAGAGACGGGAACTTTCTTATGTTTCTTTAATCCTCCACAGCACAGCAGATAAATGGGTTTACCGAACAGCATGATGGGTACGCACAGGAAGGCTATCAGCACAAAGGCTACTTGTACGTCTTTCTGTACAAACAGTCATACATTACACATTTTTATTCTCATATCAAATATAAATTATAAAAACAGCAAGCATTATTTATAATAATTGTTAGTAAATAATTCCTTAGTATTTTTAAAATAATTGATTCATGAGGTTTTAACTTGCAATGAAGATAAAACTTCCACTTAGACTGAAAGTGGAAAATATTAAATTTTTATTTAAAATGTTTAAAAATTGTTCTTATTCTAATTTTTCTTATTGACTTTTTTATTAATTGTATTATAAAAAATGTTAATATATAAAACATATATATTTATTCAGTTTGATTAAAATTCCTATATATTCCTTATTATTATATATCTGAATTGCGTTTAGGCAATTAATACTAGCACATACTGTAACAGTTCAGCTCCCATTATTTGTTCAACTCAATACTTAAACGTATCAGTGGCTTGCCAACCGACCGATTAGCTGATGCACTGTGCACTGGAATTACTCAAGTGTCAGATGTCTGGCATCTTTTGCCAGCCGTGATAATTTTAAACTATGACTACCTAGTATGGATAATCTTTGCTTTTTAATATTTATTCATGCCAGAAGATGACTTGTTAAAAGTTCTTTTTTCTTAAAAAAAGGAGAGGCTTATCCCCTTTAAAGCCTTATTTCTTTTTCCAATTCTCGTAGGCCACTAGCCTGTGGGAGAATGTTATCAAACAGAATAAGGGGGAGAGTCGATACAGTAGAGGGTCAATGATATTGATCAAAATCAGGTTGAAAGTCTAATGCCTTAGACCACTGAGCCATCGGCACTCCCGAGTTGAAACTTAGTAACGTTTATGCCTACTATTTGGACTGTTTGACAAAGCTTTGTGTTTATATTAACTGTGAAATTTCAAATGGGAGAAGTCTGACAACACTTGCAATCAGGAAAATGCGAAGACCGTGAAATTTTCACTTCGTAGAATCAAGATTGAAATATGACATTAAAATGCTGGGGGTACATCACATTTAGCAGTTTTTAGAGAATTTGTCTACTTTAGGGGAAGGTTTTGAGGCTTGTCTTGAGCATGGTGTAACTAGATAGTTTTAGAGAGTTCCTCTAACAAAAAGACCATATTAACACTCCATATCATACAACCACTATTTTTTTAATTGAAATTTGTTCTATGTGTAGATGATTGATTTCATACCAGGAAAATAAATTACATTTGTTCTGATAGATTCAGGCTTGTTATAAATCAGTAATTTGCTGTAATTTCAATTTTACAGCGATAAAGTGGGAATGCAGAAAGTGGATGCAGAGAAAGCCATGATCTGACTGCTAAAGTGTTGTTACTGGCGGTTGTGAACATGGGGACAAACGCCCACATAAAAATAAAGACCAAAGAATTTACATATAAAATAGTGAAAAAATATTTTTAACACTTTCATGACGATGGCATTTTTCCGGACTTTTTTTACCATCAATTTTTTCAATAATAATTGCCAAAAAACCGTGATCGATTTGTTTACGTCAAACATCTAAGTATAACGAGAAAAGTATGCAGGCTTTGCAGTTTTGTACAAAAATAATTATTTCATTATGTTTTTTCAATAGTTATCCGTGTACCCCAAGAGGTACCTAAAGAACTAATTTACTTTAAAAATTACACTATCGTGCAAACGAGAAGGTACACAATAGTTTGAGGTATTTATTTAAGTGCGGGATCAAATTTAACAAACCACCAAGACAGACAACAATAAAATCCCAGTATGGAAATGCATTGTAATGTGTACCCCATTGGGCGCATGGAACACTTAACAAAAGCCCGGAGTGTACCCAATCGGATACACAACGGCAGTTGTGAAAGATCATCGTCGTGAACGTGTGAATTACTATAGAAAACCAATAGAAATAATCTTCCAAAGCCTGATTAAAAATTAAAATGTTATTTATAAAACATTCTCTTCCATATCACAGATGGAAAGTTAATCTAAATGTGGTATCATTTAGAATTTGATATTTAACAAAAGTTCATTACCTGGTAAGGGAACATGAATTCATCACAGCCTTCAAAAGGTGACCCTGGCTTGAAAAGCATCATGTTGATAAACAAAATTAGAACTGATGGAGCGCATCTTGGACTTGTCTTCAATTCTGTAAACAAGTTAGATTAAACATACCTTTCAAGATCTATTACTATCAAAAGGTTATTATTCCAAATGTACATCTCATATAATGAATGGTTGTGAAATATTGAAATATTCAAATCATTGAAACTGATTTTGTAGTGAGGATGTGATAGTATACCTGTTATAATTCACCAAGTAATAATCTTTTTGTGGATAAATTACATCGGTATGGCTAGTGATCCAACACCATTAAACTGTAAGTGTAGCACACTGAGTTTGAGACGTTCAAAGTTTTCTCAAAGAAAATATTACTGAAGAATGGTATAATGATTATTTGAAATGTGGGAAGGCCAATTTAATGTATGAATAATTTCATTACCAAGAGAAGTTAGTAACTCCTTAGTTGATATATAAATTCCATTAGAATTATACATATTAAAATATTGTAAAATTGGAATCAAAAATTTAATTCAATCACTTGTATCTTGGACACATCCATAAAAAGCAATTGATAAAGAACCAATCCCTCAAACAGTTTTGTTTTGTTTCTACAGTGTGTTCCATGGATACAATGCTTTCAGCTTTGCAGAGTAACCTTTATGGGGAGTGTTGATACTCTAGAACATTAATTTAGGTGTTAATAAGAGTAATAGTATAGGAACCAAACATTATCCAAAATAGTCAAAAACTATTAATATTGCCATATTTAAAAATCATATTTTTTAGGCCTTCACCTAAAACTATACGAAAATAGATACACATATAATGTAAAGACTCTTCATGAATATAAATACACATGTAAACGTATCTATGATCACAACTACTGTAGTTCATGAAAAAAATGTATGGTGAAGCATAAGTTTTTTAGTCTCCTGAAAGATGAAGCATATGTTCGTTTTTAATCTACTGAAAAATTGCATTACAGTACTTAAGCCACTTAATAATTTTCCAATAAAAATAGAAGAAACATTTTTACCATTTTGAGGTGCATACAAAATCCACTTAATGAACATCATTGCCACCATGTAGAAGAAGAGCAGAGTCAAGAAAATCATTTGGGGAAGGTACTCCAAGAGAATATTCATAGGTTTACGGAAATGTCTGTAAAAATGAAAAACAAAAAACCAATATAGAATACTTAAATTCGAACGATTATTATAGCACTGTATGCGTCAGTTATGAACTTTCACTTATTAAAATATTCATTAAAACTTTAGAATACTAATTATTATAGTACATTTTGTGGACTCAACGTAAGATTTTAGCTGTACAACATCTACTTTATATATTCATATGTAACTTTATCCACTAATCTTATGTTCTCTAGTTATTGTATCACTAATATAATACTGTTTTTATAACCATGCACAGCTTCTCCTGGACTCCGAGACTTACTTATGGCAGATTCCATATAGTTTGATTTATTTTTCTTATATAATTCCTTATCTGATGATTTATTTTTTCCCACTTTAATGTACTGCTACAAAAACCAGACAACAGTACAACTCATACAATTAGCATATTCTTTACTTGTTTCAAATATTCTAAAAGATGAAAGGAAACAGAAAACACAAAATAAACAATTGTTACAGCACCAGTAAAGAGGAAATGGACCTACAAAGGTAATGTGAATGTGGGGAGTGATAATAAGCTGTAATAGTGTCAGAGCAAAACATAATTTTCCAGATACACATGATTTCAGTTCGTACATTCAAATCCTTACATGGACCATGACCGATTTTAAATACAACATTCAATATTCTAAAATTATTTTAAACTCACCATTTAAAACAAACAATATAAAAATAATATTTTTTTTAACACTTTTAGTATGGATCCTGTGTTTTTGCGGAACACCTAAAATTCCGAACAATGCAAATCATGTAATTTTATGGATGTGATTCTTTTATATTATGTGTTCTGTCTATCAACACTTTTTTTATCATTTACAAAATAAGCATAATATTCTCAAGGCAAAGAGAAACTTGCTAGTTGTCTGATCATTTTTTTTTAGTATATAGTAGTGTATTTTCATTTTTAGGCATAAAAAATATCACCTTTAAATTAAAAATTTAAAAAGTAAGAATTTTGCTTTATGGACATAAACCAATTAACAGGCTACTGTAAATAAAAGCAACTGACCAAATCCCAACTAACTGTTTGTCGATCCCAATCTAATATGATTGAAAGTTCAAAGAACTTTTGTGAAGCAATTTGGGTATTGAAAGAATCTCAAGCAAAAGAATTACTAATGTCGATACATAAAGGGGAGTTCAAGGCCACTAAGCAGTTAAGAGAAATCAGGCTAGTAAGTTGCAACCATCACTTTATTAAGTTAATATTAGCATTGTATATTCTGATATGTATACTGCTACTTACAAATGATTGATCACACTGAGAGTGACTCCAAACATCATGTGGCAGACTCCAAATATGATTGAAAGCTTCATCTTGTAGGAGTTCAAAAATACAATCTTGTTTGCTGCTGACTGAAAAAATATGTACATCATATTTAACAATTCCTTACTGTTACATTAATGATTACGCAATTACAATACTCAAATACTCAATACTTTGACTCAATAGTTATGTATTTTATCTTACATTTTTGTCGTATAATTTTTTATTTCCTTTAACAGTGTACCTACGTTACAAAGAAACACATCTTTACAATTTGAGAGTGCTACGATAACTCTCTGAAATAGTAAAACTGAGGTAGTTAGATTGAATAGTTGATTTTAAAATGATCAGAACTAAATGATTTTATTATCAAACACAAACCTGCCAAACGGGGTCCAATCCAACGGGGTATGGAAACTGGGTGTACTCAAAACGGGGATCCAGTGTCATATCCTTGTTTTCCATATACTCTGTTTTTGTATAATTGAGTTTCCAGCTGGATCCAAAAACATTGACCATTTTAGAGAAGACATCATTGTAGATTATTCCAGTGTAGATGGAGAACAGACCCATTAGGAGGATTATGTAACGTCCTCCGAAGAATATATTCCAGATCTGAAAAATGTAATGGCTTACATGATTGTTTTTGCTCAAAGTATTTTTTTTTATCCAAAAACTTTTCTTTACATAATTATGAGAGAAATACACAACCTACATAAAGTCTGATATTTCAAGTAAGTGGGAGAAGTTTCACACACTATTCATGACTAATATTATAAATAGTTAATAAAAAATATGATACCTCATTGTTGGATTTCTTTTTCATTAAACTAGACTCCCATATGACCATGTATGCTCCAAAAATAGCCAAAATGACTCCGTGGCCAGCATCTCCAAACATAATGGCAAACAAGAAGGGAAACGTGATGATAGTGTACAAAGCTGAAAAATTACACATTAGTTAATATCTTTTGTCTTATTATATATATATAATATTTATTTATAACACAAATGAATTTAAACATTTCAAAGAATATGATTGTTACATTAAATTCACATTTTAAATTTTGTCCTTATATCATAACACTTTTAATATTTATAAAGTTACATTAATTATAGATTTTTTATTTTTTTATTTTATTTTAAAGCTAAGATTCTTGTAACGTATAAGGTTAATTAATAAATTTATGTTTCGTTATACATGTATATGTATGTTAGTTTAATTTTTTACGAGGTTAAGTGGTAGAGAGGACTTTATAGTCCTAACTTCACCTCCAATAAAGACATTTTTCATTTCATTTTTTTTTCAGGCCCAGCCATTATACAGTCAGTATAAATATCTTGATTATGAAACTTCATTCTAAAAAATATTAAGTGTAGTTGGAAGGAAACGTTTATCAAGTATAACAGGCACACTGTGGAGGATGGAGCCCTGCTTTGAAAGTTGGCATAAAATGTTAATAGAGAATTTAGAGTTCAATGTAATTCATAATAAGAGGGCTAATAAGAACGTTTTGAAGTAAATAAGTTAATAAAGTGAAGGAAAAGTTGTATTATATATATTTGAAAGCTATACTCTTAAGATACTTTCCAATCTAACCCTGTCCACATTGAGCAACTTATCATAAAGCAACACAAGTTTTTCGATTCCAAATTTGAAGAAATCCACTGCTTGAAATGTTATCCCTGGTTAACTCTCATGAAGTTCTTAGTTAGTATCAAAGTGCTCTGTTATGAGTCAGGTCTTCATTGTTGGAAAGAGGTGTGAGTTACCTGGTGCTAGATCTGGGATTTATGGAGGCTGATCAAACATGTCTCATACAAGAGCTGTTGGGTACAATTGGCTGTGTGTGGACATGCATTTTTGTGAAGAAACAAAAGTTTTGAGATGAGTTTTCTCCAACACCGCAGTTTCTGCAATGTTTTACACTTTCTGCATTGCTTGTTGACCTTGTTCAAGGAAATCAACCAGAATCACACCATTATTGTATCATAAAACAGTTGCTATAATCTTTCTGGTTGACAGTTTGGAGACATTTTCTTGGTTTTTTAAGAGAATGTACGTGTCCACATTCCATAAACTGCCTTTTCATATCAAAATTCACAAGATTCACCCATGTTTCATCACCAGTTATAATACAATTGAGAAGTTCATAACCATGTTTACTGTAGTATTGAAGTACCTTCAGCAATACTGCAAGCCTTTGTTATTTGTGGTTTTCTGTAAGGATATTTAGAACCCCTTAGCATAAAATTTGTTTCATTTTAATAGAGCTGAGGAGAGATATAGCAGAGTGAAGGAACGAACTGATGGAGGAGTAAGGGGACTGCTGGTGGTGGGGGAAGAGCGAGTGCGCCACTGCTCATGCCTCCACAAGCAGCCTGGCGTGAATCATACTGAAGAGCCAAAGATGCAAGGTGTCTTTTTAAAATACACAAATCTCTCTATAAATAAGTTTTTTACGATTAAAAATATCAAATTTTAATATCATTCTTCCAGAAGGATTGACGTATTTTTAATTCTAAAAAATACAAAATTAATATTTAAAACATTTTCTCTATGATGGAATAAATTAACTTGTGTTTTTTTCAAAATAAAAAATATGTTAATTCCCGATGGTTATTTCCACATTCCTGCTGTAAAATTTTAATATCCTCATCTTTTGCTTTTTTCCATTGAATTTTATTTTAAAATGGTCCAAAGGTCTTATTACTTCAAAGGTCTACAATTATTCGTGAAGTGACTCACAAATTTTTTTTGTCCTTTTTCTGTCTTCAGGAAGGGTATCTTGAAGGATTGTGACTATAACATTTTTTTAAATTTACCTAACCCAAAATCAAATGCACCAGCTTAAACTCAACCAGATGAACTTAGAATTTAGTTTTGTACTAATTCTCTGTAACTTGCTACCTAGCCTAAATGTTAGATGAATCCAGTCAAGAGCTACTCTTTCACTGAATTTCTCTGTTAATAAAGACATCAGCTTTGCACAATAAATGGTTTGCCATGATCGGCAAATCATCCCAGAATCATTTCACTAGCATCCATCACCTCAATGTAACAATTCGAAGTAATGATAAAAAACCTCCTAACTATGGCCATTAAAATTTATCTACATTGAAGCATTAAGCAGGGCCTAACCATAACTTGTGGACTCATTACCACAATAACGTGGTAGGACATGCAAGTGATGGAATAGGGAAATTTACAGAGGTGTGTTGGATTAGCTAAAATTATATATTTATTTCAATATTTTCCACTGTTTGATAAAAAAATCCATGTATTTATAATAATAAACTTTTAACAGTTATATGGAAATTAATTTTTATTTCTAAAGTCACATAAAAGAATCATATATTTTGTTCTTACCTGGATTGACTTCCCTATAGGTTGCAATACCGTAGGCATCAATGAGGTTCTGGAAGCCCTGAGTAAATCGATTTGTACGATTGAAAGTTGGAGGGTCTTCTGAAGTCTCAATAACATTCAAAAATGAAGGAATTGAACTGCCCACGGCACTCTATGATAACAGCAATCAATTATTTGAATACTTTTGTACAGACATAGATAGAATTTACATACAGAACTCTAGAATATTCAGTGTTATTATAAGAATGTATTTAAGTAAAATCAGTACAAGAAAAGAACATTATATAGAATTTTACTGAGATATAAAAATTTGGTTCTCTAAGCTATACTGCTTAGCCATAATATCTAAAAATATTTGGAACCAATTATTTTCTTGAGTTGTATAACCTCCTCTGAATACTGAGAATAAACTCACACTTCCATCAGCAAGAGCTTTGCGGACAGTGGCCAAGTCCTTGACTGGTACCCAGCACTCTCCGATGAGACACTTCTTGGTGACGTCCATGTTGAAGAGGTTCAGTGTATGGTAGATGGCTTTCATCTTTCGTACCATCACACTCCAGTTGTGCAGTTCCTTGGCTACACTCACCAACACTCGCTGCCGATGATCTTTTGTCTGGTTCAGAACCTGTTGGAAAGATTTCATAAATAACATGATGGAGTGGAGAAAATATGCAGAGCACAACTAGGAACCGTTGACTCTGTTGACAGCTTTGAAAAGTAATTCAGCAGATGGCCTATTGCTTTTTTCTCCAAACGGGCAGACACGTGGTTCATAATGGAAATGCATACCATTTAACATGGAGGTTAGAGAGCAATAAGGTAGGAGAATGTTGTTAAAGCAGGAGGAATATCCTTACTATATGATGGGTGGTTGACAACCAAAATATGTTTTGATTGTCAAGTGCCGCAGCTATACTTGGAGTATAGTAAAAAAATCACAGCCTTGCTTTTATATTGTCAGAACCATCCTATTTCTTTAATGGCGGCCATTGTCAACTCATAACTGGACATCACAATCACAAACTTTGGTGAATAAAGTGGTTTGATCAACATCTACGTAAAACAGATTTTTTGAAACTTTTTTAGAGTTAAAATATATATATATATATAGTTCATATTGAAAACAAAATGTCTTATGCTGTAATTCCATATCACAGAAGGCTATGATAACATTAACTAACTTTTTTATTATGAAGTTAAAACACACACAGTGTAATAATATATAATACATTGTTTGATAACTGTTCCAGATTTCACACTTTAAAATGTCTGAAAACTCAGATAGAACAAAATTAAATCAATAAATAAATAAGTTTTTAAAACTTTTTCAACGCTTATTGACTCATAATGGCTCCCCACAGCAAGGCTAAAATATTCCAAAATTTGTATTGTGATAACAGTTTTTGTGAAACAGTTTGAACTGGAAAACCTTGATGATTGTAAAGGTATACGTGGGGGTACCCAAAAAAAACCGGAATTATTTAATAAAAATTATATATTATCAAATTTTTTACAATACGACCTTATCTCCTTCAAAATAATCTCCATTACAACTAATACACTTGTCCCAACGGTATTTCCATTGATCAAAACATTTTTTGTAGTCATCTTTAGAAATGGCTCGAGCTTCGTTTTTTTCTTAACCTCTTCAACGCTGTCAAATCGTTGACCTTTCAAGCCTCTTTTCATGTGTGGAAATAAAAAAAAGTTGCATGGAGTGAGGTCAGGCGAGTAACGTGCGTGGGGCAACGGAACCATGCCGTTTTTGGCTAAAAACTGCCCAACTGAGATGGCTGTGTGTGCCGGTGCGTTGTCGTGGTGGAAGAACCAGTCTCCAGTCTGCCACAAATCGGGTCTTTTCTGGCGAACACTGTTGCGCAATCTTCTTAAAATCTCCAAATAAAATGTTTGGTTGACAGTCTGACCTGGAGGAACAAACTCAGAATGAACAATGCCTTTAGCATCAAAAAAGCAAATCAACATGGTTTTGATGTTTGATTTGACTTGCCGACATTTTTTTGGACGAGGTGAAGATGGCGACTTCCATTGGCTTGACTGTTGCTTCGTTTCTGGGTCATAACCATAGCACCATGACTCATCACCAGTAATTACCTTTTCCAGAAAATCGGGATCATTTTCGAGATGTTCTTTCAGAAGGCGGCAAGTTTCAACTCGATGTGCCTTTTGATGGTCAGTCAGAAGTCGAGGAACAAATTTGGCAGCAACCCTTTTCAGTCCTAAATCTCCTGTTAAAATTCGCTGAACCGAGCTCCAAGTTAACCCACTACTCTCTGATAGTTCCTCAATTGTCTGTCGACGGTCGGTGAGCACAAGTTCACAAATTTTCTCAACATTTTCGTCTGTTCGAGAGGTTGATGGACGTCCAGAACGAGGTTTGTCTTCAATCGACATGTCGCCATTTTTAAATCGAGCGAACCACACGTAGACCTGAGTTTTCCCCATAGCATCATCTTTGTAAGCTGTATTCAACATTAAAATAGTTTCTGCAGCATTTTTACCAAGTAAAAAACAAAATTTCACAGCTGCACGTTGTTCACTTAAACTTGCCATGACAAAAAACGAAACAAGAACAAAACAGGGTTAGCGAAAACAGTCACTACGAACGAACAGAATGCACTAGGACAACGGAACTGGGGTCACTGAGCTCGCAATGGGTTGCGCGACACACGCCTAGCGGCAGGAATGTGTACTACACGCTGCCGGCTGCCAGCAATACAATTCCGGTTACTTTTGGGTACCCCCTCGTATAATGTAAAGCATTGTACTAATTCTCAATACAGACAGTAAACAGAGTTATTATTTAAATTTAAAATTTTACAGGGTTTTAAAACTAATTGAACTGAATTGAAAATTATTTAGTGCATACCAAGCTGAGATCTTCTAGACGAGCTTTTACACCTTTCACCATATCTTGTCTTTCAGCGTAGGTCGAGGGGCACGGGTAGAATGAAGCATGGAACCCAGAGCAAACCTTCTTCACTCTTGACTTGAGCTGTTCTCCTTGGAAAAATGCAACAAACACTGTCTTCCAGATAGGATTGCCCTACATCGTAAAAAAAAAACACTTGTTAATGATATTTATTGCACAAAATATTTTATTTGTATACATTTAGACCAATGTTACATTACTTAGACAAACATTTACTTATCGGGTAAATTAAATGACTTTTTACATATAGGCTAATCTTTGTTACGATATTTTATCAACCATTATATTTTCCCAATTGTAACATTATATACTCTATTAACTAATATTGAAATGTGACTATTTCCACATTTTGATGGTAAAACTTCTTGCTTGAAGCTGGAAGTGTTAGGTCCTGTGTATTGATACACCTTTTCAAAAGTGAGTGAGCTTATCATTAACTGTTATATACTACTAAATACTTAACCAGTGAGTAACTTGTTTTATATTGTTAATTTCATAAACTTTCAAGGAATCCTTGTTACAGTTAATTTCTGTAGTTCCTATGTGTTTGTCAGAGAATTCTTTGTATGTTTCTCCATTTTCAGGTTTCACTGCTGTGATTGGTGGCTTCATTGACCCCATTCTGTTTTTTAGGTGTTTTGTTACGAGGCATATCCAGGTAGTAAGTGTACTGAAGCTCTCATAACCAGAGGGATTTTTTTTGACTAATTTTTTCAATCCGCAATGAGACCAGATTGAGAACTGTCGATGCAACAATAAGTTTAGTCAAAAATGTCAATCATCAGTTATCTTGTTTGGAAGAAAAAGACTCTGGTTAAGGTTTATAATGAGGTAAAAACTGCATAATTCCAAGCAATTGAGTGGAGAAATTGATCTCCATGGAGTTTGTAGTGTCTCAACTTTTGCCCGGCCTCCTCTCTATTTAACTTGTATTGGTCTGTCATCTGTTTTGGGGACCGACCTCACGGACAGTTCCTGATATCCAAGGGTTTCTGTGATGGTTTCATGTAGCAGAGATCTAGAGATTTGCAGAAATATCACTGAAAGTTCATGCACAGTCACTTTGCGATCGTTACAGAACACATTTCAAATTTTTTCCAGAATTTTATCAGTCACAAGTAAAGGTTTTCCGCTCCTCCGATCATTGCAATGATGTACTAAAGTTTTTAAACTCTCAACACCACTTGAACACACTTGTATGATTCATAGCTTTATTACCATATGCAGTTTTTACCTCTTTATAAATTTCAACCAGAGTTTTTCTCTTCCAAACAGGTCTCCATGTACTGACCTTGAACTGGTCTCACTGCAGAGGGGAGGACTAGCCTACACAGCAATGTAGTCAATATGTTAAAAAAATCCCTACAGCTGTGAGAGCCTCAGTACACTTACTTTCTGGATATGCCTCATAGACAGTTTTTGTGGAGAATGCGTGTCAGGTTAATGCACCTGCACTTCTACAAAAATTTGGTTTTTGTAGTGGGAAGTTACATTATGCATCTGTTCTGTTTCAAAGTGTTATTGGTTCCATGTATTTACTTTGGCTTGTGAGCATAGTTCTTTAGCAGTTGTGGGAGATTGCCCGAATTTAGAAACTTGCAGTGACATGCTAAAATGATTTTTTACAAAACTATTTCTTTCCCAGCTTTGAGAAGTGGTACGCTTTAGGTTTCTCGGTCTAGCGACTAAACTAAGAAAGTCGTCTTGTGACTTTTTTCTCTCAGTTCATCTTTAAGTAGCATGACTGTGTGTTCATACTGTCCAGTCTCTTGTCTAATAGAACTAGCTCTTGCGACTTTAATGAGGAGCTTAATCATCTCGTTGGTAGGAAACCTATGAGGTACATAAGGTTTTGTGTTTCTATGTTTTTGTGGATTTTTACAATTTGATGGTTGGTTTCTGGAAAATTTGAATTTGTTTTATAGTGGATAAGGATATTAAAGTTTTAATGGGAGGGACTATCTTTTGTTATGCTCTTCGTAAAGATTATGTGATCGTTCATGGTTTTTTCCTTACTCAGCCTGAGCTTAAAGTGTTTTGCAATTTTTCTTGTTAAGGCCTCAAAGCTTGTGCACATTACTTCCTTCCATATGTTAGGTCTTCAAATTCTTGCCTCCATTTTTGGCAAGTTCCACTTCTAGCGGGTTGAGTTATGAATGTGTAACTTCCTCAAAATTATTTTTTTTTAGTTTACAGTTTTCTGCTAGGAGAAGGTGACCGGCCCCTTAAGCTGCACTGTTAGGGATGTCTTGAGTTACTGTTTCTCCTCTGAATCTGTTATATTACTCAGGTCTCAGCTCCAGGTCCAGAGATAGCCGCAGTGCTGTTTTCTTGGTCTTTATTTTGGGTGTCTTGGGTAGGTTCAGTATTTTCAAGGAGGGTCATTTACTTTGAACAGTATTGCTAGGGTGCTTGAATCCTTACAAGTGTTACAATGTCCAGGCAGTTATTTCATCCTTGGCAGTTTTTTTCAAACTTTTATCAGATTATATTAACGCAGCCACCAAGGTTACCACGGTCCAGAATTGTTTATCCCTATGCTGCAGATGCCACAAAAATATTTTGATGGGGAGGTTTCAATTAACGGTGTTCAAAAATTCAAAATTGTCTGGATGGGCAAAAAGATTGGCCAGTTTTTATCAAGTGCGTTAGGCTGAGTTGTACTAGGCTGAGTTGTCTAGGTCTATATTGTAGCATAATCTAATAAGATAAGAGTTATGCTTTTTAGTAAAGATTATATGAAAGGGTGTGAGATAGCACTGAGTCGCAGTTTCCTTCAGTTTCGGCGAGTCGAGTCAAAAACTATAGAGTTGCACCGGTCTGGTTGCATTCTTAGATCTTTTAACTACCTTTATTTATTTACAGTGTAATGAAATGGAATAACCAATATTTTTCAAATTAAATGGCACTCCTGATTTTGAAAGGACTCAAAAAGAAAGTCACTTGTCATCAGCTGCTGTTAAAAAAATAACTGACCTGGCACATAAATTGTTTCATTGGTGATGTTGCAAATGGCATATACTTCTTCATTGTCTTATTTCAGTTATACGTTGACAAAATTAAATGACATAATTGTAACCAAACGTGTCGGGTTTAACTGCGAGATTGCAGATTATCAGCCTAACAAAGTGCGTTTACGTTTGTAAATAACACTTCTTTGTATTGTTTGGTTCTTTTCTAATACTAATACAACACCCAGCAGAGATCACTTCTGGGTTGGTTTATACCTACCAGTTGAACCCACCACTGGGCACAGGCAAAAAAGATGTGCCACTTCCTCTGGGGGCATACTTATGGATGTTCCAGTAGCGGCACATCCACTTAACCGGCTAAATTAGTTGAGAATTCTGGTGGTTCATGGGCAATTCGATAGGTCTAGTCTACTGTGGGAAGATGACTGATTGGAGGAGTATGGTGGGGTTTGTTCCCTTACCTCAGAGGTCTATGTTAACCTCAAACAAGGGTGTGCCACCCCCTGCCTACTTTGACTGGAGTGGCTGGTTCAGAGCTGGCGTCCCCTTTCTTCCTCGGATGACTTTGAGAATGTTAGTGCACACTATTCTTCCTCATATGGATCTCGATAGGAGGCAAGCCCCTACTTATAACCTCTACCACATCTGAATTATCTATCACTCCGGAAGCAGTGCAAAGGGTTCTTACAGGGGACCTAAGTGCAATTTATCAGCATATTGTACTACGAGAGAACACAAAATAAAAAAAAAAAAAATAAATACTAATCACCAATTGTGTTCTAACTTTATGGTAAGCATTTTGAAGTTTACGTGATCAACAGGTTGTTTTTGTCAGCAACGTTTTTCTGTCATAAGACTAATGTATTCTGTTTTAAACATTGAAGGAAAACAATAGATTTCTCTGAAAATCAAAACTTTAAAGCATAAAACACAATAAAAAAAAAAAAAGGAAGGGAAAACAATTTTAATTTTGATGAAAGTCAGTAGAGTTACTATTTGCATAAGTTAGCAATTTTACTGTGCAGGTAAGAAGTTTCTTCAATAAATATTAATAAATGTTGTAAATATCCAGATATTGGACTGGACAGTAGATATTTGCAGTAGGAACAAGATAAAACAAAAACATAAAACGAAGGTTGCAACTGTAAGTTTGCAAAATTTACTTTTCATAGTGAACTGTGCAGTAAATATTAATTTAATAAAATTTCAATTTTATTTTGCGGAAGTAAATAAAAACAAGCTCAGGCTGAGTAGGAAAAACCATGAACTACAAAATCTTGACGAAGAGCATAACATGAAAATATTTAAAAAAAAAAAACATTATGAAAACCAACTTGTAATCATTAAAATATTTTACCTTTCATCAAATAACATTTGTTTTGAAACAAAAACACCTAAAATACAAAAGCAAAATATAGTTGATTTTCAAAAAATTTCCTTTTGTCTAATTTATAAGACAGTTGCTAGAATAAAATATGCACTTACTGCCTCATAAATCACTTTGGTAAATGCTATTTAGAAGGTTAGTTTTATAACCTAATGAAGGAAAATTAAATATATGCTTGAACACAATCCAATAACATACAGTGTTTGGATCTTCCAAAGGCTCTTCGAGCTCTGCCTGACGCAGAAACACATTTCCTCTTGAGATTCTCCACAACATACGCTCAAATGCGGGTACTCGCTCACGAGGTACCACTCCTGCTACAAACCTAAGCATGCATACATTTATTAATGTAAGAAAACAAGTAAAATTATTTAAATAATTTGTAAATGTTATTAGTGAGTTTTAAATGTATTAGTGTTAATTTATACTAGATAATATGTTGACAAATAGTTTTTTTCTATGAATTTAAGTAACATTTACAATTCAGTAATGTCCAGTCTAACAAAGTAAGTTAACTCTAATATTCCAGGTAGAATTTTCAGATTACAAAAAAATGCACATGATCACATGAAGGAACCTTATTAATGATTGAGCTCATCATTGGGGATTTCAGAAACCTATCCCTTGTAGTGTGCCATTAGATATTGTATTGTTAATACTTTGCCCTATTCTTAGGCAAGATCATGGCACTAAGTAATAATACGAATGCTAGGATGTTGCTCTATATGAGGGGAAGACTATTTTTATTGAGACCAGACTCTACAACCATTTTTTCTCATCTTATTGACAGAAGAAACACTGAAGCATACACTGACACTAAAACTCTGGACACTGCTACTGAACATACTTTCTACTTTGTAGATGAGTTCAAAATAGAAATCAACTCCAGCAGACATTGTGAAGATCTTTGTATTAAAGGTGACTTCAGAATCACTTCTAATGGCTGATACAGAAATGGATAGGTCAACAAAAATCCATCTGAGCTATAACCACACTTGACTTTGATTGTCTTGTTTAAGATCATTGACTACCAAAATAAGTCTTGAACTTAACTGAACTACATATAATTTTCCATTGTATTTTTTTTACCAAAGATATACGCTTGAATGAAGAGTGCATTTATGGTGGCTACAGCATATTAAGTTAACTTTTGTACAGTAAAGTTGTCAGTATATTTAGACCACTGTAGATATTAAAAGAATTCCCACTACCTCAAATACCTCTATCTACGATCTCTTTATTTTCGGTTATTAAGGCTGACATTCTTGTAAACACCTTGAGATATATTACTGTTATTGTTAACAACATTAAGATTAAGTGACAGTTTATAAATTGAGGTGCTCTGAACTTATCATAACAAAAATCACTTTTAATAAGACAATCTTAGTTCAAAGCAAAATAGAAAACATATTGTATATAAAAAATATTCTACAGGCTGCAACTAGGTATCTTAAGGTTGAAAAGTCAAAATAACAAAAACGACATGTTTCTGCAGAACATTATGCAACACAAGTGAGATTATACATTGTAAAGAGTGCTCTGACAACTAAGTATACATAGACAAGACAAAAACTAATCTGGTTTGCTCTTGAAATCAATCCTGGCTTTGGACGATCACAGAATCTACCTAACCTATTTTTAATACTTTCATGTGCACAACTTGTACTTCTTGTGAGGCTAAGTCAACTCATTGAGTAAAACCCAAGATAACACTAGAGAATTTTTCCAGGCCATGCATGGCCCACCATTCCTCAAAAATGAAACAGACACCAATCCAGAAATTGTATCCTTACCTTATTCATTATACACTGATTAGGTTGGCGGCAGAAAAAATAGACACTTATTTATTGTAAACATCTGTTGGGCAAAATGAATATTATAGTGAAAATATCACTCTTTATTCAAACCACATACTATGACCAGTATTAAGATTAGAGCCAGTATCTGAAGCTCTAACCTATACCAACAATAACGTGCTTGTTAGTTATGACACTTACAAAAGCACATGTCATAGTGTCATAACACTATATACTCTTATTGTGCTTGAAAACATTTGTAATCTTTGAGAACAGAAAGGAAAAATAATAAAAGGAGAACAGACTTAAGGTTTTACATTAGTATTAATATTTATCTATTAAGAAGAGAAACAGTTGTGCCACAATAGCAGCAGAGACAGTGGAATGCCAAACTAGACCTTAAATGGCATTATGAATAAGAGCTAACTTTCTAAAGTAGATGTGTGAAGCAGTAAATGGTGCTAATAAGTTAATGCATGTTCCCTACAAGTGCTAAAACCAGTCATTGTTAATGGTGTTAATTTTCCTACTGACAACTGATCTCCAGCTAAAACTTTCAGTTTTAAGTGCTATTATGATTTTGAGACTCTACTTTAAGGCAATATTGCTAACTATGAAAGATAAATGTAGTTATATATTACAAAAGCCTAAGAGAAGTGATTAGAGACCTAAATAGCTAGGTTAGAAAACAATTACAAGTACTCAATGCAATCTCTACTTCACAAACATATTCTTATGCGAGTATTACCTAGTGCGACTTCAGTTAAACTTGAGTTAAAAATAAAGAAAATGAATGGGAAACAAAGCTGTGTCTTGTCATAAACATCAATCAATTCCCATTAGAATGTGATATAATGTAATCTATATACACATTCTGGTTGGAAAAAGCTGCAGATTTTAAGGACATGATCATTTAGGTTTATTTTGTTCTATGTATAATGTTGGATTAGATGTTCTTTTCTTCAGTTCCACCTTTGTCTAATGCTTGGCATGTTGCCAAAACGCAAAATTTGACTAAGTTGCCATATCCAGTTGTCATGTCAGTTTCCCATACTGAGTGCCTTGAAAAGTATTGCTTCCGATAGGACTTTCTGTGATGTTGACCTCAAGTAGCCAAACAACAACTTGTATTCCCTTCATTATTTTCTTTATTATTTCAGTTATTTAAACTCTTTTACTGATATTACATGAAGAGAGCCTATGCAAATTATAAAAATTAATGTTTTGGAGTGACAGATAAGAACCAAATGAATGTTTCTTTAACAGCTCCCTATTTAAGTTGTGTATCACTTTAAAGGGCCTGATAAAAAGAGAAGAATGACACAACTTCGGTCTAACTAGAACTACTATAATCAAAATGGTGACCTAAAATGTGAAGGTTTGAATTTCCCTGTTGTTCTGTAAAGATATCCTATCAGTGAAGACAACACAAATGAAACTGCTTGTGATAAACAAGTATTGTAAGCTTGTAAATTAACTATTGCAATGTTTATTCACACAAATTCTGTACTCATGTTCAAGAATAAAGCGTTCTGATTCTGATGATTCTGATTAAGCAATCGGTTACAGTTTTATGAAAACAGTTCTCGAAACTTGTGGAAGTTCATCTGAAAGCATTGCTATTGTGAATCCACTATTGCATTCCACTTTGTGTTTTATCGTACACTTTCATCCATCCTTCATTAAACTGTCTAACCTTTTTCGCACCATTCCTTCACTCATTGTGCTTAAAATTGCGAACTCAGACATTGGATTTAGGTTGCCATGACTTTCTTTGCATTTAAAACTGAATAACAAATTAAATCCCACACAGTCAGTATGATCATCAATTGTTTTAAATGGCCACAATAAACTCAAAACACAAGACCAATCAACCTTAATTGTGTCAATGTTGAGGTGATGAACTAAAGAAATAAGTGTGCATGTACAGAGTGCTGTCAGTAGTGCTGCAGTAGTGTTACGGCAAAACATTACTTACTTTCCAAATGTGCTTCATATTTTAAAGAAGTTAACAGATAATAATACATGTCATTGCAAATCATTTTGGATAGATTTTCAAATCCTCAATTATTATGAAACATTAATTTTTATATTTTAATTTCAATTTTCTTAACATTAAATATTTATAATTAAGTAGAAATAAATGTTTTCCACATAAGACTTCTTGTCTGTATGTGGGAAAAAAGTGTCAGTACCTATTTGTGCTACTGGACACGTAACTATAAATGACATTATTACTATATCCTGCAACTATTAGTGGCGGTTTTATTATAAGTTAAACTATCCATTTGACAAAATGTATATAATTATTAAAGTTAACTCCTTTGGTTGTGAAAGATAGTAAAGTGAGATAACAGACTGGACCATAAAAATAATACTTTTGATTAGAACTAAACTAATTTGTATTTTTTCTACTATGAATCTCGTTATACGCTTAAAGTTAATAAAAGAAGAATACAGAGAAGAAAACCTGCGTGTTAGTCGAAGCGACTGTGAGTGAGTTAGTCAGCAGAGTCAGAGTCCATGCATTACTCGATGTGCCTGCGAGCCAACAGGCCACTTACCCGAGGCGTCCGCGGGAGACTTGCTGACTGTCATCGGCGATCAGAGCTTTGGTGAGCGAGTCGCCTCCACCTTCTTGCTGTTGGAAAGAAACAGTCTGGAGGAAACACGGAAACAGAGAAACCAGTCGGGAAACAAGACTAAACACACTAAAAGCTAGCGTAGCAGCATGCAGTTATTGTTAGTAAAGGTGAAGGGATAGGGCAAAAGAATAGTTAGAGGAATGTAACAGTTTCTAATATTGGCAAAACACATTTCATTAACAATTAATTTGTTGCCTTTTAAGGATCCTTGAGTATTTAAAAAGGTTTGAAATTCATTGATTTACTGTAAATTGTAACAAATTATATCTTGATTGGAACTGAATAATTAAAAATGTGCATCTATATGTTGGATTTTAAGTTTATAAATAAAGGATCATAGAATTCAAAGGGGTATAAATCAATTTGAGGTAATTAGAATAATCAATTAAATTTAGCACTTTGAGAAACTAAAGGAAGATACCGGATTTAAAAGAGGATTAATAAAAGACGAATGGTATAGGATTGAATTGATAAGAGGAGGTAGTGTTAGTAGTATTCTACAGAAAAATCAGGTCTTGTGGCTCTCAGGCAGGGTAGCCTTACAAGTCTGCTACAGAATTGATATAGAATAGTCTTGAGTATCAATATTTTCAAAAATTACTGAGTTGTGTAGTATTAGTAAAACCAATTATGTAAGATAAAATAGGTTGAAGTTTCGAAAAATTTGAATGTAGGAAAAGCTTTTCCAACAAAACACATATACTAAAATTATCCTCCACCTCAAACCATGAATTAAATTAATGTCACTGAAAAATTAAATTGTGTACTTTTCTTCTGTGATCCTCTCAATCTTCTCTATCATGAAACTCAAGTCAATGAAATTCTATCTCAAAATAAGAGCTTCAAACTGCATACATAAGAATTATTTAATTATTTAGGTAATGAATCGTTTAAGCTCCAAAACCTCCATTGAATAATTTAGCTCTCCCTTCCATTTTGAACAATTGTGCTCATAACAGTTGACTGTTTTACTTTGTAGAACAATGTTCATCATAATAGTTTCTTATATTGCTCAAACCATTTCTTGCGTGAGATCCACAAAAACCAAACAATTAAATAAAAATGAGCTAACAATACAAATAAACAAAAGTAAGTCTAAAACATACAAAGCTGCAAACTCTTAATTTTCACCAACATATTCTGTCAACATAAAATACATGAATTGTGCACGTGCTGGTGAAAACACAGTCACGAGCTACCTTGATGATACAAATCATCGTTTAGTGAAAGAAATGTGAACAAAAGTGACATATGAAACTCAGAGAAGTGTCAAAAATGTGAACATATGTTAAACAAATTATATAAATAATTTTCATTTTTGTCAGTTGTGCCATGAAATATACATAACTTATAAAAAGTTATTACATTATTAATATGAAACACCTCATCACAATATTTAAAACTTCATTGGTTAAAAAAAATGAAGCACGATTAGAATAAGTAAACATATATTTTTACAAAAGAAAGAAAGAACCAAGATAAAAATATTTCATGGAACTGAAAAAATTTAACATATTTTATAATAAATCCAAAACAATACACACAACCATATGTTTCACAAATTTAAAATTAAATAGAATTTAATTATTTTTCTGTTTAAAATACGTTATACAACTACTATTTAAAAAAGATAACAATTTGTGAAAACAATATTTTTTAATGAAAGAATAATGTTATGCAGCAGTGGTAACAGTTAACTTTATATGGGTTCAACTATTCCAATGTTACATAATTTAACTTATATAACAGTTATTTTAGCATTAATGCGAAAAAGGCAAGGTCTTGAGCTTGCTTTAAAACAGTGTAGATGCAAGGTTAATAAAATATTAATAGTTATAATAAGGAACAACGTTGATGTGTTAAACATTTACTAATAGTTAGTATTTCTTTTAAACCAAAAAACCAATAATTTTATAAATTAAAAATAAAATGAAATTTGAAGTAAAATTTTAAATGAATGACCAGATAATAATAATTATTATACATAAGTCTATTGTATTTTTCATCAACATTTTTTTAATGATTGAGTTTATGCAAGATTAACGTATGTGATAAAAATGTAAAATATCGTGATGGAATTAAGTATTCAAATCAGATTATTTCGAATATAAAAATATGGTGTTTTTATATTAAATAAATATTGTTAATAGTAAGTGAAAAAAACACAATCATGCATACAGCGGGTTGTGAGTTGTCAAGAAATGTCTGCACTTTTCCGTTGTCAGGACGTGCATTTTTAGCAGTGTTCTTGTCATGCTTGTACACTCCATGCAGTGTGAAAGGCTTCTAACTTGTTTCCCAACTTACATACTGCAATCTTCTACTTATCTTTACACAGAGTAACACACACATTCATTTAACCTTTCTTCAAACCCTATGTAAATACGGTAACAAACAATATACTGTATGTTCATACAATATTTTGCTTTTCACCCCCAACACAATGAGATATCCACAAAGAAAAGAGCAAGCTTATACAGTACATAATTTCTCAGCCTTGTGGCTTTGGTACATTTTTAACATCTTATAGTCTACTTATATAATTAATAAGAAGTACCCAAATTTTGGCAGTAAACTTCTAATTTGTTAATACTAAACCAGACATTGCCTTTTCCTTACATCACCAATTTACAGTAAATAACTCTAAGTTATATGTAACTTTTACAAATAAAAAAAGCAAAGGTACTCATAAAGAACTATTGGGTCTACACAAAACAATCATGTAAATCAAAATAAATAGTACATAGAGGGATTCAACTGTTTATAAATGATCTAATGTTTCATTATCAAATACACTAAAAAAAGTAGTTAAGAACAAAATTCAAATTAGTGGCAGTGATAAAATCCATGCAAACCCTGTTTCCGGAAAGGGAACATGCCTCAAGGAAAACATGACCTTAGTTGCTTATTTGCTGCATAAGTGTAATTCTAGAAACAAACAACCAGAAAGAACAATTTTGTTTCATGGAAGGTGCCAATACTTTTCTAGTAAAGTTAACTTAACCTTTGGATAGTTAACTAAATAGCTTATACAATTTCTCTCTTTGGGATTTTAAAAGAGAAACTATGAACACTACCTTAAACAGGCAGTTTAATAGTTACTATTGGTACTGCAAAAAGTTAATATTTTGCAAACGTGTCATGTATGTAAATGTCTGTCATGTATGTATTACACATTGTACAGATATTATAATACAAGTAAACATGCAAATATTTTGTTAAAAATATGCTGTGCATGTTTTAAAATAAAACAAATGTATTTTTATGAAATTAAGAAATTGGCTGGGTATTTTACTATTCATAATGATTTTTTTTATCTATAAAAACGATATCTTCCTTTAATGAATCTATCATTGAAGAAACTTAACATTAATTTGTTATTATACTTGAAGTACACATATCTACTTCCTTTGACTTATTAATAAAAAGTAATGTAATTTAGTTTACATAAATTCAAAGTTTTATTGAAACTTATTACAGTAAACAAGATATATATATATGTAATATAAATCATTTAATTATAAATTTCTAATGATTGTCTTAATTTATTTTAAATGCTATAAACCACCTAAAATTATTTTAAAATCTTTATTGGACTGGTAATATAAAAAGTATTGAGTAAAATAAAACTTTAGCCTGTAAAGTTTATGAACAAAAACAAATGATTTTTAATGGATCTTACGATATCGTTATTGATAGCTTAATTCAAATAATTCCTGTCGGAACTAAAGTAAAACAAATGTTCTACTGTTAAAACTATTAGAACATTATTAACAAAACTTTTATTACCTTTTATGTACCTTAGTTACAAAAAAGTTTTGTGTTTCAAACTTTCATTATCAAGTACTGAGGAAAACTTGTTTGAATATTTTTCAGAAGGTTTATTACAAAAACGAATTATAAATAAGACTGCAAAATTTATTATATTTGTAAATGTTTAAATTTAAAATTTAAAAAGAATGGAACATTGTTTTTTGGACATGTCTTTGTTTTTCCTAATTTGGGTGAGGCCTCTTTTGAACTTTGCAGGAACACATGGAACCTTATCGCTGCCACTGATCCATATCACAAAAAAAAAACTGTATAACAAAATAACAGGAAACCAATCTACTGATGATGTCCTCAGAGTTATTTCCGGGAGTTGATTTGAGCTCTGCGAGCTGCTGAACTCTCTGAAATAATTCTTAAATCAAATTGAACATCCTATTTTGCAATATAAAATTGTTTAAATGGTTTAATGGACAAACCATAAAACATTTAAAGGTATTTCCTTAGACACGATAAAATACACTGTATTACTATCTGATTATTCTTCAAAGAAACAAATTATTACTTTTTCGGTATACTTACACATAAAACGTCCAGGTCAAGCTCAAAACAAAAAGATCAAGAATAAAACATGCAATTAATATTTTATATCTCTCAAACATACACTTTGTCCCTTATTACAATTGACAAAATGAGAATTTATTACAAAATTAAAAATGAAATAATGCATCTAAAATCTACTAATCTAGTTTAAACTTTTTTTCAGAAAAAAAATGAAAGTAAAAGTATTTAGTTTTTATTATTGTGCACTTTTTAAAGAATCACATTATCTCTTACGTTTATGATGCTTAAAACATGCTGGTTTAAAAAACTCTTAAATACGCTAATAAGAGATTTCTCCCATTTTCAATGAAATGTGGAATATAAAATAAAATATTGACTAAATTCATTGCACTCAATATTTATGAGAATTCATTTCAATTGAAAACGAATTACACAATCCATACTTATATTTGATACTTATATTACTTTTGTTTGATTGTATATTGTTTTATCTTGTAGTCTTGTTTGTTCCAATGTATAATGTTCAATATCATTTTTTCACTCAAAAGTCTATTACTGAACAATTCAGATTATGTTTTTAATTTATGTAGAGTAACAAAAATGTAAAAATTATGTTATTTTGACAAAAAGAATATAACATATAAGACAATAAAAAGATTTTCTATTTAGAACAGTACTTCTGAAAATATAGTACTATACTGATACATATGTTTATAAAATACAAGAGACTATGATACAGGGTGCAATCAGACCAACCGGCCACGATCTCCTGTGGTTGAACCGTTTGACAAGAGCGATGCAATAAACTGTAACCTTAAAAAAAATCTCATATAACGGCCCAAATTTGTTTGTCTTATTTAAAATACAGGTTGTATCTGAAAATGAGGGTCACAGGTTTGAATCTAAAAAATTTCAAATCGTAAGATAGGTCACTTGGCATAAAGTTTTTTGAACGCTGAACAATTTGGTACAAAAATGTTGAAAATATCTTGTCTCGGCAAATAGCAAAGATTCTTTGGAAATATTTTAAGTCTTTTTATTAATTACTGTGGTATATTATGTATTTAAATTTCTTAGCCTTTAAATGGTATGTTACTTGACCGTTTTTACAAGTTTTTCTTTTTTGCAATTTTTAAAAACTTTGTAGTCCTGTGCTCAAAAAATTCTAATTGAGAACATAGGTTCTGTAAAACACCAAATTAAAGATAATTAAAAAAAATGTAATTTAAACTTTATCTTCCAGTTTACATGTAATTTGAAAAATCTGTATTTTAATATGATTCAAGCGTTTTTCTTAGTAATTACAAATAGTGAAATTACAATAAAATTTAGTGAAATATCTACGATAACCTCGTAATGTACTATAAAAATGTAATTGATAAAAAATCACTACATAATGATAAGGTCATTATTTCTATAACTGGAATAGAGAGGTTGGTATTTACAGGAAATCCATTACAGCGTTTTGTCTCTGTACAAGCCCTAAAACAGCTGATCAACAATGACATTTAGATTACGATAACATGTGTTTGTTTTATGTATGTAATCATTTATTGAGTAGCTTGAGTTACCAATTAAAGCTTGATTTTTCAAATGAAATTTTGTTTCAATATCTTACATTTTGTTTGAGCTATGCCAAAACATTATGGATGAACTGATTGAAAAATTAATGATATCAATGAGAAGAAACATCCTTATGGATGAGTAATAAACATGAAAACTTGAATATAACAGAAATTACAGTATGTGAATTTTGAAGCAATCAACTCTCAGTGCAGGGTGTGCACGTTTGACCATACATGCACACTACTGTTGCCAAATCTTGTTGACTTACTCATGGCTATATATTTAGTGATATAAGTTAAAGGATTTATGTAAGGCTTAAACAGCTTTGTATGCAATTCTGATAGCAAAATAACTGTATGAAATGTGGATTAGAGATATTTTAATTCATCTGTAGACAAAGGAAAAACAGAAATCAGGGTTTTAAAACGACATAGTGACTGGTTAGAATCATATAGTTCTATTGAGGAAAATATTTTGGAGCTTTCAAATTTGTCAATCACAAAAGTGGACAATTTATAGCAGAACCTAAGTTTTTTAAGATTTATTATTTAAAATAACTTCAGAAAATGGTCTTCACATTTAAATAAGGTACATCATAGTGAGGTGTATTTAAAGGTGATGCAATCAGTTTTTGGTTAAATTTATTTTTTATTTCATGGTCATAAAATACTCCCTATAAAGGCAAAAAATATGAAAAAGGTTTTAAGGAATTTTAGACATTAAAGTAGAAATATGGACCCTCTTGAAGTCATATTCATGGAAAAAATTGTTGAATAAAAAGATTAATATTTTTTACGGTATGTCATGTGATTTCCTTAACCTTTTGAGGGCCAGGTTATTTGTGATAATGCAAATTATGCATTAATTTTTACAGATTTTTTTCAATTTTCGGAGATTTCATACAAATTGTAAAATTGTACAAATGTAATAGAAATGGTGATAATATGTCAGTGGATTTACTGAAAGACAAAGTGTGATAAATCAGATCCGTAATCCTACCAGCACACCATTCAAAATAGTTATTTTAGAATAGTCCTGCTTTACAAATCTAAACTAAAACTGGGTAAATGTAAAATAAAAAAAATTATTTGTTGTTTCTCAATCAAAAACATTGTTTCTATTTGTGCTGACATAAACACTAGAAGAAAGACAAACTATCTCAATATCAAAATTCGCATTGGTGAAACGTGTTTCCAAATCAACTAAATTCTTTATTGATTTTGCAATATGAAAACAGGTATGTCTTGATAATAATTTCATAGTTAACCAACATGCAGTAGCAATCTATTTAGAAAAATTTTCTTGTGTTTACAAAAGGAATATTAAAAAGCGATGACTATGAAATTAAAAAAAAAAATCATCCAACCAAAATCTGACTGCACCATCAAAGGGAGAAAATAGAAGGCATAAGTTTAAAGCCAACCGTTATGGAAGAAGGGACTGTCTTCAGTTGTTTTTACTATACATATACCACCTCTTTGCACTATAGTTTGTACAATACATTTTCGACTTACACATGATAGATTCAAAAGCCTACATTTAGAGCCAAACATTTTGAGAGGCCCTCTTCAAATGTTAGAACGCCTCATTGAGGCACTTGACTTGATGATTACTTGTTTTCAATACACCAATCATTCAAACTTAACAAGTGGGACTTGAAAGCCAATTAACGGATAATTGATTACAATTGCCCTGACAAACAAACCAATTACTGTAGCTACGTCTCAGTGATTTTGTACTTTAATGACTTTTTTGTTTGAATCGTTAATTAATTCTGGCCAGATGTATTTGACCACTTTTTTACAACCACAAAAAAGTCCTAATTTATCTTAATAAATTCACACTTGTATTTCTTGAGTGAAATTCTAATGGATTTTAAAGAAAAAAATTGATTATATTCTCTTGTTTGTTTTTAACTGTTACAATCATGTTCAACACTTATAATATCCTACTATGACTTTAGCAAGATTTCTTGACACAGATTATTAGAAAAAGTTTTCAATTTATCTTGCAATGGAATGTAGTGTTTAAAAAAAACCAGCTTAAGAGTTTAAACCAGCTTTTTTATTGTTACTTTATTTAAAACTCATTAAAATCCAACTATCCAAAATAGCTGAGTGCTTACCTTCCCAAAAGTTAATAAAAAAGTTCAATTCCCAAAACTTTAACATACAAAAATTATTCATATTTTGAACATTTAAAAATGTGATATCTAAAAAATTTGAAATTCAGCATATGATTTGCATTAAACCAAAGTAAGATAGTAAAAAGCCCTTTAATTCTTTGGTATTTAAACATTGGCTTTATCTCTAGTGGCTCTGTAGGCAAAAATAACAAAAATATTCCAAATTTAATATTGTTGGAACATTTGTTCAAATCCTTTGATATAATATCTAATACAAATAAACTAGTAAACTAGTACAAATAGTATCTCTATTGTACAAAATCAAGAAAAATCAGACAAAAACCAGTTGAAATCTTATAATATCAGTTTGTTTTTAACACCTGAATCAGTTTTTACCATCTTGAACTTATTTTATTTTGAAAAGACTCAACTCCTTCCTATACATTTTATATTTATAATAGTTTTGCTTAAATCCATATTTATGTTATTAGTTTATTAAAATTATGATCAGATGTGGTGAACGAAAAATATATATTTTTCACAGTTCAACTTCGTTTATCCAGATCTCCGGATTTTCCTAATCGGTTTTATAATGGAAGGACTAATTTTTTTTTAAATAAACAATTTTAGTTGAACGTGCAGCATAATTTGATTTTCCATTGACACATGTACAGTATTCAAAATAATGTGTACAACACATTGTCTGTGGAAATACCTAAAAATTTAGGCAATTGTGCGCCCGACGGGGTACACAATAGTTTGAGGTATTTATCAAATTTAATTAAAGAGCAGGATCAAATTTAACAAACCCCAAAACGCAATAAGGAAATGCATAGCAACTTGTACCCCATCGGGCACACAACACGCTTTACGAAAGCCAGGTGTTTAACAAATCATATACACAACAGCAGTTGTGAAAAATCGGGTGTACACTTCATTGTGAACAGCCCACAGAGCTTTACTATTGTTAGATCATAATCTTTTGTCTTTACATCAGATACGTCATTGTCTTCCGTAGCACATGTTACAAGATAATGTTCATCTGCTATTAAGAACTCCTTTCTCATATTTTCCGTTTCAAAATTTCTTTTTTATTTCCTCCTTTTTATACTTATCGGCCTAATATTGATACATCAATAATAAGGCTGATGCAAATAAGCTGCTGAACTGATTGTATGCCATATCTATGTTTGATGTGCTATACATTGTTCCATGTTTCATTGGTTAAAATATATTTAAAATTGTGTATGCTATCTTTGTAAAAAGTTTGTGTTGGTATTTTTACACTTTTTATTTCATCTGTTAAAAAGTTAACTCTGCATAACTGCACAGTTTGGTCAGAAATTCCTCCATTCAATACCTTTACTCATACTTCGCCTTCCTCCAAGTTAGTGGAAACGCAATCTACTGACGTTTTGAATGTGGGGTTATTCTGATAGGAGGGAAAGGGATTCTTGTTATATTATAACTAAGCAGGGTCTCACAAAGCAAAACATAGCCTCTTTCCATTTTTAGACAATCAATACTAATATCTCCTATTAGTATGATAGGAGCACTCCAAGTTTGTATAGTTTCTAAAACCACTGAGATGAAATCCATGGAATCTGATAATGAGCCATTATGTACACAAATTGGAGATAAATTTTTATTCGCGGTACAGCTACTTCACATATTAATTCTACACTAAAGTTTCCCATCCGTAATGCCACAATCTGACTCATAATTGTATTTTTGCAGTATATTTTTTGTGGTTTTCTTTACTATATTCAGAAACCAGATGGTAACACTCTAAAGAAGCGTTAAGGATATTATTTTTCTTCATTCCTTGCTTAGTTAAAATTACTATGTATGGGTCAACCATTTGTAAATACTATTTAAAATGTAAATTTGTCAGTTCCATCAATATTAATTAAGGATGGTGAGTGCATTTGACTTATCCTTGACGGGTTGAGCATCATCCTGACCTTGTTGTATCCTGCTAAGTTGTGGCTCTACTATTCTAAATTACTTATTATCTGCAACCTTATTGTGTTTTTACTTTATTCCTGAATGTTCATTTATTCAGATCAATCCTGATCTAACTAAACTGGATAAATGAAGTTGTACTGTATTTACTTAATTAATTATAATGATCAAAATTAATTGAAAATTAGGATTTAAAACATTTTAAAATTGAATTTACTTGAACAACCATTATGAATTTCTCACCTACTCATTGTTCCAGCTTAGAGCTTTCAGATAAATTCTAATCAGCTCAATACTGATTGATTTAAGAGTTAAAAACACTATTATATTAAGTAGATAAACTCTTAAGTAGGTTTAAAGTACTCACCTCTTGAAAAAAGTTGTGAGTCTTCTCCAACAAGTGTTTGAGCTCTGTCAGTTCAAGGTAGTTAAACTTGAGGTTAACAGCATTGTGGCTTGATTCCAATATCTCACTTTCAGTTCGCTCTAAGTGAGCCTGAAAAAAAATTAATTTGTTAAATATTTAAAATAAGCACTAAGCACAGTCTACTTTTAGATTAACAATCCAAAAGTGTTACTTTGTGTTCCAAACTTGCACTCTGCTGCTTGACATTCCATTACCAAACAAGCAAGTTTATATGTGAGTATGACATAATGTCATAAGACACAACTGCAAACTATTAATCATTTAGTACATTAAAGGATTGATTGATACAATTGGGAATATGGGTTGTTACCTTATGTCGTAAACATAATAATAGAATTATCTTTTCTTTAATTAAATATCACTAAATAAAAGTAGATGACTATTCAGTAACAGCAAAGTTAAAGAATACCCACTTTGAGATAAATAAATGACAAATCATAAATATAAGAAGAGCTCTAAATCTTGCTTGGTTCTACGGCTATAAACTAAAGTTGTTCATAATTCACAAACATAAATTTTATTAGTATCTTCAGTGGATAATTTATGGTTATTGGCAATAAATTTCAGTGTATCACAGATTCAAGGATTAGTAAAGCTAAGAATTACAAAGTCACATTTTGTAAACAAAATCCACTCTTGATTATCCAATTACTTGTTAAACCTCTATAAGCTGGTTAATTCTGATATAGTAGTAAAATCTGTAAGCTCTAGTGTTAAAAGATATCACTAAGATCATACAAGAGACCTCTTCTCGACACTTCATACAAGATAACCAAACAGAACTTAATTGAAAATTACTGTAAATAATGTCTTCATGTAACAAAAACTCAAAACTGAATATTAGTAAATATAAAATTTACGATACAGTAGTCAAATTGTTAAAATATGAGAATTCATTTACATTTGATAATAGAGATTAGTTATTTATATGAATCTCGTCAACCCAACCAACCACACTCACATGAACATGATTTAAAAAAATGCTTTTTCCTTATGATATATACACTTTTCAAGCTTACACAATAATACATCAACTAACTCTAATCAAAAACCATTCTCATTCTCAAAAAAACGAATCAATGTTAACACTTTCACTACCAACAACGTCATTTGGCGGTACGCATGGAATTCTGTAGACTGTCGACAACGTCTTTTGAGGGCGTCAATTTTTACACTAATAAAAACGCATTTAAAAGTATTTGGTCTTCGGTATTGATAGTCATTCGCTATTTCCATGTTTTTACTTATTAAACTATAGATTATGATCTTTGAAATGTTGTTGGCAGTCATCTGGAAGATCGGTAAAAAGTGGTTTGTTTACAACTTGTGTCGCATTGCGTCGCCTCGGCCATTTGTTGTCGTTCTGCTAATTCTTCGTCTTCATTGTTATTGTTTTGCTTCCTATTACTTTAGTTTACAACGATTGTTTTGTGAGTAAATACATTGAATTATGACTGTATTGAAGACAATTAAGTGCTAGAAGGGTTTCTCAGATTTTCAAGTTACAGTGTAAGTAATGATTTATTCCGAGATGACATAGATAATGATCATGGACTTATCGGTTACTAGCGATGGACTTCTTGGAGATGCAAGTAAATTTGTTGACATTGTTTTTTTACTCAAATAACAAATATAAGCAAAATAGTAATAAAAACTTTTATTATGCTCTTTGATAACCAAAAAATAATCAGGCAAGGCTGCAAGATGAGACACTTCCTATCAGTGTAGCGAGTGCAAAATTGCCATGTGCAAAGAACCATGTTTCAAGACTTTTCACACTAAAAAAATATTTAAACATAAGTGGATTTCAATTGTAAATATGTGTGGGTATAGTGACAGTAATAAAAATGCTGGATACAACAAATAATAATGAGAAATATTTTCATGTTATACGAGGGGGTACCCAAAAGTAAACGGAATTGTATTGCTGGCAGCCGGCAGCGTGTAGTACACATTCCTGCCGCTAGGCGTGTGTCGCGCAACCCATTGCGAGCTCAGTGACCCCAGTTCTGTTGTCCTAGTGCATTCTGTTCGTTCGTTCGTAGTGACTGTTTTCGCTAACCCTGTTTTGTTCTTGTTTCGTTTTTTGTCATGGCAAGTTTAAGTGAACAACGTGCAGCTGTGAAATTTTGTTTTTTACTTGGTAAAAATGCTGCAGAAACTATTTTAATGTTGAATACAGCTTACAAAGATGATGCTATGGGGAAAACTCAGGTCTACGAGTGGTTCGCTCGATTTAAAAATGCCGGCAAGTCAAATCAAACATCAAAACCATGTTGATTTGCTTTTTTGATGCTAAAGGCATTGTTCATTCTGAGTTTGTTCCTCCAGGTCAGACTGTCAACCAAACATTTTATTTGGAGATTTTAAGAAGATTGCGCAACAGTGTTCGCCAGAAAAGACCCGATTTGTGGCAGACTGGAGACTGGTTCTTCCACCACCACAACGCACCGGCACACACACAGCCATCTCAGTTAGGCAGTTTTTTAGCCAAAAACGGCATGGTTCCGCTGCCCCACGCACCTTACTCGCCTGACCTCGCTCCATGCGACTTTTTTTTATTTCCACACATGAAAAGAGGCTTGAAAGGTCAACGATTTGACAGCGTTGAAGAGGTTATGAAAAAAAACGAAGCTCGAGCTTGCAGCCATTTCTAAACATGACTACAAAAAATGTTTTGATCAATGGAAATACCGTTGGGACAAGTGTATTAGTTGTAATGGAGATTATTTTGAATGAGATAAGGTCGTATTGTAAAAAGTTTGATAATATATAATTTTTATAAAATAATTCCGGTTTTTTTTGGGTACCCCCTCGTAGACTAGTGCATGGTGATGTTTTTTGGTCAACTTGTTTACAAAAAACATTACCTTTGTAAATTTTTAAACAAGCCTTTCTGTTTGAAAATATTTATGCATGAGCATTTGTGTAGAAAGAGAAAGAACAGAACTCAGCTTTAAAAAAGTCCCATGGTTTTCTTAAAATGGGCTAAAAAATTATACTCATTTAAAAATAATTAAAACAGGCCGCAGTGTGAGAAAGTTGTCAAATTTGGAGGCGACAGTGAAAGTGTTAAGAGTAAAATACCGCAAAAACTAAACTGTGCTACTGACTCCACTACCCTTATTATGTCGCTCAGCATGGTAGATATGTTTCAAATTTCATGTGACAAACTTCTGGGAATACAAGAAATCAATATAACTGATAAGAAACTAGACTTTTGGAAACATAAATTTTCCTATTATCCTGATATATCTGCTTTCCTACCATTCCAGTGAACAGCTTTATATTTTACTGCTTAGAAGAATAGTTTAGATGCAATGTGTCAGAATTGTAATAATAGTTTCATAAATCATGATGGTCTGGTTTACAAACCAAGTCAAACTTTAAAAAATATACAGAAAATGTTTGTGAATGCTACATGAGAACAAAATTAAATTTGCATAAAGAAATTTTATAAAAGACTGTATGAAAAAAATATAAAGATATTGAGTATTGTAAGGACCAAACAGTTTTATCCTTACAACCACTTACCAAACTTGTTTCTGTTTAAAGTAAGAATGAGAAATTAACATGAGAATTTACCCTTCAAATTCAATGTATGTTTATTAAATTAGTAATTTTAAATGTTATTTAAACATTTACATAAATTATTACAATAAACACTTTGGGTTTTATGATGCATCTTTTATGTATTATACACAGAGGTTTCATCCACGTTAAAATGAGCTTCTTCAGAGCAAGTCAACCTCTTGGTTAGACAAACAGTTTTCTGTTTGCTTTCTAAGAAGATCAACTTGCCTTGAAGAAGCAAACTTTGTTATCAGGATAAAACTATGCCATCTAACGTATAACGAATGTAGCTTGAAATCAATAAGCAAAGTAAAACTCAACGAATTAAACTAAATTCCATATTAAACTTGCTAAATGCAAGTATAAAATAATAATTGAAAAGTAATGATTCTTATAGGACTTACTTGGCTTTTTTAAAACAAAAGTAACAGAAATGCTGACTGCAGCAGACAATATAAAAGATCAAACTCAGGAACATTAGTCAGGACTGCTCAGTATAGATCCATAATAAGGTGTTAAAGACTTTAAGAAAAATTACAATGACATTTCCATTCTGTAAATTACTAACTTAAAATTAACTGTGTTTATGGTATAATTATGAAAGTGCTCTTTTTTAATGAGGATTTGTAAACAAATTTAATTAAATTATTCATCCAAATTTTAGTTTCCTAAATCTTTTCGTAGCATCCTCCAGGTAATATACGGATTAATATAAAAATGTAATTTACATTTTGTATAATAGTGATAAATCACTCGATAAAATATCTAAAAATTGTCTGTGCAAGTATTGAATTTAAGGTGTATTCCAAAATATATAAAGTAGTTTAAAATTGTTCAAGTTAAATATAAAAATAGTGTAATTTAATACATTTAAAAAAATTTATATTTTGTTAATTATTTAAACACTTTTACTTATTTTATCAATTGGTTTTGTTTACATACAATTTCATAATAACATTATCGTAATAGTCTTGAGAATCGCCAGACATAGGAGCATGCGTCTATTGTGTTGCATTAGAATATATATTGCTTGACCTACGCATTATTAAAAAAATAAGTAAATGAAAAATAACTACTGCATAAAGGAATATTTCCTGTAATCTATAGAACTTAGAAAAAAAGTTAGTACTTTTACTTTGTTTATGAGAAATACTCAATACTCATACAGACATTTTTTGAACTGTTCATTGGTCAACATAGGTCATTTTCCAATGAACAAATGCTTTGAGAACGACTATCATGTAACAGCCAAAATTGTGGTTGTTTTGTTTTGAAACGTATCCATTTGGTTTTAGCACAAATATATAAATTTTATACAAGCGCAAACATTTTTTAACAATTGTAATATTGTTTATAAGAATTACTTGCTTTATATTTTGGAATTCAACTGCAAATTATTCCACGGATGATAATGCAATAATTTAGCTAAATGAGGACTAAGACAGTGAACCATCTCTTTCAAGCATTAACATATATTATTTACTGTAAAGCTAAATATCGGACAGTCTAAATCCGACTAACCGGCAGAGTGACTTTTTTGTTTAGTTTTTGTCCTTAAAAACTAAACAAATACATTTTACCTTTCTAAGTTTCCTAAGCCCTTATAATGGTTAGTAGAAAGATAGAATTCCTCACCTCAAGATCTATGATCTCTCGAGGATTTGGGGCTAGGGGGTTGACAGAAGACTCTGGGATGGTAACATTGTCCTTGCGCACTTCTGCCTCAATGTAACGCAGCTTTCGCTCCATCTCATCACACCGGCGAACCTCAGACACGAACTTGCGGTGGAATGCATTCACATCTGAGTTCAACTGCAAAAGATATATACCATTATATACAAGAGAGGATGTTACAGCCCATACTGGAGGTTGTTCAACTAATTCTTTCTGATCTAAATGTTTAAAAAGGTCATTAATTAGTTTTATTTTATTTCTGAATTATTTTTTTTTATTTTGCCTTTACAATAATAAAAATCAATATTGAAAACATAACAATTCAAATTTAAATCCTACAGGTTCTATGATATCAAAATAGCCAAATTTGTGTAGTTTTTCTAAATGGATGAAACATGGTACAATTATTCAAGAGATGCATAACAGTTACACGCCAAATAAAGGTAATTGTCCATGGTATGTTCAAATATTCACTGCAGTGAAATAAATAATCCTGTTTCAAATAAAATAACTTTGTTTATTAAGAGTTGCATATAAACAAATGATGAAATGACCTGAAATATGCCACCAATCGTAGACAGAAATTTGAAGTCCTCAACAAAAGTAGCGAGTGCTTAGGAGTGCTGAGAATAATTATTTATCCACTGAGGCATGTAGTGGTTGCATGCATACTCATGGCACATATTAACCACAAAGAGATGGCAATGATATCCTGCAGAGAAGGAGCAATGATGTCATGGAGATTAATAATTTATCCTCTGAGGCATGTATTGGCTACATGCACAATCATGGAACATATTAACCACAAAGAGGTGGAATGATATCCTGCAGAGAAGGAGCAATGATGTAAGCATGGAGATTAATAATTTATCCTCTGAGGCATGTATTGGCTACATGCACAATCATGGAACATATTAACCACAAAGAGGTGGAATGATATCCTGCAGAGAAGGAGCAATGATTTAATTGTGGTGAATAATAATTTATCCTCCAAGGCATGTACTGGGTGCATGCACACTCATGGCACATATTAACCACAAAGAGGTGGAATGATATCCTGCAGAGAAGGAGCAATGATTTAATTGTGGTGAATAATAATTTATCCTCCAAGGCATGTACTGGGTGCATGCACACTCATGGCACATATTAACCACAAAGAGGTGGAATGATATCCTGCAGAGAAGGAGCAATGATTTAATTGTGGTGAATAATAATTTATCCTCCAAGGCATGTACTGGGTGCATGCACACTCATGGCACATATTAACCACAAAGAGATAGCAATAATATCCTGTATTAAGCATTCACACTGATTCAAATTTCACAGACCACATTTGTTGGTATATTAATGTTTTTTTTTCTTTTTATCTCAGTTTAAGGATACTTACCACAAACTTAAATGTGTCATTATAAAAAAGGTTATTAGTTTTACTGTAAGATTCCTTTGAAAACAAAGTGGTATATTTATTCTCCTTAGTTTCTAAATATTGATTGTAGCTCTTGTGTATGTGTGAATACTCACGTCTCGGAACTGCACGATACCCGCCTCTCCCAGGGTGGCTATGGATGGGTAGGCAGCCTCTGGCTGAATGAACAGCTGGCAGAGGGCCATTTCCTCGCTGCGGAACAACGCCCCCATCTTTGCAACAGGTCTAAAACATAGGCACAAAAGGAATCAGTCAATACAATCATTAATTTGGTCACCTGTATTTCTTATCTAAATGAAATTCTAAGAAGAATTCTAAGTAGATAATGTTAGAGGTAATTAAAGTGTTGTGGCAACATGATAAGAAATACATGTTTATTATCTTAACAGCCCAGAGGAAGTACAGTAAAATTGACGAATTTCATGCGACAGTTTTAAGAGAGACAAGTTAACCTCTGTAAAAAATAGTTCATTCATCGATCTTATGAAAAACTAGATTGTGTTCTAATAAAATGCAAACTGGCACTTGAATTAGAAATGAAAATCAAGCAAGAGTAAACAACTTTTGTAAGTATGTTTATTTCCTCCATTTTTTATTGATGTAGGTGAAAATAATAACAGATACCACTGTATAAAAGTGTACAAGTATTACAGAAGTACATTCATGCACATTTGCTACCAATTTATGAAAAGTGTTGGCAGGGTACCAGCATAATAATTAAAATACGCTTTCAGTTTATTAACTAGCTTAACTTATATGAATATTAAACCGACTACATAATGTGGGTTTGAATTTAGTTCAAAGATTAAGTAAACTGTTAAACCTATTCAGGTCTGCAAAGTGAAAAAATGAACTCATAACTCCTACATATAAATGAGACTGAGGCTTATTCCTCATTTCACACATTTTACATCTTGAAGTAGAATATTCTTCCCACAACCAGGAATTCTCAAAAACGGAAAGCGTAAGCAAGTACATATGATGTTCTGATGCCGTTTTTATATTTTACCACGAAACAGGGAGTTGAAGATTTTTAATATAATGAAAGTGTTAATAATACCTAAGTAAATGATCGAGGACAAAAACTTAATAATAAATATATGAAACAACAAAGGTTATTAAAAGAGAAAAATGGCAAAAGGCAAAGCATTTTGTTTCATAACTTATTATCAATTAACTAAAATCGATTGAATAAACATTTAAACAATTGTGTGATTATTTGATTTAATTTAATATGGTTTAATTTTGTTCTGTAGTTACAATGGTTCTTTTAGATTAGTAACTGATACAGAGTTATGAAACAAATGGTTCCAGTTGACTTTTAATTTTAAAAACAACCATTGTAACCAAAGAAAAAATTTCAAATCGTTAAACAAAGGAAAATAATCATATAAATTATTTTAAATGTTTATTCAGTCGATTTTACATACCTTAATAATATATATTCTCAGTCTGAGAATTGAAGAGTTGCCAATATTCACAGAACTAAACTAACAGTATATGTAGATGGCAGTAACAGGAAGACGAGTTCACCCTGAGCCAGTCAGATGTTTTTACTTTCTAATGCCCCGTTCCGTTTTCCTTATACCATTCCTCCATATATCTTCCTTTAGACATATTCCTGTTCCCCTTATGACAAGTTTACACAAGAAGACAACCCAACAACAATTATACAACAACAACTTTATTTTAGAAGATGCGTTGTTGCGTGGACAAATAAACGATATGTTCTCCCGGCCTTGAGTTTCCCTGCCTGCGTTGTCAAGGTCGCGTGACATGAGATTCTAGACTATTGTCTGTTTTAAGACTTCTTACTTTCTAGAGGCCATATTATGTGATTAACCCCAAAAGGTCACTTATTACTAAAGTACTCAGTCGCCGAATTAAAATAAACTAACTAATTCTTCTGGTAAAACACTTAACCAGGTAATATAAATAGTAACATGAAACATTTAGTTATTTTATTCCCAAAATTTGGCACCCTCTCTGTTGGCACCTCAGCACTCAATTGTAACTATTGTAGGAGGAGAGGGGAGAGGGGGTTACCGGCCTCACCTGTCCCATCTCCAATCCCACCTACGGTAAAACTAACTGCTTTTACAAATTAATTTTAGGTGGTCACATTTAAAATTAAAGAGACAAAAATACTGTACAAGTTTGAGCTGCACGCTACTGCCTACTAATCTGTCAATTATCGTTACTAGCAATAAAACCTTATTTATTTTAATATGTTACTGAGATGTGGAAAAATGTGCATTAATTGTCTTGCTTAACGTCCAGTAGAGTATTTCAAAAATATGCCAGATTAAATACTTTGGCCTATTCCAACGTGAATTCAACATGAACGATATCGAAAGTAAATTATTAGAAACAACTAATGCCAATACTTACACTATTATATTCTTGTTTGTTTCTTCTATCTAGCGTACAATTTTTATAGAAACAATTTAGTGTATTTTATTGGTATTCTCTCTTTAAATATAAAATAATATTCGTACAGGATGTTAGGGCATTGTAGGTAAGTTTGTTTTTAAGCTTGGGCGTGTCAAGGATTTAACCTCCACATGCCTTACGGTAAGTACTTTTTGAGTAAAAAGATAGTCTTTGTAGCCTCTTTGTAAGTAATACGACACTGGAGCAACGAAGCCCTTCCAGTGCCAACTGGTCTCAACTAGAATAAAGTGGACTTTGACAAGAATGGCGTCAGTTTCCCACTTCTAGCCTTGAGCAGCCCATGGCGGCTTCCGAGATCACAACTGAAGGCCTTCAAGACTTCCTGTCGATGCCAAGGTTATTTCCTCAAAGGTCATATGACGATAATGATCTCATTGTTGGGTATTTGAACTCACTGAAGTTTACACTAAACTTGAGAAGTTTTATTGTAACACGGATGGTGAGTACAATTCGAGTCGATTTAACTCCTCAGAACAACAACAACAATAAGAACAACAACAACAACTAACAACAACTAATAACAACTATAAGAATAGTTGTTGCACAAATGATAAGGTAAGGACCATTGATCTGTCTCGCCCTACTATATATTATAAATACTTGTATGTATAGCAAGAAGTAGACAGATCACTGTACAGTACGCTTCTGAATCAGGAAGGGCGAGTGTCTGAGGTTCCGAATCCCGGCTGAACAGTTGATAGTCCGTTATCTTCATGCCGATAACACGTTTGACTGAGATAGTTTCACTGATAACACCGTAAAACCCGTTGTAATTGATCTTGAATAATGTATAAAACTGTTTTAAGGTTGATCAACCTAGAAGACACTGAAGTTTTATGGCCATATAAACGGTCTTTTGGTCTTTTCCGAAAGTAATCCCCCTCAATAACGAAAAATGTTGGATATAATTTGTGCTTACCTTTAGTTTGTGTGGATAAATAAATCATAAACATAAACGTGTCGGATTTTAGTGAGAAAAATGATCATTATCTACGCCCAGCGCTTCTTATCTCTTCCAACCTGAAGAGGGGTTGAGGCATACGTGATCTGGGCTTGATGTTTAGATCTCGAGGGACGATTTTGTTTTTCTTCCAGCATTGAGGGGTCACCGAAGCCCACACTGATGACCAGGGGAATTCGTGATTGGTACTTTTCCGTCATCAGATCACGTTGTATGATTTGGCACTAGAAAGTACCAATATTCACAAGTGCCCCTGGCCAGCAGTGTGGTTTGGCGCTGAAGTTTCTGAGGGAGAAACAAACCTCTCGCGATAGGGTCTAAAATTCAAGCTTAGACCACATTAGCGCTCCAACCACGATAAATAACTGAACCGATAACGCGTATCACGTTGATACCGCAGGTCAAAACCAGTTAAAACATTTTGAGGTTTGTAATACGACATATTCGTTTTCTCAGTTATCTGCGCTTAAACAGAAATCGTATTCTGAAGGCCAACTACTGAATTGATTCAAGGTATAACCTATCAATAATTCAAGGGAATACAACTGACACTACTGATACAAAGTGAAAGTAAAGTGTTCCATTGAAGCGCGGTACGAAAGATGACGCTTGATTGCTGTATCGCATGTGCGGTACGTTCAGTGTGCGGTATGTTCAGGTCTATTACACCT
This sequence comes from Homalodisca vitripennis, assembly GCF_021130785.1. Lineage (NCBI taxonomy): Eukaryota > Metazoa > Arthropoda > Insecta > Hemiptera > Cicadellidae > Homalodisca > Homalodisca vitripennis. Next base: position 39,842,180 of record NC_060215.1, on the reverse strand, counting down.
ACAAGCGAGTACATACCTCATAACGCCGCCTCGATGCGTATTGATTGAGCGGAGTTTTCCTATTCATTCTATCGGGATAGACTTGACTCATTTTAATTTATGCACGCTTCTTCCGTGTGTCACTCACTACTTGTCACAATAGATAATTACGCACAGCGACGCGTTGTTGTCTATTTTGTAAATTGTCATTGACGAAGCAGTGTTTGAATAACAAGAGCTACTTGCCATTGTGGAGGTATAAATATTGTTAATCTTACTGAAAATACGTTTTGTGATTAAATGTTATTGTTTAAAAATACTACAGGACGTAGTTTGAAATCCAATAAACACACTTTTGAAACTGTAAGTAATCAATCTGGCACTGTTTTAGTTCCACAGACATAGTAGTCCTGTGCAGGGAGATTTTATCAAGCCAATACCTCTTTTCCACCAAATGCAAGGGCAAACGAGTAAAATAAGGTAGCATATTGCCGACAAAAGAACGAAATACGTTTAGAAAAGCAATTATTTCAGATATAAAGGCAAATTACGAGCCTGCTGCGAATTAATGACAGCCATTTTGATTTTTGCCTTGTTTTGAAGAACGCTAAAACTTAACCCTTTTCAGCCGGTAAATATTGTACTGATGTCACATGGTACAACTAGGTTATAACGCGTTATACCATTTTATTCGTTATACTTTTCCTAGAGTCTTGTTGAATGGCTTGTTTAGCATGGACGATTTGCAAGCATCCGACATTCAGAAAATACCAACAATCTCAGAAATTTTTTATTAAAAATTATGAAATGTTTTTCGAGAAAGAAACTACCTCGTGCTCTGGTCCACCTAAATGAACGAAACTCGATATTCTACTTAGTATAGGTTCATACTTGGAAAGCGGTTCATACATTTATTTGTGTTTTGATATTTTGGAGAAACACATAAGACCAGCAAGTTATGTACTATTTAATTTATTATTCCAATGGACAAACCGTACAATAACATGGTATGGAACTGTATACACAAGCAAAAACACCAAAGGACAAAAGCATATGCCTTGGCTTTTAACGAATGTTCAACTTGACATTAACCTCAATACAGGGTTATAGAGGTTAAATGAAATACCACGGGCATTTTAAAGGGCACTAAAAGAAAGAATGTCTCATTCATTTCAATTCCTCTGAGGGATTGAGCAAATTGAACTAATCGTCCAACAGAGAAGATGGCTGTTGAGGCCGGAGCGCGGTATGGTCGGGGGAGCGTTAGTGGGCTTCGTACTGTCATGGGATGACAACATCAATTTCTCCACTTGATATGCTGACCTCAAGACAGACAGACAGACAGACGGTCAGGCAACACATGTTCGACATACGCTCTTATGTTTGCTTCGCTGGTATTCTGTCAGACGCCTTGTCGCACACTTGTCAAACTCTGTAATATATTCATCAAAACAGGAGAAGAAACTTCGGTAACCTACTTGGTACGGAATTGAACACGAAAACTGGTTTCTAAACATTCCTCAAAATACGTTTCTGTACCTCTATGCCTCTAATAAGACTGTACAATACAACTGCAACTGCTTTAATGACTTTCGTGCTTGGTGTTTCACATATATGTACAAATCTCCAGCCAATAAAACGTTTCCAGCAAGGAAGACGAATGTACACCTTTCTATAACTGCTGAAAATTGTTTTGAGCACAGATGAAATTTAAGGCGTTAAGTTCAAAGAGCACAAATCACAAACAGCAACTGTCCGAATAGTAATATTGAGTTCAGTTTAACCTGTGAAGGAGTATTTCCTGAAAGTCTTACGTTATTTATTCGGTACAAAAACCTTTAAAACTTAACACAACCTAGAAGGACCAACCAAAACAACGTCCATTGTTACCAGAGAAATAAAAAAAAAATTGCTAAAAAATGTAATAATACTGTAGTATCCATAAATATTATTCAGCGTATTCAAATTTACTACATGGCAGCAAAGATTTAAAAGCTAAGTGTGTGAGAGATGATTTGCAATGAGCAAAAGTACAGTTAATACCACTTTCTATACATCTGGTAATTGACATCTGGTAATTGTTCAATCGTCCAACCATTCCAAAACTGATTGCTCGTAACTGTTTTCCTTTGGTAATTAATACAAACTCTTTAGAGCTGAAAACAAAAATTAACAACTGCAGCTGCATTTTATGCGATAATATAACACAATATAGTGTGTACAAAAGTAAAACAGCTTAAGCTCAGTAGATCTTTCAAAGAATACATTATCATATTCCGTTAATCTCTTAGTATGTGTCTTTTTACTTATAAAAAAAAAAAAAAAAAAAAAAAAAAAATACTAGAAAGTGTTCAAGACACAAACGGGTAATTATGTATAAATAAACTTATGTCATTAGACCGATCTGACAACATACACGGGAAACAACATAATTGTAATAAATTCACAACTGTAGCTAATTCAAATTTCCGTCTCGAATGTAACGAAAATAAAAGCAACAAATGAAGATTACTAGAGGCAGTATCTAAAAAACAGTATCAGTTATGAAAACTAATGGTTTTAGTACATACCTTCATATACACTTTTTTGCTCATTTTTATGTGTAGAACAAATCCCAAAGTATTGGAACACTTTGACGGAACACCCTGTATGCTCAATGAGAAATATGGGGGTGGAGGGTCTTGAACCAACTTCTCTACTATACCATCATTAATAAATTCAATTCAGAGAGTGCCGGATGGAGGGCTCACCTCACAATTATCTGAGAAAAGTATTAAAATCCGAATACGAAAGGTAAGGAAACAGGATTTTCCGGACATTTTCTATCGTTCAATGATACAAAAAAATCATGGTTCCTTCACAATCCTTCCATCGTAAAAAACAAAACTTCAAACAAAGAATTAAAGGTAAATGTTTTTTAAGGAAATTTAGTTTGCTGCCTTTAATTTTTCAGCAGTATTTATTTCAAATTAATGTTTTTCTGCCAATTTTTATAAACTTTATGTATAAAACTGTATAGAGTATATAGTTTGCAATGTACACAAAATTAAATGGCCTCCAAATAGTTCTGGTGTTTCCAACCTTTAGTCGACTCGCATCATGGTTCTCGGCCAGTTGAAATATACACCCAAGACAATGGAACTTCATCTTCTATCTGTTGGTTGTTAAACAACCTGGGCCACCCCAATTGTAGCGATATCCGGGACAAAGGCTCGGGCTAAGAATACATTTAATGCCGCCAGGATGGCCAAATTGATGTTCACGCTAGTCTATTGTGTCGGCTGGAGATTTTCCAATAGCACACGGTCTCGGGGAGCGGCCATAGCTGTAGCAGTGAACAAACTGAGCGACCGCGTGGAGTCGGAGTGTGGAGAGACAAGTATAAATCACTCAAACCGGTGCTGGCCGGCGTTGGCGACTGGAAAACAAACGATGTGGTCGACTTTCTGAAGGGCTTGTCCAAATAAATGTATATTTTAACTGAGCACTTCTTTCAAAGGCTTTATTTAGTAAATTGGTCTTTCCTCTAGGATTTAAAATGTCAAGCACAGCAAGACGTCGTCCAAGCAATGTGTGGAGATCTCGAGTACCGTACCGTATTTATTACATTCGATACAGAAGTGAGCGTATTGTGTTCTCGACTCGGGCAAAGAAAGATAGAGCACAGCACGGTAGGCTAAATGCATGCGTTATAGCCCTGATCTGCGCTTACTAAACAAGTTGTTAAATTGAATATTACCTTGCCCTAGTACAAAATATACGTGCGCGTGTGCCGTTTAGAGAATGGCGGTACTGTTAAAAATGTTCCGGTTCGTACAGGATTCAACTGGTGCTATCTTTAAACCGAGCGCCTCGGACCTTGCGGCAAAAGCCGGTAGAAGGGCAAAAGGAGACGGATAGTAATTTTTGTTCAAATTCGTTTGCATAGCAGAAAAACGTAAAAATATTAGAATTTTACTAGAAAGTAACATTAAACGAACATAATATATATGATTAATTAGTTTAAACGTATATATTAAGGTTGTACTGTAGTTGCACACCGTGTTCATCCATTTTTCTACACTCTGTCGACCACACTCTTCTTTTAGCTTTACAGAAAAGAACTGTCGAGATTTTGATTTAATCCAATCTATTCGACATTCATCACGAACACGCAGTACGATCTTAATTGGACGCCAAAACTGGCCAAAGTTCTGTTTCCATTGCCAAGGAAGAACGCAGTAGTGCTGTAGGAATAGCACGCCATTTAAAAATTTAAGAGGAAAACAAACAAAGAATCGTGTGAGCGCCAAACTTACTCACTATCTAGCCGTGGGTTGCCCCGCTTATTATAATTATAGCAAAAGCAAACAACAATGGCATAACTTGGCACAGGTGTCGTCGTTGGGTAACCACGAGAGACGAACGGGCATCCTTTATTGTTATTGTTATTCTTACTTAAGACACTGGACCTCAAGACGTGGGCGAGCATGGGTGAGTGATGTCAGAATGAGTGTGGGTGCCATGTGGAGTCTTATTACTTACTACTATCTATTCCTCTGTTCGCAAACAGAGCAATTATTACACAGGCCAGTGGTCAGGGACATTATGGAACCTAATTCGTCCAAAATAATACATTTAACTATGTCGACAGAGAGTTATATTAACGCGGGGCCACACCTCAGGAGATGATTACATTACATAACAAACAAAAATAATGACCCGATCATATGTCTTATCTCACTTCATTCAGCGCACCTGCGCTTCTCTTTGTGTGTTTTACTTCTAAAAATATAAACACAGAAACGAATTAAATGATAGCTTTGTAATTATGTATAAACATGTAGCACAATGCATGCTATATCCAATTATTGGCATAACATAAGATCTTAATAGCACAGGTTCTATACGAACGGTAATGATTTATATGTAAAAGCAAATAGCGAAATTTGCGCAAATAGAGGCTAGGTGTAGCGAAATAAGTTATATCATTAGCGTTAGAGTTATTTGTTATATCCGATAAAATAAGGTTCATATCAAGGAGACATAAAATCAAAAGTGTATAAAAGCCAACCCAAGTTGCAGAATTGTTTGAGATTAAAGGATAAAATTCCACTGAGTATGCTTCGAAAATTCCATCCCGTAGCTGTGACTCAGCCTACATTGGGTAACAAAACGTTTAATATCCACACAGCTAGTGTAGTTAACACATTATGCAAACTCAACGTTAGGAATGAGAAAAATGAACAAGCAACAGCTTAAGATGAATACCGTTACAGAACTAAACATACAACAGAGTTAAACCAAACAAAAGTACTAGTAAAACTTCCTAACATTATCCCAGGACAGTAAGAAACCTCTTAGAAATAAACAAACAAAGAAGATAGCTTCCAATTGTCAAAAAGTTGGCAGCCTGTGGCAAAGAGGCCATATTGATCAGAAGTGTGATAGCGCAAACTAATAATGATTGGACTTTGGTATGTTTATGTTCAGCTCACCACGATAAAGTCCCGATCCTCTCACCTGTATAGACGGATACGTATTATTACCAGCTTCGGTGTAACAACTGTTGACCGAAGATAGCTTTTCACAGTGAGTCCGAAATACACAGTATGAAACATAAAACTTACATGTTGGTAATAATACCGGCCTCGTAAGCCTGAAAACTAAGAAAACTAATAATGGTTTTACATAGTAAATTTAATATTTATTACCAATACAAGTAATATAAAAATATTAAAATGACTTGGAGAAAACAGTCAATGTAAGTATTTTGCAATCAATGTCTTACATCAGCTGCTTAGTATATAAAAACGGCTTCTGGTCGTAGACATTTACCACGAGATTTTTAAATGTTTGTATGAGTAATTTATTCTACTCATTATTCAAAATTTGTAAAAAATTATAATACATTCAGCAAATTAGAATTTATTCACATATTTAGTTAAAAATTAAATAGTATAATAATTATATTTCCGTATTTTGGTATTCAGGTAATTTTTGGTCTCCCGACCAAACACAATTTCCTATTCAATGTTAATTTAATTTTTTTAGTATAAAACGTTGTTCTTTTTGGTATGTTTTCTACCTGTAATGTGCTATTTTTTCTTATGAGTTTATTTTAGATTTTTATTCTATATGTTGCAATAATCTTTATGGTTAGCAAGTTTCTTGTAAATAAGTAATAGTATTTCTGATTGGTCGTGTTATCATTTCATCAATAATTATTGTTTTTTGTTTTTGTTTAATTGTTGTTATTTATCCTGGGATAATTCATCACTGTTATCATATTTAATGGTACATGAATTAACTGGTATTATTATTATTATTATACTGATTTTTTTGAAGTTTGCATTCGCAAATGTTATTGTTTTACTTTTTTAGTACATACAATTTATTCTAGTTTTTATTAATCTTATTATATTGTATTATACTGCGTATTACTTATTTTATGTATTTGCTTTACATTTGGCATGGAATGGCATTTCCGGCAACAGTCATAAATAAATAAACTATCTAAGTTTGGTTTATCCGAGTTTTGAAAGTATGTACTATTAGTTTTGTAACTTCACATTGCGCCTGTTTAACATTGGTCATGTCAACGAGAAGCCTAATATAATAACCTTACTAGTCCTATTCACTAGGTGAAAAATATATTCGGCCGAGAGCCTAAGTGTACCACCTTAACTCAAATTACTACTAAACTTGCTATGTCGATACATTTTTAGAAGAAGGGGAGCACGTCAGTTGAAAATATATTTTCATTTCAGTTTACCAAATATATGAATCTCCTGTTTATATTAATATATACCACATTAAGGATACACATCATACTGTAATTTAATAGAAAAATTTCAAAACATGATAAATTACTGCAGGGAATTTTCAAAATAAAAAACATCATAGAATGATGACATTTTGTTTTAGTAGGCCTACTGCACCCATTATCGTACTGAAAAAAACGGGAAACTCCTCTCAATCACACGGCAACACACAAATGGCTAATCTCCCAACAGTTAAAGTAAAACATTCCCTTCGTAGGAAATTTACCCACACCCCCTGCCAGTCAGTCTGATAAATCAGGCCAGTACACCCTCAATAATGTTTGATTAGCAAGGAAAAGGTCGGGGGTTGACAACTACATAATTCACGTTTTATTATCGAAGAGCAAATCGTATTTATCGCGTCACAGTGCCGCCTTATGTAATGTAGCGGCACTAACACTCGGCAAACTCGTTGATAAGAGTAGCTGTGCGACCTAATTAGCGAACAGATAAGAAAAAAAGTCTTATGATAAACGTGTGACATCGGTGCGATGTGACCTCGCTGCTTCAGGTGTGAACAAACACAGTTAACAAGTGAAGCTATGAGCTAGAGCGACAGTCGAGCTGTAACCCAGATGTCTGCTTACTTTAGTAGGCAGTGTATTTTATTATGCCATCATTCAGGCAGATCTGGAAATCAATAGATCGGTTAGGACTTTTAGAAATACACAGGGTTAAACAAACTGGTTCCGCTGGCTATGCATTTTCAGATTCTATTTGTGATTCTAAGCTAAAAATTAAAAATATTTGTTTACAAATTTCCACTTTATTTAACAGCTGTACGCCATTTTTAAAACAGTTTTTTTACTAAAGAAATGTACACATAACCAAGTTAACACGTTTGTAAGATCAGTTTGCAGTTGGTAGTGTAATGAAAAATCACTATTTATTACATTTTGAAGGTTCATTAGTCAGTTTCAGTGCTGCAGTTTAATTACAGTACCATCTGTTCAAATAGTGTAAAATTGTGGGCCATTTAGTTTGCATATGAAATACGAAACCTTCCATAAAATAGTTATTTATTAACCCATTTTTACAAATGAGGTATCCTTGGAAAGGAAAAGTTATTTAAACACTGTTTTGTGTCTTATAAAATTGTGATAAAAACAGTAGTTTATAAGATATTTCATGAAACATAAATTAAGTGGCCACCATTTTCAAAATATTAAAACTGATTAAAATTTTGTCTGATAAAATACATTTTTACATGGACCCGTTTACCAAGGTTTTTAACAATCGTAAAGATAACTATAAAGATAAAATTGTTTTATAAAAAGACAAAATGGCGTATAACTGATAAACAAAGTGGAAATTGGAAAAAAGAATCATTCTTAATTTTTTACTCAGAATCACACATGGATTCTGAAAATGCATAGCCACCCCACCTTTTTGTTACACCCCGTATAGTTTATTCCTATAAATAGTTTTATTCCTATATAGTTTGTAACTGGGATGAGGTATTTTTATTGTTCAGAAATATGTTAGAAATGTTGAACTGAAATATATTTATGGCTATTTATTTATTTTTATACAGACTAGTTAAATGTCATACTTTGGATGGTGATAATTAATTTAGTTTTTGTGACGCAACCGGATTAAGTTGGTTGACCTTACTGCTCGTTAATTTCCCTTGTTTTCCCACATATTTTCTCCATGTAACCGGTTGCAACCCGCGTGTTCGCCCCACATAATTAGCTTAGTTAATAATCGCGGTTGAATATTATTCTCAGTTTGGACATTAGTAAGAAGTCAATTTTGAGAGGTCCATTTTGACCAAGGCCAAATTAGAAGTCATATACAGTTTTAAACGGAATCAGAACCACATCGACATTGGTACCAGTAAATTCCGCCAAACGTGGTCCCCTTCGGGGCGTTACGATCTTCGGGACTAACAAAGCCATAAATGCAAAAAGGATCACACCACAATGCTGAAATTCGCGGAACGGAACGGACACAAACAGATGCGCGAAGTCGGGACATCAAGTCAATGACAGAGAGGTTGATGACTCTGTGGCGAGGGTCTAGGGCTCGAGTCCAGCTGACGATTGGCCAAAACTGAGCGACGACCACGACATGGACGGCTTGGCCGGTGCTACATAATAACATACAACCACTACCACTCACTCACCAGCTCCTCGCTTGACGGTACTACGCGTGGTCGGCTGAGGAGAAGCCCGCGTGTTACAGCTCTGGCCTCTCGTAAATATTCTTTGTTACGATACTGTTTTCAAATCAGGAGTCAAACATTTGTTTTTTCCACACGATGCTTCTAGTACAAGTAAATGTACTCGCATTTTATTATTTATTTTCAGCATCTTCGTTAATTAAAAATTACTAATACCATTTTATGGCGACTTTTCTATAAATTTCATTGTTGAGAAAATAATTAAAAATGGCAATTATTGTTTGCCCCGAAGACAATATGTCAGAAAGATTAAAATTGAGTAGACATACCATTTTACTCTTGAAATATTTCTCACCTTTCAGCGAAATATTAAAAGCTTTTCTTGTCTAATTTCTAATTGTCTAATTCTCATAGTAATAACTTTCTCTAAAATTCTAAAAATAGATTGTTTTGTCTTCGCTAATGTATAGTGTATATTCTCAAGATTGCTGATCTATATCCAAATGTTATATTATGGTCCAATACAAAACCTGGAAACAACTAGATTAGAATCATGTACTGGTATTTAGGATATGTGTATATGAGATCGACAATTACACGTAGAATCGAGTGAACATTACTATAGATGGACATGCGAGACTAGGAGCCAAACCTGAGGATCAACACAGAATAATCACAATCAATGTACCCTCACAAACTAGCTGTCCTGAAAGTCCACGAGTCAAGCCTCTGGCTCATATTTGTTCTTTGGTCTGTAGGTCCAACAACGCACAATCTCAATCGATAGACCCTCACAAGATAACCCTCCTGACAACCTATTCGTCCCATGTGTAATGTTCATATTGAACCTTCTTTTGGACATCCTATAGTTTAGAAGCCGTACAAATGGGGCAAACCCCAGAATGTTTTCCTAATCTTATTTTTCACAAAGATGCAATGGCAAGCTGTCAAATTGTAGCACAACAGTAACCAGGGACATTCCTAGGGAGTAGGGTATAGGTTCTTCATCTCTAAACTGATGTAGGTTGAAAGTAAAAGGCTTGAATCCCAGGGTACATTTTATGTATTGATATTTGGTTATGAATAAAGAATACTAATATGACCAGATAAGTTCTAACTCTGATGATAATTCCTATTTTAAAATTTTACTGTAGTCAGACTCATATAAACACCAGTCAGCATTTAACTGGGGGCATCAGTATTAGTGACGTGTTTTAGGCGATATTGGCGAGGAGTTGTGAGTAAAAATTTAAATGAGTTTAAGTTTAAGCGCTTGTTGTTCCTTTAAATGGGCAGTAACAAAGTGCTCAGGAATAAATAGCTAAGTCAATTTAAAAGTTGTCCTGTCCATGTAAAACATTCGAGCTACCCACCGTAGGTATCGGGATTTAGGATACATATTTCTCTGAAAATACTTATTAACATACACAACTATAAAGGAAACTTCTCTTTTCAAAGTGTTTTTCCATGTGTGATAGTTTAGAAAAATCCAATGGTGGCAGGGTTTAAGATGAAAACGCTACACAGATAGAATCCCACAATACAGAATTGAAATGTCGACAAGGCCTTGCATCCATGAGACTGAGATATAGCCACATTCTGCTGATTAATACGTACGAGGACAAATGTCTGAGCCATTACTATTCCTGTCATCTCTCTTTACATCATTGTGGCACAACTCTCGAGCCTTTCCCTGCCGTCACCTACTGCGAGCTAACCTCGGCTACGTGCAGGAATCTCGCACAAACAGAAGCTGTCAACTGCTCTACTCTCCTTTTCAGGTAGAAGGTATTCCTCCTTCCACCAGCTGAGCCTCGTCGGCTCCACTCTAACACACTGCTAGTGGGGTTGGATGACTCCAAGGTGGCTTAGCCGAATTCTACAAGGCTTCGTACTTATAAGGGTACAGTAAAGTAAATATGTCTTATTTACCAGGCGAAGTTAGGGCTCAGAAGCCCTCTCTAACACTTAACCTGGGGACCAACGGCTTAAAGGTGACTTCCGAACCACCACCAACGGCTGGGCAGACGGGCTGCTTAGCGGTCACCCATCCAAGCAGCAGCCACGCTCGACGTTGCTTGATCCGGTTATCTTGCGATATCCGTTGTACCCGCTACACTTCGCCATTGGCAAGGGTATGTTACAAGAGACAACTTTAAGCTTAGAGATCCCTTGACAAGGGCCTTAGGCAGCCTCTTAGAAGAAGAAAGGTGGCCACCACTTATTCCATAAACGATCAGCATTTCTATTAGTACAGTTTGATAATCTTGAATACGGTAGATTAACACTTTACTTACAGTATCCTCAACGACTATTTGGTTCGTTCAAGACCAGAAAGCAGTTTTAATATTTTTTTTTAGTTTTCAAACGCCACGAAAAGATTCCTCCATTATTCTTAATCGTAAACTTGTCTTTTTGGACATTTCCTGGTTAATATATACAAATACTGAACAAATACTGCATAGAATATTAAAGGGACCATTAATTTAAGCTCTTGATGAACTAAGCTGTGTGAGCAAACCTTTTGTGAATTTGGATTAATTATTTGTGAAATGTTTACTATTGTTTCTTTAATTAGTCAAAGTCAATATTACTTTCAATGCCGTAAAAGAAATACAGATAAAACCACTGACTCAGTTTTGATTTGTGTTTATATTTTATTTACTACTCTGTCAATAACGAGTCACAACAACGTAAAAACAGTGTCAATATGATTGAAAGTAAAGCCACACAGTTAGATCGCTCAATAGTGGTTTGGTCGGTTATCTTGTAAGTGAGGGCGGGGAAGGGATTGCTGTTATACAACACGTGGGTGTTAAGACGGTTAGTTGTAAATGGATCGTGCCCACAAGTGAGGAGCTTAGAAGTACTGAAGCTAAAACGATACACGCCTACTTGACTGGCAATCGTCTAGAAAATTTGGCCTTTCCTTCAAACACCTATTTGCTTTGATTTGGATTGCAACACTGTAAAACGTGTTTTGCCTGTGATGCTGGAATATCGTGTTCGGCGTGTGAGGCCTGAATTCTATTCCCGATAAAGGGATTACAACGTCGGCTCAGGTAGTGGTGAGATACTGAAAACTATTGTCAATTTCAAAAATATGTACTTTTGATCCCCTGATCAAATGCAATATAAGTTTAAACTGAAAATTTTTTAGTAATATTTTACAAGGTAGTTGAAATCCATTCTATTAATTAAAAAAATATCGATCATTTTTTTAATGAAATATAACAAAGCGAAATATTTTTACCAAATGCAGAGTATTCTGTAATAATCCATAATATTTTTTTAATCCATAGAGGATTAAAACATGTCACTTATACGGTCCTTGTATACTACAGAAAAAGAGGGTATCCTTTTTTTAGGGATTTTACAGACTTTAAAGACCTCGAAGATAAAACATATTTAAAAACCACTGCTATATCGATTGTTTACTTCCACATTTATACATATAAAGCAAATTAGTTAAGAACAATAAATTCCAGTTTTTATGTCGGTATAAACGTAAAAGGTACCGATTACTGGCACTTCTCAATCAAGCTGCAACTTTGAACATTGATAACTCGAAAACTTGTACTCCGATTAAGCCAAATTTTAAAGCAAAATACGTAAAAGGGTAGGTGTTTTTGAATATGTAAATGTCATCTAATGAAATGTCTGCCTATACTTAATTGTCGCGTGACCCTACCTATTGACATTCAGGCGGACTGTACACTCGATAGGTGCGGAAGCCGAGTTGGGACATTTTCTGGGTCTCTCGAGGGGTGGCAAAGTGTGAAGATTTACACCTGGAAGCCAAACTACAGCCGACCGGATGTTGGCGGTTAGCGCGTGTATGTGCAAACGGCCTTACGTATGTCGTAAAAAGCACATATACAACCGTACTGAAACTTTAATGTTGCTATAACTCACACAATGTACAATCAAGTTCTACCATTAACTACACAGACCTTGAAGGTGTGCAGCGGTCGAGAATATGTACGACCACGTGGATTGTGGAGTATGTTTGCTCTGATATATAGGTACCGAGGGGGGGGGGGTTACGAAATTTAGTACGGCCTGATCATAACAGTATACATAACATAAATACATCAACTTGGACCAAAAACGAATCATGACGAGTTTTGACAAAACTGAAGGTTTCGGGACTCGCTCATAATAATATAAATACTTTCATTGGGCACGACTGTCTTTGTCGACTGGCTAAAAACTCGCATTCTTTTTCTTCGTTTTATGTAACAAGTTAATTTTCTCACATATTCTGTGTCTTCCTATTCGTCAACCTGGTTACAATTTTTTGCCGGTACATATAAAAACCTTATTTAGGAATGTAATCCTAGTGAACATTTAAGATTGAGTAATATGGATGAGTAGTATACCAGAGCAGAGAAATATACTAGTTAGGTGATCAGATTTAAAGTAAAAGTTAGTACACTTTTTACACTTCATTAAACTATAATGTTTCAGTAAATAAAAGATTCTTTCTACAAATTGATTACTTAAAAAGTGATTACCTACGTAATTATTCTAAATATAATATTCTAATATTAATTGAAACTTATCAGGGTCTTTGTCATGCATATATATATATATATATATATATATATATATATATATATATATATATATATATATATATATTTATTTATTTATGTTTGTTATGTTGGTCAGATGATTGAGAGAGATTAGAAGACAAGCAGTCACAATGGGACAGACGGAGGTACATGTAAGGTTCGATAGAGGTGACAATACAAGGTTTGTTATGTTGGTCTGATGATTGAGAGAGAGTAGAAGACAAGCAGTCACTATGGGACAGACGGAGGTACATGTAGCGTTCGATAGAGGTGACTATACAAGGTTTGTTATGTTGGTCTGATGATTGAGAGAGAGTAGAAGACAAGCAGTCATTATGGGACAGACGGAGGTACATGTAGCGTTCGATAGAGGTGACAATACAAGGTTTGTTATGTTGGTCTGATGATTGAGAGAGAGTAGAAGACAAGCAGTCACAATGGGACAGACGGAGCAAGGTTTGTTATGTTGGTCTGATGATTGAGAGAGAGTAGAAGACAAGCATTCACTATGGGACAGACGGAGGTACATGTAGCGTTCGATAGAGGTGACAATACAAGGTTTGTTATCTTGATCTGATGATTGAGAGAGAGTAGAAGACAAGCAATCACTATGGGACAGACGGAGGTACATGTAGCGTTCGATAGAGGTGACAATACAAGGTTTGTTGTGTTGGTGTGATGATTGAGAGAGAGTAGAAGACAAGCAGTCACAATGGGACTGACGTAGGTACATGTAGCGTTCGATTGAAGTGACAATACAAGGTTTGTTATGTTGGTCTGATGATTGAGAGAGAGTAGAAGACAAGCAGTCACAATGGGACAGACGGAGGTACATGTAGGGTTCGATAGAGGTGACAATACAAGGTTTGTTATGTTGGTCTGATGATTGAGAGAGAGAGTAGAAGACAAAGCATTCACTATGGGACAGACGGAGGTACATGTAGCGTTCGATAGAGGTGACAATACAAGGTTTGTTATCTTGATCTGATGATTGAGAGAGAGTAGAAGACAAGTAATTCACTATGGGACAGACGGAGGTACATGTAGCGTTCGATAGAGGTGACAATACAAGGTTTGTTGTGTTGGTCTGATGATTGAGAGAGAGTAGAAGACAAGCAGTCACAATGGGACTGACGTAGGTACATGTAGCGTTCGAATTGAAGTGACAATACAAGGGTTTGTTATGTTGGTCTGATGATTGAGAGAGAGTAGAAGACAAGCAGTCACAATGGGACAGACGGAGGTACATGTAGGGTTCGATAGAGGTGACAATACAAGGTTTGTTATGTTGGTCTGATGATTGAGAGAGAGTAGAAGACAAGCAGTCACAATGGGACAGACGGAGGTACATGTAGCGTTCGATAGAGGTGACAATACAAGGTTTGTTATGTTGGTCTGATGACTGAGAGAGAGTAGAAGACAAGCAGTCACAATGGGACTGACGTAGGTACATGTAGCGTTCGATAGAGGTGACAATACAAGGTTTGTTATGTTGGTCTGATGATTGAGAGAGAGTAGAAGACAAGCAGTCACAATGGGACAGACGGAGGTACATTGTAGCGTTCGATAGAGGTGACAATACAAGGTTTGTTGTGTTGGTCTGATGATTGAGAGAGAGTAGAAGACAAGCAGTCACAATGGGACAGACGGAGGTACATGTAGCGTTCGATAGAGGTGACAATACAAGGTTTGTTGTGTTGGTCTGATGATTGAGAGAGAGTAGAAGACAAGCAGTCACAAATGGGACTGACGTAGGTACATGGTAGCGTTCGATTGAAGTGACAATACAAGGTTTGTTATCTTGTCTGATGATTGAGAGAGAGTAGAAGACAAGCAGTCACAATGGGACAGACGGAGGTACATGTAGGGTTCAATAGAGGTGACAATACAAGGTTTGTTAGGTTGGTCTGATGATTGAGAGAGAGTAGAAGACAAGCATTCAGTATGGGACAGACGGAGGTACATGTAGCGTTCGATAGAGGTGACAATACAAGGTTTGTTATCTTGATCTGATGATTGAGAGAGAGTAGAAGACAAGCAATCACTATGGGACAGACGGAGGTACATGTAGCGTTCGATAGAGGTGACAATACAAGGTTTGTTGTGTTGGTCTGATGATTGAGAGAGAGTAGAAGACAAGCAGTCACAATGGGACTGACGTAGGTACATGTAGCGTTCGATTGAAGTGACAATACAAGGTTTGTTATGTTGGTCTGATGATGAGAGAGAGAGAGAGTAGAAGACAAGCAGTCACAATGGGACAGACGGAGGGTACATGTAGGGTTCGATAGAGGTGACAATACCAGGATTGTTATGTTGGTCTGATGATTGAGAGAGAGTAGAAGACAAGCAATCACTATGGGACAGACGGAGGTTACATGTAGCGTTCGATAGAGGTGACAATACAAGGTTTGTTATGTTGGTCTGATGATTGAGAGAGAGTAGAAGACAAGCAGTCACAATGGGACAGACGGAGGTACATGTAGCGTTCGATAGAGGTGACAATACAAGGTTTGTTGTGTTGGTCTGATGATTGAGAGAGAGTAGAAGACAAGCAGTCACAATGGGACTGACGTAGGTACATGTAGCGTTCGATTGAAGTGACAATACAAGGTTTGTTATCTTGGTCTGATGATTGAGAGAGAGTAGAAGACAAGCAGTCACAATGGGAACAGACGGAGGTACATGTAGGGTTCAATAGAGGTGACAATACAAGGTTTGTTAGGTTGGTCTGATGATTGAGAGAGAGTAGAAGACAAGCATTCAGTATGGGACAGACGGAGGTACATGTAGCGTTTCGATAGAGGTGACAATACAAGGTTTGTTATCTTGATCTGATGATTGAGAGAGAGTAGAAGACAAGCAATCACTATGGGACAGACGGAGGGTACATGTAGCGTTCGATAGAGGTGACAATACAAGGTTTGTTGTGTTGGTCTGATGATTGAGAGAGAGTAGAAGACAAGCAGTCACAATGGGACTGACGTAGGTACATGTAGCGTTCGATTGAAGTGACAATACAAGGTTTGTTATGTTGGTCTGATGATTGAGAGAGAGTAGAAGACAAGCAGTCACAATGGGACAGACGGAGGTACATGTAGGGTTCGATAGAGGTGACAATACAAGGATTGTTATGTTGGTCTGATGATTGAGAGAGAGTAGAAGACAAGCAATCACTATGGGACAGACGGAGGTACATGTAGCGTTCGATAGAGGTGACAATACAAGGTTTGTTATGTTGGTCTGATGATTGAGAGAGAGTAGAAGACAAGCAGTCACAATGGGACTGACGTAGGTACATGTAGCGTTCGATTGAAGTGACAATACAAGGTTTGTTATGTTGGTCTGATGATTGAGAGAGAGTAGAAGACAAGCAGTCACAATGGGACAGACGGAGGTACATGTAGCGTTCGATAGAGGTGACAATAAAAGGTTTGTTATGTTGGTCTGATGATTGAGAGAGAGTAGAAGACGAACAGTCACTATGGGACAGACGGAGGTACAAATGTAGGCCTGTAGGACGCGGGCGCAGGTTTAGTCGAGGCTGTACAAGGCCGTGCGTCATATGACTACCTCGTGATCATTCCGAAGGTCCGACCTTCTAGCCGAGCCTGGGCAAACACCGTACACTAATGTCCTCTGTACTTGAGGAGGGGGTAACATAATTGACTAACATAAAAGTTCCGATACTGCGCGAACTGATTGTTCTCAAACTATTTAAATTGATCTTCAAGAAATTCTCAAGATTGTTGTCTATTAGTTAATTGTTAAAATTATAAACCAAGGGTTATTGCATCCTCTCAAAGGGGATAATTTTACTGATACATAAATTTTACCTTTTTTACGATAGCAATATTTCGTTTCTATACTGTCCAAATGGGAGAAAGTAAAAATAGGAAAGTGCAGCCCACTGAAATTAAAAATGAAATTACCGATTATTGTTAAAACAAATGATTTATACTTAATAAACATCGCAGCACCACTTATACGCTTTGATTTCCTCAACCACTAAACATTAAAGAAGACTCCTCTTTACCAGGCAACGCCCAGCTTAATCAGGTTTTTTTACACTGAAACTGAGGACTACCTGCTTAAGATAGTTCGGTACATTAATAAATATTTTGTTTTTCTCAATATCATTTACATTGGAACTGGAACTCAACTTTGTAACACCAAAAGATGTTTTAGTACGTTCTAAACGTACGCGAAGTGTCCATTTCGTGCTCATTTCAGGTAACTAGATCAAAGATAGCTTAAACTATTTATATGAACATTTCATGAAATTTCCACTAGGATAGGCATAATTGAGAGCTATACTTAAAACTTCACTTTATACTTAAGATAACGGGGCTGGGGTATCGGTAGTACGACAAATTGAAAATGATGAGCTATGAATTTGAATCGGTGATCGCCGAGCTGTTGGAACACGCGCATGCCACAGCTGGAAGCGATGACCTCCGAAGCACCAATAGTCATGCAGGCGAGCTGCTTACAAGGACAGTGCCACTCAGCGTCTTCCGTAGGGACAACCATGCTCATCGTGCTGTTAGTGCATGTTTTATCATGGTTATTGAACGGTCCGCAACGAGATATGTTCAAGTAAACGGTCTGTAAATAAACTACACGTGTTACGAACAGCCAATCCACATTATAAGTTCTTTTATAATATGAAATATCACAAAACACAGAACACTTAATCACACTTAAATCGGTAAATCAGAGATGAAAAAGGTTCACTTACATGATCAGAGCCAACAAGAACTACGACTGAAACTTTCTACGATTGTGGTTTCCGTGTCACTTATTTGTATTTGTTTTCGTTACAGGTGGCTTAGAAGTACTAATACTGTTCAAAGGTGCAATCCTGTACAATTCCATTTCATATATAAATATCGTTATATGGGGTTTTAGCGAGTTTTACATCTAGATGTGTTTTACTGCGAACCGACTGTAAATCAGGCAAAGTATATATTAAAGTGGATACACAAATATTTAACAGTATTTTTAATGTTGACGATTTAAGTTGGAGCTTGACATTTACAATGAAATAATGAAAAAAGCTATTAAAAGTGGCAGACAGGGGAAAACGCTAAAATACATTAAAATACTAAAGCTTTGAACACTATTATTACTAATTAAGTAAAGTATTACAATTTATAAAACCTCTGGGAATTTTTAATCACTAGTACCCCTATATATGTAGCTAATAAATAAATATGGTTGGTTTGTTCACGTGCCGTTTTCTTAAAAATTATAATACAATAAATTGAAATTTTGCTTTTTACCACTATCATATAAAATTAAATATATGAATTAAAAAGGGTGTTCTACTCGTGTAACAAAATTTGAAAAGCTTTAAAAATGTATATTGTTGAAACGTTTTACAAATTTTTAGTACTGAAAGTAATTAATGATTTGATTAAGAACATTCGGTGTACAATATAAAGCTACAGTACAGATTTCAGATGTCTACATAAGTAACTTTGTGAGAAAAGGCGAATTAGACATTACAAATTAAATATTTAGATAAAGTGTGACTCGCGACAAATCCGAAAATTTTAGCACAAAATTCAAACTTTTCTACCAATAACATTCCTACTGTGAAGTCTTTTTTGGTTTTGCTTCCTATTTTTCTTTCCTATTATGCTTATAAAAGTGTACAAGAGGATAGTTTTGCACTAGTTTTCAGCATATGATAAGTTATATTTTTATTACAATGTATTTATCAATAGCATATCAATTAAACTTCAAAATAAAATGAAATTTCACATCACGGGAAAATTGCAACACCTTAGAAACGTTATTATCGAAAAACGGGTTATAACATGAAACGAATAAAATGTTCCAACCATTAATTATGTACTATCTCGCTTCGGGTAAGGTCACTTGAGACGGTCTAACTGTGTAAATTAAAATTTCTAGGTTTATGATTATGTAGCCTGCTTTAGCAAGGATAGCCGCATTTGATAATGCCGTGCCCAAAAGAAACATGTTTTTGGTTCTAAAATAGTGGCTATTTTATTTACGAGGTTTAAAACCGATTGGTCACCACAAAATGAACTTAGTTTAAATGGAAATATTACAATACCTAATTTCTCAATCGTCTATAAAAAACAAAATTTGCTGAAGACATAAGTTTTATGTTTTATTGTCGATGGTTGATCATAGTCCTTAATTAAATTCCCTGTTTCAGATATATTAAGTTAGTAAAAGTTCTATATGAAATATAGAAATAAAGTTATTATTTACATGCAAGTGTAAAGTTAGATTTTTCCATCGCAACATTTTCACAGAAGAGGTCAATGAGAGTTGCTTCCTGTAAGTGGTTGAAATTATTCGGGTAGCGATGCAATAAAAAAATGAAAGTACGAGAACACAAGTAATGTACTGCACAAGGAGAAATAGAAAGTAGCTTTCAAACTAGGCATACTCAATACGCTGATAGTTAATGCAGATAGTTAGTTATCTTGGACGGATACTCCAGACATACCTGTAGAGGCTAGGAGAAGTAGGTGCGGTCGGTTCAGTGGTATCAGTAAGACAGCCCCGCTATCAGTGAGGAGTCGAGGCAATCAGCTGACTGTCTTACCTCGTGACTGGTATAACCTGTGACAGGGCGACGGAGGCGGGCGCGGCGACCTCCACCACAACTCCGAACATGGAGGAGGCGTCCAACTATGCCTCTAGAATTCTTAATCGAAGACAACTGCACTCGCGTCATCGTTTTTGTTTTTTGCTTTGAATGAATTCTAGAATTTTAGCCTTAATATATAAACACGTAATTGGGGAATCCATAAAATAAATTAGCAGTAATGATTTATCCATATGTATTTTAGAGTGATATTACTGAGTGAGTTTTTCATGGAGTAGCTGAAAGATAATTTGCTTTATGGACCATATCGTATATTTGTGGGTTAGTGTGATTTCAAACGTGTGCCGCGTTGTTGTGTTTTATTTAGCGCTGTGTAGAGTGGAATGTATTGAACAGAAAATGTGTACACGTTTCTTTATGAACGAAAGATACAAGGAACGAGTGATTTTTGTGTGTTTTTTTATACTAATAATAATATTACTAATAAAAACCATATGGTCTATTTGTTGATTAGTGTGATGTCAAACATGTATTGCGTTGTTGTGTTTTATTTAGCGCTGTGTAGAGTGGAATGTATTGAGCAGAAAAAGTGTATACGTTTTTTTATGAACGAAAGATACAAGGAACGACTGATTTTGTGTTTTAATACTAAAAATAATAATTAAAATAAAATAAAAATAACCAGCGTCTAATGGTTGTTGTGCAGTAAAAACGTTACCTACGTTAATGTGTTTCATAAATTGCGAGTAATTTAACTCGAACTGGTAATATCAATTTACTGACAGAACCAATACATACGTTACACCACATAATTACAGACAGTTCCAACGCATTATACAATAAACTTATCATTTCGAACATGGGTGTGTTGCAGGTTTCCTCATTTTCAGTGGTGTCAGTAGATCAGCCTGATTTCCTTTAAAGTGTTGCAATAGATAATCCGTCACGTATACATAAAAAAATGGTTTAATCCAGTTTTCAAGATATCTTTCCTGAATACGAGGAAATTATTAAACCATTGGTAATTCCATGAGAAGTTATAGACATCTTAAGTATTATTTGCAGGTATATTATTATCAATCTCTCGGAAAAATGGCTGAAGGTTTGATTTTTAACATTGTTTATATAAAATTTTATTGAAGGAAGAGACGTGCTTTATTCAAAAAAAGTAATTTCCTTTAATTGATGTTTTAGTTAGAAACATGTCATTTAAAAAGTTACATTTCATTAAAAATGAAATTTTAAATTCAATAATTAAAAACACAATTCCATGAGGTCATAACCCATTTACATCCCGTAAAAATAATATATTGTATATCTTGTAGTAATATTACCTCCAGCTATATTTTATTGGGCCTGATTACAACTTTTATCGAAATTCCTGTAAATGTACGAGAAGTTTCTCAGTCTTCAGGCAAGTTGTGAACATCAATCCTACAAAAACCAAATGCCCACACAACCTAAAAGCTTCATTAATTATACCATCTTTTATCGTTATCTGATAACACAATTCAACCAAGTCTGGTTGAAAAAGAAGAGACTTGATGTGGTATATAAATAAGTGATTATTATGAATTCAGTTACTTTCTTTCACGTAGGAGGTATTCTTTTGTGCAGTTTCAGATTTTTCCACAAACCGCATTCGGGCGAGAATACAATTTCATTAGAATCCAAATATTTCTGAGTTCCAGAAACTGGGAAAGAGCAAGAAAAAGCTAAAACGGGACTTAATACCATCATATACAAAGGCCATCAGCTTTACCGCTTGTAGTAAAGTTTAATATTCAAAGTTATCAGTGAAAGATATAATGAAAGCAGGTACTTAGGAGTTATTACAGACATTTGATTCGTTCACTGATTTTAAATAATGGCTTAGAGGTAACCTTGAAGTTAACAATCATCGTAAAGCTGTTGTTGGAAAGACGTTACATGACAAGAACCTCTAAAAAGTAGAATGTTCTTAACATAAGCCACAGGGCTGGTCACACCATAGTGTGAGCAATGGTTTGATTCTAGTGTCCAATACTTTGGTGGATGACTTTAACTGGAACATGACAAGATACACCGTTACATGTTTGCGTCGTCGATCAAACCCTTTTTAACTCAAAATGTCCACACCGACGGCAACACGCTCTTTGCTTACGCACCAAGTGAGCGAAGCCCGTGAACATGCAGTTCTTTTGGATTGTAAGTCATACAACATGTTTGGATTGTGTAGAAGTGGTTAAGTTAACTGGAGAGAACAGTACATTTAGAATGTGTCATATTTAACAACGTAATAACGTATATCGATACTGCGGTCTACCAATATTGCGCACACGAGAAAGACGCAAAGACGCCTACTTACAACTCAACTAATTTGTAATATATTGAAAAGGCACTTACAGCTAAAAATAATATTGCTACATTATCACAGAGTACGGTACTTATGATAAAAACAAGTGCTGCTGTTAAAAGGAAATAAATATCCACTCCTTCTAAACACACCTTCGTTTCTAATCTAAAAGTGAACATGTGAGATAAGTTATTGCGTGTTTCCGCTAACACGTATCGATACCGATGTGTACGTTAACCCACGAAATCCGCACTTCTCAGTATAGAAGAAAAAAGAGGTGTCGAAAGAGCGGATGATGTTAACTTGTTAATACAGCGAATAAACAAAACCACCTGGATGCCAACAGCGAGCTGGCTGCATCTAAATGCGATCTCAATAACAATACAAGGCGAGTTGGAACATTGGCAACTTTAACAGATATATGGCAGTGGATCTCCGCCTGTTGGCAATGATCCACTCCCACGCTCCATTGTGATACGGGAGACGACCTCGGGCGATCCACACCGAGCTCCTCTTCCGCGTCACACATCTCTAGGATATTTTCAGGATAAAACACTTCGGGTCGGTGATTTTATCCGGAAGAAAAACTGTAGAAAATGTGAAAAATTAAGGTTTTATTAAATATTATTAACACAAATCGACCAACAATACCCTATCGAGAGTTTTGTGTATCTCCTAGTAGAAGGTACCACACCAAGGGAACTCGAGACTCTACATAATCATTCCCATATCTTCCCACCTTCAGTAACTTAGTTCTTCAGTAATCTTCCCACTTCCCATTGGTAGTTCCCGACATGGCAAGTTCAATGTGGAGGCTCCCGCTTTCAAACTCAATTTTCTCGACCGTGAAACATGAAAATAAAAATTTGAGGTATTGAATTTCCTCAATCGAACAAATCCAATATTTGATGTGTAACTGTGGCTAATTATAATTTTACAGAATAATATGCATAGTTAGAAAAATAATATCTATTTTAAGGGAGACTTAGTTAAAAACAAATATTTGAACTCGGATGGTTTATGATGGCTAAACATAATTTTGCACTACAAATTACATGCCATCGTTCAATGGTACAGAAAAACACTACGTTTCGAGATCTGCAATATGATCTCTTCATCAGGTAAATAACTAACCTAACACATAATTACAAACTAGGTCAAATAAACAAATCAAACCAGAGCGTTGTGACACGCGTAAGTCAGGAATCAAAACCACCATGTTGTGTCAACTTCACTAACTCCAAAACACATACTTAATAAAAATCAAAACATAACACTAATTATTAAAACTGAACTTCAGAATACAGTTCGCAACATGCCTGCATTCGCCGACCAACCTCCTACGACTACAGTGATTCTTTGTATCACTGAAAGATGGCATTTGTCCGGAAAAAATCATGTTTCCTTCACAATCTTTCCATCGTCATAAACAAAATACGAACTACAATTGTAAAAGGTCTTCTTGGTGTACGTACTACCTGGAGGGGAGTAGGATGATCACTCGACCTTCAAGTGCAGGCAGTTCGCTGAAGAAAGCAGAGTTCCCACATAGGCCGCGAGGATACATGAAAAGAAGGATGATATCCACGATCAAGCAGTCCTTCGTGCTAAACATGGGTGGACAGGGAAGGCCGAATGACCCTTAGAGGCACCAAAAGTAGTTAGTTCCATCAGCGGTGCAAAACTCGAGGCAAGGCTGAAGTCATATGAACAGTTCCAGGCAGAATCCCAGCGGACATAAGGGATTGAGTTGATATCCCTATCTCTTGACAGGAGAGTTTCACACTACGAATGTATAATACATTTCCCTCTAAGTAGTAAAACTGAGAACCTCTTTTTTACACAAGTTATCTGAACAGAGCGCCTTCTTTATATTTTTTTAACTTTCTAAAAATTAGGAGGCCCTAGTTTCGAAATGGTTCGTTTTGGAAAACGATCTTTATAAAATAGAAAAAGCCTTATTCTGATATTCAGAGTATAAATGTGTCACATCGGTTATGGTACACTCTGTATAGATAGTCAAAAGGGTTTTATGATGAAAAACATGTTTTAATTATTAGTAAGATATTTAGGTACAGCGTGAGAGGCTTTTCGAAGGAAAGTATATAATGTTTTAAAATTACGAAATTTAAAATATATATCATTAATATACTGACTAATATATAAAATTATACTGACTTGTATATTTTAAATTCCGTAATTTTGTAAACATTAGTACTCTTCAACAAAAGTTGGGTTAACTGTTTTAATGCGGTTTATGGGTGAACTTAGCGCGGTTAAAACATCTAAAATTTAAACCTGAACCTTAGCATTAACAATTTTAAGTCGATTTGTATATTAGGGGGTCTTAACGTGTAGATTTTGGATATAAAATTTAAGCTTTTTAAGGGGCCCAACGCCCTTACAGTGCCAGCTGCCTTTGATGATGCAGGAGCTACTAAAATGACTACACCCCAGAAGAAACATTTAATCGAATTATCATGTGATCCCATACTAAAACATACATATTGAGAGCTATATAGTTAAATGTTTATGTTGGCCTTGGAAAGAAATAGGAAGGAATTTCGAAGTTTTCTGAAAATATTTTTACTGCATTGTCAAATACTTCTTATGTTAAAGCGTTTTCAAGTCTGATTTATGATTGTATTTAACAAAGTCAGATCTAAACATTAATCAACCATGGGAAAAGAAGCAAGCACATCCATGTCATTACTCTTTGTAAAGTGAGCCCATTTAAAAATATTGTGCTTTTATTGTACACATTGCATAAAAACATATAAAACACCTTTTTGTTTAAATGAAATTTATTTCCTAAGAAATGTACAGAGGATAAACAATAACAGAACAACCAATAATAATTTTTTATAGCCAAATATTACTTAAAAGGGGTACTTATCAGTTTTCTTTTTTAAAGAGGGCACAGTTCCTGATACAAGTATGAGAACACCTGGAATAGAATCCAATGATGTGTTAATGATGTGTAATAATCATATAAATTAGTTCAGTGCTCTAGAGTGTACGCAGTTATTTAAATATTGATAAATAATTTTATGTTTTCACCTTTGCTGACCCCCACAGACATTTGGATGTATGAGAATACGGTTACGATGTTTTAACAATAGATGTTACACAATAGAAAATTAATTTAGCAGTTCGTAAAGTACAGTACGTGTAATAATTATTTATCTGTTTCAACATATGTTTTTGATTATAAAATCTAAGGCGGTCTAGATAAGTCCATATTAGAGGCCCAGTAACCGATGCGTAGTCCGTTTTCGAGGGAGCTAATGGCCATTTTACAACATGATATTTGCCCAGAAACCAAAGCGTAGTCCGTGTTCGAGAGGAGTTTGGAGTCAACCAATGGTTATTTTACAGCACGATATTTGCCCAGAAACCAAAGCGTAGTCCGTGTTCGAGAGGAGTTGGGAGTTAACCAATGGTTATTTTACAGCACGATATTTGCCCAGAAACCAAAGCGTAGTCCGTGTTCGAGAGGAGTTGGGAGTTAACCAATGGTTATTTTACAGCACGATATTTGCCCAGAAACCAAAGCGTAGTCCGTGTTCGAGAGGAGTTGGGAGTTAACCAATGGTTATTTTACAGCACGATATTTGCCCAGAAACCAAAGCGTAGTCCGTGTTCGAAAGGAGTTGGGAGTTAACCAATGGTTATTTTACAGCACGATATTTGCCCAGAAACCAATGGTATCTTAGTGCTCAACTAACATTTACAGAGCCTATCGCCAACTCTTCAGTTGATAAGAAACGGGCCCGCAGTTCACTCGAGCCAATTTAGTATCACACGAAAAGTCATTGATTGTCAGTAACCGGAACCGTTCACAGATAAGCGGATATTTACAGCAGCGAGGGAGCGGCGCGGCGTATTTACTTTTAATCAATTCTAGAGTAAAAAGTTATGTTCAACAGAACAGATAAACAAGTACAGATAAAAGTCCTGTAATCAATGATAAACGAATCGTCAATTTTATAAATATGAAAACAATTTATGCATTTTGGTTATGCATATGGTTCTTAATCAACATCCTTATCCAAACGCGAGCTATACTCATCGACGTTGTAATCATAATCTAAACAATTTAGTTATTTCTAGAAATTATTCTTCTGCAAGATAATACTAAATACCGCTGTATATAGTTTATACCAAATATAGGCATATTCATATCTCTTATTAAACTAATTTCTAGAAATTCGTGTACACTTAAAATACTAAATAAAACTTGAACACGAAGGTTTTGCAATGAAATATAGACTCTCGTATTATATTGATTTGTTTTTTTTTCAATCAGTATATCGTTTGTTTTTATTTATTTTTTTGTACTGGAAATAAAACAAATTTAGGTGTCTCAATATGTGAATATATTAGTATAAATACCCACATATATTACATTACATTATTATATTGATTTATATACTACTCCAGTAAATGATAATACGCAATCATATTTGGTAAAAAGGTTTTAATGGTGTAAAATAATTAAGTTGTTATTATTTTATGTTTTATTTTTTTCAAACATGGTATAAATAAAGAGACTTTACAATTGATTGAGTTAGTAAGATAAATGATCATGTATTGATTAATAATATATAAAAGTATATCTCCCTAACAAAATATCTGTATATTCCAGGTTTTTAATCATTTACTTATAGATAAGATTAATATACGGGGTCTACAAAAGTCCTGGAAAGGCATTTAAAAAACTATAAAGCAACGAAACTTTACACATTAGTACTATACTTACAAATCACAAATCTATCTTTTTAAGCAAATAGAAATATTTTCCATCATCCTAGGGACGGTCCAAGGAGTCAGAAGAAAATCTTAAATGAGAGCATAAGACGAGTTGTACATCAAATTAAAGGTCTCTGTTAGGAGAATAAGTGCCGCAAATCTGACCTCAAAAGGTTCACCCTAGCCAAAATGGCAGCAGTTTTAAAGTTACAAACTTGAGCTTGTCGAATAAAGCTCAGATGTCATTTCTTGTGTTAGATACAATAATGAAACCCCAAAAACTTCACAGCCTATAAAAAACCATTTTTCCGAATTGTGTGTATGACTATAATAGACGCTCAAATTGTTTTCCCTCGGCAGTTTGACAGTAAGCAGGCAGGCCATTGTAGTATCAGCAGACATACCTGCCACTTCATATAGTAATCTTTGTGTTTAGTCGTTTATGTTGGAGGGCTTGTTCTCATAAACTTTGCTTTTTAAATTACTCAAATAAAATTAATCCAACTGGATCTCTCCGACTTATCCATCGTTCTCGAAACGTTTGGTTCAAAACATTATGTATGCCTGCTGCTAACAAAAACTGACTTTATTAGTAATAACTGTTATTCACAAAGTTCGGGTCTGCATCCAATTTGCGCATCATTGTATCGCAGTATTCGATACGGCGCCCATCATAATCGTTTTCAGGTAGGTCATGCACAACTTATACTTTGTAAGTGTGGTTTTGTTAAGTTTTAAAATATTAACCACAGAACTGTTACTTATGTTATGCTTATTAGCAACTTTCTTAATTGAAGGGTGTGGATCTTCAACGACAGATTGAACCACATTAATTAATACCCATCTCATCACAGGTCGTTTAATGTATACCTCTGCGTGGACGATCTTTTAAACCTCCAAATTCTTCGAAGCGTCTGACTATGGCGTAAACTGCATGTTTTGAAATAGGTGGTCTGTTCTGAAATCTATCACTAAATATATCAGCTGCCTATGGGTATGATCCCTGTAGATCGCTGTATCCTCTCATAACCAGTAAATAATTCTTTCAACTTCGAATAATGCTATTTTGATTTTGTATTATTCGACTATTTTCTTGACACTGACACATTTGTAAGTAGAATTAATTACAATATTAAACGAGACGTGCACAATCTCCAGAATGTAACTGATCAGGAAAGACGAGAAATGGGTTTACCACGAACAACAATGATTAATGCGTACTCCTAATAGCCTGCTGTTGCCACAACCCCAGCTGATAAGGAACTATGTAAACCTGTACGTGCGAGATGCCTGATAAAGCCAGCTTGACTGTCGAGTCGATGTGATTTATTTTCAACTGTCTAAACATTTCTTAAGTTTGTGTTCGAAGTCATTGCTGAACGCGTTACTCTTTTTTCATGTCGTTTATATGATGAACCAAAATGGCAGTTTCATTTTAGGTAATTTTTTGTACAGACCTACATTACAAATTTCCATAGACCTCCTAGACCGTTTCCGAATGTGGTGTAAAGTCATTCAAAATTCCTAAAAATAGTTTTTAGTATGCTGTGAAGTTTTTGGGGTTTTCATTATTTTACGTAACAGAAGGAATAACAACTAAGCTTATTATGAGAATTACGAGAAAATGGATTTGCTTAAAAAGATACATTTTTATGTATAATACACAACACAAGTTGTAAACATAACAAAATAAGTGTCGTTGCTTTATTTGCAATAGTTAAAAAAATAAAATACAGTTTCCGGACTTTTGTAGACCCTGTACATTAAAAGACGTTTATAACTCACTTAATTTATACTTTTTTAATACACACGACATAATATTTTTTTAAATTTGGTGTTTTGTCTTAAGAAAAAACACCAAAGCAGATTTGGTGTTTCAGCTTCTTTTAAGAAAAAGTTGAATATTACGACAAAAAGTTCAACGTGCATTATCTGTATTATTGTTATAATGCAGATAATGCACTTAGACTTTTTGTAGTAATGTTAAATTTTATGGACTAATTTCCAGCATAAAGGTTGTTTAACTTACGTATGAAGTGTTACTATGATTGATGATGTTTAAATGTGATTGCTGACGCGTTTTTACAAAGAAGGTTTCAGTTAGGGTTTTTTTGTTTCCAAAGAAAGGCAAAGAGATTTTTTTTATATTCGATGATGAATTATAAAAAATTATATATATTATATGCATTGAAAGTAGTAATTAGATTACATCTTGAAATCATGCTTATATAAAAATGCTGAATGGAATGACATGTTTTATATATATATAAAGCGTATTATTTTTATGTACTATTTTTTAAAATCATAATTCATTACACACGTTTGATCCGCTTAGATTATAATACATATAACTACTGTATAAATGCATATCCTTATCATCGGTTGTCTTTTGTGTGGGTAAAATATTGTTCAAACTTAAACTTTATTATTGATTATTTCTGGTAGAATAATCAATTTAAAAATTTTCCTATTTTTATAGAATTTATCTTGCCGTCATGGAATATAGCTAGCCAGTTATAGTATAATAGTTTAACAGTTATTGTACAGAAGTGTAAAGAGCTGAATCTGAAATTAAAAAATAACCCAACCAAAATCCGATCATACTCATCTATTGATAATACACTAACGTGCGTTAGTGTACTAATTTGATATTGATACCCAGTGTGTTTTAGACATCCGTTCTTTACTTTTTTCTAAAACTCTTCAGAAGTTAATGCTAAACCACCATCGATTATCATTGGATACAAAATAAAAAAATATAGTTGCAATTTCCAATCACCATCTTTGATCCTCTGCATGAATGTATGTTTACAGTGAACGAAGCACAGAACATAAATGAATACAAACACAATCAGACTTGATTGGAATGGGATCGACCTACGCACTCTAATGGAGTGGCCAAGAACTGTGACCAATCCAATTAAGATATTGCATCAATTAATCAATTCTTACGAGGAAGCGTGAACTTAGCAAACAACCATTTTCCGAGATTAAGAGCCGATTATATTGGAACTATTTTGAATTTTACACATAAAACCACTTTTAAGCTCATATATTTGGTAGTAGAAGCATTGTAAATGTTTTATATTTAAGATAATTAAAACGCTTGCAAATTTTGTTCTAAATTGTATACTTCTTGAACAATAAAACTACGAAGCACACAACATTTTAGGAAATTTCTGAAAAACCAATCAAAATAAAAAAGAAAGTAAAAAAAGTCTCTTATATGCTTCTTTATAATGAGGCATCTTCTAGGATAAAAGATAGGGTCGTAAAGGTGTACTGAGGTTATGCATTGTTTTGTGAGTTAAAATCAAGATGGCTGCCAGTACAGCCGGTTTTTAATACATTTTAGTGAATCGTTGAGTAATACATCTTTATACATGCGTCAGCTTACGAAGTACTAAAATTATTATTCATATATTACTGTAATTTACATACTAATGATGTCATGAAGATTTAGTAGTATAGCCAATTTTTTTATTTTCTTAGATGATGCTCTTTACTTTATAACAAAATATATTGTGAGCGTACAAATATCAAATCCTGAGTATGATCGAAAAGCACTTCATTTAGTACTAAAGGTTATGATAAAGCAAACATAGATTGTACATGCCAGTTTCCTCATGTTGTAAACGAGGTACCTCGCACTTCTCCAAGATACAAGATTGGTTATGCCGGGCTTTTATCAGATGGCTGTGGATAGTACAATGCGAACTCGATTATCCCTTCTATGCTCTAGTAAAGTGTATGTACACTGGCCTCTAAATATTGATTCAAGCCACCACTGTACACTGTACCACTAAAACAGTGTATTATTTAACAGTGTACACTATACAACTGTATTAGTGTATATTTTACCAACGTAGCAGTGCACACTGAATCACTGCCAAAGCGTATACTGCACCACTGCAACAGTGTATTCTTTACCAGTGTACACTGTAGTAGTACATATTTTACCAATATAGGAGTGCACAATATATCACTGCTAAAGTGTATACTTTACCACTATAACAGTGTATACTGTATCACAGCAATAGTGTATAATTTAACATTGTACCAGTGTGCACTCTACAACTGTAATTGTGAATACTGTACCACTGTAACACTGTATCACAGGTACGATGTATAATTTACTATTAAAATAGATTAATGTAGTTTCCTGAAAACTATTAACACTGAGAAACGTCACTTCGCGGTAAATTTGTATACAAAACAATAAAATCTAATTAGTTGAGATGAGTTATTGCTACAAAATAGAGTACATATTATACTATTTACAAAATAGTGTCGTCAACTTCACGGCATATACAACTCTGATGGTGGGTGAAAGACCTTTCCTTGAAATGATTCCCATATAAATACCCTTACGTCTTACTAATTGAAACTGTTTACATTAGTTTAACATCAATACCAACTAATGAACGTAGACAATGGAAGGTGTGGTGTAGTGTAATATTCAAAGGTAAAATTGAAGACGTTAAACTTTTCAGTACTTTTAAGACATCCTTGCGTGACAAATGGATAACCACTTTCCTCTACGAGATCCATTATCGATGTCGGGCCTTCTGAATGTTTCACCACTTGAAAAAGCATTAGTTATAACACTGGGGATACGATAACACACATACAGTGACTATCGGACTTAGCGTCGGGTAAGCAAAGCAAGATGTAGCAAAAAGAGCGGTGCCTAACGTCCCATCCTCAATACCAATAATTATGTACTTGCCCAAGGGTCTCTGAATGCCTAATAGACTACAGCCTTTCTATTCTTACAACTGGGCCGTAATGGCTAAGGCAAAACCCCAAGGTCGCCAACTGGTGTACCTAAGTTTCGTAATGGGGGAATGTCAACCAACTATGATATGGATTTCTATATAATGATGTTTTTTGGAGCGATTGAGGGAAAGGCTCTGTCTGACATTTTTGCAAGGTGTAATAATCAAATGGTATTTCAGACATATGGTTACAACGATTCTTGTGTATCTACGACCATAATTAGAAACGATAAGGGCAGTCCAAACTTTCAGTGATTTTTATGTTTGGATTTACTATAACTCTATCAATTCTGCTTATTACAGTGATGTAGCAAAAATAATATTTAATGCTAATGTTTTTTAATGTGCTTACGAATTATCAGTGTTATAAGTGTTTACTAAAACACAATTAATTTCTAGTTATGAATTGCGCTTTTTATTTTTCCATGTTGGCTAACATGTTAAAATTAGAAACCAACCACGGGACAGCTGTTTTATTGCAGGCTGTACTGCGCTTTTTTATTTTTCCATGTTGGCTAACATGTTAAAATTAGAAAACAACCACGAAACAGCTGTTTTAATTGCAGACTGAATAGTACAGTCGGTTTAATATAGTCTAACTAATACAGTAGTTTATGATTGGAACAATGTTATTTGGGCACGAACTCCAAAGACGTTTGTAGCGTTAGACCACTGAGATTTGGTATCTATCTGTACTTTCTTACAATGAAGTTAATTTTGAAAAATTAACAGTGATGAAGAGTATGAGGCTTCAAGCTGGACTTTTCACGACATAAGAAACGGCTAAAAAGAATCCGAGTTCGGAAACGAAAAAAGCGAATTGTGACTTGTAGAAAAAAATTCGAAAGGCCAGATCTGTTGCCAAAGGAAACCAGAGGACTTATACGAAGAGGAGAAAGATGAAGACAACCCTACCTACAGTGCTGGGAACTGACTTTAACTTTGCATTTTTGTGAATACTACACTAGTTCTGTTTATGCCCATTCCCCAAAAGGTGAGGTTTTATAAACTCAATTCAAATTTTTGAAGAAACATTTTAAGATATCTAACTGATATTGTTACACCAGTTACGTATAACTTACTTCTAGTTCAGTGAAAAGGGTTTTTTTAATATTTAAATTTTACTAGTAATATAAAATGATTAATTTACTTTTTTACTTCTAAAAAACGTACAACTTTGAAAAATTCGAAATTTATTAATTTCTTAGTTTAATTAAAAATTATTTTATGAAGAAAACTAGGTATCACTACAAGTTTTAAAACACAACACAATTAATGCCCTATCTCAAATTATTACAGAAATATCAAAGTTGAGATCAAATGGCGTTCGGACTCCCCCATAAAATCTTGCAGCCTTAAATTTAAACGATCTTTAACGGTGAACTCCATCCATGCAAATGTCACTTACTTTCAATCCGAATCTTCTCTAATGATTCCTATACCTGAAAAAGAAAACTGCATTAGAATAATAATACACATAGCACTCAATATTTGATGTTTTTAAATGGCATTCAATGATGTGTCTAACTAGTTAATTTGATTTTGTGAGAAGTTTAAGTTTTAGAATGAAAGTTTAGCAACTAATCATTTGTTGACATTAGGAACTTAAAGTCAAATTAAACTAAAATGTTTTATTCGCCCACTATTAAGTGTATTAAAGAGTAGTTTTTTTTAGATAAAGCTTGAAATTTTAGCTAGGGGTAAATTTTGACTCCTTACGATACATTCCCGAGAGGTTTCACAAGGCTTGAGGTACACCCTGTATACAATTACGTCCAACAGAATATTTCACGAGCCAAATTACGCGTAATGGTCGGGACCCAGTGAAATGATCGATATCCAGCGATTGTTCGCGATTACAAGGAAACCACTCCCAACGCTTTAGTGGTTCGGGCGAGCCGACATACGTAATTTGAAAGGGCTTTCGATTCCTTGAACTGAATCTAACCGGTTAGGAAAACGCAATGATAGCCTCCGGACTAGCATGTACAAGGTGCAATTATCAGGTGCGAGACACTTTAACGTTTTATCGTTAAAACATGACGAACAGAGTTCCTTTAGATGGAAATTGCAGGGTTTGAAAAGAAAAATTACAATTTCCTAATATCAGACTGTCAAGATATTGTTGTATCAAATAGTGTTGTAATGTATTACAAACAATTTAAACGCGCAATGTAGTCACTTAGAAATAAAGACACAATTTTCGCAGTTTAATAAGAAATTAAGACATGACAAATAATTTTATATGAGTAGTTTATCTATAGGACTCAAGTAGAATTAATTATGCTTAATAAATGTTGTGAAAACTTTTAGCGACAACACATACCAACTATTCAAAATTCATCGTGACATTCGGTCATGTTATATAAAACACTTTCTTTGAAACATAAGGAACAAAGTTTGCTAGTATTTTGGGTAACATGAGATTTTACAAAGTATATTTTTGGATTAGGGCGGCACAACAATAAGGGTTTGGTGTGGATATCGTGTGGTATGTACAAATATAGTTTGGAAGCTGAGGGGCAATTTACGTTGTATGAGAAAACAACCTAGTTTCTCATGAAATCGATAAGAGTACTTTCCCTGAAAAAAAAACATCGTCAGTCACGCTCGTTTTGGTTATGGGGGGAGGCATTTGTGGCATGAGACAACATTGTAATCCTCAGAAAACAAGCAATTCGACATGTTGTCTTTCGTTATTTTCTGTGTGTTTTGCTCTGTGTTTGTACACTTTAGATATGGCGACAATCCTTCCTCTTTTATTACTTATTAGCGTCAGAAGATGAAACTATACTATGAATAATACTTGAACTGTTTCATTAAGGTATTTGTTATTTTTAGCTTAACCCGCTTTAACCAACCGATCATTGTACGTTTTAAGTACATTTTTTCAAATCACATTTTTACAAACGTTCTTCAAACCGGTGCTCTTCTACCATCAAACAATAGCGATATAAAGCAACAATAGTAACAATAACAACAAAGATAACCATAGTAGTACATTTAAACCAATAATACAAACTATTAAGTATTACAACTAATTACAATTACTAATAATGCAACTAGTAACAATAATAATAGAGATATTGTTTTTAACCTGTTAGAATTAAATGAAAGGCTTTTTTCCCATGAAATGTTGACACTGTATCGGTCAATTCAATTTGATTATTAAGGTTGGATGGTTGTCCATAAATGAAGAAGGAATCATCGTGCAATATATGTTTAACCACGAGATTCGTGTGGACACTTATTGCTCAGTAAGAGTTAGGTTTCACAAATATGCTAATAAGGTTTTGGTGGTTACCGCGATTGTGAGGGAACAATGTATACAATAATTATTCAAACCTGCCTTGGACTCTGTGGTTTGAATAAACACGTCGACAATTATGTTCTCACGAAATAACTTTATTACCACAGTAAAGACATGAATGTTTGTTGTTGTGGTACTCACTGAAGACTGATTTGGGTATGAAAGGTTTTGGTAGACGACTTAACCGTAATTTATGCGAAAGTTTTCATACGCATAGCTAGCACTCATACTACACTACTAGTAGTAGAAGCCAAGACAAGCTTAAGCCAGGCTTCCAGAAATTCCAGAATTCTGTGATGATTAAGTGCGATTCACGTTACTACTATTCATTTTACTGAATGATAAAATTCCCATGTTTTAGAAAAGGAAGTTTGGGGAAAGGTCCAAATACATACCACGACGAACATAATCAGTAAATAGTATAGTTCAGTAAATCGTGTATTAGGAGAAATGCTAATTGTATAATACAAATTGAAATTAATAAATATTTTCGGTGCGTGCAGTACATACAAGTATGTGCACGGAAAAAAGTTCTTAATTTCAATATTGAGTTAAAACATTACAATTTAACATGTCAAATATAATATCCCATAATATAATAATATCAAAAAATAGTAAATAAACAATAACAATATTATATCGAACGATACATTTATTATTAAGTGGCAGTACTATTGTTACCCTAAATTTGGTGTATAATATTTAGGAATCCCTACACTTTTTATTTTTTCAATATACAATCTAAAACGATCATATAAAATACATGTACTTTTTTCTACACTGAATTGAAAATGGTTTGAAGTTAAACACAGCTGATGAGATTATCAAGGATACACTAGTCCTGGATCTGAATAATAAATTCTACGAGTATTAAGATACGTATTTTTGCTATGTGTGTCCAAAATCACATGTGTAGAATTATTGAAGTAAATTATACATTTCTGTATATATTTTTGTTTAGTGCATTTCAGGAAACATTTACTAATAGCTTAGAGGTTATTCTTTTTTTATTTCAAATCAGTACTCGCGTACTTAGTAGTTTTACCGCAATTCAAACGAAACAAATCATTAATTATTCATACTACACTAAAATGGCTCACATAATTTTAGAGTTCAATATTGCAGTATAATTTTATATTTTATAGACTGATATGGAGTAATTGCACATGATTAATTTATTATTAACATAATTAGTTTATTAACACTATAATTTGAGATATTTATTCCAGTGCAATGCTTCCAAAACAAATACAATTCCTGAACTATAACCTTATTTTATTTTAAATAAACTTTACAAATATATTAAACTGTTTTCTCAATTGTCGTTCATATTCATAAACTTATTACTTATTAGATTAATAATTTTTGGCAGCAGATATAGTGGTAATGTGCGCCCATCCCAATATAATAAAACTATGATAAATCTGTAGCTACAGAATAAGTTCTTAATGTTCCTATTCGGAAACTCTATAAGAACATTTTGTGCGAACCAAGCGAGACAAATCACCAGAAACGTTCAGGGCTACTAGGCAAGTGGAAGGTCGGCCACGCGAGAACTCGTGTTGTGATTATAATCCAGTTAGTAATTTGACGAAATACCTCTTCAATTCCGCACCCTCAATGTGGTTCAGATCTGGCACACTCTCGATTTCTGTGTTTTCTATTTCAAAGAAACGCGTAAAGGGACGCAATAAAGTAAGGGAGGCAATTTTGAAGGAATGGCAGAAGGCGGCTTTGCTGGTGTTTTCCGGGCGTTGCAGACAAGGCGGGAAATGTATCAATTTTATTGGGAATAGAGAGTACTACTGAAGCATAATACCGTGCTATTTGTGTAATGTGTAATTAAAGACTTTATAGCACCAGTGACATACAGTCTTTATTAAGCGCCCCTTGTAGACAAATACATTGTATAGCGGTGAAATGTGCAATTAAAGATTTTATAGCATACAGTCCCTATTGAGCCACCCTTTTAGTCAAAAGGAGGGAAATGTATCAATTTTATTGGGAATAGAGAGTACTACTGAAGCATAATACTGTGCTATTTGCGTAATGTGTAATTAAAGATTTTATAGCACCAGTGACATACAGTCTTTATTAAGCGCCCCTTGTAGACAAATACATTGTATAGCGGTGAAATGTGTAATTAAAGATTTTATAGCATACAGTCCCTATTGAGCCACCCTTTTAGTCAAAAGGAGGGAAATGTATCAATTTTATTGGGAATAGAGAGTACTACTGAAGCATAATACTGTGCTATTTGCGTAATGTGTAATTAAAGATTTTATAGCACCAGTGACATACAGTCTTTATTAAGCGCCCCTTGTAGACAAATACATTGTATAGCGGTGAAATGTGTAATTAAAGATTTTATAGCATACAGTCTCTATTGAGCCACCCTTTCAGTCAAAAGGAGGGAAATGTATCAATTTTATTGGGAATAGAGAGTACTACTGAAGCATAATACTGTGCTATTTGCGTAATGTGTAATTAAAGATTTTATAGCACCAGTGACATACAGACTTTATTAAGCGCCCCTTGTAGACAAATACATTGTATAGCGGTGAAATGTGTAATTAAAGATTTTATAGCATACAGTCTCTATTGAGCCTTGTAGCTCTTGTAGACAAATACATTGGATAGCAGAGAAGTATGTAATTACAGATTGTATAGCATAGTCTATTGAGCGACCCTTGTAGACAAATTCATTGGATGGCGGTGAAATGAGGTAGTGAGGAAATGAGAACGGGGCGACGGGAATGGCATGGGGTGGGGAGGAGAGGGGCACATCGTGACAGTAAACAACAAACAGTTGAGCGAATGTGTGAGGGTGACGACTACACCAGACGTCCGGCACAAACGTTGACCGTGACAAGTTGTCTGACAACTATAGCAAACGATATTCTTGCAAAGGGATCACGGTTGGTCTCCATGTAGAATCTGCATTAAGCATGACAGCCGTTTATGTTTAATATTGTGGACTAAACATTCCAATTCGTTTCTCAGATTTAACTAATCCAACTTCGACCCCCAAGTGATGTAATTTTATAGTAATTCACCTAATCGTACCTTGTCTCTATCTGAACAATAACAACTAACATTAGAGTTTTAGCAAAAAATTATGGAAATCACGATACTTTAGTGATTTTATTCACGTAATACAGATATTTTCACTAAACAACCGCAACATGGATATTTCACTTGCATCACACATACCACCTATTACACAATATTTATCTTGACCGGATTCGGGTCAACCCCCAAAAAAATAACACCGTGATTGTTATTGTTTTAAATCGTGTGACGGTAACTAAGTTTTTAATTTTACCCCAAAACCTCACTAACAACTACCTCCTACCACAGACAATAAACGTATCCATTGTCTGTGCTCCTACGAATGTATTTCTGTAGCGTTACGTACCCAATACAATCAGTGTTACGAAAAGTCACCACGTTATTGCATTTTGCCTGTAAAATTTCCTCATTATCGATTGTATGACTTTAGATTGCATAAAAGTTTCTTTTATTTAGTCTATATGACTCATCTTGCATTATTTATCATATTTTTTTGTACACCACGTGGCAGTAACCTTGCGAGATTAACACTGCGTTTAATTTTCCTATTGTCATACACACATTCTTGTTTTGTTCTTTTTGGCTAAGACACGTAAGTCATCAACGCCCTTGGTAAAGACACCTACTCGTGTTTCGAAAGTGTCCGATTACTATACAAACTTAGTACACTCATAAAGACCATAAGAAAAGAAAAGAAAAACTAAACGTTACTATGCACTTTGTCAATAGTTAATGTTAAATTGAATTGGCTGTAAAGAAAACAACGAATATACACTCATATGAGTGGCGGCGGTCTTCTCCAGGAAAACTCCTCAATCCGGTTCCTGCAGATCCAATAAAAATGTCCGCCTTACAAAGCAGGCAATAATTAACTGAGCAGAGATTGTATTGAAACGTATTTCTGTCATCATTAATATTGCTTCTGAAGATTTATTTGATAGGCCATTAACGCGTTTAGACTGTAAGAATGGAAAGGGGGCTTTGACCGAACAATTACATTTAAGATTCTAAATTACGACCTACAGCTGATGATTATCTCAGCCCGAAGCTCGAGCTCACCCGCCGTGCCCCGCTTGGCGTGGGTTTCGCCCCAGTATTACGGTTAGATGGAACTACGTGATACGAACCCACCATACCTGAATTATAGTGTTAGCAAATAGTGACTGTAGCTGGACCCAGGTGGTTCACACCAACACACGCGCAGACCCCACACACAGAAGTGCAGGTAATTAGGACCGGCCTTATTTCCACCTTATTAGATACCTTGTGCACCTTCCCAAAAGTTATGTTTGTTATTTGTAATTTCAGCCTAAAGTGATCAATATATATATATATATATATATATATATATATATATATATATATATTGTTCCCAACCTGTTTCCCAATACCTGGCCTTTCGCTGGTCCCAACCCTCTGCACTACCTGGTCCTTCACTGGTCCCAACCCTCTGCATCTATTTGGAACTCCCGCTGTTCCCAACCATCTGCAATGCCTGGCCTTTCGCTGGTCCCAACCCTCTGCACTATTTGGGAACTTCGCTGTTCCCAACCATCTGCAATACCTGGCCTCTCGCTGGTCCCAACCCTCTGCACTACCTGGTCCTTCACTGGTCCCAACCTCTGCACTATTTGGAACTTCGCTGTTCCCAACCATCTGCAATACCTGGCCTTTCGCTGGTCCCAACCCTCTGCATACCTGGCCCTTCGCTGGTCCCAACCCTCTGCACTATCTGGAACTTTCGCTGTTCCCAACCATCTGCAATACCTGGCCTTTCGCTGGTCCCAACCCTTATGCAATACCCATAGGCGTAATTTGGGGGTGGCAAGGGTGGCAGTTGCCACCCCAGAATTGTGGAGCCCGGTATTTTGCCACCCCAGAATTTTGAAGTAAATGTCTAAATAATTTACATATAACTTACTTAAAACTGGAAAATACAAGTCTACCAATAGGGAACCTTTTAACTTTATCAATTCTCCATTAATTTTGCTTAGTTTAGCACAGAAAGGATAGCACGTCTTTTTAAAAACTTGTAAATCATAAACTTAAAAAATGAAATATTGGTGTAGTAGAATTTACGAAATGAAATAAGGAACATTAAATGCGTGAAGAGCGAGAATGAGCAATGTAGGCTGCTTCTCGTCTGCCGTCTGGAAACGGCAACTCTGTAATACACAGTTGGCGAGGGAGATTTGGCAACAGGGCACCTGTTGTAGTATATTGTCTTTACAGCTAGAAGCAGACAACGTCTGTCGTGTCGCCTGCCTACTTTAACCTTACTCCTCAGTAGATTGTATTCGATTAGTGCAGTTGCAGTACGATGTGAATTACATTTCAAGTGAACCGTCGTATGATTGCATGGACTAAGAGATGGTAAGTTTAGTTCAGTTATTTCTTATTTCGTAGGTTAAACTTAGGTGTTGGTCAGTTTCTGGAGTTTCCCCATCTTTGTTTACATCCAACTAGGCCTAATGCTGAAAAATAGAAAAATCTTTTTACTGACTAGATTTCAATAAATGGCCCCCAAAAAAAACATAACCTCAACTTCTAACTTTATTAGTTCTGCCAGTTAGTTCTGCATTGTTACGGTTATGGTTTTAGTTGTTTAAACATTTTATAGGTGTAATTGGTTGGTATAGGAGAAGTTTTTGCATATATAAGGGAAGTAGCTTGTTTTATAGTACGGTATGGAATACTAGGTTTATTTTTGTTTGTTTGGCCACCTAAATGCTTTTACCGATGTCCATATAACCTCACATTTAACGCAACACTACTTTAAACCTATATATGTAAAAATAACAACGATACCATCCAATCACCTGAAATTAAGTAATTTCAGCTTATACCTCTAATTAGGTTATGTTACTGTCAATTTTAATAACTCCCGCCCTTCCTGTGTTTTGACAGCTGTTTTTTTGCAATGCCGTGGCTGTCAGGCTGCAGACGTTTGTGTCGAAGAGCCAATGACTAAAAAGGTCATACAAAATAATTAGTAAACATCCAGATCTTTTATGTCTTGCAATTATTTAAAATACATGTTTTACAATCAACTCGTAGAGTAAGGCACTAAATGAACTTTATCTTTAGGCAAAAAAAAGATTATGTGTAATAAAAATACCAGATTAATAGCAAATTTTAAACTATTTCGAAACCTGGTAATGTAGGCAGACTTGGGTTTTCTCGTGTACGCCTACAGCTTCTTAAGTACAGTTTACAGTATGCAAATAAAAAAGTATGACTGTTTTACTCATTGGCTGTTAGGCTGTGTTTATTCCGATACAAATTTTACACAAAATTTCCCAAAATTACAAAACAAAACTTTGGTAGATAAATCAAAATAAAGTAAAAATGAAAGAATAATGGTTTTCTCTTAAAAACACCGTTTTTGAGATATCTACCATTTTGTTTTATTAAATTTTTATTTATATCTCGAGAATGTTTTTGACCGATTTAACTCAAACTTGGCATGGTTTTTTATCTAATACAATATCTATATCAGAAGAATTACCAATTTAATTCAATCATTAGTTTCAAAATGATTGCCATTTAAAATTTTCTTAACCTAAAATTGTATGAAAACCATAAACTTGAAGTCAAATGTCAGGGCATCTTTTTTGTTGCCCTTTCAATCCCCTATCAAATGGTACGATGTCAAAACAAAGAGATGAGAAATAGTGTCACACACAATAGCGCCCAAAATCAAAAAAATTGTGCAAAGCCTATGCATGTTATATTAGACTTGTATTAATTTTAGGTTTAGGACTCTGTGTTCTAGTAGCATTTTGCCATTATTTAAATGTTCTTTTGCTATTCTTAATGGGTTTTTTCAGGCTCAGAAGAACAAAAAAGGGCAGAGTTCGTTGCTGTCCTACTTTAGCTCAGGCCCAGCAAACAAAAAGAAACGGTTAGAAGATGAACTACCAGAAGGAGTTGTTTTGGAAACATGAACCAGAACCGGCTGTAGTAGACGTTTTAGATTCGTCATCGGCTCAGTTAACAACCACAACTACAAATGAAGATACCACAACTACTCCTACAGATGAAGTGCAGAGTCCTAGCTGTTTCCTCTAGTTCATCTGACCAATTGACAATCACTGTAATTAATAAACGTGATCCTGCTCATGGCCCAGGTTTGGCTAAGGCGTTTTTTTAGGGAAGGCTCATTCCAACCACGAGAATTAAATTTCCCTAAAACGGATGGTAGGAAATTTAGGCCAGAGTGGTATAAACTGTATCCTTGGCTGGAATACAGTCCTCTAACTGACAAAGCGTTCTGTTTTGCCTGCCGTTCGTTTTACAGCCCAGAAGAAAAAAATGCAGAAAATGTATTTACACTCAGTGGTTTTCCAAATGGAAGAAAGCTGTAAAAGTATTTGAGAATCATGAAAAGAGTAACTCGCATCGAAGTAGTAACACTAAACTCAGTTCTTTAAGAGAAGCCGACAAAAGTGGCACTGTTATTGAAAAAGTAAATCAAAAGTATTCAGAAGAAGTACAAGAAAACAGATTGTACTTAGAGGCTTTGTGTGAATCCCTGATATTTTGTGGGAGACAATCTATTGCTCTAAGAGGTCATGACGAATCTACAGATTCAAAAAACAGAGGAAACTTTTTGGAGCTGATGAGGCTTCGTTCCAAAGATAATAGTTTAGTAAACAAATTCTTTGTAGAGCATCGCAAAAATTTTCAATATACTTTCAGCGACTTTCCAGAATGAGCTTCTGTCCATAATTGGGGAACAAATTAAGTTGCACATTGCCAAAGAAGTTAAAGATGCAAATGTTTTTGCCATTATAGCTGATGAGACCCAAGACA
The DNA here is from genome assembly GCF_021130785.1 of Homalodisca vitripennis. Taxonomy (NCBI): domain Eukaryota; kingdom Metazoa; phylum Arthropoda; class Insecta; order Hemiptera; family Cicadellidae; genus Homalodisca; species Homalodisca vitripennis. Next base: position 39,799,042 of record NC_060215.1, on the reverse strand, counting down.
TAGCAAAGCACGAGCAAGTAGCTATTGTCTTGAGACATGTTTAATGATAAACTAGAAGTTCATGAGTCGTTTGTGGGGTTTTACCGTGCTAGAAGAAACTGATGGCGATACACTGCAAATGTACTTAAGGACGTTTTGATTTCACTGGACTTGAATATTAAACATCTGCGTGCTCAGTGCTATGATGGGGGCTTCGAACATGAGGGGTCCCTACAAAGGAGTGGCAGCTAGAATTATACAAGAAGCCCCCATGGCAATGTACATTCACTGCAATGCACATATATTGAACTTGTGCATTGTAAGCTGTTGCACAAGCGTGAATTCAATAAGAAACACCTTCTTTGTGCTTCAAAGTCTTTACAACTTCATTGAGAAATCAACTAAAAGACATGCTGTTTTTGAAAACATTCAAAAAAGTGCAAAAAGCTTTAGTGGTGGAACAGCAACATTGAAGTCTTTGAGTGATACCAGATGGGCTTGCCGTGTCGAAGCAGTGCGTTCTTTGTTAGATAATTTTGATGCCACTCTTACGACACTACGAGAGATTTCTGAAACAGACCCTGACAGTGGTGGACAAGCCAATGCTTTGTTGAAAAATATGGAGGACTTCAACTTTGTATTTGACCTTCTATTACTCAGGAGAGTTCTAACACAATGTGACATACTGTCAAAGACCCTTCAGTCAAGCAGTGTGACCTATGAAGTTGTGAAAAATCTGTAAAAAAAACAGCACACTTGAAGTTTTGCAATCCTTCAGAACAGATGAGTTTTTCACCAAGTTGTTCAATCACTGCACAGAAATTGCTGACACGTGCGGGGTTTAGAGCTGCCGAGTTGCCAAGAAAAGGGCAAAATTCCCTCAAAAATCGGGGTGGGAGTAAAGCTCCATTTGAATCTGTACAACAGTACTACAAAGTTTCAATCCTCTGGCCAGTTATTGATATCCTAAAGCGAGGAGATAGAGGCCAGGCTTCAAGAAAACAACCTAGATGTACTTAACCACTTAAGCAAAGTTCTAGGTGGAAGTGATATAGACACAGCCAGTGTACAGTATGTGTGTAAATACTATAGTTTAGACTATGACATTCTTCTGTCTGAACTAAACTGTTTTTAACAGAACGGAGGAATCAAGAAGCAAAAGTATCCAAGAAAGAGCTGACGTTTTTGTACAAACATCTTTGAAAAGTGTGTTCCCTATGCTTTTTGAACTTTTTTCGTTTGTACTATACAATTCCAATGAACTCGGCCATCGGTGTGAGAGATCCTTTTCATATGCTTACGGCGGTTAAAGACATATACTAGAAACTCTATTGGCCAGGAGAGGTTGTCTTCGTTAGCCCTTTTGGCTATTGAAAGGAGTGTAGAAATAGACATTTCAAAAGTAATTGATGACTTCAATTCAAGCCAGAAGAGAAGGCTTTCCATTTTGTTTAAAACTAACTTGTGATGCAGTCTGGTTACATAGAATAAAGTGAAATTTGTTTGATCATGTTTACTTGATTTTTTCCTTTTATAAAAAACAAACGGGCTGGGCACACATAAATTAAAATTGGGCACACTTTTGAGTTTGTGTGTGAACAATAATTACCTCACTTGTGGACCTTGTGGTTTAGTTAATAACTCAATTCATTAAAAATTATTGTTTTAGGCTAAGTTGTTAGCAGTAAAATTTTTGTAAAAATAGCTTGAAAAAGCTTAAAATACTAACAAATTTAAAGCCCATTTTCTTACAATTTTTCCGGGGGAGGGCCCCGGACCCCCCCCTCCACCTGGGGGGTATTCCATACCCCCCAGTAGATCTTGCCACCCCAGTTAAAAAGCTGAAATGACGCCCATGGCAATACCTGGCCCTTCGCTGGTCCCAACCCTCTGCACTATCTGGAACTTCGCTGGTCCCAACCATCTGCAATACCTGGCCTTTCGCTGGTCCCAACCCTCTGCACTACCTGGTCCTTCACTGGTCCCCAACCCCTCTGCACTATTTGGAAATTCGCTGTTCCCAACCATCTGCAATACCTGGCCTTTCGCTGGTCCCAACCCTCTGCAATACCTGGCCCTTCGCTGGTCCCAACCCTCTGCACTATCTGGAACTTCGCTTGTCCCAACCCTCTGCACTATTTGGAACTTCGCTGGTCCCAACCCTCTGCACTATTTGGAACTTCGCTGGTCCCCAACCCTCTGCAATACCTGGCCTTTCGCTGGTCCCAACCCTCTGCACTATTTGGAACTTCGCTGTTCCCAACCATCTGCAATACCTGGCCTTTCGCTAGTCCCAACCCTCTGCACTACCTGTCCTTCGCTGGTCCTAACCCTCTGCACTACCTGGTCCTTCGCTTGTCCTAACCCTCTGCACTACCTGGCCTTTCGCTGGCCCCAACCCCCTGCAATACCTGGCCCTTCGCTGGTCCCAACCCTCTGCACTATCTGGAAATTCGGTGGTCCCAACTCTCTGCAATACCTGGCCTTTCGCTGGCCCCAACCCTCTGCAATATCTGGCCCTTCGCTGGTCCCTACCCTCTGCAATACCTGGCCTTTCGCTGGCCCCAACCCTCTGCAATACCTGGGCCTTCGCTGGTCCCAACCCTCTGCACTATCTGGAACTTCGCTGGTCCCAACTCTCTGCAATACCTGGCCTTTCGCTGGTCCCTACCCTCTTCAATACCTGGCCTTTCGCTGGCCCTAACCCTCTGCAATACCTGGCCTTTCGCCGGTCCCAACCCTCTGCAATACCTGGCCTGGTCCCAACCCTCTGCACTTCCTGGCCCTTCAGTCGCAACCCTCAATTACTAATACTATAGTATGTATGTTTTTAATTCAGTTTTAAAACCGAAAATAAGAAAATGTGAGTAAATACGTTATCTTTGGTAAAGTTATTCCTTTTTCAGAATATTTAATTATTTTTCAGACAGTTGTTTTCTTTAGCTATTTTTAAACTACGAATTAGGTTTAAGAAAACACGTATATTCTACTTGATTTCCCTGGACATTTTCAAGAGTGTCGGCTTTAGAACGTTACTCTACATTATTACTGAGTGTACAGAACAAAATCTTGCACCTACTGTACTTTGCCGTTGAAATATGAAAACAAACATTTAACAAGAAAAGTTCAAAAGCATTTGGGTAGACATTAACCATATTTTAAAAGTAAGATCTCTCCTATAGTTCTATGATCAAAATTAAGGGCGTAAAAGTAATTTCAGTTTAACGTAGTAAAGTAAAGGAAGCTTTAACATCTCATACTGTTCAATGGAATATAAAAAACACGTACTACTAAAATATTTAATTGTTTTACTATTTTATGTAGATAAAGACACTATATTCGTATTTTTCGTAACACAACCAAACAACGCTTCAATAACAACCCCACACTGAGTAGAATTTCTACCCCAACACTAATCAAATGTCTGTACGTCACTTACAATTATTGTCACGATCACGGCGCATAATTTCGAAGGACTCGAATCGAATCTGTTTTATCAACACTGTACACAGCGAATACAGCTTCGATGGGCGCTTCATTTCTTTCCTTGCATCAAACGCCTCCATGACTCTTCGGACGAGTCAACTAAATTTAACACGTCCAAGTAGTATATTTAATTTATTCGTTATTGCAATGTGTGAGAGTGTGCAAGGTCGGCCTGGGCCCCCCTGAGACATTCCATATGAGCCATTCCGCAAAAAGGAATTGCGATTCCAATTGCTTTTCTCATTCACTTCGGAGAATATAATTTCAAAATGAATGAATATTTTATTTTGACAGGTAATTTTAGGAATATTTGACAGGTACATTTAGGACTTTACCTGTTAAAATTGTGTCAATGAATATGAATACAAAACTATTTGTAACTAAAAAAGAATTAAAATGTTTACAATAAAACTGAAAGTATCATAACTGTTTTTATACATGAATATCTATAAATAATATATACATAATTATTTAAACTGAATGAAAATATTTCTTCATAAATATAACATGATAGAATATAACGTTTGGTTTCGTTTTTTTTCACCTTGTTCTGTCCTCGTAAATATAAAATGGACGTTATTTGAGTTAGGATTTTCGGAAATTGCTTAAATTGGTGTTGAACTTACCGATAGCTTAAATTTGGAATGCCACAATTTACAGCCTTTCCGCTGAAGGGTTTGGTTTCCCCTCTTAACTCTCAATTTTGGGAAAAAGAAGAGCATCGTTTTGATACCAGCATAAAAACAAACTCGTGTAAAGAAAGAAGAGATTCCAAATAAACCTGCCATAATGTTTATTTATCCCAGATTTAAGTGGAGGGAAGGGACTTGTGTTAAACACCTCCTTTCGAAATATTTGTTGCAATTTATCTTTTATACCGATAAAAATATTTAGCAGACTAGTGTATTCAATACGCTGCCATAGTACAAAAGCAACAATCACTGCTTATATAGATCGATCGACTGTATGCTGTGCGCCGGCCCTCCTTCCTTTTCTTGCGCCAATCACTAATTTATGTTTGCCCTGAACCTCTGCGGTTGTGTTCTGTTATTACACACACAAACAATACGGAACAAAAGTCACCGCCCACCCGGCAGTCGACTTCTCGCCACACGTGTGATGCTCACGGAGGAGCAGCACGCACCTCGCGCCTAACTGGCTTACCAACGACACGAGCAGTATTCCTTCAGTGTTCAAAGGAACCTTTGCTTAGTTCCGAATTGTAAATTCCTTAACACTTTCGTTTGACTTTTCCTTTACAGTGCGCTGTTTATAGATTAGTAGAAGTTTGACGTTAAATATTTGAACCGAGGATGTAAGCAGACACGGCTGAGCATGAAACCTAACAAAAGGTGCCGACTAAAATGTAGATGTTATAATGGGTGTTTACGGAAATTGGGAGTCTTTGTTCTATGGACTAATACCGGTTCGGCAAACACGTTAAACCTTACTTTCCCCGTGTAGCGAGTCACTGTTTCATGTTTTTACTAGAACGCGCTACAGAGTTTTGCAGTTTTGCTTTATTATTTGTATTACAAGAACCTAAATTGATGCTAAAAGTTAAAAGTAATATGCTAGCTGGCTTAAAAACGGGGTATTATTTAAAACATTTCGAAGAAAATTATAAAACCAGACATAATCCTATAAAATCTATAAAACACATACAAATATACCACAAAAAGTTTGGGTGATTAGTTTACTCATATTTGATAAAAGGTAGCTGAGAAAATTAATTTTTAAATACACACAAATCCATTCGTAAATTCACGTAAATGTGATAACACGTAAAAAGAAATAATTACATTTCTTTGTTACTTTTCGTTTTATGGTAACACATAAGTACTAGTGGTTCTCCTTTTTTTAGTTAGTTGTGCTTTGATCAAATGTTATGTTAGGTTTCATGAAATGTTTAACAAAGTTATGAACAGGCGCCATTTTTAAACAATCGATTTTTGTTTTAGCATTAAGTTGAGTCATGATAAGACAATACGAATGCCAAATTACTATTGCAATTTAACTATTTATAATGTATGGATTGTTAATCTGACAGGCATCCGTTAACGAAGCGATAGGTCATATATTGCTATCTCTTTATTCTTCCTCAGAACAAAGCTAATTTTGCTTATATGTTTATTACTAGCACCAAGTTTTTGTATAGAGTAAATAAATACTCTGTATAATACACAATATTCTCAACAGTAATGATAATTGTATTGCCTGGATTATGTGGTGTTTACGTAAATGTAGAATGCAGTAGGCCTTAATACTGATTATCAAGACTACTGTAGAAAATCCAAATACATTTTAAACATTGTATACCTGTTAAATGAACAAGTTCAACCTAGTAAAACTCGGAATTGATACACAGTTTTGAATTGAAGGAAAAACAGGTTCACGTAAAAGCAGAAATGTTCTTTACTTTTTACGTCCACTTTTCGGTTGTCTCACTAGTAAAAATACTTTACCTTTCGATTTATATCCTAGACAATTTAACGGAATTGCCAAAACTCATTTGGATAAAAATCATTATTAAACTAGTCATTAATAAAATTAATCTTGTTTTAACAAGAAACCGAGGATGTTTAATATAAGCTCTTAATCTCCAATTAACTTTATATCAAAACTAGTTTCCTTTCAAGAGATTAGTATAACAACGAAAAGCTTTTTGTTGTTGTAATCTGAAAAATATTTTAAAAGCATTATGGTATGGTTTATAACGGTAAGACTGAGAGCAAACTTGCACAACTGCGGATGTGTACTCACAATGACCTTGAGGTGATATGGTTATCAGCCAAGGTCACACTGTTGCCACTGTAATCACAAGTAACCCACAAAATAATATCACCGAGTTAACTTATGCAAACTAGCGAATACATATAAAATAAAGCACAAAAACGTTTTTTCTTCATTTGATGTATTTGCATATGGAGATGTTATACTATTATTTTAATTGGTTACGTGGTACTCTAATACAATGTTTCATCTACCATGTCTTGCTTTAAATGTTATTTTCATTACAAGAATTAAAATTTTGGTTCGCTATGGTAGTAAGATAAAAAGCACGCTTGATGTCACCAGAGCACCAGGCTACAATTAATTTAACCAATATACCTTGCTTTGCAGCTTAGATGTAGGTGCTCATCATCCAACTTTAGAACTTCATATTCCACCCCCATAACTATATTACTTAGTCCTTTATTCAAATCATTGAAAGTATGCCGTACTTCATGAAGAACCCCTTAATGTCGTGTAATTGATTTCTGCTGTTCTCTTTTCCAAAACAGTCTTGAATGTTCATAACTGAGCAGTAGAATAATGCCTCGATTAAAATGCATATTCTGCATTAAATTTGTAGAGGTTCATCATTTTCAAGGATCACCCCCACCCCAAATTAAACGCAAAGCTCTATTAATCAATCACTGTTTTTTGTTATTTCTAAGACATTACTAGGTGTGTTCCCTTTATGCCCCAAAGCTTCATGCGGCCTGTAACTGGGTGTACCATCACCATTAACATTGAGCGGACTCTGAAATGAGATGTAAATACATGAAAATACCTGCACTTTACCTGTCCTGCTGTCTCAAGTCACATTTTAAATGTGTTCCAACACAGTATTCTTAACATTAATTCTAACATGAACAGCAAATTTTAGGGAGCGTTACCAAGGAAAGTCATAGGTCACTGAATGAAGAAACCATGTCTCGTTGAAACAAAACACGTTCCTAAGACCTCACGGAGAGCAACGCGGCCGGCCACGTGTGTCATAGTCAGAGTACTTAGATGAAAGCCCAATTCCTTCAACCTATCTTGTATTGTTGCTCCAGCACAAAGAGGATCCAAAAGCTTCCAGAAGGAACTTCGCGGCGTCTAGAATCCTAGCATGAAATCTCAATCTATCATCTCATTTTATCCAAAATGCATTTTCTTCTGTCTCCGGTATATCTTTTATAGATTTTGTTCAGTTTTTAATATTCCTTATAAATAAGTATTAAATAATACTGTAGATAACTGTGAACCTGTCGTTCGTTTCAATTTTCTGTGTCAACTAAAACCAAGATGCAGAGTTAGTAGTTGTATCACCTAGCGTCCTTTATAAACGCCTTTTCGTAGTAATAGCAACTTTCTTTTAAGATGTTTTCCAAGTTGGTAAACAAGAAAAAAATTTAGAAGCCAGATTGTAGGGTGGGTGATTCAGGTATTTGAAATCATACTCTAGCACAAGAACCTCTGCAACACGAGACTGAGTCCACCTCTTGCGTCCAACACGTGTCGAAAAGAAGCATGAGCATATCTTTGCTATCTGCCTCGTCTCTTTTCAACTGTGGTTTTCAATTCTGGAAGACATAGGTTCTATTATATGTTCTGGTTTTCAAGGAATCATAGAATTTTTCAAATATTTAAATCGCAGAAATTTGAGACTTTGTCTTTTGACTGATTTCTGAACTTTCTCGATGGTGGAGATCATTACACCATTGTTTGACTACCATTTTGTTTCAGGATCTCACATTTAACTCAAAATTTAATCTAATGGCGCTTTAAGGTTACTCATTTTCACTTACTATTATTGGGAGGTTTTCACGAAGGAACGGAAAGCTTCCGAAAAGGATCATTGAATGATAGCGATGATGAGCAGAAAGGTTAAGTAGCATTCAACTGGCAAGAGACTTTAGAGTTGGCCAGAGCATAGTGAATAATCGTGAATGCAGTGTCACACAAACGGTATTAAGTCTCATAGAATATTCAGGTAAACTTATCTAACGATTGTCCATAACGAAGGATTAAGCACAGGTGGGTTGATCTGGGTCAGTTGAAGTGGAAGGTCTTCCTCGAGTTGGGTCGCCTTTCATGGTTCCGCGCCCACGTTTAAACTCATCAGTCTACCTAGTTCTTGTTGAAAATAACGGTCCTTCTCACCACATGCTTTTCAGAACACTGACTAGACCAAGTGAGTTGATACATGACAGGCGTTTTTTTAGAATGAATCGTGGCAATAAAACTGTTAAGGCTTTATACTAGTGATAAAATTGTATGCCCTTTCGTAATACACATTACACACTCATTTAATACAATTTAATGTGTGATATTACTAAGTGTTGAGTGACCTTCACGGTGTCGTGACAGGATCTAATGGTGACAATAAGGAACTGAGGTCATCAGTACAGTTTTATATGTTTTCCTCTTTGTCTGACTATAGCTACTCGAAAACAGGTATAAACACGCCGTGACAAACAAGTTTACTACCCACTACTTATGCTTCATGCTACTCAGCATTCCTTCATATGAAGACGAAAGAAAATCATGTATCAAAGTCATGAAGTCCAATCTTGAGGTGTTAACTATGCACTGTACTCTAAGCGATCGATTACAACTGTAAACCCCCTTGACACTTGACCAGAATATAAAGCCAAGGTAATTTCGAGACGTTAGAGATTTGTTTAGAGTTAGTGGCAGACAATGAAAAAAGTGGCATACTACGTGTGTATAAAACCATTCAAATTCCTTGATTTTCAATTTTATTATATGTAACTGCCGTTTTTTGTCTCGAAGGGTTCTTCAAAATTTCAAACCGCTTCGATCAGATGTTGGTTTTTTTCTACTTCCAAGTCATAACCCTCCCTGAAAACAGAAACAGAGGGGAAATCTTTTTTGGCGACTTAACGAGAAAGACGTGTAAAAATCTTATGTTTCTTTATTAAAGTTATGTAAAGTTGGAAATTTAAACAATTTTATAACCAGGGCCAAACTAAAACTGTGAATAATAAAAATGTTAGTTTTCAAAGTATGTATGTGTATGTATAAAAACAATTCATATTTCACATACATATTGTAAAATTGCTTATCCTTATCTTCACCAATTTTCTTTATGCCTTATTACAAGGCACCCGTGTATAATATTTAAATACTTACATTCCTAGGAACTCCTAGTTAAATGATAAAAAAATGTCTAGTTATTATTCATGTCTTCACAAAATTTACCTAAAGATTGAGACAAAATATAAAAAAGGTTCTTCAAAAGTACACAGATTGCATCACCGTTAATCCAAACTCTCCTCTCAGAGCTTAAGTCAGTAATATACCAAATAAATTGTCCCCATTAAAAGTAAGATTTAAATAATCGCATCCTTTTCGAATTCACCATACACTGGAAAATTCTGTTATGTTATGTTAAACGACATAACAACTGTATAAAGTATTATTTACTCGAAGATGTCTCCAAGAACCGCATTACGCCCATACACTGCTGTGGAAGGGATTAGTCCAACGGATGTTCGGTTTCCCGCCAAATATAAAATCAGCTGTTGTCGAGGAAAAGAAAACAGCTGTCATCTATTTTGTAGGTGAACTACTATAGAGTTTTTACGGAGCACAATGTGATCGTATTTGATTTGAAAATGTCAAAACGGCTGGTAGGGTCCCCAGTGTTAAAAATAAACTAAGGTATAAATCGAAAATAATTTTATTACAACAAACTGTGTTTAACACTATTGTAGTGACAATATAATATACTGCAAATATAAATTTCAAATGGCACAGTTACGGCATTTACTCCAGTAAACGTATTTACAGTAACGTACCTTTTCACTTGCACTTGAAGTAAATATACACGGATTATCAAAAATATAATAGATAAATCAACTGCTTTATTACTACATACTAAATTTGGAACTAGATCCCAACTATTACATGACCACAAAGTCGAGCTGGGTATCTGCTCCATTCAATTTATTAGTACACTTTAAAAAAGATTTAAAAATTAATTGTTTTATGATGAATTTTGTGTCAATGAATTCCGTGAAATGTGTTTCTACTCAACGTTTCATAAATAACCTCCCCGCCTCACGAGAGGTGAATTTAAAATAATAAATATATTCGTCCATCACTTAAACTTAGAAATGAGAGTTCTCCAACGTATCAGTGTATTTGCGGTCGCTTGTACTTCCACACATTGAGTGGGTATATCAACCATAATAAATTGGTGTCAGTTAGGCTCGTGTACAACACCCATTTTTACATTGGAGATTCTTATTTAGTTCCTAAAATCACTACCCATTGAAATGAGTTACATGGCTAGTAACTAGATCTTCAATATTCATGAACGATTTTTTCACAGTAGATCTGGAATTTTGTAAGTAGATTCGATGACCTTTGGGAGCGTTACGACCTATGCGGATGTCTCGGGAATTATATACCTCGAAAACTCATTAGGATTTCATGAGATAGCTACGCTATTGCTAAACACTTAAGCGTGGGCCAGGAAATGATCTAACCCACCACGACACGTGTGGATGCGTCAGGAGATCTATACATCGACAACTCATTAGGATTTTCATAAGATAGCTTCACTATCACTGAAAACATCATTTTGGGTCGAGAAATGATCTCAATCGGTACGACACGTGTGAGAGTGTCAGGAGATCTATACTTCCGACAACTCATTAGGATTTTCATAAGATAGCTTCACTATCACTGAAAACATCATTTTGGGTCGAGAAATTATCTCAACCGGTACGACACGTGTGAGAGTGTCAGGAGATCTATACTTCCGACAACCCATTAGGATTTTCATAAGATAGCTTCACTATCACTGAAAACATCATTTTGGGTCGAGAAATTATCTCAACCGGTACGACACGTGTGAGAGTGTCAGGAGATCTATACTTCCGACAACCCATTAGGATTTTCATAAGATAGCTTCACTATCACTGAAAACATCATTTTGGGTCGAGAAATTATCTCAACCGGTACGACACGTGTGAGAGTGTCAGGAGATCTATACATCGACAACTCATTAGGATTTTCATAAGATAGCTTCACTATCACTGAAAACATCATTTTACACACGTACGAGAGTGTCAGGAGATCTCCGACAACCCATTAGCATTTTCATAAGATAGCTTCACTATCACTGAAAACATCATTTTGGGTCGAGAAATGATCTCAACCGGTACGACACGTGTGAGAGTGTCAGGAGATCTATACATCGACAACTCATTAGGATTTTCATAAGATAGCTTCACTATCACTGAAAACATCATTTTGGGTCGAGAAATTATCTCAACCGGTACGACACGTGTGGATGCGTCAGGAGATCTATACATCGACAACTCATTAGGATTTTCATAAGATAGCTTCACTATCACTGAAAACATCATTTTGGGTCGAGAAATGATCTCAACCGGTACGACACGTGTGAGAGTGTCAGGAGATCTATACTTCCGACAACTCATTAGGATTTTCATAAGATAGCTTCACTATCACTGAAAACATCATTTTGGGTCGAGAAATGATCTCAACCGGTACGACACGTGTGAGAGTGTCAGGAGATCTATACTTCCGACAACCCATTAGGATTTTCATAAGATAGCTTCACTATCACTGAAAACATCATTTTGGGTCGAGAAATTATCTCAACCGGTACGACACGTGTGAGAGTGTCAGGAGATCTATACTTCCGACAACCCATTAGGATTTTCATAAGATAGCTTCACTATCACTGAAAACATCATTTTGGGTCGAGAAATTATCTCAACCGGTACGACACGTGTGAGAGTGTCAGGAGATCTATACTTCCGACAACCCATTAGCATTTTCAGAAGATGCCTACGCTTTCTCTAAATACTTGGGTTAGAATCATGACAGGTGGTCTGTTGACAGTCCGATGATTCTCCCATTTTCGGAAAGAGAATTGGGTGAAATATAAAGAAATGGTTAAAACCAAGGCGGGTCTAGAGAGTGTTTGAAGGAAAGACATTTCTAGAGTAGGGGCAATACGCGTGGGTGCGGTAGTATGGAGGAGAGTCCGGGGTCCTCTCCTCGAAAATGTTTAAAATATGCAAGAAACTTCGTTTTTTGAGTCTATCAGCAAAACTAGTTTCTATGTTATAATTTGTCACTTTGTCTATCTCAATTCACCAATCCTTCTTGGTTTTGTAGGGCACAAAATAAATACATTTAGATGGCTGATGTATTTAGCAGAGAAAGCTTAGGCATTTGAGATTAAAACATAACTGAACGCATTTTATTACAAAAAGAGAGTTTTTCATAGCCCGAGTACAAGCAGAGGATCCTTAAAGTCGGTTCCTATTAAAAACACTATTCCGCTCGATAATGTCCTTTGTGGAAATACCATGAAATTATTACGTGATAGTCTACGAATAGGAGGACTGAGGAGAGGACAATGCTGATAAAGGTGACATGGTTGAATATGGTTCGAACTAGTATAATATCAAGAAGTGCATAGAAAACCATAAACAAATATTCATGTTTATTAAGCACGGATTAACAGTTCAAGATTTGCGATAATATGGATGAAGGTTAGTTCTGAAGAGAGAGGATGATGCCCTGAACACACAATGACGACTGTCTGGATGATAATTAGGCAGTTCAAAAGCTAAAGTTAACTTGGTGGAGACTCACGATTTTAGAGACCTTTCTGCTGATTTCTCCAACGCCACTATGATAATGCCGTTACTGTTTTTTGAAGAATAAATCTGATCAACATCCAACGACATAGGTTTTTGAGCAGCGCTTTACAGCCAAAGTGCATTAACGTCTCTTAATTTACACGATAGGAGTATAAGTTTACCACATAAGAACTGTAGTGAAACGACCATGAATTTTACCGAAGGTATCCCATGTCGCCTCAGTTTTACCACAGAGGAACAACATTAATCTTCAAACACTGTTATGCCATTTCTACTTTGTTTAATTACAGGAGACGTCTCATTTTACACGTATGACAAATACGCTACAGACGCTTTCGAGTTTTTCTTGTCAAATGAATGCTTTTAAAATATTTATACGATGCACCGTTATTTAGTTGCACTATTTATTATATATGTATATTTGTAACCTTGTTACTCGTGACTAAGTAGTGGTATTTTTCTCCGATGTTCTTGGAACTAAATTCTTGGCGTAATAATAACCTAATTGGCACGCGTAGTTATATTTTGTACCTTGCACTTTGTCGCCGTTCGGCAGATCACCGGGTACCATTTCGCGCGCCCTGTCCGTAAGTAAAATTTACATTTTACGTATAATAAATGAGCCCTTTCTGCGAGACATCTATTTTGAATGTATTAAAAAGTAAATTTATAAAATTGTAAAGTACCTTAGCTATGATGATGATTTATGTACATGATTAACACAGATATTAGTTGTGGCGATGTCCTTCTGACGAGACCACGTTGTCGTGATTATAAGTTGTCTCATTAAATGGCTAATACTGTCACGATTTTGTTTTAGGCGAGTTTGAGTCAAACTTTGAGTTCATCATCGAGTTCTTGAGTCCTATAATGATCCTTCTTTGAGGGTTACCTTGATTATTTCTTCCATTTTGTGACTACTGCTGCAGTGTCAAGCCACGGTGCGTAAGTCGACACCAAAATAAAGGGAAGATTTTTTAAAGCTTTATTAAGTGATTGAGTTCGGAAAGAACAAAATTTCAAAGAAAAGTGGAACCACTAAGCCAACCCCCTGATAAACGTTTAGTTCATTATTACTCTATTTTGCAGCAACGTGACAAGTCATATTTGAATTGTAAAAGCTAAAGTGGTGTTTATAGGTTTTATTTATCATAATTAAACTTATGAGTAAACTTTGCAATACCGAGTACTTATTACCGCGACCTCAGCGAAGTCCACCCTCATGTGTTTCGCCCATTCGGATATTCAGATATTTCCTGAAAACCAATAAAAGTACAGAACAACATAAAATGATTTTGGATGTTTATTAATCATGTATCTCAGATATTTCCTGAAAACCAATTAAAGTACAGAACAACATAAAATGCTTTTGGATGTTTATTAATCATGTATCTCAGATATTTCCTGAAAACCAATTAAAGTACAGAACAACATAAAATGCTTTTGGATGTTTATTAATCATGTATCTCATCATTCTACTGATATAAGGTGAAAATAACGTCGAAAATGTGTTTGAAGTTTGGCATTATTTTCATAGAGCTAAAATCAAGATGGCCGCGAGTACTAAGATCTTAATAAGATCCGGTAATAAATCAATCTAAATGAGATTTTAATGCATGTTATATTTGTCACGAAAGTAAAATTTATAGGTAATTGCTACAGTATAATTACCATTATTGTAAAACGATGGAACATTAAAAAGTATTTTAGTTCTGTATTTTTGGATAGGTAAAATAAAAGTTTGGGTTGTATTTCAATCGAAGTAGCTTTAATTAATGTACTGTTCAGTAATAATATGACTTGTAATAGTGTTAATGAACTTTGTTAGTAGTGATTGTGGTTAAAAAAAATCTAAACAGTAGTTAAATAACAGCTGAGCTAACACTGCAGGCCGCCAACACACTTTTTATCTTCACACTGCCGTTGACCAGGCTGAATGACCCCGGAAACGGTATTAATGCTGGCCAATTCACACATATCAAGTCACTTCATTCATGATCACCAATAATATACGTAATTTGACATATAGATACGATTTTATAAAAAAATTGATTGCTATTGTTTAAATTGTTTCTAAAAGAACACTACTCAACGTCAATTTTAAAATGGTTGTAATAATATGATAGGCCTATACTTTGATAAATAATATAACAGATTGCTTCACCTTTCTCAGAACATACACTGAACTGAATTCTTTAAAGTTGTAAGATTTAGCAACCTTCTATAGAATGGACAAAAACAACCAGTTATCTAGCAAAAAAGACAAGACGCGATTATAAATATAAAAGTATAGCGACACACTTATATAAGTATCCCAAATTATAAATATGTGTAATTGCTAATATAATTGTAAAATAAATTTATCAACCTAAATTCTGAGGAAATTTTCCTTCCTGGTCACACAACTGCAATAAATACGAATCCCTCAAACAATTATTCGTAAAACACAATTACTTAGCAGGTATTAAAATAGTTATTTTTCATAAGAAACTAAATTACATTCCACCATTCGCAAATTAAATTCTTACAGGGAGGATAACAAATATGATATTCAAATCAGCTGTTCTCATTACACCTTTTAGTTTTTACTGCTCAACAACAAGGCAACACGGTTAATGGACTGTTAGCAGTTGACATCTACGTAAGGGCGACATATTGCAGTAATTATGCACAGTTTAATTGCATTTCTAATTACTTTAGCGTTGTTTCATTCTACTTTACAGCGCGCCCAAAATAGTGTGTGATTGGCGTTAGGCCGCGTCATATCGCAAGACTTCTGAAAACAGTTAGTCAGCCTCGAGGAATGTAAAGAAACAGATGACCCTTTAACCCTAACTAATGTCAATCAACAAACTAATTGACGTAGGAGGTTTTAAACTCAACATTCTGTTTGTAACGCGTGGAGGAAAATGTGTAGATAAACAAAGTCACTAAAAGCAGCAGGGTCTCCAACATTTTAGGAACGAAGAGTTAGACACACAATCTAGTTTTTCATTAAATTAATAAAAGAATTTCCCTAATAAAGAAAGGTATCATCAGCAACACTAGTTTTGGTGGAGGTCGAAATGGTAGAGTATCAAAAGGGTTAACCAAATCAAACTATACTTTTTCAGTGTGCAATTTATCTCTTTGGAGAAGTTCTTCTAACGATTTCACGAAAACCAGATTGTGTTTTTATGCAATGCACATTGTTTCTCCTACTGTATTTTTGTATGTCCAAGCGATAACGAATTTTTACATACATAGGTAGTTAAAAACTTATTTAAGGGGGACCAAAATTTGATGTTTTCCAAAAAAAAAAAAAAAAAAACTCTCACTGGTGAGGCAGTTTACGAGCATTTTTTACAATAATCAGGCGTTATGCAACAGGCATTAGTAAAACACAGTAATGAGAAATTGGAAATGGACAAATATTGCTTAGTACTTGTACATAAATTACCGATTTTTAAAACTTTACAGAGTTTTTACTGCGCTGTTAAGTTCGTAAAGACAATTAGTTTTAATAAATATATACCTGTGAAACCAGATCTACATTTTTAATATAGGATTCATAATTAATTATGGATACGTACATAATGATGTTACTGTATGTGTGAATTATAAACGGTTTCCGATTTCGAGAATTAAAACAAAAATACAGAACACGTAAATTATTGAAGATTAAATTTTAAAATTTCCAACGCAAACTTTGTGCACGTAATTCGAAACGTAACCACAGTGTTACACTCTTTAAAAAGTACCTTTCAAGACTTATACATTTTTAGTAAAACCTCCATTGATTCTGTCTTGAATTTAGTTCTACTTTTGACAATCATACGAAGTTACCGAAACAATTCCCATTTAAGTGTTACATTTACTACAGTTTAATAGGGCCATAAAGGAGATAGTTACAGTTTATTGTATACATTTCCTTATCGGTTGTTAATCTCTGATAACGTTTATCAGTGAATTGACTAGGATCTACCCACAATTACGGATTTGTTCTAAGAGCAGTGGAAGAAAAAGTGGCCATTTGTTAAGACAAATCGTTCACGTTAAAATAAAGATGGTGATAAATTTAATATGTACTATAAAATAAGTTACATTTCCAATATATTGAAAATGATACTAAACATGAATAAAAAATACTAGACACTTCTTCAATTCTAGTTGCACCGTTTGTTATAGTATACTAGAGCAAGACATGTCAACCGGGCATCTATAATTTAACAGCTGTTACAAATTCAACTCACGAGCCATTAGGTTGATGCACAAATTGACCGCTTTTGTCAATTGATCTTTGGAACTCTTCAATTCTGTCTCGTTTAAATTGTTAATCTACTCTGTTCATAATCTCCGTCAAACGGCTTCTTATCACGACGATGTTTAAAACTTTTATTGTGATTGGTCGGTCGAACGGATAGACAGACGGACACACATAGACATTGTTTTATAAAAAAAACCCATTTTTCCAACTCAGGAAAAACCAAAATGTATGATTATACTATGTTAAAATCAATATTCGGCGCCCACAACCAAATATATTGTATTCACAATATCAATTATGTGTAAGAAAGTAAAATTAAATTAATGGGAACAATAAAAAATAATGTTGCTTGAAATATTAATGTGTGAATTACTCAAAAAATTAATAGTACCCGATTACAATCAATCAGTCTAAATGTGTACACAATTTAAAATGTTTGTATATAGATTCCAAATAATAGTATGTCTTTAAAAATAAAAAATTGTGTCCAAAAGAGGAAACTTTATAACAATTAATTTTGATCAAATTAATTTATTGAGTGAAACACCTTGAGTGGAAACTGCAATAAAATTATATATTGTTCCGGTCTCTGACATTCACCCTTCAATGCATAAGCAGTCAAAATTTGTGGGAACTTAATAAAGTTTACAGTAGTTTTATATATATATATATATATATATATATATATATATATATATATATATATATATATATATATATATATCGTTATTGTTACTGTACACAGTCAATCAAAATATACAGTGTGAGTTAGTTAAATTACTAACAGTCTCGCTTTATAAAGCATGTACACTTCAACTGCAAAAAACAAATACTAAGTGTAAGGTTTGTCGTACTGATATCGCGAAGTCTACCTTGCGTCTGTCTACATCGTATGAGTGATACTTATCTTACAAGGGTATTACAGCATCTATATACCTCGTATGAGTGTTACTTATCTTAAAAGGGTATTACATCATCTGTCTACCTCATACGAGTGTTACTTAACTTAATAGGGGATTACAGCAACTATATACCTCGTATGAGTGTTACTTATCTTAAAAGGGTATTACAGCATCTGTCTAACTCGTATGATTGTTACTTAACTCAATAGGGTATTACAGCATCTGTCTACCTCATACGAGTGTTACTTAACTTCAAAGGGTATATTACAGCATCTATATGCCTCGTATGAGTGTTACTTATCTTAAAAGGGTATTACAGCATATGTCTACCTCATACGAGTGTTACTTAACTTCAAAGGGTATTACAGCATCTATATACCTCGTATGAGTGTTACTTATCTTAAAAGGGTATTACAGCATCTGTCTACCTCGTATGATTGTTACTTAACTTAAAAGGGTATTACAGCATATGTCTACCTCATACGAGTGTTACTTAACTTCAAAGGGTATTTACAGCATCTATATACCTCGTATGAGTGTTACTTATCTTAAAAGGGTATTACAGCATCTTTCTAACTCGTATGATTGTTACTTAACTTAATAGGGTATTACAGCATCTGTCTAACTCGTATGATTGTTACTTAACTTAATAGGGTATTACAGCATCTGTCTAACTCGTATGATTGTTACTTAACTTAATAGGGTATTACAGCATCTGTCTACCTCATACGAGTGTTACTTAACTTAGAAGGGTATTACAAAGAGGAGGAAGGATAAATGAGCGAAAAATCAACGCCCTTGAGGATTCAGATAATTCGTTATCTGGTCATGATACTAGTGAATGTCCCCATGCGCCTCTGTCCAGTCTTAACTTAGAAGTGCGAGCCGAAGTAACTCTATTCCTCAATTATCTGGGGAATAACCACAACTTCTACGGTAAATATAGGACGTATGGCTAGTTGGTCTTCTAAACATTTCCAATCGGGATAAGTGACAAAACACTGCACTTAGCCGGGTAGCGTCTACCAGTCGCCACTCTCTCCACCTTAATTCAGAGTTAAGACCAGAATTCGATTCGAAAACCAGAAGCCATTACCGTTTCTAGAAACCTCATTTCTTGATTACCATTGTAGTAATTGTTATTCAATTGGTCTTGAAGCAATTCCTGAATATTGAATAGAAATTATGAAAGTTCACATGATGATGTAATAAAGAATTATTTATTGACTCATGACACAATATTGGCATGCATTTATAAAGGCATAAGTTTAGCGGTCGTTTCATTATGACTTCTGTAGTGACTTCTGATTGTGGAATGCATATTTCCTTTCTAAGCTGACGTATTTAAAACTAAATATTATTCATACAATCATAATTCAATATTGCCACGCAAACATAAATTAATGCATTAAATATCCTATATCGGACTGCTTTCTAAAGTATTCATGGCTAAGTAAGTAGTTGGAATTTTAAAACTGCAAAATATTGCATCCAAACATTACTAACTTCATAAATACACATGGATATTGAGTAACAAAGTAGGTGTGAGCTGTTTAAATGTTGTATAGACAACGATTAACATTAATAGAAATAACATACACTGATATCTCCAAAGCATTGTACGATAACGATACCTATGCAGACTACATAAGTATAAACATTTGCAGAAGCGATTAAGCATATTTTCAACTACGACGAATGAAACTGCGAATACTTAAATATATAAAATAAAAAAGATTGTTAAGACTGTATTGCTTTATACTATAAAGATATATTTTACTATAAGCAATGAGATTGTATTAATTACCAAATTAAATTCTAGTATTTCATTCTCAAAAAATCCGGATAAAACATTCTTATTGGTCCCACTAAATTCATATGAATCTCTGCAGACAAACGCCAAATTTCCAGCTGAATATCTTCATAATCTACTGTTGTAACTTTCGAATAGTACTTAAAAACGTTTTATAAGTAATAAAAAATAATTTACTCGTAAACGAGAATGCCTTTTTTCAAAGATGAAAATGATAGATTTACTATGTATTGGTTAACTTTATATTTGTATATTACATACTAGACTACTAGAAAATCTACAGTACATAGATTCCTTAACTCAACCTGCTCTTGTTGTTTACACAACGTGCATTTATCGTATGTTCCCATTTACAACGCCAAACTCTTGGAAACACCTGTCAGGTTGATTAATGGCAATAACGCCACTGTATAAACGAGTTTTCCTAAGTGAACAGGTAACCCGTAACAAATCCGGGGTGATCCTTAACGATATGTTTTCATTGTAGTCTCTTGTGATTTCTCAGCTGCCCATCTCAAATTATGGTTATTCGCCACAAACGGCAAATTTAACGGTAGAGCGTAAAAAGTGGCAAAACTAATCTTACAGGTATGTATTCGTTACATAGGCGCCATATGTGATGCGGCCCGAACTGAGCATCAAGTTATCGGCTGAATTCCCTCATCTGGGTTTATAAACTTCCCCCAGATTTCCTTCCTTAAGATTGATTTGTATTTGCAGGTAAAACTGTTTTTACTTTCAATTAACACTCAATAAACTCATCAAACTACAAGTCCGTGGATCACGATTCTCCATGTACAGTTCTGTAGACCACACGGCTCAGCAGACCTTCGCGGACCAATGCTGAACGGTCACCACGGCCTCCCAACTCCCACTCACTCCCGGGACCTTGACACGACGACCCTGAGACCGTGTGGAGCGGAACGGTGCATATTTCATGGAAATTCGTCTCAGTTTCCCGGAACAGGAAAGGTGGGGTCGCTGCCATCTATGTTTATGTGCACGTTTACGTTGGGATACCGCATAAATAAGGGCGGAAAAATGGTTATTAGACGCTACTTGTACTAATTTATGTAAAAAATAAAATATTCGAAGTTAAATTCCCTAAACATGAATAATGAGTGATTTCCTCACTTTTTTTTAACAAAATATGACAATCAATATTCAAGTGCAGTGATTTAGAAACACTGTTGATACATTCCAGTTTTGCGAAACCGAAAGCTGGTGTATTTGAGGAGACTTTACACATGGCCTTATTCACATTCAGGAAACATTCCTTCACTTAGTGTGATGACGCGGGCGCCCGGCAGGGGTGGTGAGGCTGCCGGGGGTGGAGGTGGGGGAATCCAAACTGTACGCACAAAATGTCGGTCCAACTCAGGTTCTCGCCACGGAAGGTTCTCAGTATAACTGAAACGTACTCGTCGAGTTCGTTATAGTTATAACAGTGAAAATTCACAAATAATGGTTGAGGACATGAACCACTGGATGACTAAAAACAAGTGCAAATTTTATCATCGAGTTCGTTATAGTGACGACAGTAAAAATACAATGTATACTGGCGGAGATGAACCACTGAATGATTCAAAACAAGTGAAAACATACTCATAGAATTATAATAGTCCAAATTCACAACGTACGCTTAAGAAGATGTTAAACCATCGGATGATTCACAAAACAATATTGAAAACATAATAATCGAATTATAATAGACCAAATTCACAACGTACGCTTAAGAAGATGTTAAACCATCGGATGATTCACAAAACAATTGAAAACATACTAATCGAATTATAATAATGAAAAGCCTCAATGTATATTCAAGAGGTTGTTGAATATACATACATGTCTCTCAGCACAGGTGTTTAGTCTCTTGTCGGCGACTTTAGATCATTTGTCTTCGGTCTCTGGTGTATGGACTACAGATAACTCTGTCTCCGGTTTTGGGAATCTTGGTACTCCAATATTTTCACTAGGTCACAGAAATCACGGATCACTCCACTTCCCATTTCTCATTTATGCCGTTTGCAAGCCGAGGTCCAAGGCCGTGATATGCCCTGAAAAGTTAAACGTTTTCTAACAGTTATTTAACGCTTAATAATTTCATTATTTTACATTGTTAATGACCACTAATAATCAATTTTACGGCAGTATCAGTGAAGACAGTGAAACTATCCTGGCAATATAAGTTGTAGATATAAAAATACCGGACTTCCAACGGGTCCGGTATATGGTCACAAGCTTTGCAGCTTCTGTAACCGTATCCGTAACCGTAACCAGTAACTGCACGCACTCACAGTTCCTAATTCGGAAGTGACCACGTGATCTGCCTACTTCTTGCCTTAAATTAACGCATCCATAGACATAATAGGCAGATCATCCAATCACTTCCACAGGCGTTTCTAAGAACAGTAATAACATCATGAAAGTAAAAATCTATTTAATTAATTATATAACTTGTGTCAAAATCTCCATAAACTGATATGGGTATTTAACTTTCTAGTCGGCAAAATGTGTTTTAAACGGAACATTTTTCTAGATTTAATTTGTCCTTCATGTCTTATAATCACAACCTTTTTCTAGATAAGTAAATAACACATAGTAAGATTAAATCCTTCAGGACTAATCAAAGAGCACTGAATTTTATCAGCAAAACAATAACTAACCTTCGTTCGATGGACGTACATTTTTGTTCTCTCACGTATCAGCTGGTGGTTTGTGCTGTTCCTGGTAACCAATGCAATGGTCTACCACCACACTTTTCTAAACTGAACTGTTGGTTGTCAGCTGGTTTATAGGTTGTAAAATAGAACTTGTTTCACTCCAACCGCATCGAGTGTTTCAGTTAACTCTAAAAACAGTGTTTGGGGAATGTTATTATTGTATTTGTTTCTTCTGGAGGATCTAATGGTTTAAATTCAACTCAAGCCTTTCTTCTCACAATTTTCACATACAAATGTAGAATCACTTCAATCGCTTACCAATTTGATATCGTTGTGCTCACAATTGTTGAAAATAAAAAATTCAGTCGAAACAAAGGAGCTTCGCTAATGTTAAGGACATAGGTGTTACTTATTACAGTCGGGAGTTTGACGCGAGACCAAAGTTCACTTTTATAAACTTTTTTAAATATTCACAGGAATCAAAAAATATGTCTTTGAAGCTGTCACCGGAAAATTGAAGGTTTCATATAAATTTGAAGCTTCACTTCACATGAAACTGAAGCTTTCAACCATGTGACAGTGGCGGATATGCGGATGGAATATAGGGGCCATGGCTTTTCCAAAATTTTTTTAGGCAAAGTACGTTTTAGGGAAAGAGTACTCTCGTATTGTAAAAACAAAAATAATGAAATTAAATCAATTAACAAGGTTTTAGGTATGAGTAAATGTTTTTCAAGACATTATAGTTTGTTGTATAAAATTAAGTTATCTGTTATAGTAAAGAGATTATTTGTAACAAAAAGGTCCCCTCCCCCCTAAAATCAATACTGGATCCGCCCCTGCGTCGATGAGTGTGCATTTGCATATCTATAAATTCTAAACCATGTCTATGAATCGGTCTTGCGTAAAACTTTATCAAAGAAACGGATTCGGACTCGGTTTCGTAATAATTTAAAATTATCCAAAAATATATTTAATCGATTGTGTTAAAAAATACAAGTGCCTTCTGAAAGATGCCTTGGTTAACCATGCAAAGCTTAACCGTCTCTATGAACCAGTCTTTCGTAAAACTTTACCAAAGGAAAAGATTCGTACTCGATTTCGTAATAATTTAAAATAATCAAAAATGTATTTAAACGATTGTATTCTAAAATACAAGTACCTTCTGAAAGACGCTTTAGTTAACAGTACACGGTTAAAAAACACAAGGTTCAAATACACTGCACTGTAGCAAAGTATGGATGTCCAAGCCAGTTGATAAACTTTTCTGCCACAGAGTCTTACATGAATAAACGCTAAATCGTAAGTAACTGTACGGTCAGGTCTATTCTGTACATGTGGCCTAAAAGAGAGCTAACTTCTACAGGGATTGTTGAGTTTAACACATAGCCTGGTCGTGTCTGCATATCACATGAATGCACATTACAATCTCTACTCTATTTAATTTGGTATGTGGTACATCATAGTACAAAGTGTCAGAATAGCTAAAAGATTAGTAGAACAATTCCAATTGCATGATTGAATCAAGGGTAAAATTAAAAAAATAAATTCCAAACGCCTCTTTGTAGGCAACACGTAGTGTGCCTTTGATATTCGGCCAAAAAACGCAAAACTGCTGAAACAAAACTTAATTCCCTTCGCTATAACACATAAAAGAACCACTTAATGTTAACAAGAATGTAAAAATATTTTATTACAGCGTATGTTTAAAGTTTCTCCCGTTTGGGTAAATGCAGAGCTGACCTCTTAGCAACATCAAATTTATTTTTCTTTTATTAGTTATTAAGAAGAAAAAACACAATTTAGTAGCTTTGAGTTTGTCTAGCGAATCTCAAAGGAACACTACAAAGAGGCGTTTCACAAAATCTAAATCTTCTCAGAAATGAAACATTTGCGACCACAGGTGTACTGGACTAAAAATTATTGTATTCACATCCTTTGACAATCCTTTATATGTGCACTTTTATCGGAATCACCCTGTATATGTGTTCTTAAAAAATACCTAAGTTAAAATCGAATTAACAGCTATACAACGGGTGAGTTAATTGTACCATATAGTTAATACCACTATGCATATTTTGTCTTACGTAAAACTAAAACTTATGCTCGGGTTTGATTGGATGTGCACTTGTGATAGTGCGTGCCGATAGGTCCGTTAATAGTGGAAGTCCATTAAACGGAATGAGCGCACATTCAGCACATACATCTACCTGCACGACCCATAAACTATAATTATAACAAGTCAATAACGTAGGAATGTGTTGACAGACAGTGGTAATGTCACCGTTAGAACTATAACAGTGGATTAAAGTGCGTTCAGCCAGAGTAAATATCCTCATCACATTCCAGACTGTTCATCAGGCTTCTAGTTCCAGACGTTCTGGAGCAGTGACAATAAATAATTAATTAACAAAGGGGGAGTTTTAACACTTGATGAATATGTCACCAACATACGAATACTCAGATAGACAGTAGGAAACAGTTTGTTAGTCTAGTGAATGATAGCAGAACGTGCAAAATTTCAAGTCCATACCTCAAGTAATTTTTGGGACATCGATATAATATAGGCACGCAGAAATTAATTTTTCCAGTCCTCGAGTGGCAAGCTTCCTTATGCTCAGCCAATAACGAGATCCCCTATTTTTTACTGATTAAAAATATAAGTACAGGGTACTTTTAATACATTGAATGAGCGTTAGTGAAGCCTATCACTCGAGTGGCCTTGACATTTCAGTTCTGTCTGCCTAACCAAACAAACCTCGAGATCAAAGTGACTTGTAAATATTTCATGAAGTTCATACCAGTGGAATAATAATTCCTATATGTTGAATATCCAGTTTTATGATGGTGCATGTCATTTTATGTTCACTGTTTTCGAATCCAAAATCAAACTAATAATGCATCTTCAGTTTGATATTTCGAGTTCACAGTCTCATGTAAAATTTACAATTTCCGACTAAGACGGAAGGGGTCACCCCTCTTCTATCCACCTGAGGGGTGTAACGTTTCTTTTCTGTTTGATTATCTGTATATCCCCAGGCCTGTTGTTAGAGCAATCTTTAAACTTATCGGTATAAATCAGTTGAAGTCTTAACAAAGTGTCAGCGCACTTCTGGGTAATCATGTAGTGTTTTATTACAATTCTTAACTATGGTGCTGTTTCTATGACCTAAACTTAGTCATTGGACGGAGTCATCGAGAACCCAGTAATTTTGAGTATTGAAAATTTTATCGACTATATGTTCTGCACATCGTTAGACCTGCATAGGTCTCAACTTTCTAAGTAATTCTTTATGTTGCCTTCGATTTAATTTTTGTAGTAGAAACAGTGTAGTGCAATGCAATTCCAGCATAGGTATCAGCTCTCGAAGCATTTCTTTCTGTTGCCCGTTTTTCTTCGACGCTCATATGTGCAAAAACATCACCAGTAAACATTAGTAATGTCTGTTATTAAAGAAACAACTCTCCATAGTTTGCAATGGGGTTCAAAAAAGGTGTACAAACTAAGACATAAACACATGTAGTTTTTGATAAAATGTGGATTGGATTGCTTTTCTGTTAGACATATGATAATTTTAAACAGGAGTATTTCTATAGCAGTTACTTTTAATATACCATTTACGTTTGAATCAAAGCTCCAACTCATTTCGTTCATGAGATATAACAGTTTTCGTAATGCTCTCTCCAGTCTGGATCACCGTAGAAAATACTACGCCGCTGCCCATCCTACTGAGGGCATTGCTTACCTTAATGCAAAGAAATCTTGCAAAGAATTGCCTGGTGTTTCAAATATCTACGCATTTATTACAATCCAATGTACTCCCTCGTTAAAAAACAGCAAAGATATTGATAAGACATGGAATATTGCCTTCGATTTAATTTTTGTAGTAGAAACAGTGTAGTGCAATGCAATTCCAGCATAGGTATCAGCTCTCGAAGCATTTCTTTCTGTTGCCCGTTTAAAGAGAAGTTGCCCGTTTTTAGGAGAAATAATTAAACATCGGGTTAGTTAAATGTTTGTCCATCTTCCGATGAACATACTATGTAAGTATGCAAATACGGAAGTAACGAATAATTCGCTTACAAAGCCTTGGTAACATTAATCAGTACGGACAGACTTTTGCTGGGATAGAGACAAATGCACACAGATACGGACATGGATGTTATCATTTATTGTTCTGTTGTATTGGTTTTTGTGGAGGCGAAACAAATACTTAGAGATAAGCTTTACTGGGATTAATTCGATTACACCTTACAATTGAATGCTACACAGTTAGATTTATATTGTTAATAGCAGTTAACCACGGTTACGCACTCTAGAGACGTCATACGCATATTCTTTTAAATGGCACTTCAACAACACTCTTAGATAAGTAATTGGACTCATTTTAAAGTTTCGGGGTCTAGAAGTTGGAAAGTGAAATAGCTTTTACAAGCACCGCTATAATAGTTGACATTTGTATGCATATGCAATGATTTTTATTGAATGGGTCAAAAAAATGAAGTAATACTTAACTCTCGTATGCCAGTTTGGAGGATTCTTAAAGTAGGAGCCCGTAGCTTACTTAGTAAGAACACTTACGATACTGCTTTAGGATATTTTTTAAACGGAAATATATTTCTAGCATATTTCAAGTACATATTCAACATTTCAGGGTTATTTGAGGTCACGTGCAAATTTAAATTTGAACAATATCTTACATAGTAGCTTTTGCTTAGCAGAAACAACTATCACATAATATCAGATGCGATTAGATTTCCTATTATCTGTTCGGTTCGCTGTCTTTGTACTCTCAGTTTCATTCTTGAAAAGTATGAATATCTGAAAACCAGATACAGTACAGTATATGTCTATGCTTTCCTATCTATGTTCGCTACATCTCTCTATTTCCCTGTTAAAGGAATTATATCAATTTGTATATAAGTTATCAAAATCGTATCACTAATTAGTACAAAACGAGCACACGCTGCCCTCTCAAAAATTGAAATTTTTATCCAGTGCGTTGTTTTGTGATTCCATTTGCAATGATGAGGGACTCGAGAAGCTTGCCTGTTTTCTTTAATTGCACGGAGCGAATGGTTCGTTGAAAGCAAAGGAAACCAATTCCCAGTTTTTTGCGTGCACTTAGTCATAATGTTGTCCAATAAATTAAATTTATCACAATGTTTAATATTCAGAATAAACTAAATTGATTGAGTTATTCAATGCCGCAATCTGTGGGTAGTAACATTTAGATAGTATTATCATTTCTATTTGCAGTACACTACTGCCATGCTTCTACCTGCGAAACGTTTCCAGAGAAAATTCTGTTGTTTAAATATAACATCACTTAACATAACATATATATGGTAGGGAAAGTTGATTCAATACGAATGTTAAGCTCTGCTCCATTTCACCTTGCATTCTAACACTGTCACAGACTCCTCCTGGAATCTGGAGTCCAACGTCTGAGGAGTCTGATCACCACACTTCTTCATCTGGAATACACTTCGTGACTACTGGGAAACCAGACAGATCTGTTTTGTGGTCTACGTGTCTCTGTTGTCCACGTAGATTCCAGGAGCAGAGTCTCTGACAGTGTCATTTTGCAGACGCTGTAGTCAGTGTCAGGTGAAAATAGAGAGAGTTGAGCTCAATATTCGTATTGAACACTCGGGTAGTAACATTTAGATAGTATTATCATTTCTATTTGCAGTACACTACTGCCATGCTTCTACTGCGAAACGTTTCCAGAGCAAATTCTGTTGTTTAAATATAACATCACTTAACATAACATATATATGGTAGGGAAATACGAATGTTAAGCTCTGCTCCATTTCACCTTGCATTCTAACACTGTCACAGACTCCTCCTGGAATCTGGAGTCCAACGTCTGAGGAGTCTGATCACCACACTTCTTCATCTGGAATACACTTCGTGACTACTGGGAAACCAGACAGATCTGTTTTGTGGTCTACGTGTCTCTGTTGTCCACGTAGATTCCAGGAGCAGAGTCTCTGACAGTGTCATTTTGCAGACGCTGTAGTCAGTGTCAGGTGAAAATAGAGAGAGTTGAGCTCAATATTCGTATTGAACACTCCTTGTTCCGGCAATAACAAAATGATACGACACTACCAACGACTTGACTCGATCAGCTGTATGAGTATTACCAAGTTCAACCATGTCTTCAGTAAATTTGCATTAAATTATCTATCAGAGCATTATTTTTATAGGTGATAATTCCGTATAAAAAGATGCCAATATTTTATTTTCCTTGTATGTAAGCAATGTATATGCCAAATGTAGTCCTAAGTCTATCTATTACGTTTTATACACGTCAGTATGAACATTCTTCTTCACATTTATAATACTAACAGGATAACTGTTTGAAGGGAGCCATGTCACGTTTGCCCTCCCTTGTTTAATACAAGAAATAATTGTTGTCAGAGAGAACCAGAAGAGTGTTAACTAAAGATCACACAGACCTATTCAGGAACAACTTCTCTTACTTAGAGACTGGACAACTCAACCTACCGACTGGTCCTCCGCTCAGTATACTTCCGCCAGGTGTTTTGCTCAAGCCGGATGTCCATCTCGAGTTCTCGTTCTTCACGCTCTTCTTCGTATGCGTCCTGTTCTGATGAAGATCGTCACCCTTCGAACAATTTCTCTCATAGAAATTTTCTTGAAAACACCATTTCAACGTATACAGCAGTACTGATCGGTTAGTTGTTTCGCCGGATTACTTCTGTTTGATTTTAATTTTCAGAGAACCCATACAATATTGATGGATGCGTTAACCCATACAATATTGATGGATGCGTTAACCCATACAATATTGATGGATGCGTTAACCCATACAATATTGATGGATGCGTTACAAAACATTATCTATATCTGTACTGACATTTAAGACGCTTTTAGGATAGTCAGTTGTAAACGATGCTAAAATTAGTGCATTGGTTTCGTCATTTATCGTGCATTTTTTTCATTTTGATTGCAGATCTTAAAAGGTAGTGTTACTGATTGTACTGTATCACTGAGCGATAGCAAATGTCCGGAAACCCCTGTTTCCTTTACAATCCTTCTATCGTCGAAAACAAACTTCAAACAAAGAATGCTAGAATTAATCATAATGCCTTTGAAAGGACATCATAAAATATAATCTTGTCGGAGAGTCTTGCCATCCAAGTTGATTGGAGCTCTGAAATAAGTTTTGAATTATTCAGCGTAGCGTACACTGTATGTCACTTTCCTGGAACCATCTTTCGCCTACTATGATCACACTCGATACGCTATCAATAACTCATTGGGGCTCTTCACCTTATCACGGATGTTACTGAGTGCGGTATCAAAAGCTTAATTTTAGAACTGATAAACTGATTGACGCAATTCACGAGTCCTTCTGCGACTCCCATTCAGTATTTTCCCCGAACTGCGCATTTGGCTTTCCGTATTTTTTGACCGTTACCTGAGGGCTGTACGGTGATACTGAACTTTTAACTTGTCCGATGCCTTTGGGAAACAAATTTAAACAAATGAGAACTTAACACCCAACAAAGTTAGAGTTTCATCTCTCCTTCCATTCGGCACTACAACCCACATCTAGACAGTAAGTGGCAAGGGGATCTTGGAATGAGATAATTCTCATTAAATAAATCTTACCAGTAATTTCTCGGAATACGCAACGAATAATATCGGACAAATACAAACACCAAAAACATTTTGTCGTCAAATAGCACAAATAACAGCTCTTTTTGATACTTCAGTTGGTCCGTAAAGTGATTGTTTTCGTTGCCTTATAATAGAGATCTGAAAAATCAGGTGACACTACACATCACGTTTTTTCATTGAGCTAACCTTAAACTTTGTTATTGTTTCAGTAGAAGTAAATGCAAAACCAAAGCTCTTTTTAACATGTAAACTTCACAGTATTACTACGTTGAGTTAATACTCATACAAACTAAATATAACGGCTAAGTTTCAATTTTGTTTCTTGTATGATAGAAACCGCGATTTTGCTCCTAGTGATGAGAACTACTATTGAACACATTGTTTAAATTTGCATGTGGGATAATTTGGGTAGTTTCACCGCGTACAATGTATAAAGAAGCAATTCAAAGTATTGACTATAAATAATACAATTAAAAAATTCAGAAGATTTAATTTGAATTAATGAGAAAATGTGTACACGTTAAGGTAAATGCTTCACTGCAGGTTTCGATGCAGACATAACATAGTAATTTGACCATAATAAAAAAAAACATAAGTGAATTTATATGTAACGGTTTAGTTTTGGAACATTTGGAAAAACAACAATACAATATACAATGAAGTTATTTACCTTTTAAATGTGGATGTTCATGTTTTACCTCAATTCATTTTTATATAATTTCAATGAGCTACCATTTTGTACTGGGTTGAGATAGAAAGCTCTAGTTTCCACTGTTCTTGTCTTTTATTAAGACCTTTCAATTTCGGTCACTTAATGGGTCTTTACATTTAAACATTGAGCCACCCCCGATGGAATCCATACTTTTAACTTACACTTTATTACAATAATTCAGTTTCTACGCGGTATTTGGGATACTTTATTTCTTAAGCACAACATTCGTAAGTATTAGAATGAGTACTGATCTCCATGGCAGTAAAATCGAACGAGCAAGCAACGAACTGCAATCTGTTCGTTGCTTCTTGTGCTGCATCCGGAAACCACAACAGGAAACAGTGTGAGGAATGTTACGTCAAGGAAACCCGGATTATAACTTTCTAATCGAATAATGACAAGCAGAGTCATCTTCATGGATTATACGCTAATTTAAGGTTTTCCGTATGTGAGTATATCCCACTCTGACCGCTAGGTCGCATGAGCATCATCGTTTTCTGTTTTCTACCGTTCCTGCGATGTCCCCACCTGCACTCCCAATCCTCATAAACCCTAGATTTGGCAATTTATATGGTGGTAGGACATTATTTCATGTTTTTCAAGCTTCGTTTAGGAATCCATAACAAATATTTCTTATACTCAATCCATCAAGTATTCGGTATTGTTATCTTCATATCATTCCGAAGTTTATTTATATACCAATAAATATACTTACATGTCTTGTTATGTACTGATTTTATGAGGTTCAACGTACAGCTTTAACATTAGTTAACAAAACTTCAAGTTATCTTGTATACTTCCAAAAACTTTTGGACGACCGCTATTTTGAAATCTTAAGTGTTATACAACAATTGCAAGAATAACAGTAGCTTAAAATAAACTTTACGAGATGTAAAAAACTGGTAGCAAGTGGTGTGGAATACCTAATAATTACAAGGTATTGTTTGTTCTTGTCTACTATGGATAAATATTGATATATAACCATTCTTTTCCAAAGCTTTAACAAGCGCCATCATGTGACGTTAAAAGATATTGAAAAGTGCAAGAATAATAAAAGCTATTCTATATTTAACTTAAAGAGCAATATTGGGTATGTGTACATGTAGGATATTGAATTTGGTTTTCTTAGACATTGTGGGTCGGCATAGTTACTATAGCTGAAGGAACAAAAACGAAGGGACTGGGCATTAGCATTATTTAACAAACCATTCGCTCCGTGACTACAATTTGAGGGAAAAAGCGAGCGCCGTGAGTCCGTAATTATAGTAAGTGGAATGACAACGCAATACACCAGACACTAAATGTATTTTTTATGACAGAAAATCGCCGAGGAGACATCGCGTCCATGTTTCATTGATGAGGTATACAATACTGATTAGGTATATAAATACTGATATAATTCCTAGACCGGACCAAGGAAATATGATATAGCAAACTTGGATTGAGAAGCCAGAACATGTGCTTCATACTGTATCAAGTTTACATATATTCATTCTTTTACTTTATAAGTCAAGACTTTGGGAGGTCCTTGTTGCTTTTGTTCATTCTTTCACTTTATAATTCATGACTTTGGGAGGTCCTTGTTGCTTTTGTTCATTCTTTCACTTTATAATTCATGACTTTGGGAGGTCCTTGTTGCTTTTGTTCCTTCTTTCACTTTATAATTCATGACTTTGGGAGGTCCTTGTTACTTTTGTTCCTTCTTTCACTTTATTAGTCAAGACTTTGGGAGGTCCTTGTTGCTTTTGTTCATTCTTTCACTTTATAATTCATGACTTTGGGAGGTCCTTGTTACTTTTGTTCCTTCTTTCACTTTATAAATCAAGACTTTGGGAGGTCCTTGTTGCTTTTGTTTGAGGGATCACATTCTCCATTTTTGCGATATTCCTTCTTTGGCTTTACTACCCCCAATCCTTTCCAGTATATGCAGATCCTGATCCATGGCAGACGATGCCAACCCTTCCAACTTCTCTATCTCCTCAGTCCAGCTCTATGATCCATCCACTGACATCATATGACAGCGGGTAGACATCTTCATGTTTGGCTTACACGACCTGTGTCATAACCGATATCCAAGTTTTTCTGTTCAAACCGTGTCGAAATATTGCTTACGCAATTAAAAGCTTGAGACATTACGGCCTCATTTAGATAGCCTTCTTCAACAATCGGCCTACATATTTCAAGAATTTATGTGAGCAATGTTTCGACGCGGTGTGAACTGGAAAACGTGGATGTCAGCGGATATAGAGCTGTAAACACCTGGACGCTATGCCTTTTTCCAGAAACCTAAAGGCACTTTACATTTATGAATAAAGACACAGCTTAGTTTTTCGTGAAATTGGCACGAGTATTTCCCTTGAGAAAGACATTGACGTCGGCCACGCTAGTAGTGGTGGGGTTCGAAACAGGTTTTCGAAAAAAGGAGTATTAAATGATAAATTTATCACACGTTTTATTTGTATAGGCTGACACACTAATATTGCATAGGCATAAGGCACATAAGTAAAGTTTAACCAGCGTCATCAATTTGTAAACACCAACTGGCTGAAAAATGGTGCCTCTTTATCTCGTTGGCTGACACTGATGTAACCATTTAGGAGTATGGCGCTTGTTTATTATTTGTTATTTTTCACACTTTAGATACTCTCCCATTTCGATCCACACCAAAACTAGCGAGACTGGCGATCGACTTCTTCTAAAAGGGGAAATTCCTCTGTCGATTTCACAAAAAAGTAGGTTGCGCACCTGCCTGTTCTGTGCAAATTGGCTTTCAGTTCCTGTGCTATAAAACAGTAAAGACAAATTGAGTAAATTATTATTGAACCAGTATTATTTTAACGTCCAGATCGCTTTAGAATAATCTATAATATCCTGTAGGAGACTGACCACATGATACCCGCAGAGTTTTCAGAGGGATTAAAAGAGCGAAAAGAAGGAAGAAATCTTCTAATTTTTAATATTAAGGCATTACCACGGATACATTTATTACGTCAGTAGTTGAAATCCCATAATATAAATTTGTAAAGTTGTTGTAACTACAACAGATTAGACCATGTTAACTGAAACTTATTACGTAAATTTTTATATCGTTGTATTATTTGTTTAATTTTGTTACAGTTATATTTGTGTTACATTTACAGGTGCTATGAGTAATCGTTTACCGGTAATCGAACCCTGTACCAGATATTAATACGATGTATTCTGTTACGTATGAGTATTTCTAAGCCAGTACATTCTTACGTTACATTCAGTCAGTTTACGGTAAGACGTTTACACGATAGTTCTTAGTTTCCGGACCAAGTACATCACATTAAATGTACGAGTAGACTACAGTTAATACCGCATGCATCATTAGATGTAAAGCGTACATCACATTAATTTGTACCAGTACCGTGTATCTAATTATTGCAAAGCGTACAGCACATTAATTATATGAAGTTGTGCCAATACCGAGTAACTTATTAGTTGTTAAGCGTGTAGCACATTAATTTTTATCTATTGGAAAACCGCATACTTTATTACTTGTAAAGCATAAATCACAAAAATCCAAACACGTGTCGTGCACCTAGTAAGTTGTTCAGCGTGTAGCACATTAGTCATAATCATAATTCATACAAAAAATAAATTTTAGTTATGCCGCTAGTAATGATTAATATAGTAATATTAGTACTTTGTATTAATAATCAGATAAGTACTCGGTACTTGTATCGGATATCATGTACCAATACCAGGTGTGCTGCTGTAACGGGAGTGTTCACGAGTACGAGTAACTGGTATTTGTATCCGTTACTGGAGAAATTCGTCCGTTACGGATACTGAGAAGTCTCTTTTTAGTGCACCTCTTCGTCACACTGGATGGGAGCAGCGGCGGTAAAAGTCACCGTGTACTTTAGTGGAGCTTGCAACGGTTAATCGCATAAGAAGCAGGAACACCGTTTGTTTAGCAAAAGAACATATTGCCTTTGTTGCGATTAAATAAGCATTGTATTCTTACCCAAAACAAACTCAACAGTCGAAACTCAAGGGAAAACGCCATCTCACCTGGCACCCCCCCCCCCCCAAAGATCTCTAATTGGAGAATACCATTAAAATTAAAGGTCAAAGGAAGGTGAAAAAAATTCTGGTTGGTCAGCTATGAAGACTTGGACGTTCAAGACATAACCAGCGAGCAATAGAACAATCCTCTGTAAAATCTATTCATCGGTGTCGTTCATTTATTTTGTCATTTCGAATACATCGTTGTTAAATGTTGGTTTTACAATATTGTAGTATCACTGAATCTAATAGTATTATATATTTTAGTTAAATGAAGTCGGTATTAGGATTCAATAATTAAATAATTATTTTCAATATACTTTTACAAATTTATAAAGCACTGTTTACAATGTATCTATATAATATATAAATTACTTCGTGTTTCAAATTATAGAATAATATAACTACACTCACAGCCTCTTAAAGTCATGAAAGC
Source organism: Homalodisca vitripennis (assembly GCF_021130785.1). Classification (NCBI taxonomy): domain Eukaryota; kingdom Metazoa; phylum Arthropoda; class Insecta; order Hemiptera; family Cicadellidae; genus Homalodisca; species Homalodisca vitripennis. Next base: position 39,763,691 of record NC_060215.1, on the reverse strand, counting down.
CGACCTCATACTCATAAGAGCACATGTTAGGAGAGTATGAGAAACTACGGAACATGCCTTCTGACTATTGCACTGCCTTATTTGTTATACTAGAAAAAAACGAACAAACTATAAACTATTCAGTGCTATAAAGCTTATACATCCGTACACTTAGTAATGTTATGTATAACATAAAACATAGCGAACAATTACAGAGATCAATTTTAATTAACCCACAGTCGAATTGTCGTTTCCTCGAAATCAGTCTGCATAAAATACAACATTTAAACTTTTATCGCATGTTTGAGCCAATCATTGAATTCTCTTCTTTAACTCTTTAAGATTTAATTGTTGTAATTTCACGTACCTTGAAAAGCTAAGATACATGAACTTACAAAAATAAAATCTTAAAGTTAAAAAAGAAAATTCAACTACCTGCTCAAACATGAGCTAGGTTATATAAGGTTTAGTTTAGCTTGTAGCTAAGTTGTGTATGTGTGTTGAAAAGTTTCCAGAGCTAATCGGAACAAACCAGCTAACACTTTCTGGTATGAGAAATGTAAAATAAATATAGAAAATCACTAATTCAAGAATTAAATTCGATTTAAGTTTTTACCGTTGTTTAGTTTTATTTCATATAGTACATATTTTCGCAACCCAGTTACTTGTTGCTGGTTAGTATAAGTTGCATCCCATGTTCTTGGAACTATATTCTTGGCGGGTTGATAACCTAATTGGCACGCGTATTAATTTTTCTCTCGGGATCTTTGCAGCTGCCGAACCTCGCTACAGAAGCGATCATCGGCCTTGTCTGTTAGTAAAGATTTATATTTTCGTATCATAAGTTAGCTCTTTCACGCGAGACATCTAATTTGAATGTAAGGTAAAGTAAAATTATAACTTGTAAAGTAACTTACCTTATATGTGTTTTATGTGCCAGATCAACTTGGATAATATTTGTGGCGATGTCCTTCTGACGAGACCACGTTGTCGTGATTATAAGTTAGGCGAGTTGCAGTTCGCCCAATTACTTCATGTTTTAGACTTCCAGTCTACTAATCTTCCCCTTTTCCGACTACAGCTGCATTGTCGAGCCAAGAATGCTGAAGCCCGCGTTTGTAAGTCGAGTTCTTCGTTAAGGGAAGTTATTTTTAAGGTTTTAGTAATTATTAATTTCGAAGGTACAATCCATAGAACATTGGAATATTTAGGCCCATCCCAAGGTATCATATTTTAGTTCATTCGTACTCTATTTGGCAGCAACGTGGCAATACTTTGTTTTATTTTACCAACTAGAAGTGGTGCTTTTATGTTTATTTGTCAATGTTAATAATAAACGTTAACTTCGAATTTCGAGTATTCATTACTACGACCTCAGTGGTATCCAACCCCATGTGTATTGTCCATTCGGTAAAAGTTAGTCCTGAAAAGTGAAATTTTCCAAAATTATTATATTTGTTTGTTTCTGGAATGAATGAAGAAATAAATTAACCGTTTGAAAATAAATAGTTTTCTAAAAAGGTTAAATGACGAATTAAATAAATTAAATTGCCCAGTCACATGATTCAAATCAAGGTCTGCACCACGATTTAAAACGAACGGCGGTGTTACAGAAAATATTTTATCAAGGTGCATTTCTTTATTGGGAACGTAAAACCCGTTTATACTCCAGCCTGAACAGCCATATTGGCTGGTGGAGCTTGAACACGAAGCCTACGCACAATTAGTGTGGAAAAACGAATGCAGGGAACAATGCTGCCACTTCCGTTACAAGCTCAATGACTCATACAAATTTGCCCCAATGTCAGAGACCACATGAGGTCATAGTTATTCAGACAATTGAACACGTGAACCCAGTGCTACTGGTGTGAATTGACATTTGTTATAGTAGTTAAGTTTTCATTGATGACTATAACGGTGTTGAAATGCCCCATCGAAGTACCTATCGTAATACCGTTACTTTGTGATCGAATGAGCGAAATATCTGCATAACAAAGCCAGACTCTAAAATGTGCATAGCCTGAAACAGCTTAACTTCAAATAGTGCTAAAACTAAGACAGCGCCGTGTCGTCAGATCCGCTGCCCTGGCTAGTGTTATATATAGATTAGAGTGAACAATGCCGACTACAATAACAATTTGTTTGTCAATCTAGAGAGGAAAACAGGTTTCCAGCTATTTACAACTCTTATAGCCTCTGTAACACACGGTGGTCTTCGGAATATGGCAACAAAACGGAGCCCGCTGAAAATATAAAAGGCGTATGATGTGGCTATCGGAAGTAAGTAAATGGTGCAAAACATGCACTGCGAAATGGCCGGGCCGGTGTAAATTAACGTTTTTAACTGCAAACATCCCCTCCCCATCCCCCAGTAGGCATTTACTACTTAGAACTACGCCAGACCACCTGACATTTAACAGGGTTCGCTGAGGTGGAATGCTAGTCTACAGCTGATTTTACTCTCGAGATCTCCTACGAGAACAGAAAGACAATCATGCAATTAAGAAATTTTTACTTTACCCAAGCAGACAATGTAGAAATTGTGTGAGCCTACTGAGTGAGAAGCTTCAATAACGCTCCACCATCCACCAAATTTCATGGTTGGACATGCAACATCGTAGACTCAATGTTGTCTATGTGGGATGAAGTTTCATGCAGAATAAGTCTATAGGTCATTTCGTTATCGATATCGCGAGGACAGACAAACAGAAATGCTATCTGTTTTTCAGCCCCTCGAGTGATTGGCTTAGCTAATGTTCAGCCAATTATCTACTTGAGGGTAAATGGGGAGATGTCTTATGTGTTTCTGGCCTTAAAATGTGATGATATTGTTGTAGGATGTATGATAAAGAACTACTTGACTTAAGTTTTATTTTTTGACCGAACGACTGATTTGTACAAGCTACAATTTTTTTCACTATCAGTTATCAATCAATTGAACTAGTGCATGCATTATTGTAGTTGTTATATTTCTTATTTGATCAATACATAACACCGTTAAAACTTATATTAGATGAAGGAGTCCACGTTTTCGAACAGAGAGCGTTGGGCCGGAGCAGGTAGGTTTAAGCTGTTAGTCCGAAAATTCCGTCGAAGATCGTTCTAAGGCTCACGTTGAGCTTCACATTTTCAAAAGGGATTGAGATTTGAAGGTAGCTTTGAGCTCTTAATGCGGGAATCGGTGAGGCTATGAGGGTTGCTGTATGCGCTGTCCAATTTGATTCCGTGCATTTTGACATCGGAAGAAAGGCCAGGCTGGATGGGGTGTGGGGAGGGGGGGTGTTGGGATGAACAGCTCTCACCTACCCTTCCTCACTTTTTTTATTCCCACCCTACCAGTTCAACAGTTTTTTCTTACTTTCAAAATCATCTTGTAGTATAGTAGTCGTACGTCTAGCAACAGTATGGTAAGTATACAAAAAATTTGATAGATGCGGTTCGGGTTGATAGATGGTATGTTTTGTAAATTACCAATCATCGCAGCAAAAATCAAGAAATTATTGCGAAACAGTGTTTAATTGATTTACTGTACAACAAATTAAAATATCAAAACAACTTTGACTAACAGTGGTAATCTGTTGAAAAATCAATGTAAAATGTACAACCATGCCAGTCCTTTTATGGGTTCTGGCAAGAAGAACAGTCGTTGCGCAGATAGTTGCGCTGAGCAGTCGACTTGAATAAAATAATTTCTGGTTGTTCCGCCGGCAAGATATGACACATGTTGTAAATCCGCAACTCTTGGCTAGAAACCCAAAGGCGTTCCTCATTCTGCAGAGTCAGGTGTTGCAGATCCGTCGTAATCAATCTTTTTTGGCTTGCTCACCAGGATTGAGTCTCATTATGTAAGAAACTTATGTCTTTATGTATTAAACCCCAAACTACGACGTAAGGAATAATAGTTTTTTTAACTTGGCAGAGAAATGTCAGGTGGAATGTGCGGTGTCCTACTGTACAAGAATACCAATTGCACAATATTAATGACGTAAAGAGTCGAGGAGGGCAGTTCGTAGTGTTCGGGTATCCTTCGCATTACGCGACAGCTGGCTAGAAAAGTCCATAAGCAGGCTGAACAGGACTCTTAGAATGGCAGGTTCGGCTGATTCTGTAAAATTCTAACGAACGAATCAGGATAAACTAATATTTCCATCATTTGTGTGAAGTGCGGCTGAAATGACGGATCGTCTATGAGTTGCATCACCATGCTAAACATATCTTGTCCTGAGAAAGACAGGATAGTTTGCATTTCTACTGAAGACGGGTCTGAATGGAAAAGGTAAACCAGAAAGAAGGCCAGGCTGAAGAAAACTACAAGTCATTACATGGAATGACTTCAAACACTGCAGTTCTGTGCTGAGGCCTTCTCAAAACGTAAGATCCAGAGCATGTGCTTCTTACACCTCCATGAAAAAATATCTTGGAAACCCACATTGTAATATTGAATTAACTACTTTTAGAATTTTAACAGATCGTAGCTCTTTAAATTTTAGAATATTTCACTGAATACACTATGCGTGATGTGTTACTCCCCATCTCACATCCTAAACGTAACGTATACAATAGATTTTAGTTCTTTCTAAAAGAGCGGATTCTCACTAAGTACTAAGGTCATATAATTGATTACGGAATTACAGTAATTGAAATGTGGAAGTACAAGTGATTTAGTCAAGAGCAGAATACAGGTATATTCCCGTAAAAATCGTTCTAAACGTTAGAGTGAGTGAGTGCGGAGTTTACAAATCTCCGCAACAGCATCAGTCCAAGTTAAGTCGAGTTTATAGTCAAACCAAGATCTTTCACTTTGCCGTAGTACGGTAAAATGCTACCACTTACAGTTAACGTTTCAATAGTATTGAAGTTTATTGAGTTTCCTAAACGAGAGTGATAAATAATGATTGGTTTCGTTTTGTATGGTTTAGTCTCAGGCCATGGTTTTCGGCCCACATAACAATGTTTTATTGTCACTATTGCTTCTGGTACTACATTCGTTAATGGAGTCAATTTTAAAGTGTTAGTAGATTTGCAGGTCATCAGCATACATATGGTATGAGCTGTGTTTAAGTATAGAGTGAATGTCGTTTTGTATGTGACTAATAAACGATTCATCCCTGTAGCATCCCACAGTTTCACAGTTCGAAGTAATGTCATCAACTTTTACACAGTGTCGTCTCCCTGACAGAGAAGATCTCAGCCAGTTTAATACATGACTATAAAACCCTAAATGCCTTAAATTAGCTAACAGTACTTTATGGTTTACGCCGTCGAAAGCTTTTGAAAATCGAAGAGTGAGCATTGTGCTGTTGTCCATAGCAAGTCTAATGTCACCTTTAAAAGTACAGTTTCCGTACTGTATGGTTAGTGCGAAAACCAGATTGATAGTCACTAAATATGGTGTTGTAAGATAGATATTCAGTGATTTTAGTCACACTAACATATCGACAAATGTTCTTCCACCGTCTATTTAGACGTAAAAGATGCAGAATGGCATTAGAGGTATGGCAATGGACAAAGGGTTTTTAGGTTTGTTCCTCTGTAGTACGGCATAATAAGCACCTAAAGCCGAGTTATACTTCATTAACTCCCCTTGGAGGCTTCATGCTCTTCAAAGACAAGAAAATAATCAAATTTTAAACATAATCAACATAAGCTTTGATTTCAAAACCATGACATCTTCTGAATACGTTAAAGTAGCCGAATTTAAACTTGTCATTAGAAGTCGTCGCCATCGTCATAACGATCAGATCAAAGACTGTGACACAGAGGGACAGAACACAGTGGGAAAGGCTGAGAGACAGTTGGCGACCAGACATTGTAAAAATAGTAGGGACAAGCGAGGCGAGCCGGTAGCCAAGGTAGCGCGTCACTATACCATCTTACAATAACGTAATGTTGTGTTAACATTTGTACGGTGGACATTCGACGTATCTTCTTTATTTGTTGTAAGACGTTAGCCTACATCTACTAACCTTAAGTTCACATTACGTTTACCAGATAACAGAACAGTTCTATTAGCGAGAGTTGGCGACCAGTCATTGTAAAAATGAGAACAAGCGAGGCGAACCGGTAGCCAAGGCAACCTTCATGATACCCTCTTACAATAACTTAATGTTGTGTTAACATTTGTACGGTGGACATTCGACGTATCTTCCTTATTTGTTGTAAGACGTTAGCCTACATCTACTATTGTAACAATAAGGACAAGCAAGGCGAACCGGTAGCCAAGGCAACCTTCATGATACCCTCTGACAGTAACTTAATGTTGTGCATTTGAACGGTCGACAATCGACGTATCTTCCTTATTTGTTGTAAGACGTTAGCCTACATCTACTATTGTAACAATAAGGACAAGCAAGGCGAACCGGTAGCCAAGGCAACCTTCATGATACCCTCTGACAGTAACTTAATGTTGTGTTAACATTTGAACGGTCGACAATCGACGTATCTTCCTTATTTGTTGTAAGACGTTAGCCTACATCTACTATTGTAACAATAAGGACAAGCAAGGCGAACCGGTAGCCAAGGCAACCTTCATGATACCCTCTTACAATAACTTAATATTGTGTTAACATTTGTACGGTGGACATTCGACGTATCTTCCTTATTTGTTGTAAGACGTTAGCCTACATCTACTATTGTAACAATAAGGACAAGCAAGGCGAACCGGTAGCCAAGGCAACCTTCATGATACCCTCTGACAGTAACTTAATGTTGTGTTAACATTTGAACGGTCGACAATCGACGTATCTTCCTTATTTGTTGTAAGACGTTAGCCTACATCTACTATTGTAACAATAAGGACAAGCAAGGCGAACCGGTAGCCAAGGCAACCTTCATGATACCCTCTTACAATAACTTAATATTGTGTTAACATTTGTACGGTGGACATTCGACGTATCTTCCTTATTTGTTGTAAGACGTTAGCCTACATCTACTATTGTAACAATAAGGACAAGCAAGGCGAACCGGTAGCCAAGGCAACCTTCATGATACCCTCTGACAGTAACTTAATGTTGTGTTAACATTTGAACGGTCGACAGTCGACGCGACGCATATCTCTTATTTGTTGTAAGACCTTAGCCTACATCTACTCACCACGTGAATGACATTGTGTTTACCTTTATACTAGAGTAGTTCTACTAGAGACAGTTGGTGACTAGACATTCTAAAAATAGTAGGGACAGGCGAGACGAGTCGGTAACCAAGGTAGCGCGTCATGCTACCGCTCCGACAATAACTTAATGGTGTTAACGCTTTGGATGTCAATCTCACTAATTGTTTTATTTTGATGGAAAAGTTCATAATGTCCATCCCGCAAATTAATTCGGAGCTCAGTATAACAAAACTAAGGACGTTTAATTGCTTTTGGGAATAAGAATTTTTCTGCAGAAGAGAGCAACAATCCTTACAATATTTTAAGCGGTGTCTTAATAATAAATCTCCGACACACTATCCAGAGCTGTCGAGGGTAGGCCAGACGGTCTCTAGTGAGGGGCTCTATTGTAGGCCAATGGATGAACTCGGGTAAAAGTGAAAGGACGTTTGAGGGTCAGGTCAGGATCGTACAAATACGGTAACGGTTGTACCGCGGCGGCGTGGCGCGGCTCTCTGTAGCAAGGGGAGACCTTGCCGGTTGTAGTGCTGCTGTAGTTGTCCATGTCTCTCCGTATTAAAACCCGAAAACAGAGAACAATTGCTGCTATCGAAAATCCCAAAATGAACATAAAAATTCTAATGTCTAAACAGAAATTTAGTGGCGATCAACGTATCGGGTGGGGCTTGTCAATTGATTCCACCCCCTCTAACTACCCAAAAATGAGAATAAATAATCTGAATCATAAAATTGTCAAAGTTACAGTTGTTAACGTTCATTTCAAAGTTTTCAAGTTTAAAGTAACTTTCAGAAGCATTACCTTTTCAATTCATCAAAATGGCCAAAACGCATCTCTCGGTCAAAAGATAGTAACAAATGTATAATAAGGGTAATTAGACCGTGGCCTGTGTATTCTTTACTGTTCATTATGGTTTTACCAATTCTGCAGTGGAAGCGTCCCGACATAATTTCCAGCACAGCTGATGTGTTCCCAGTGCCGCACTGAGGCGGATGAGATAGTGTAATCATTTATCAAGCCGATTTGTTCCAAAAACCACAATGAGGCAGGCAAGATATTATTATAATTGGTTACGTTTATGTGTTCCCAATGCCGCACTGAGGCTGGTGTAATAGTTTAATAATTGGTGAAGCGGATGTGCTCCTAATGCCGCATTAGTAGTGGGTGCACTGGACTCTTGTGTGTTCATATCCATTGTCTGAGATTGTTATTAAGTAGTTTCCCTAGGAACAATCAAATGTCTGTTGGATTCCTGGTCACGGGGAGTCTCTGGGAACGAAAGAGCTGACCCTGGTCAACTTACGCTCAACGTCAAACATGGCGGGACCTCAACCGTACTATGGAATTTCTAGGCGTGAATCCTTTAGGGCTGTCTCGAAGTGGGTTCACACCGAACACGAGAGAAAGTGGAGGCTGCATCCAGGTCTAAGGGTGAGTAGGTTCGGTTAACAGTTTCCTTTCCCGGGGCGGGCGTCTGATCTTCTCTCCTTAGGTATATCGGTATCTTCATAGGTTGTGGGGTCTAATCATGGGATATGGTCACCCGAGAAAGGATCTTCACAGAGTCGGCATTTTCCGGAAGGATCCGGTCTGTAAATTCTGTGACAAGCTGGAGGAAACCGCTGAAGACTTGCTCTTTGACTATCCTGCAATAGCAACAAGGGAGCGTTACGCGGTATTTGGTAGTCTGGACAAGGGAAGACTGAACAGACCTGATCGGTTGTTTTCGACGTTTGTAGAATTGCTGAAACTGTAAACTGGCTAGCCACGTAGTATACTCTCGGGAAGAAAATGCCCTTGAGGCATAAGTGCATTGCAATAGGCCGCCCCAAAGAAGAAGAAGTAATTGGTTGATGAAAAAACTGTTTAGTAATGTTTTGTGGTTCTTTATAACGAGTGAGAGAAAGAGTGTGCCTTTTATATATTATCTTTTATAGAATATTCTTCTAACTAAAGATGCAAGTGAATAACACAAGACTACCTAATAAGACTAAAGTCGCGCGTCGTACGAATATGTTATGCCATAAATACATTGCTCAAACGTGACCACCTATCACAACAGTGAAAATGCATTTTAACTGAGCTAAACGTCCAAAGACTGCTCAATCATTACTAGGAGAACAACGCATTGTTCAGAGTCCTCAGTCTCAATAGAAATCATCCTCCGAGTTTTTTAGAGAGGAACGTTTCGCGGTCAAAAAATGTATAGTCACTTAAGTATATTTAAAATAACTGTAGTTGTGTGATTTTGTTTTACAATAATCCTCGTTATGAAATCCAATTTCGTTTGCCTTCAGACTGACAGGCCCATACATTACTACTCAAAAATGCAACCGAAAGTTGGAAAAATGAAACGGGGACAAACGCAGGAAGAGACTCGATACGTTACGTCGAGGCATAACACAGAATATTGCGGTAATTACGGTAAAGGCGCCCACATACTCGTACAAACGTATGCCTATAAAGATACGACACGTATGAAAGATTTTATGTGACTTGAGATGACGACATTTTACATGCAGCATGGCAAATTATCATTTCCATCTTTTTTATACACGTTGCCAACTAATTCGATTGATAATAATAGTATGCTGCTTTTCATATTCATTAATTGATTTACTTCAAATGCCTTTAATACTCTTTCATTATGTTCAAAATAACGTTGGCGGTAATACAAAGTACATTTTCCAATACTTTTTTGCAATAATATTCATAAATTTATAAGTTTATCGTGTTATTCAATGTGTTAAATATAAATAATTACCTAAATAAAAAATGTAAACTTTTAGGTTATTGTGAAAGTTTGACATGCACACTGACCTTTATTCACAGTGCAGTATGTATAAATTCTTTATTTTTATCGGAATTATTAGTGCATTTAGCATGCAAACATAACATACTGGTAACATCTATGAAACAGCAAAATAATTAGTTTTAAACTAATAACTTCACATAAACATTTTAAAGCAACTTCGTGCATTGAGCTTCTTTCAAGGTTTCTTTTCAATACAAGTGTGAAGTTTAAAGTTGATATAATGCTGAGATATTTTTACTTTATATATCATTATAATTTTATTATATTTCCACTTTCCCATGGTTAGGCCTTGACACGCCATTTTCCTTGTGGACTCCATGATATCGTAGGAATTCTAATGATGGCCGACATCGATGTGACGCAAACCGGAGTGAGGAGTCATGAGTTTTCACTAATCACCAGTGAAAAGCCATAACATAACGCTACTGATACGTTTGTGGCTCGGGTGGGACTAGTGATTTGTTTCATGGTCTAGGATTCACCAGATACAACAAATTTGTGAAATTTATCGCTAGTTCAGCAAATTCCCTCTTTAGGTCATTAGGTCATGAAATAGTTTACGCAATTGACAACCTGTAAGGATCTTGGGTTCCAAATGCTGATTTTGTGGATGGATTTCCAAGCCGGGTTATATAATCTGTTACCTATAGGGCTCGCCAATGTAGGGAAACTGTTATCTAAATTCTTGCAGGGTTTCCCGGATTTCTGCGGTTTCCCTGCAAGTTCTCTTTGTTTCTTAGAGAATTATGCAGCCAGCATAGTTTACATACTCACGTCTTTCACGTTTCAAGATCCAAATTAGGAGTATTGAAGTATCATTCTGATTATAGCTAGCGATAATGTAACATTTCCCCACAAACTTATTGACTCGAGAGTCAGAATTCTATTATATCCACCTGAGATAACAAAATATCCAGAAAAAATTGAAAGAACCCTTACTTCGGGTAACTTTAGAGATTCATTTCGAGCCTAAGACCTACCAATCAACGACGCTTCATTAAGAGACGAACATTGCTATAACAAACCAACATAAGAACATAATATACGTACTTAGATTCGAATAGTCTATTTGAAAGAAATGTTAAAGAATTTCAACAATAAGAGCTAATGAAAACTGCCTGTATTAACTGTAAATTTACATATTATGTTATGTTCGTATATACCCGTTATGAATGGAAAATCATTGGTAATTCATTACACATATCCATGTTTTCTTCCTGAAGCCCCAAAGATCATTTTAAACAAATACATCCAACCATTCAAGAGCGAGACCGCTGTGTATTTAGTTGCTGGGTTCTATAATCAGTTGGGATGAAATGAGGTAAGTAACAAACAACGTGTCCAAACCTGGGACAATATTTACGGAACGCTGTATCAAAACTATTCAAGAGCGAGACCGCTGTGTATTCAGTTGCTGGGTTCTATAATCAGTTGGGATGAAATGAGGTAAGTAACAAACAACGTGTCCAAACCTGGGACAATATTTACGGAACGCTGTATCAAAACTATTCAAGAGCGAGACCGCTGTGTATTCAGTTGCTGGGTTCTATAATCAGTTGGGATGAAATGAGGTAAGTAACAAACAACGTGTCCAAACCTGGGACAATATTTACGGAACGCTGTATCAAAACTATTCAAGAGCGAGACCGCTGTGTATTCAGTTGCTGGGTTCTATAACCAGTTGGGATGAAATGAGGTAAGTAACAAACAACGTGTCCAAACCTGGGACAATATTTACGGAACGCTGTATCAAAACTATTCAAGAGCGAGGCGGCTGTGTATTTAGTTGCAGGGTTCTATAATCAGTTGGGATGAAATGAGGTAAGTAACGAACAACGTGTCCAAACCTGGAACAATATTTACGGAACGCTGTATCAAAACTATTCAAGAGCGAGACCGCTGTGTATTCAGTTGCTGGGTTCTATAATCAGTTGAGATGAAATGAGGTAAGTAACAAACAACGTGTCCAAACCTGGGACAATATTTACGGAACGCTGTATCAAAACTATTCAAGAGCGAGGCCGCTGTGTATTTAGTTGCAGGGTTCTATAATCAGTTGGGATGAAATGAGGTAAGTAACGAACAACGTGTCCAAACCTGGAACAATATTTACGGAACGCTGTATCAAAACTATTCAAGAGCGAGACCGCTGTGTATTTAGTTGCAGGGTTCTATAATCAGTTGGGATGAAATGAGGTAAGTAACGAACAACGTGTCCAAACCTGGGACAATATTTACGGAACGCTGTATCAAAACCCGGCGGGTTTGATTGTTTGTTCAGCCGGGGCTCAATTTACGTCGTGGACGAAAAACAGGCGCGAAACGGTCTAAAATAGTCCGAGCAGAGTACGTCCCGTCGCGGTCATGCTCACACCTGCCAGGCCACATTGTCGCTATCTGTCGACAGAGGCACAGGTAGGCCTTCGTACTTGACCGTTACTGACTATAGAGCATAGACAACGAACGGTTCGGGGCTGCCGGATACCCATGCTGACTTTGAGCAGTTCATGAATGCTTCGAGACAATCACAACCTCGGTCTCCTATGTCTATAAAGGACCGACTAGACGAGGAAGAAAATTTCAAAAAAGAGATTATACTCGTAAGTTTAATTAATTTAAAAATTAAATCGATTGAGCTGGCTCGCTGGAAATTCGGGAAATATGGAGTCTGATGACTTTAAGGACCCAATTGTGGAATCGTGTGTTACAGCTATGTTCAAATGTGCCTTGTATATCAGTGTACACCATTCTGTTTTTTAAGTACGTACAATAAAAGGTTTCACGCAAAAGCACAAATTCAGCAAATTATTACACCTAACAACAAAGAGACACGCTTTTAGATAAGGAATTATTGAATTAAATTCTTTTAATTTAAGTTATCGCTGGTACAAACTACTGTTACATGGGATAATCTAAATCTAATCAACAGGTTTCAACAGCGGCGTATTCAAAGAAGTGTCCCCCAAATGGTCTGGGAAATATGTATGAAATTAGTACGATAGTGAACGTTTTGTAGGAAATACGCAGTGTAATCGTGAGATTTTGTACGTCCTCCTTGGTATACCAGTATAGCATTTCAAATAAACTACCTGTAATGTGACTACGTCTAATGTATAGTACTTAGACTGGCTCACTAATTTTTCACCAACATTGAAGTTCGATTACTGCTAGGTATACGAAACTTGAAATATCATAATAGGTGACAAAAACACATTATGACGATGGATAAAAACTAGTATGTCTACCTAGAAATAATGGAAGGAAATCACTAGAGCTTTCCGTCTCACATTGGTGGGTCCAGGAACATAAAAACAAGCACTAGACAAGCATCTCAGTTTTAAAGAGTTTCATAAACTCAATAGAATTTATGGCAGTTTTGACACATCGATGATACACATAATTTCAATTTTTGTAGTTCAATATGCGATGAACGCTGCTTTCTACCACGAAAACTGTAAGGACATTTTTACATCAGTCAGTCCAGGAACATCCTATAAACTTAGAAATTCTATAAATATGTTTAGGATTTCCAAAGTACGTTACACAGTTTGGAAACATTCTTGAGTAAACACCTGCCATTCGTGGTAATTTTCTGTGCGCGAGCATTAAAAGATGTACAATTAGCTGTCACCTGAGCCAGTATGCTCACTAATTACAAGAAACCTGTCACTCGTAGACTGGCTCATGGCGTTTCGAACGTGTTTAATAGCTCGTGAAATGGAACCAACACCATGGGAGTTCTGGTCTTTGTTATGATTGAAGATTTCCCGTGATTTGTGATGCTGAGGGTCTACCATTACCAACAGAAGAAACCCGGAGATAAGTAGGGATTTAGAGTGTCCAATAACATTCAAATGACTCTCATCATTAATCTGAAAGAAAATTTGAAACGAGTGGTTGAATTTTAGAGCATTAGAGTTCTATGCTAGTATTAACAGTAGTACTAGCAATGAAGTGCTAGGAGTAGAGTGCTATGTGTATCCACAAATATTCACATTCATAATAAGGATTTGGCTACAACTAGAGTGCTCCACTATCCAGTATCGGATGTTATGAACGAGTTCCAGACACGTGACTCGTATCACTCTAGCAGGAAACATTTAGGACCTGACAAACAGCGAGTGGTTAGTCTGCCACGTTCCACCACTAATATTGAAAGGGTTTCCTTGTAGGAAATCCCCAAGTCGAGGAAAAAGCATCAGGCACTATAATTTAGCTCTTTCCCAAGAAATAATCCTGACTGAAGGAAATTTCAACTCAAGGAATTTTGAAATGTTTAAGTCAGTTAATGTTTTAATTTTTGTCATTTAGAGTTATATGTCATTATGAGTGCAGATGATATAAGGATAAATAATTCTAAAGTATAGCTTTTAATTTCTTCGTGTAGGTTGTATAAATAATTTTACTTGATGTTGCCGAGCTGTAACCCTTGGATAATCCAAATTATAAAGACTGTGCCAACACCTGAGAATGTGGATGGAGATGGTAATATATTAATTATGCCGTACAGTAGAAGTAATACAGGCTATATTTTTATACAACATTAGGTCACATGATGTAATGAATCGTGGGACACTGGCTTCTTAATGCTTTATAAGGATTCGACTTATACAAAAAGATTTAAATTTCTGCACCGATAAATTTTTAACGCTTGTAGATAAAAAAACCTGTATTTTCAGGGTAAATGGTCTAACTGTTTTGTACGTAAAAATTATACGGATATTCCACCGAAGGGAGATGCTTTGCTCCAACTCAAAATTAATAAAAGGAACCTTCCCTTTGTAACGTACAAAGGAATAGAAAACCGTTTAAACCTTTGTTTTGCTCCTACATTACAAACTGAAACAAACTTGGGTTGGCAATATTACGTTCGCGTTACTCACTATTTAGAAATTAGTAATGTAATATTGTAACAGTGGAAGTTGCTCTTATAATTAATTAATTTAAATGTCGTTCACTAGCATGCCTACTTTAATTATTATCCAGTCTGGTATTACAATTGGTTAAAAACCGCCCTTCGATGTCTACCCTTGAGGCGGTGACCTTAGGCTTAAACAAGTTCTTTCCTTATTTTTTCTCACGAAGTTTAAAAATATATTATTAATATACGACTTACATGCATCCAATTTTCTCTGAGATGTTTTTTGTAACATGTGAGGTTTTTCGCAACTAAATGTTTTAATCATTAAATGTTCGTTGAAACATTCTACAATATTATTGGGGAAGAGTATCAATTATGCATTTAAAATGGGACACCACCCGAAAAATTTGTCGGTAAAGAACAAGAGTTAAAAATAGTTATTTGATTTTAAATTGTATTCAAGTTTTTATTTGTTTACATTGTATTATTTTATATTAGTATTTAGTTTCGTACCCTTTACCTTACACTTAGGATAACGTTACTCATAGTGATGAATTTTATACCCGTTTATTATATACTGCAGTATGTATGAGAGAGTTGAAAAGAAGTAAAATGATAAAATACAGGAATAATCATTGCGCATGCACAAAGTCAACATTTGACGCTTAAACAAATGAAACCTCCAGAGTGTATTATTAGCTTACAATTTTTTTAGCAGTTGTACAAATACACAATTTCTTTGCTAAGGTTGTTAATGGAGGTTTTATGTTAACTTTCTGTCCTTACACCTAGTACCTATTTCACACTTGGTACAGATACCATTGTTGATACAACAGCATTACTATCATTTGTGTAAGACATAATCGCTATAATTATCGTGACCAATTGCATTACAATCAAACAGCCTCTACAATGGAAGTTATATTGGAATTAATTTGTCTGAGAGTCGATTGATGTACAAAATAGTTCTGGAATTTGCCTCCTATTACATACTCTCAACCTACTGAGTAGCTTCATCGTCTGGAGTCATTTCACCATAATGTGTAGTTTCAAACAAGGTGGTGGAATATTCAAGCTACGAACCTGGAACTCAAACTAAACGCAAAATGTTTGATCTTATTTATGATTACATTACATAATGGGCTCATCAATGTTTTATTCATTGCCTCGATGTATGCAAGTTGTTTTTTTTTTTTTTCGAAAACTAGATATTATGTAGATTGTCTTAAAAGGTAACACAATCGACCTTCGAGTGTAATGGTGTTTTATCAGATATTCAATGAGAAGTGGTTGAAGCAGAATTTTAGGACATCCCATAATCAATCCAAAATTAAAAACGAAGAAATAAAGGGTATTAAGTATTCATAGTATTAGTCCCATAAGAAACGTTTTATTACAAAATGAAATACAAATTACTTTAAAACCATCACGCGTTTCTTCGTGGGATCTGCAATACGACAGGCATATTCGGGGTTTCCTACCCAAAAGTCGGTTTAATAATTAATACACTAAAGCCGCGTGAATCAAAGTAAATAGTTGAGTTTATGCATTTTGTATGGGAATTCCTGGCATCTGAAATCCACACAATTAGAATCATGAGGACAGAAACCAGGTTAATGATGCTTGAACAAGAGTTTTATTCCATAATTGACATAGACCAGATGTTGGTTCCCTGGAATAACAAACACAGATAGACGAACACGCTATAGACCTTCTGGATTACACAGATATACATATCAACCACACTATGTTCTTTCCCACAAGTAATCATGAAATTGATTTATACAGTGTCCTTGACGTGACCTTACGATATCCAAAGTCTCCACTTTGACCCTCTCCCCCGTCCTCACCCTTTGATCGGACGATCTACGCGTCGTGTCCCATGAATATGTGTGACTAGAGATCGAGAAACGTTAGTCCCTTTCCATGTTGCGGCCCATAATTTTGCTGGCTTCTATTATTCTCTACTTTAATAGAGCTTCTGTGTTGAAAGGCCTAGTAGGAAAGGTGGTAAATCATATTTTTCTTGGAAACAAGACATCTCGCATCAACCGTCATTATTAGACGAAAACTTAAGTGTCTGTTTTTCGGTCGTATGTTTTCCCGCTTGAATTTTTTTATTAAAGCGCATTTTATCACCCCAGTATAATATTGTATTTGTGCCAGAATATTACGCTACCAAATCGAGATGAAAATGACGGCCACGTCACGCCGGAAAAGAGCGACTAACATTTATTTGACAATTTTAGAGATAGCTATAAGTACGGCACTAATTACAGAGATAGAGACCATTACTATAAATGTTCAATCTACCCGACTAGATTATAGTTCAAGCGTGGCTGAGCACTTTATTCAATGGAATAAAACAAAATTACTGTATTTAACATAGAGACCATTACTATAAACCATATACTCGAGTAGTTTATAACTCATGCGTAGCTGAGCAGTTTACTCAATCGAATAAAACAAAATTACTGTATTTAACATAGAGACCATTACTATAAACCATATACTCGAGTAGTTTATAACTCATACGTAGCTGAGCAGTTTACTCAATCGAATAAAACAAAAAATACTGCATTTGACATAGAGACCATTACTATAAACAATATACTCGACTATACTATATTTCAAGCTTGGCTGAGCAGTTTATTCAATGGAATAAAACAAAATTACTGTATTTAACATAGAGACCATTACTATAAACCATATACTCGAGTAGTTTATAACTCATGCGTAGCTGAGCAGTTTACTCAATCGAATAAAACAAAAAATACTGCATTTGACATAGATACCATTACTATAAACAATATACTCGACTATACTATATTTCAAGCTTGGCTGAGCAGTTTATTCAATGGAATAAAACAAAATTACTCTATTTAACATAGAGACCATTACTATAAACCATATACCCGAGTAGTTTATAATTCATGCGTGGCCGAGCAGTTTATTCAATTGAAAAAAAAAAAAAAACTGCATTTGACATAGAGACCATTATTATGAAAACTATATACTCGACTAGATTATATTTCAAGCGTGGCTGAGCTGTTTATTCAGTTTAATATAATCAAAAATATCGTATTTGGCACTCTTAAAGTTTAACGTCTTCATACGAGATATTAAATTATTTCGTAATAAGTGAAATAATGCAACAATCAGTATATTTCGAGTACTATTGTAAGTAAGAGAATATCGCTAATAAAAAATAAAAACCTTGCTTGGCATGGTCTTATGCAGCATAATTAGCTGGAGTGGGACATTGCTGCATGTTTGTACTGCCTAGTGGTAAGCGTTGTATACGTAATGAGCCCAATTAAGTGTCTTGGCATTGTGCTGCATAATAATTTAAGTTGGCATGCTCATGTGTATTATAGATTAGAAAAACAGCAAAAGGTACATTTGTTGTTTGCAACTCACTGTATCGGAACGACAATTTATTATGACTACATTATCTCTTATTAACCTGTGATGCCACCAGGGATATCGGTTCTTATGCAAGGCCGGTGCAAGCTATTCTGTTGCTATGGACAAAATACCTTTCTTCCGCCACTACCACCAACTCTTCCCCCCTCAACCAATCATTCAGAAACGCTACAAAAAAGACAGTAATTCTTCCATGGCATGTTTAAGTAACGAGACAAACTAAGTTTATTAATAAATAAAAAAAACTCTATTGCAGTGCAGTCTGAAGAACTATCTCAAAAAATCGACATAGAATGTATTGTATGTACCACTTCACATTTTGCAGTTTAATCTTTGTGGAAGATGTCACAAGAATTCACTTTAATCCTGATACTTGGCCTTTTTATAAAGCCAAGCTTTTAAGTAGGCCCGCTAGTTAGAAGCAACTAGCCTTGCAGTTTTTAAACATGGGTATAAAGTATAAATCTGTGTTACAGGTAGAAATTCGTCTCATATTCATGATGTTTTCTCCCCAGAAACTTAATTTCAGTGTCTTAGTACTAATAGTTAAAATATTATCCGTTATATAAGATTATATATGATTAAGATTATCCGTTACGTTATATCCGTAGTTATAAGATTATCTGTTAATAATATAGGTTTATAATTTACATTATAAAAATAGTTTCCTATAAGAAAATAAAATCTAAAGAAAGAGCTTCTACAAAAAAAACATCAAAACTAGACTGATGGGAGAGTAAATTCACTGATGTGAGTAAAGCTATAAGGCCATGTCACACTGCCGTGGCGTCGCGTCCGTCCATCCATAGTATGAACGTCCGCGTATGCCGCGACGGTCTCGAATCCCGTCAAACTACCAGACACGCATCCGCGTCCGCGGCCAACGCCGTCTTTCTAGAAGGGTGGAAGCTCAGTACACAATAAAATGTCTGTACCGGTATTTTGTAGTGAACCAGGAGACCCTACTTAACGTTCAGCAGTTCCTTGGGCTGGGTGATTCCAGCAGCGATAATAGCAGCAGTGATGACGATTTGGTGTTATTATATTCAGTGGCACAAAGAGATCACTGGGTACATCCTATCAATAAAAAACAAAGGATGTTTGGCGAGTACCATCATTTAATGCATGACCTTGAAGCCGATGATGACAAATTTCGTACTTGTTTTAGACTAAACAAGTAAAGTTTGACGAAGTTTTAGATTTAATTGACCAAGGTACTTTATGCGCATGCGCGAGCCAACGTAGCTTCGCCGACGTCGGCCAAGAATCGCTCCAGCCGCATATCCCAGCAGACGGCGGCCGACGCGACGAACGTTGCGCCACGTCTGTTATGTGAGTGTGACTTGTCCTATTTGACAACATGGTTAGCGATTATTTTAAAAATCCATCCGCAGATGGGCGGACGCGACGCCACGGCAGTCTGACATGGCCTTTAGATGAGTAGTAGGGATGGGGATGTAGTAGTAGCAACGGCACTGCAATATGAAACCTTCAAGGCTCAAGGCCGCACCCCACGCGCACACACGGACACCTGCTGGTAGGTAGCTATACAGTGGTTACGCCGACATTTCAAGTAACATTTGGCCTGTTTAAGAGCCGGCTTTAGTCAGACATATAGTTTTCCCATTTTACATCTATGCTAAACCTCATATTTTAAAGATATCTAACGCATCAAAAATGCTTTTTATTTTTTTCTATAAAGCATATACTTTTTTATATTTAAACGATAAAGTAGGCCTACAAAAGATCTTTAGACTTTTTATGAACTGCCTATAAAAATATCGAAAAACAAAGCATTTGCAAGCGTATAAATTATATGTATAAATGAGATACCTCCATAATTCAACGACTAAAAATAAGTTCATATATATATATATATATATACGTTTATATATATATATATATATAACGTTTATATATATATATAAACGTTATTTAAACGTATATGTGACAGATACGGCCAAATACAATATAATTGAATCGTAAAAAGTAAGGGCTCTGTGATGTAATGGTAGCATATTCACCCGGCAAGTGAGAGATCCGTGTTCGAGTCCCTGCGGAGCAAGTACTTTTTGAGATTCAATGTTTATTGAAAAATTATATATATATATATATATATATATATATATATATATATATATAACTTGTATAAATGGCAATTGCTAAAT